>NC_143134.1:110862500-111553750 GCF_059928025.1 Delphinapterus leucas
TTCTCCCATTCTGAGGGTTTTCTTTTCATCTTGTTTACGGTTTCCTTTGCTGTGCAAAAAGCTTTGAAGTTTCATTAGGTCCCATTTGTTTATTTTTGTTTTTATTTCCATTTCTCTAGGAGGTGGGTCAAAAAGGATCTTGCTGTGATTTATGTCATAGAGTGTTCTGCCTATGTTTTCCTCTAAGAGTTTGATAGTGTCCAGTCTTACATTTAGGTCTCTAATCCATTGTGAGTTTATTTTTGTGTATGGTGTTAGGGAGTGTTCTAATTTCATTCTTTTACATGTAGCTTTCCAGTTTTCCCAGCACCACTTATTGAAGAGGCTGCCACTTCTCCATTGTATATTCTTGCCTCCTTTATCAAATATAAGGTGACCATATGTATGTGGGTTTACCTCTGGGTTTCTATCCTGTTCCATTGATCTATATTTCCGTTTTTGTGCCAGTACCATATTGTCTTGATTACTGTAGCTCTGTAGTATAATCTGAAGTCTGGGAGCCTGATTCCTCCAGCTCCGTTTTTTCACATGTACTTCTTATGTTTCCTCTCCCTGAATCTGCATGGTGCAATGACTATGGCGGAAGTAATGCCAAGGCTGAGGCATAAAAAGCGAGAGAGCTTCTGCCTTGTTTTTCTGGGGCACTCAC
Source organism: Delphinapterus leucas (assembly GCF_059928025.1). Classification (NCBI taxonomy): domain Eukaryota; kingdom Metazoa; phylum Chordata; class Mammalia; order Artiodactyla; family Monodontidae; genus Delphinapterus; species Delphinapterus leucas. The sequence goes on from NC_143134.1 coordinate 110,863,150, forward strand.
TCTTGGGGCCCAGCCACCACGCCACAAGAGGTCCGTGTGGAAAAGAACTAAGGCCCTTCGCCCAGTTCCAGCTGAGCTCATGGATGACAGACAGCACCGGTTTGCCAGCCATGTGAATCACCATCTGTATTAGCTCCCTGGGTTGCTATAACAAATTACCACAAACCGGGTGGCTTAAAGTAATAGAAATTTATTTGCTCACAGTTCTGGAGGCTGGAAGTCCAAAGTCAAGGTGTCAAAAGGACTAAATTCCTTTGGAAACTCTAGGGGAGAATCCATTCTTTGCCTCTTCCAGTACCTGAAGTTTGAGGCGTCCTTTGGCATGTAGCTGCATCACTGCCTCTGTCTCTTCTGTATGTCAAATCTCCCTCTGTTTCTCTCTTACCAGCACACTTGTAATTGCATTTAGGACCCATGCAAGATAACCTCCCAGTCTCAAGATTCTTAACTTAATCACATATGCAAAGACCACTATTCCAAATAAGGTAACATTTACATGTTCCAGGAACAAGATCCTGATATCTTTAAAGGGCTATTATCTGTCTACTACACCCTCTTAAAAGTGGATCCTCCATTCCCCATTAAAACCACCCCAGCTGAGCAGAGGCAAGCTGTCCCCACCAAAGCCCTGCCAAAAATGGAAGATTCACTAAAAAAATGAATGATTATTGTTGTTTTAAGCCTCTAAGTACTGGGGTGGTTTGTTACACAGCAACAGATAACTGTTACAACCCTCGACCACCTTATTTGTTTCTTGCTTCATTACTCTTGCTGGTTTAGTCCAACTCTTCACCTGCTTTCAACCTGGACCTGGCAGCTGAATGTGATAAAAAAGGGAAGCACACAACCCTGCTGACTCTGCCTACTCTGAATCCACAGCCACTAAGCTCAAGTGGGCCCTTGGGGCTGCCCAGCCATCCAACTACATTTCCCTAATAAGAATCACTCTCTTAAACGCTATTTCACTCCTTCTTTCAACTTAAACTTTCACTGCTTCCTCCCCAGCCTTAGTCTCAGTTGATGTCTTTGATTCCTATTTCACTAAGACAATGGAAGTGATCAGAAAAGAACAATCACAAGTTCCTCCATTACATCCATCAACCATGTCCACCCATGCTCACTGATTTCCCTCCTGCTACTTTGGATGACCTCCCAGGTTCCAGCCACAACTCATGTTCACTAATCCAGTCCCCAAGGACACCACTCATTCTCCCCCCTCTTCTGCATCATCACTTCTGCCTCTGCCTGTATAATTCCCATCAATGTTAGACATGTTTTATTTCTCCCATTTTCTCTAGCTACCAACATTCCTCCTCACCTTTAAAATAAAAGAATGTTTCATACTCACGTCTCTAATGCCTTTCCGCCCATTCTCTGTTGAATCAAATCAGACTTTCCACCCAATATTTTACTGAAAACAGCTCTTATCAAGGTCATCCAATGTTGCCAAATCCTAAGTCCTTTGTCAGTCTTGATCTTACTTAACCCATCAGCAACATATATGAGTTTCTTGGGGCTTCTATAACAAATTACCACAAACTAGGTGGCTTAAGGCAACAGAAAGTTTAGAAGCTAGAAATCCAAAATCAAGGTGCTGGTAGTGTCATGTTACCTCTGAAGGTTCCAGGGAAGAGTCTTTCCTTGCCTCTTCCAGCTTCTGGTAACTACTGGCCTTCCTTGGCATTCCTGGGCTGGTAGCTGCATCACTCCAACCCCTCTACCTGCATTCATCCTCACATGGCCTTTTCCCCCTCAGTGTGTCTCACGTCTCCTTTCTTCTTCTTGTAAGGACATCAGTCATTAGATGGAGGGCTGACCCTAATCCAGCATGACCTCATCTCAACTTTGCTAATTACATCTGCAAAGACCCTATCTCCAAATAAAGTCACATACTGAGGTTCCAGGTAGACATGAATTTGGGGGGGACACTAATCCACCCATAATAGCAACATATAGCACCGCTGATCATTCTTTCTTGGAAACACTTCTTTCTCTTTTCTTCCAGGACACCCTACTCTCTGGGTCTTCCTTCCACTGCAGTGACCACCCCTCTCAGTCTCCTTTGCTGGTTGCCCCCTATCTATCTGAGTGCCCCAAGCTTGGCCCTCAGAGGCCTTCTCTTCTCTTCCCATGCTCCTTCCCTAGGTGACCTTGTCCAATTTCACGTCCTCAAATCCCACCTGGATACTGACAACTCCAATTTCCTACCTCTAGCCTCAACGTCTCTCCTGAACTCTAGACTCATTCACCCACCTTGTCTGTCTAAGGACCATCTCAAAATTAGTATGTTTGAAATCAAAAATCCTAATTCTTCTTTCATCCTAAAAAAAAAAAAAAAAAACTGTTACACCTACAGAATCTCTCATCTCACTCACTGGCATTCCTCAGGTCACAAAACTTAAAGTCATTCCTGATTCTTCTCCTTCTCACATCTCACCTCCAAATGCAACAACAAATCCTGCTGACCTCACCTTCAAAGTATATCCCATATTCAGCCACTTCCCACAACCCTATCACCCCACCCTGGTCCAACCCACCATCAACTTGTTAGAGCTGGGCTCAGAAAACCACAGCCCATCAGCCAAATCCAGCCTCCCATCTGTTTTATAAATAAAGTTTTATGGAACAGTCACACCCATTTGCTTCCATGTTGTCTGCGGGCCGCTTGTTTACCTTCCAAAGGCAGGATGGAGTAATCGCAAGAAAGACTATGTGGCCCATGAAGCCGAATGTTTACTATCTGGTACTCTATTCAAAAATCTTGCCAATCCCTGGCCTGGACTATTAGTCACAGGTCTTCCTCTCTCCACCTTTGCCCACATTATAGTCAATTCTCAACCCAGCAGACAGAGCATGGCTTTTTAAACCTGAGTCAGCCCCAGCCACTTCCCTGCTTAGAATCCTTCCCTGCCCGCTTGTCTCATTCCTCCTGGCCCACCCGGCCCTGCAGCTCTAACCCCCAGCTACCTCTCTGCTCTTATCTCCGGCTGCTCTCTATCTTCAGTTTTTCCAGCCGCACCAGACGTGTTCCTGCTCCTAGAAAATTCTAGGCATGCTCCTATCTCCAGGGCTTTGCATTTTCTATTTTTCCTCCACTTCTCATAATCCTCACTAGGCTCCCCTTGCAATTCTCATGTCCTCAGGAGACCCTTCCTGTTCACCAGTGTGAAGTAGCACCGTCCCCCCAAGCTCTCACTACCCACCTTCATCCGTCCTGCTTCCATCCACAGTGTACCATCAGCTGATGCACACTTTCTTTTACTTTATCTGATTATTTCTTGCCTTCCTGCGATCTGCCTTCTGCACGATACACATCATTTTATCCCAGGCACTGAGCTCAAGGCCTGGAACACAGTAGGTGCTCCATAAAGATCTGTGGTGTGTGGGCTTCCCTGGTGGCGCAGTGGTTGAGAATCTGCCTGCTAATGCAGGGGACACGGGTTTGAGCCCTAGTCTGGGAGGATCCCACATGCCACGGAGCAACTAGGCCCGTGAGCCACAACTACTGAGCCTGCGCGTCTGGAGCCTGCGCTCCGCAACAAGAGAGGCCGCAATAGTGAGAGGCCCGCGCACCGCGATGAAGAGTGGCCCCCGCGTGCCACAACTAGAGAAAGCCCGCGCACAGAAACGAAGACCCAACACAGCAAAAATTAATTAATTAATTAATAAACTCCTACCCCCACCACCTAAAAAAAAAACAAAACACTAGAGAGCTCTCTCTCTCTTTAAAAAAAAAAAAAAAAGATTTGTGGTGTGAGTTAAGGACTAAAAGAATGAACGCTCACTGTAGGTCAGTCCCTGTGCTAAGCTTTGTACACGCCTTAAATCACTACCCTCACAACAGCCTGCGAGATAAGCACCGAGGCAAAGGTCCCAAAGACTCCTGGCCAGGGCTTAAAGTCAGGTGTGACACAAAAGCTCTCGGTGCTCACCATCTCTGCCTCCTAAAATCGTGCTGTTCTGTAAATTTTAAACGATATTTTCACCTGTGAGATCATAATGCTAGCAACCCAAGTGTCCAATAATGGATGAATGGATAAGCAAAATGTAGCACATACATGCAATGGAATATTATCAGCCTTAAAAAGGAGGAATATTTTGACACACCCTGTGACATGGACGCACTGTGACATGGAACCTGGAGGACACGATGCTCAATGAAATAAGCCAGACAGAAAAGGACAAATATTGTAAAATTCTATTTGTATGAAGTATCTAGACTCATAAAAAATCATAGAGACAGAAAGTAGAATGGTGGTTGCCAGCGACTGAGGGAAGCGGGGGGGAAATAGGGAGTAATTATTTAATGGATAGAGGGTTTCGGTTTTGTAAGATGAAAAAGGTCTTGAGATGGATGGCGGTGATGGCTGCCCATCAATGTGACTGTACTTAATGCCACTGAATTGTATGCTTTAAATGGTTCAGATGATCAATTTTCTGCAATGTCTATTTTCCCACAGTGTTAAAAAAAAAAAGAGAGATTGTAGTCTTCCTCACTGCAAACTGCCAAGTGGGTCTAATCTTTCAGTTTCCAGCAGAGGAATGTGAGGGTCAGAGGACAAAGCCAAGGCTATTGGAGGTAAGAACTTGAACCCAGGCTCCTCCGGCTTCTTGGTGGACAGAGTTCACTGCTTCTCCCCACGCTGCCTTCTCCAAAAGCAGCGCAAAGTTTTCACTGGATGTATTTACTACACTTTAAATGACAGGAAATTTCTTTTTCCGTTCCTCAGGTGGATTAGGAACTCCTGGAAACATCTTTCCTCCCTGCCCCGATCCAACCCTGAGCTGGAGTGGAACAAAGTGACCGCAAACACAGAAATTGTCTTGGAAGAGCCAGCAGGAGGGGAGGGTGCCATGGGAGATGTTCCTGTATTAGCATATGCAAATTGGCCAGGGTAAAGAAAACTGGGAAAGCTGCTATTTTATCATTTGTGGTAATTACAGTCATTTAGAGTGGTGAATCAATGGGTTCCTGAAGGTAAAAGCATCTCGGAAGGATAATGTGATGTGATTAAGAAGTTCTGATTAAGAACCGCTGTCATTTTCACTCAAAAAAATTGAGGAAAGAGACTGGGGTCAGAAGTGCAGCAACACGAGTCATAAAGGTGGGGACTTCGGCCTGCCAGGCCCTGTCCCCAGTGCTGAAGACACAGAGAGGAATAAGAATGTCCCTGCCTCTCGACATTCACAGAGGAAACACAACCATGGAGAATGACTATTCAAAGATACTGTGATAGATGTAGTGATCATGCATGTAAAGGAGTATAGAAGAAGGAATCATTAACTTTGTCTCAGAAGGAAAGAATGGGAAAGTTTCAAATAAAATGTGATATCTGTATAGGGTTTTGCAGTATCAATAGGAGTTTGTGACTGACAGCAGCCAAAGACAAGGGATTTGCAGGTGGAGGTAACAGTGTGTGCGAAGGGACAGAATAAAAGTGCATTTGGAGACTGGAGAGTGAAGGGTGGCAGCTTATGAAGCTGGAGACACTGACAAGGCCACTGTAGGGAGCTTGGGCATGACTCAGCTGCTGATGGGAGGATAAAGACAGGGCAGAGGAATGACCTGACCAGAAGTGAATTTTAGGAAAACTTGGTGAAGGTAGCCAAAGAGTCAGTGCAATAAACTAGGAGCAACGGTAGAGGGACGGCAGTGGAGGGACAGGAGTTTGGAGGCCAGATGAGATCAGAACAACTCCCTGACACAGAAGCAGGAGATTCAACCAACTGGGAACTTCACAGGTCACAACTGCAAGGGACCTTAACTACCATCTGACTCACCCCCCATTTTACAGATGAGCAAACCGAGGCTCAGAGAGGTTAAGGCACCTGTTTGAGGTCTCAGCTAATAAGTAGTGGAGGAGGGGTTTGGCACCAGGACTCTCTGACTTCAAAGTCTGAGCTGTCTGCTGCTCCACAAACCTCTGGACATAAAGCAGAACAGTCATCCCAAGACTGTGCCATCTGACTGGGGTGTCAGAGAGCTGACAGTGGATGCTACCTTCCATGTTGTTGTCACTGAGAGTGGCAAGCTCAGGGGAAACCTTGTGGTCAAGCCCCTCCAGGACTGTCATGTGGTAGAGGGGGAGATTTTATTCCCATGCATATCACAGGGAGTCCAGTCACTGCCCACCCCAGAGAAAGGAGGAACAATCTGACCTTCCCACCTTATGAGAGTGAGTTCCCCGTCCCTGCGGGTATGCCAGCCAAGGCTGAGCACCCACCTGCCTGGGATGCTCTAGAGAGGATGCCTGCACTCCAAGAGATTTTTAAGGTATTTTTGAACTCTGAGGTTCTATGATCTCTGCGGGATGAGACACATACCCAAACAACACAAACACCCTTTAATGAGCTGTCGCTGAGGAATCATTTATTAATTCATTCCCAAGCAGAGTATTTTGGGAAACACTTTGGTTGGAGAAACACAGAAGGAGAGCAAGGACTCTTAGGGGTACCTAACACAGCTGGCCTTAAAGGATGAGCAGAGGATGTGTTCCAGCAGAGGAACAGAAAATGTTAAGGCCCAGAGGCAAGAGAGAGTGTGATGGTGCATCTGAAAGACCACAGAAGGTCAGCATGGCTGCAGGCAGTATGGGGCGAGTGGAGGACTGGGCAGAGATGAGGCTTCAGTCAGGGTCAGGGCCAGACTCTGCCTGGAGGGCCGTGGAGAGCCAATGACAGTCAAGCAGCAAAGTGATGGGCATTTTAGAAAGTTCCCTCTGACGGCCATGTGGAGTCGATGTAATTCATTCCTTAAGACTATTTTAGATAAGAAGGAGAATAAAAGCCTTCCTTGGCTCCCAAACAGCAGTGTGGGCCCGGAAGGTTTCCATCACAGTCTAGGGCAGAGGTCTCCTCCCACATCAGGACCCCAGAACTCTCAGCAGCCATTCCAGTGCTGGGGGCCGCATCCCAGAGATGTCTGTGGCAGCCAGGGCTGCTGAGCCTTGGCCCGTGTGGCCCTCTGAACGCCAGCCCCTTGCTCGATGCCTCGGCCCAGCCTCACCACTGACAGATGGAGCGTTTGTTGACGCTCCGGTGACAGCTTGAAAACTCATCTCCTCCCTCTGAGCCGGCCCATTCCACCTCGTCCTCCCATATGCCATCTCATTTTAAAACTAGCAGAACAACTCGGCTAGAGCAATTCCGACTTTTTCCATCTGTGCCGAGTTAATTAAGAGGGTAATGAGAGCTGGGAATGAACGAGGCCTGCGTTAATTCAAGATATTATTAAGAGAGGCATTTCTAATATATATATATACATGTGTGCACAGAGCAAGGCCCAATGGGTTGGGTGTGCCCCCAGGTCAAGGGTGTCCACGGTGTCCGCGGTGGGAGGGCTCCGGGGAAGCAGGGAGATGGGAACCCCACTCGTATTCCCCACAAACACAGATTCATCACCTAGTCTGTGCCTGACTCAGTGAATACAGAGAGCTTCTCTTTATTACAGAATCACTCATCGATTACCTAACAGTTCCAGGTACATCAAAAAGTCACAGAACATACTGCATAGCACAGGGAACTCTTCTTAATGCACTGTGGTGACCTAAATGGGAAGGAAATCCAAAAAAGAAGAGATATGTGCATAGGTATAGCTGATTCATTTTGCTGTACGATAGAAACTAACACAACATTGTAAAGCAACTATACTCCAATAAAAATTAATTTAAAAAAAAAGTCACAGAAGACCAACAGAATAAAAAGCTGAGACCAGAACCCAGGTCTTCTGACTCCCAGTCCAATGGGCCTACAAGCAAAAATAGCATTGAGAAGAGAACTAATGGATGAATAGCTAATGTTCATTGAGCATTTACTATGTGTCAGCCATCGTTCTAAGCACTGTGTTTGTGCATCATCTCATTTAATTCTCACAAAGACTCTAAGAGGCAGGTCCTGTTGATATCATTCCCTTTTGCAGATGAGGAAACTGAGGCTCAGAGAGACTGAGAGACTCGCCGAAGATGCCACAATTAGGAAGCAGCACAGACAGAATTTTTATGATGCCAAAATCAAACTATCTTGCCAAGTAAGGTCAGCCCCCGGGATCAAGGAGACAGGTATTTGTGAAGTTTTAGGGGCGTAGAGAAGGGGGACCTAATCTGACCTTGTGTAAGTAGGTGAGAAGGGAGCCAAAGAAGGCTTACTGGAGGAGGGGACAGTCAGGCAGACTGAAATGACTCAGATGCAGCCATTTTTTACTGAGTGTCCGCTGTGTGCTGAGCAATCCGCCAGCCATTTAAGGTATTAAACCTGCCTAGCCCTGGGATGGAAGCATCAGTGTGACCAGTGGGGAAACTGACAATGTTCAGGAAGAGGACCACCGTCCAGGGCCTTCCAGGTTATGAGTGAGGCAGGACGTGAACTCAGGTCATTCTGACTCTACTGCGTGCTGGGTCCTCAGCCCAGGATGGGAGCACATGAAGTGGAGTGAGATGCAGGGGGATGGGGGTGTGCCCCAAGGACACCAAACTAAGAGAGAGCTGAGGGGCCCAGGGTCAAGAGCCCCTTCCCCATCCCAAGAGTCACGACACCTGGGTTCTAGTCTCTGGTGTCCCGCCAACCCAACCTAAGACCTCGGGCAGTCACTCAGCCACCACATCTGCACCTTGGAACAACTAGACTAAAGACCCCTTCAGATCTAGGATTCGATGCTCTTGTCCACCCCCATCAGCCTGGCCTGGGACAGAGCCATCTCTTCTCACCTGAACCTGACCATGCACCAACTCAGGGGTAAACTCATGCTGTCACTCCAGCCCAGAGGGGTCAAGTTCACACACTGAGACCCACCTTCAAGGCCCTTCACACTCCATCCCCCAACCTCCCCTTCCCCTCTGACCCTCCCCCAATCCCATGCCCCTGCATGTCATCACCAGCCCCTCTGTTCCGTTCCCCCCCCGCCCCCTCCATGAAGCCAGAAATACGAGGGTCAATCTTGTCTCCTCCTCAACCCTGTGACCACTGACTGGTCACCACGTCCTGTAGATTGTCTCTGAAACACATCTCGTCTAACCCCCATTCCCCCGCAGCCGGTGGTTCCTCACTGCCACCACCGTAGCCCAGGCCACATCTCTTCCCTTGGCACTTTGCAACGCCCCCGTCCAGGGGCTCTCTCCCTCCCACCTTCCCCTCCAGGTCCCCCTCCACACCTCCTGAAACAACAAAAATTGTTTGCACAAGTGTTCTTTTATTATAGGAGACCGTCTAATTTACAAATCAATACACATTTCAAGGAAAACACTGAGGCATCACAAAAGGATGCACAAATATAAAACTTTCAATGTGCAAACTTCAGCAAGGAAATGCACATGAAAACTTAGGTTTGGACCATGTGGTTATTCCTGTGCCGCCGTAAAGGCAAAATAAAACTCCCAGAATCCCCAAATGGAAGAAGATCTTAAGAATGTAACAGAAGCATTTCCACACACTGGTTTCGATAGTCTGGTGCGTGCAAGACTCAGGGAGTGTTTGCTCTCTGCAAGGAGAGGAGGGAAGGTGTTTCACGTGACTGCCCTTTTGGACCTTCCGCTGCTCTACAGTGCCACTGGATGGTCGATTCTCATGAGCTTCGGAGGCTTGTCGGGATGCTCAGCTTCCCAGGGTACCGGATTGGTTTTGTTTTTTTTTTCAATGATTACAACAAGTTTCCGACAATGGAATGGAATGCAAGGGAATGAACAGCAACCATTCTCATACCCATTAAGGAGGCTACTATCACAAAAGAAAAGAAAAGACTAAGGATGGACAAGGATGTGGAGAAACTGGAACCCTGTGCATTGCTGGTGGGGGATGAAAAATGGCACAGCTACTGTGCACCAATTCTTCAAAAAGTTAAAAATAGAATTACCAAATGATCCAGCAATTCCCCTTTAGGTATATACCCCAAAGAATTGAAAGCAGGGACTCAAACAGATATTTGTACACCCATGTGCATAGCAGCATTATTCACAAGAGCCAAAAGGTGGAAGCCAAGTGTCCACTGATGGATGGATAAAGAAAATGTGATATACACATAAAATGGAATATTATTTAGCCTTAAAAAGAAATGAAATTCTGACACACGCTACAACATGGATGAACCTAGAAGACATTATGCTAAGTGAAATAAGCCAGTCCCAAAAAGACAAATACTGTCTAACTCCACTTATATGAGGTACTTAAAATAGTCACGTTCAGAAAGAGAGAAAGTAGATAGTGGTTGCTAGGGGCTGAGGGGGGAAAGGGGAGTGACTATCTAATGGATAGAGAGTTTAAGTTCTGCAAGATGAAAAGAATTCTGGAGACGGATGGTGGTGATGGCTGCACAGCAGTATGGATGTACTTAATACCACAGAACTGTACACTTAAAAATAGTTTAAGTGGTACATTTTATGTTATGTCTATTTTGTCACAATTCAAAATTTTTTAAGTGTATCCCAAAAAGGGGTGGAGAGGATAGATGGCAAAAGATGAGGCTCTGATCACGGCAAAGGTTACAAGAACTGCTAGTGAAATAAGTTCTCTCTCCCTCATCAGGATCAGGAGTTGGGGAAGTCTGTGGTTGGTCTTGGGGGCAGCGCGGTGGGTGCAGCTGAGTGGAAAGAAGATGCTGACGAGCACATATGATGAGGTCATTCTCCTGCTCATGACCTCCCCTGGCTTCCCTGGCATCCCAAGACTCTCCTGAGCCCCTTTCCAGTCAAATCACTCCTGAATACAGGCAAACACGCCATTCTAAAGTCAAGCCCTACACTCTGCACACATTCTGCCGTATTATTCCTTCCGCCTGGAAGTTTCTTGCCTGTTGCTTGTTAAGACCTGATACATCCTTCTCTAGGAGGACTTCCCAAGTCCCATCCAGCTACTCCGAATGTCACACTCAGGCTATTTTCATGCCCTGAATCCTTGTTTTATAGCTTCCTGCTGGACGGAGCTTTCTAAGCACAGATGTCCCATGACAGAGTCATCCTGTATCCCCACCAGTGCCTACAACTGTGCTCTCCATACAGTAGATATATCCACTAAGCCTGGATTTGTCTCCATATAACCCAAAACTCAGAAGAACGGAAGGTTCAAAAGGAAGGACGTGCATTCCTCTCTCAAGTCAAAGAAACAGACATCAGGAACCCAGAGACCTTCTGTCTTTCTGCTCCACCTCTCTCAGTGTGGCTGCCCTTTGCAAATCCACCTCATGTCATCCAGGGAGGCTGCTGGAATTCTGGCTACCATGCCCTGCAGGCAGGAAGGAGGAGAGCGCAGGAAAGGGTGATGTAAGGAATGGGCTCCCTGTAAGCGGTCTCCCTGAAGGCATCCCCTAACCTTCTGTTTAGATTTCACTGGGCATAACTTGGTCCCTCGGACACATCTTAAAAAGGACCCTGGTTGGAGCTTTGTGACCACCTAGAGGAGTGGGATAGGGAGTGTGGGAGGGAGACACAAGAGGGAGGAGATATGGGGATGTATGTATACATATAGCTGATTCACTTTGTTATAAAGCGGAAACTAACACACCATTGTAAAGCAATTATACTCCAATAAAGATGTTAAAAAAAAAAAAGGACGCTGGGAAATATAATCTTTCAGATGGGCATACTTGCATCCCAAATAAGATTGGGATTCTGTTACAAAGAGGGGATGGGTTTTGGATGGAAACTAGCAAACTCTCCAATGGTAGACACTAACCCACAGTGAACAGCTGAGCGAGCCAGGGAACAAGATTCCTGGGACCACCACGGGCCGAGCCTCTCGACAAAGCTTTGGTAAGACAAAGTTGGGCATTAATCACTCCTCCAGGACTGTTGCACCTCTGCAAGACCCCAGCTCTATGGAATGATGACGTCACAAATATATATTTGGGGTCACCCATTTCACCCCGTCATCCACTTCCCTTTCATGGGAGACAAGACAAGAAGCAAGAAGTCACTTTGGAGACTGAAGGTTCTCCATTCACATCCTGGGGACAGCACCTCCCAGCTTTAGGACCCACACAAGATGTTTCTCTAAACCTCGGTTCCCTTATCTGCAAAATGGGAATAATGTCCCATCTCCGAGAACCGTGGAGCCTGGTATCTTGTAGGCCTCCTTCCTGCTGTTCCCGCTCCTGCCCTGGTGCCAGCGTCTCATTCTCTGAGATCTGGGGCTCAGCCGGCCGCCAGCCAGTCTCCGCCAAGAGGCTTGAGGTGAGAACCGTATGTAGTATGTATACAACACCTGTCCCAGACCCGGCACAGGATAGGGCTGCTGCGGGGGTGGGAACTGCGGCACCAGTGCGTGTTTCTCAAGAAGTATTTCCATTGTAGCTGGGAGGGGAAAACGCATTTGAAACCAAAAGAAGTAGCTGTCAAACGGTGTAATGCATCGGTGTAGCAGAGTCAGCGAGATGCTGAAAAAGGGTCATTTGGTGGCTCCCCCCGAAGGACCCCATGAAAGCAGCCACCCATTACAGCCACAGGGAAGGCCACCCGGCCTTTCCAAACTAACCTCCCTCCCAGACTGCTGCTTTGCTTTATTTTGTTTTGTTTTATCTGATTGCTTTATGGAAACCAGCCTCTCTCGGGGCATCGTGATAGCTCCTGAATAAGCTCTTACACTCTTCCTTAGAAAAAGCTCAGAAAAATAACGAGAGCTAACATGTATTGAAGACTTACAGAGTTTCAGGCACTGTGCTAGCACTTTACATCTACTATCTCACGCCTTCTTTACCAAAACTTTTTGAGGTGTGTACCATTATCAAATCCATTTCACAGAAGAGGAAACTGAGGCATGGAGAGGTTAGGTCGTTAATTCATGGTCACATAGCTAGCAGGCAGAGGAGCCTACCAGGTGAGATGGCCGTGCTTGCTTGCCTTGTCAGAACTTCGGCCCTCTCCATCTGTAAAATAACAATACCATCCTGCTCTAGTCAAGGGAACACGGGAGGAACAAAGAGAATCATGGAAAGCGAAGTGCTTTCTAAACCCAAAGGATGACACGTGAGTTTAAGTCTCACCTCTGCCCAGGTGATCTTTGTCCTTTTCAGGGGAGGGCCTCAGTTTCCCAGTCTTAGAAATGGGTTGCACTGAATTGTTATCGTTTCTTCTAACTCTAGCATGAACTAAATTTTGATTTCCTTTTTGCATCATTGACCCAAACAAGGAAATTACTGTCTCTGTGAACTATCCTTATCAGACTTTTTCAACCTGAAACTTGACTCTCTTAGACTGAAAAAGAAAGTGTCAAAAATCCCCAAAAGACAACAAAGCTGCAGTTAAGTCACCCAGCAGAACACCTGTGTTCACATCGGTGCCCTGAGCATATGGAGTGTCACAGCCGATTGCTGAGCAGGCACTGTGGAGGGTGGTCAAATGTCACTTGAATCTATGTATCCCCCTTCTATACCTTCCTGCACAGCAAGACTCAGAGGTTAAAAACTACATTTCCAGGGCTTCCCTGGTGGCGCAGTGGTTGAGAGTCCACCTGCCGATGCAGGGTACACGGGTTCGTACCCTGGTCCGGGAAGATCCCACACGCCGCGGAGCGGCTGGGCCCGTGAGTCACGGCCGCTGAGCCTGTGCATCCGGAGCCTGTGCTCCGCAACGGGAGAGGCCACAACAGTGAGAGGCCCGCGTACCACAAAAAAAAACCCCTACATTTCCCATATGTCCTTGCAGCTAAGGATCCGGAGTTAAATCAGACTCCATCAATGAGACGCATTCCTGTGGGATCCAGCAGGCAGAAGGGAGGTCCCTGTGAGTGGGACCTTGGCCCATGAACTTTGCTGGAGTGTGGGATGCTGAATGGAATGTCTTCCCTTTGCTTCTGAGGACCACTTAGATCAGTGCTGCTACTCAGAGTGGCGTCTGTGCACAAGCTGCTTCAGCATCACTTGGGAACTCTGAAGTAAAGCAAGGCTCTGAGGTCCCGCCCCAAACTCACTGAATATGAAACTCTGGGGTGGGACCCAGGAATCTGTGTATAACACACTCTCTAGGTGATTTTCACGCATGTTAAAGTTTGGGAACCACAGGCTCAGAGTGCCTTACTGTGCGACCCTAGCTCTGGAAGTACCTGACATCTTCCATTGGGACCCCAGTTGTTAACACACACACACACACACACACACACACACACGGGGTCTACTGTCTGATTTTTGTTAATATTTATAATTGCTTTACTCACCTTTTTAATAACATCCATACAATGACATGCAATACTCATGGATACAGTTTGATTAATCTTTCCATTTGTACACACGCGTGAAGCCGCCACCCAATCAAGGTACAGAACATTTCCAGACCCCCGTAACACTTTCCACCCCCTCCAAATCAATTCTCCCCAAACGAAACTACTATTCTGAGCACCGTCTCCATAGAGTACCTTTGCCTGTTCTTACACTTCATATAAGTGGGATTATGCCGTAAACACTCTTTTGTATCCTACTTCCTGCTCTTGGTGTTGCATCTGTGACATTCTCTGTATCATCGTGTATAGCACCTATTTGTTCTTTTTTTATCACTGTGTAGTATTTCATTAGATGGATATGCCACAATCTATCCATCCCACCATTGATGGACGTTCAGACTATGTCCAATTTGGGACTATTATGAATAAAGCTTCTGGGAGTATTTTTGTACTTGTCGTATATAGAACATAAACACTCGTTTCTGTCGGATGGGTAGATACCCAGGGTGGAGGTGTTGATGTTCAGCTTGTGTAGATACTGCAGATTTTCCGAAAACCTGGAACAACTTTCATCTGACAACAACGTCTACAAGTTTATATTTCATTTAATACGAACAGCTCAGCAAAGACTTCCCCCCTCTCACACTTACAGATAAGAAAATCAGACTCAGAGATGTCAAGTCACTTTCCCAAGACTCTAGGTCAACCCCTGACGTGCCCTGGCAATGTGGGCAACTCGTTTCCTCCATCTGGGCTTCAGAATCCTCATTTGTAAAATGGGTGCGGGAAGGCTGGCCAAACTATTTAGCCCCAGGACTTATTCTTCAAATGAAATCTTATGCCGAAGCACAACATGTAATAGGAAAAAGAAATAAGAGTTAGGGTTAGCTCTGATTTAAGCTGGAGGGACACAGAGTCCCCCCACGCCCTCCCCCCTCCATCACCTGAACTCCAAGGGGTCCTCAAGCCCAAGTTTGACCCCCGGGGGGGCCAGGTTAACTCAGAGTCTCTGATCCATTCTATGCATCTGGGAATCTTCTCAACTCTTGCGAGAATTGCCTGTCTGCCACAGCCAGCCTGAGGCTGCAGCAAAGCAGGGGAGGAAGAGGAACCAACACAAGCCTGCCCTGAGAAATGCCCTTTCTGGAGGAAGTTTCCATTGGACTGGTCCTCTTCTGTCCCCTGTTGAGCCTGAAACTCTGGAAACAAATGTCCATGGTGGTAAACGCTGACGGTACTTTAACTAAAGACAGTTGAATGAAAAGAGAACATGGTTTACCCCGGGTAATGCCATGGTGATGGTTCATTTGCATACTGTCGAGATGCAGTATGTGAACTTTTGAAGAAGGAAAAAAAATAGTGATTTGGGGAAAAAAAAAAAAAAAAGGCACTCGCTTATTCCTGGAGCCACTTCTGGGCTCTGGTGACAGAGAATGAAAGATGGAGGGAAGAACAAACGATCAGAAGCCAGGAAGGGGAGCACAGAGGAGGAGAGTGCCCCGGGCCGTTGTATTCCCTGGTGTGAACTGCACAGAAAGCCATGCTGGGTACCAGTGATCACCATGCATCTCCCCTCTAATTTTATCAGTTCAGCTCCCACGTCTCCAGCCCCCAAAGAGCACCCTGTTTCTTCCCTTCCCACCTTCATTCAAAAATTCAACAAGCACTGAAGGAGTACCCACTAGGTGTCAGGCACTGTTGTAGGCAGTGGACCCTCCAATGAACTGAACTGGTGACCTTACGGAAGAGTCTCCATTCTCCTGCACTGCTGTGTCTCTCCGAAGGTAACCCAGGTGACCTTCCTTCTGGTGACCGCCCTGCTCTGCTGCAGCAGAGGCTGCCACTGTCCCCACATGGTCTCCTTTCCTCGGTCTCCCCTTCCAGTTCCTGCTCCACTAGGGCTGGACTGACCTCCACACAACCCTGTCTGGGATCCCATCATGTCCTGATTAAACCTTCCCTGAGCCCCTACTGCTGTGAGGATGGAGTCAAAACTCTTATCGTCCAAGGCCTCTCACATTTATCCCATGACTTCTTCTACGCTGCACTTCTGCCACAAACATCTGCAGTGTCCAAAACATACCCATTTGCATCTTCTTTTCTCTGCCCCAAATGTCCACCCTATTTATCCTCTGACAAACTCCTACTCATACCTCAGAACCCAATTCAAAGTGTATTTTTGTATTCTGTATTCAAAATGGAATTTTGTGATACCTTCTTGTCCCACCTTCTTATGAGTTAACACTTCTTCCTGGAGGTACTTAGTACCAACCTCTGATGTGGTTCTCACCTGCACTGTATCATATTTGACGGTCTTTTTCTCCACACTAAGCTGTGAGCACCTCCAGGGTAGGGCCTGTGTCTTATTCACCTGTGTATCCCCAGGGCCTGGCAGATCTCTCAGTACATGCCAAATCAGTGAATAGATGGAGGGATGGAGGAATGGCTATACTGTTCCCAAAACATTTGGTTTTATACAATCACATAATGATACAGCTAGGAAGAAGATGAATGATTTCCAAAACATCTGATTTTGCATAGAATCAGCTGGCAAGGCCTGCATTTGTTAGGGTGAAAATTAAGCTGAATTAAAGAACCAGGAAATTGCTCTCTCGCACAACAGAACTCACAGAAGTAGCCCAGGTCGGTGAGCAGCTCTGCTCTACCCGGCCCAGATCAGGGGCCCATTTCCTTACTTTTTTTTGCTCCTCCAACTTCTAGGACAGTTTCCTCATCTTTTGGTCAACATTATTTCACCATCATGTTCAGGTACCAACTCACGGGAAAGGAAAAGAGTACAGAAGAGGCACAGCTAAGGTCTAAAGCCCAGATCCAGACATGGTACACCTGCTGGTGAGGCCGTAGCCCCCCAGGCCTGATGACAAGGGAGGCTAAGAAATAAAGCACATGCCCAACTATAGTGTAATCACTGTGGACAAAGGGGAGAAGGGATTTGGGTTGATACCCATCAGTCCCTATAACCCCCTCATTGTACACATGGGAACTAAGGTTCAGAGTGGGGAGTCACTCGGCCAAGGTCATGGAGCTGATCTTCTGTTTCCCAGGCCACTTTCCCAGTTCTCAGGATAAATGTCTATTCTCATTTGTCTGGTCATAGATCATATTCCTGGGAAACAGACTCTAAGACAAAGACCTGCATGCAAGTGGTTTACTGGCCAGGGAGTGGGGTAGTCTCAGGACTGACACTTGTGAGGCAGTAAAGTACATACAAGATCAGGCAGAGGGAGAGACTGAACTATAACGTAGTTGTAACAGAGGGCTCGGCCAATCCCAAAAGGAGCTCTGAATTGCAGAGATGATCCTATAGAGTTATCCCAAGTGGAGGTAAGGGGGCTCGGCTTTTTACCCCAAACCCTATGTGTTGCCCCAAATCTTGGGTCGGGTGGCTCCCTTCAGCCATGGGCAATTGAGCAAAAGCAGTCCACGCTTCCAGCCTTTGGGGGAGCCTGGGTCCTGACGGGGGACCTGGGTGGCATGTGACAACATCTACTACAGTCTCTCTATTACCCAAATAATCCAGCCCAGGGCCTGGCTCCTACAAGATGTTCAATAGTTTAGTTTGTGGATTGTATGGTTGTTTCTCAAGTTCGTGTGACACTATTTTATTATTTACCCTTTCTGGTGGATCTCTCTCTCTCTCTCTCTCTCTCTCTCTCTCTCTCTCTCTCTCTCTCTCTCTCTCTCTCTCTCTCTCTCTCTCTCTCTCTCTCCAATTGCTCTGTGCAGGTGTGCAGCACCCCATGCTAGAAGGCGTCATGTGGAGCACGGCAGACGGTTTTAGCGATAAAAAAGACAGAATCTCTACCATCTAAGATTTCACAGTCTAGCAGGGACAGGTAAGACAAATTGAAAAAGAGATCTAAGATGTGATGAAATATGATGAGGGCTCATAGTACACCCTAGGCAAACATCTGCAAAAATAACATTAAATCTGTTTGAGGAGATCAGACAAGGCTCCATTTCATACTTCTTTTGATTATCTTGGAAATTAAAAAGAAATGGTGAACTCAATGCTAGGAAGGGGTCAAAGATTTGAGGAGCTTGAAATGACCCTATGATCACATGACATGAGGGATCTAAATGAAAGAAAAAATAAACAGGAAAAGGGGAAACTGAAAAGAAAATCTGAGAAAGAAGTATGAAGAGATAAGCAGCTTTTGGGTTCCCCGTGCATTTCCAAGCACTCACGTGGCAGCCTGTGGGTTCTAGATCAGATGTCCTGGGCCTTGTCTTGATTCTGGTTCTGCCTGGTCTCAGCCCTCTGCCTAGGCCATCTGTGGGCTCCACCGGTGGCCACTCTCAACGCCGAGCTGCCCCTGCCCCCAGCGCAGAGCAACTATCCCTCAAGATGGGTCCTGGAATTCCAGAAGGTCCTCAGACATCACCTAGTTCAGCCCTCTGATTTTATCAAAGAAAAAAGTGGAGGTCCAGAGAGGCTAAGGATGCCGTCAAGACAATCCAGCCAAGTCAGAGACAGAGCTGGGCCTACAACCTGTACAGTAAAATTTCCACCACGCATGGCAATGCCACACCCCACCATACATACACACGCTCATGACTTACACACGTGTCTCCCACTTTTATCTCCTCCCTCCCCCTCTCCAGTACTTTTCTTTAGTAAGTTCAGATATGTGGGCTAGAGTTTGTTGCCTGGACAACGAACAATTACTTTTAAATGAATTTGGATTGTTCTTTTCCCCCATAAATGCCTTAAAACGATGCTATAATGGTGATTCTGAAGTCCCTCACCTTGTCTGTTAATCTAAAATAAAGGAGAGAGAATTATCCATAATTGGAAGCTGACTGGGGCCTCTGAACGTGGTATATCAACTCCCTGGATCCTCACCCCAACCCAGTGAGATGGGTGTGTTCACCCCATTTTACATGATGGGGTTTCGGCTCAGAGATGTGGTGTGATCTGTGAATAGTGGAGCTGAAGCTTGAGGCCAGTCTTCGTGATCTCAGAACCCGGCTGTACCTGTGAGAGCGTGGGTGACAGGCAGCATTGCCACTTCCAGCCGCCGTCCTTTCTGGATGATACCCAGGGGCTTGTATTTGTCTGCGGGAGCCAGCCAGGGGCAGCTGAGCAGTACCTCAGGAATGAGATGCTTGTGGTCTAGAGCACATTTGAATCCGCTGGCAGGCACACTGCCACAAGCAGGATTCATCTCAGAGGTATTCATCCAGCCCAGCATGAGAGGAGATTATTCTAAATAACATACAGTCTGACGTGACTTTATTATTCTTAGACTATAAATCAATAACCAAAATAAAGTAAATTGTTAGGTCTGGGTGGCATAAAATACGGGCACAGACAAAAAGAGACTTAGGGGTACAACTGGCTCTAAATCAGTTTAACCACCTTGTAGCTTCTGGCATTACAGTCTTAATCTAGTACATTAGCGAGATTAGTACGTGGTTTTTGCAATTACATTGCACATTTTATCACTTCTCCTTCTTTCATGCTATATAAACTTCCAGGATATTACAGACTCATAAACTTTGGCATAAAGCATGAGGCGGTAGGAAGTGGAGAAACCAGCAAGGCATTTGGGGGCAGCTGGTTCCACGTTCCTTATTTTTATTTGATTTTAGAAAGTCCTCCATTCAGGTAAAGAAATTTCAGTGGACAGATTTAGAGATGAGTCTTTTGATGCACATAACTGGGCCCCTGGGGATTACAGTGTGGTTTTTACTGCTATGAGGAAATGTTTGAGATTTTAATAGAGATGAGGGGGTAGGTTATTCTGCTCTAAGAGCAAGAAAAACACATTTCCTTCTGAGTTTTGATTACTGACTTCACCATGGGACTAATACACATGATCAGGAATCAGAATCTATTACTTAGTAAATTAGAGAGTGAAGTCCATTTCATAGGGACCTATCTGGTGAGCTATTTCCTGTGACGTTGTCCTTGTGATGTTTGAGGGACTAAAGCATGATGCGCGCGCACACACACACACACACACACACACACACACACGCACAGTCTTTCGTGCACAGATCAAATCCCTTTCCTGGAAATAACTCTGTTCTCCAGCAGGTCAGAAGCCCCAAGTCCATAGCTTAGCACTATTTCAAGGGCTGGACCTGGAAGGATCTTCCAGCTCAACTTCTAGAACCCTGTCCTGTGAAGCCTGAAACACAGAAAGTCTGGGAACTTACCAGGTCTCGTAAGGTCTCGAAGCAAGGTGCTGACAGAGATGAGGCTGGAAGTTACAGAGCTGTACAAACTCAGTCCCCTGCCCTACACCTGCTTCGGTTTGGCGATCTTAACTCCCATCGCTGCCTGTGACATCATCCATGTTGGCAAATGGCGGTCACCAGTCTCAGACTGGACCTACAGCCTGGGGTCCAGCCATCTTGACCATCAAGCCTTAGACTGACCACTGCCCAAGTGGTCAGAGGCCATGTTGAGCTACAGTCTCAGTCCTGCAGAAAACTATAAACAAGATCCAAAGAAGTGGGTAGAAGTGCAAGGACCTGCAGCTAGACTAATGAAAGCAGAGTTCACCTGTGCCCGCCATTGTTCTAAGCATTTTTAAGTCATTTTTTTCCTCACAACAGTCCCTACTGGAGGGTAGTTGCTATTATCTTCCCCATCTTATTGGCAAGGAAACTAAGGCACAAAGAGGTTAGATAGTTTCCCCAAACCACATAGCTACTGAGTGGCAGAAACAAGATGGTACCCAGGCAGTGTGGCTCCACCCCTGGGCTGAGCTGCCTCTTAGAACCTATGTGTGTACGTAGGCTCTTGGCTCCAACTGAGCGCCAGCCCCAGGGACCCCTTCTGGCTGTGCAAAGTGAGACGCAGACAGTCTACAAAAGCCCATCACCCTGGAACCTGTCTCTGCTGGCCACTGACTCCTCCTGCTACAACAGCCATCCTCTTGGCTAAGAGCAATAAGCCACCATTTATTTAAGCAATAATTGGGTGGGATTGTCGCTTTTGCCTCCTGAAAATGTGTTAGACAAAAGCACACGCACGTGTCTGGGTGGGAGGGAATTATCAACTATCAAGTTACCTGGCTACGCATTAGAATCATCTGGGAGCTATTAAAACTCCTGATGCCCAGGCAGCACCCCCAGACCCATTACATCAGCATCTTTGGGGTTGGCCAGCATTACCATTTTTTAAAGCTCCCCAGGTGATTGCAACATGCAGCCAAGTCTGAGAACCACTACTCCAGACTAATTTCTTGGTGGGCAGACCACGAATGGAGAGACCCATGAAAAGTTAAATCACCACTTGATGACTTCTGCTCAGTGCCTGGGGTATAGGAGAGAGCCATGAAGGCTTCCTGGAAGAAGCAGCACTTGATCTGGGCTGTGAAGACAGACTAAGTCTGGAGAGGTGGCCATGAAGATCTTTCTTAAGCCCTGAACTCAGCGCCGTCTTCAGAAGCCGCAGCCGCCCCCCAACAATCTTTCCTCCTTCTCTCCCCCTCCAGCCACATCCCCACACGGTTCCTCGTGTCCCCCAGGAGTGAGCCAAGCACTCCAGACAAACGTGATGTTGGATGAAGAACATATGTCTTGCCTGCGTTTAGAGAGCACTTCTCTTCCTCTTCACCAGTCTCATCGGGAAATAAGTTCTCTCGGCTTTCACGTTTTAGGGATGAGCAGATGGCAAAAGTTTTGATTCAGGAATAATGTCCATCTGAAAGGCCCACGCTCAAGGGCCCCTGACTGTCATCAAAGGACCGTCATGGACACACAATCTGGACTCTTAAAAGCTCCTCTTTCATCCAAAACGGAAATCTTCACCTACCCTCCCCCGGCCCAGCTTCTCCTCCTGTGTCCCTCTCTCGGTAAGTGCAACCCCCATCACCCCAGCCCTGACTGCTCTGACTAGCCCTGTCAATTTCACCTCCTGAGTGCGTCTTGACTCGGCCCCCTCCTCTCTGCCCCCGCCCTTCGCAGCCTGACTCAGGGCTCCCCACATATCCCACGGGCCGCGCCCCAGCCTCCCCACTGCTCTCCCTCCCCCCAGCTCCCTCTCTTCCATCAGCACTTGCTCTTCATTGTGGCCTCAGAACTTTCTAGAACACATCTCTATTTAACAACCTCCGATGACTTCACCCTGCCTGCAGCATGTTTCCTGCCTTTGTCATTCCATGGCTTACATTGAATATGGAAATATTTATCCAGCATGTTGGAGAAAACAGATGAGCTGCTTGCTGCTGGGAGCAACCAGCCCTGGAGCCCTGGCTAAGGGCTGAGGGACTTTGGAGCTCAGGACTGTTAAAAACCACTTGCATCTGACTGACTGCGAAGCTCAGGCCTACAGCGATGGATCCCAAACATGAGTGACCATCAGAATTGTCTGGGGACCTTTTTGAAAATGCAGATCCCCAGGCCTCCTCTGACCAGTACTCCTCCCCTATCTCCCATCTATTTTAGGGTCTCACGGAGCTGGGCTTTCTTCCTTAAGAGCACTTACTTCATTGGTAATTATACCATCAGATGTATCAGGATCTGATTGTAGATTACATCACTTAGCATAAACCGTAAACTCCACTAGCCCTACTGTGCGCCCAGTCTTCCTAGCTCAGATCAAGTGCTGCTCCTTCCACGAAGCTTTCAAGGATCTCTTATTCTCGGTACTCCAGACTGACCACCTTCATCAGGCATATGAGATGAGCATTGATCATATGAGATGATGCCTGGCACATAGTAGATGCTCCAAAAACATCTGTTCATGACGGATGGATGGATGGACGGATGGATGGATGGATGGATGGATAGATTAGAAGGAGGATGAATGATGGATAGAGCTTGGCTCTGCTGAGCTCTATCGCCACAGACATGCCAAAAGCTCACAAAATTGAAAGCTGTCATGACTGTGTTTTTACACGGTTTTGTCCTTTTAAAAGAGAAGTCATTTTGCTATTTGAAGAGGCTTTTCTGCTCCCAGGAAACAGTTCTGGGAAGAACAGGAAGAGATGTTTCCAAAAAAAGTCATTTCTAAGAGGCAGCTTTGACGCCAAAATAAAAACTTCATAGCCTTGTACACTCTCCCTCGGCTGCAGGGGAAGTGGCATCAACACCCAGCGGGAAGATCAAGAATAGCTTTATTATTAAGCATGTTTCATCATCCAGCGTGGGACACCAAGCAGAGAGAAGGTTGTGAGTCCAATCCAATAACTCTGCAGCTG
Source organism: Delphinapterus leucas (assembly GCF_059928025.1). Lineage (NCBI taxonomy): Eukaryota > Metazoa > Chordata > Mammalia > Artiodactyla > Monodontidae > Delphinapterus > Delphinapterus leucas. The sequence continues at coordinate 110,886,465 of NC_143134.1, forward strand.
GATCCAGCTGAGGGTTCAAGGTGAGCTGTTACCCATGGTAACAGCAGCAGTAATATTAGCTACCGTTCTGGTTGCACACATCCCATGTACCAGGCACTCTGCCGAGAACCTTATGCACAGTATCTCCTTTAATCCCACCAAATCTACACTGTAGGAGGCACCCTAAGTGGACTCTGGATCCCTACCGCCTGGGTTCAAATCCTACCTGCCCCTCCTAGTGGCTACATGGTGTTGGGCAAGATACGTCGTCTCTCCCTTTCTCTGTTTCTCATCCGTGAAATGGGCATGATTCTATTGGCTACTTTGTGGAGTCGTGAGAATGAAATGAATTAATATATACATGTGAAGTGCTTTAAATACAGTCCAGGCACATAGTAAGCATTCATTAGTTGTTAGCTATTATTATTACTAACTCTGTTTAACAAATGAGGAAACTGAGGCTCAGAGAGTTTCCATAGTAACCAAGTAGCAGAGCTGGGATCCGAATCCATCTCTGTCTAGTCAAAGCCCATATTCCTAACCACCAGGCGGCGCTGCTCCAGTACCCTGGGTGTGTGGTCTCCACCTCAGGTGCCTTCCACCTCTGCGCCACTGTATCCGGCAATTTCATCCCTCTAGATGCAGTCTGCCAGTCCTAAATAATTCCTGTGTGATTGCGGCATGCTGGCACCAGGTGGATACATAAAAGGATCAGACACAATCCCTACCTCCAGATGGTTTCTGCCTAGTAGTTAAAGACCTGGCTATGAGTATTAAGGTACAAAGTAGAAAGGGAGTTGTGTGTATTGCACACCTACAGTGTGCTGAGCCAGGATCCTCCTCATTTCCACCTCGCTCTATGAGGTAGTGTTAGTATTCCCATTTTATAGATGTGGGAGCCAAGGCCCAGAGAGGTTCGATCACCTGCCCAAGGTGGCACAGCTAGGAAAGAATTTGAAGTAAAGTCTGTCTGATTCTGATCCAGTCAGAGCACTCTGAGCTAAAGGATGACTCACTCTAGCATGGGTGATGGACACTCTACTGGGATACGTGGGTCCTGGGGACACTATCATCTAAGGGTCACAGAGCCTCAGATTGAGAGGAACTCCGTGGGAAGGGCTCAGATGGTGATGACAATAAATTAGCCAAAATTGGGCTTCCCTGATGGCGCAGTGGTTAAGAATCTTCCTGCCAATGCAGGGGACGCAGGTTCGAGCCCTGCTCCGGGAAGATCCCACATGCCGTGGAGCAACTACGCCCGTGTGCCACAACTACTGAGCCTGCGCTCTAGAGCCCGGGAGCCACAACTACTGAAGCCCGCATGCCTAGAGCCCGTGCTCCGCAACAGGAGAAGCCACCGCAATGAGAAGGCCGCGCACCGCAACAAAGAGTAGCCCCCGCTTGCCGCAACTAAAGAAAGCCCACGTGGAGCAACGAAGACCCAACGCAGCCAAAATTAAGTAAATAAACAAACAAACAAAAATTAGCCAAAACTGTCAATTTTCTAAAAGCATATAACTTACTGAAATGGACTTGAAAGGAAATGTAAACCTTAAGAGGTCTATAATCATTACAGAAATGTAATCAGTAATTTAATATCTACACACACACAGGAGTACAAGAGGCACGCACACATACACACACAGGAGTACAAGTAAAACTGGGGAAACCTAAATAAGATCAATGGATTGTATTAAGCGATCTCTTCACTGTGATCTTACATTGCTGTTTTGCAAAATGTTTCTTTTGGGGGAAACTGGACAAAGTGTTCTGTGGATCTTTCTGTATTGTTTCTTATGACTGTATGTGAATCAATAATTATGCCAAAAAAATTTTCAACTAAAAAATCAGCAATAAAATAAAATCCCAACAGGAAAGTGAGCAAAGTATATGAACAGGCAATTCATGGAAGAGAAAGCATAAATGGCCAATAAACATGTAGAGACAATCAAATTAAAACAATGAAGTAACATTTCACACCAAGTTAATTGCCAATTTTTTTTAAATTTGATAACACCAAGAATTGGCAAGGATAGAAGAAAAAAGGTATTCACTCACTGCTGTTGAGAATACAAATTGGTACCAGCACTTGGGAAAGCCATTTGGCAGTATGTAGTAAGCTACAGATGCACACATTCTCAGCAACTCGGCTTTAGGTCCCTACCCTAGAAACACTCTCATATATACACACAGGGAGACATTTACAAAGACGCTTGCTATAGCACTGTTTATATAACAAAATAACCCTACTGTCCTTCGACAGCAGACCACAGAAGTAGCGATTTGTTAATACAGTGGAATATAAGGTAGAAGTTAAAACAGCTAAAACTGATCAACATGGAATAAACTTAACAACAAACTGTTAAGTGGGGGGAAAAGCAAGTTGCAAAATAATGGGAGAGCATTTATTTTAAAAAATTAGACCTGTAATACTCTGCTGTATATTGCTGATGGAAACATACATATATAATGGATGGCCAGATATACATGTGAAAATTGTGTGGAAATGATGCACACAGGAGAGAGGGTACCTCTGCCAGGAAAGTAAGGGAAAGGACCAAGGTGAGCTCCCCATGCAGCTATGATATTTGTTGTCTTTAAAAGAGAGAGAGAGAGATGAAGGTAATGTGGCAATATAACATCTGTAAAATGGAATACTATGCAACCACTGAAATGAATGACACGGCTCTCTGTGTGCTGACATGCAATAGTCTCCAAGATGTAATATTAAGTGGGAGAAAAGCAAGGCACATAACATTATGTATAGCATGACTCTCTGTGTGTTTATGTATGTGCACGTGTGTTTCAAAGGAGTCGTGCAAAAATTCTTGTATACACATAACAACTTAGGAAACACCATGCGGTGGGGAATAGAATGAAGAAGAGAGATTTTAATTTTCATTTTATAGTCTTATGTCATGGTTTACTGGGTTTATATGCATTATTTAATTTTTAAAGACTAGTTTAATAAACTATAATCACTGATTTCTAAAATAGCCTTCTATTAGCAAAACCATATATCACCTGGATAATCCAATTTTGTAAATCAAAATTGAATTTACTTTTGTTCAAGTAACATTTTATCTTCTGAGCTAAAAAACAAACAAAACAAGTGCATATCAACCACGTACTCTGTGGTAGATTCTAGATACACACAGATGAAAATACCTGGTTTTCCTTAAGGAACTTAAACAGTCCGGGAGGGGATATAACTAAAAAGACAATCGGACAGTAACAGACAATTGGGACCATGAGGACATGAGGACGGTGAGAACTGCAATGAAGACAAACCCAGAGGGCTGGGAAAGCACTGAGGTGGGCATCCAGAGAAGGCTTCCTGGAGGAGTTGTCTACTGAATGAATCTTAAAAACTGAGTAGGAGTTCTCCAGCAAAAGAGGGAGAGGGTGCTCCATGCAGAGGCAGATGTAAAAGCACAAAAGGATGACTCAGCACAGTGCATGCTGAAATTGTGAACAGTTCAGTATGGCTGGACTTGGAGGAGGAGGACGTAGGCACGGAGAGCTGTCATCTGTGTTATCTCACGTACCCTTTTGTAGGTGAGGAAGCTGAGGCACAGAGAGGTTAAGTAACTTGCCCATGGTCTCACAGGCAGCATGTGGCAGAACCAGAATTTGAACCTGCATACAGTGGCTCCAGAGCCTGAACCCCTAACCCTTATGGAGGATGAGTCAGACCTGGGGTGATGGTGGGAGATGAGGCTGGAGAGTAAGCTCAGGAAAGACAATGGGGACTTTGGGAGCAGTGTGGGCAGTGGGGAGACAGAAGGATGGTAAGGAAGGAAGTGACATGGTCAGATATGGGTCCATTCCTAAGATTTCATGACTTAAGATCTCAGGAAACATTTGCTGAATAAATGAAAGAATGAGTGCTCCGACTGAGCTATCTATGAAACCTCAAAGCAGAGACCAAAGCAGGGGGAATGCCCTGGTGGTCCAGTGGTTAGGACTCTGCACTTCCACTGCAGGGGATGAAGGTTTGATCCCTGATCAGGGAACTAGGATCCTGCACACTGTGTGGTGCAGCCAAAAAGATAAATAGATAAATAAATAAACAAATACGGCTGTTTTTAAGCAAAATGATGACATTGGTGAAGATTTTCCCTTTAAAAACCCCTCTCCCATGAGCCCTTCCTGATTCTCAGACCCTAATCCACAAACCATCAAGTTATCCTCACTGCTCTGTTACCTGTAAACAAAACAAGTTTCACACTGTTTATCTGCCAATGGTCTTTGCCCTTTAATAGAGACACTTAAAAACAGGAAAGACTACAGACACTGTAATGATGTGGTTCACTGTGTCAAGTGAAGGGAAATTTCAGGACATTTGCTTAAAGAGCAAAATAAGCCTGACCTCTTTGAGGGTCCGTAAATTTGACTCAAGTGTGCATTTTTTATAGAGGAGTTGAAAGTACAATCAAAACAACAAATAATGGTATTAATAAAAATCAGATGTGACAAGATGAGAGGACAGTTATCTCAGAACCACTTTGTTGGTTTGAAATCCCAGCTCTAGCACTGTATCAGTCAGTTTCACTGAAGCAATGCTGCATAACAAACAATCCCAACATCTCAGAAGTTCAATAACAAAGATTTGTCCCTCCAGTCATCTGTGTCATCTGAGGTTCAGCTGTAGTTCTGTGGCTCTGTAACTCTATTCCCAGCACCAAGTGGACTTGAATCTATTCCATCTGTCTTCTCATTCTGTGACTCAGGCTGAAGGAGCAGCCTCCACTGGATACATGAAGTTCCCATGAAGAGGGCAGATTCTCCAGAGGAATGGTGGAAATATGCAGTGTTTCTTAAAGCTTCTGTTCAGAACTAACACACTGACACTTCCACTCATATTTCATTGGCCAAAGCCCAAAATTAATAAGGGACATATGTATACTCCAACCACCAGAGGCAGGTAAGTTACATGGTAATGGATGTGAACCTATAATCTTATGGGGAAGGAGGTACTGATGAATAGTTGTGAGCAAAATAAAACTGATTATAGCCACTTGCTGGCTGGGTAACTATAAACAAATTATTTACTCTCTTGGAGTCTGTTTTCTCACCTACAAAATGGAAATAATAATATCTCCTTTGCAAAGTCATGGTAAGAGCTAAGTAAGATAATGATCATTAAAGACCCTAGCACAATGCCTGGGATCTAATTGGTAGGTCCTTGTTTATTCCTTACCCAGTGGCTGCTAGTGCAACAAAATTTCAAATGGCACTCCTTAGAGCAATGCTTCTTAATTTTGTTTGTTGAAAGACCAATGTTTTGTTTTGCTTACTCCCAGGCAGTACTTTTGTAAAACACGGTAAAAATGAGTAGCTAGGAAATGAAAGAAAAATAAAGACATAGAAAATGCTAGCCACAATTTTTTATTATTAGAGTCAACAGATTTATTAAATTGCATCCCATGAGAGATAGCCTATCGTAGCAGAGGTCATCAGTGGTTACAAGGGTACTGACATCTTTCTTCCCCCAAATCCCTTCACTGCTGGGCTCTGACCATCGCCAAGCAGGGAAGGAGGAAAAGAAAAAGCAAAGTGAGGATGAACAAATGAGAAGACTAAGCCCCCACCCCACTGCAAGTCCCTACACCATAGGGTAGGCATGGGCTGGGGGAGGGGAGAAGCTCTGAATTACAGGGGGATTGAAGTTCTGATTTGGACCAGACTGGGATATTTAACCCCTGAGAGGAGGACGATTTTTAATACCTAAAAGTGACTGAATAATGATCATGTATCAATATTGGTTCACTAATGGTAGCAAATGTATCTCACTACGGTAAGGTGTTAATAATACAGGAAACTAGGATAATATAGGAACTCTCTGTACTATCTTCTCAACTTTTCTGTGAATCAAAACTGTTCTAAAAAATAAAATCAAGTCAAAGATTTTTTTTTAAAGTGATTGGAAGTCTGTGGGATCTGCCTGAGACGTCTTGAAGGGGTGGGGAAGTGAGAACGGGGAGAACATGTCTGAAGGCAGTGGAGGGAGAAAAGTAAAGCTGTTTCTTGTTTGTACCTCATGGCCAGTACCATCAGTAACAGGTGATATTAGTGATTCTTACAGATGGGATAATTTTGAAAGTATGACAAAACCGAATTCTCTGCTTGTTTTTCTAAGCCAAATGTAGTAAAACTTAACAGCCTTTCTCCTGTTTCGGGTACAATGCTACAGAGATGACTGGAGGCCCTGAATGTGATTATCTGTGGGCATGTTTTGTTGCCTCTGCATCCATTTCCCCTGTTTCTGGTATCAGCTCTTTAGGAAAATATGCCAGCTACCCCTACTCAAAGCCCAGGTGACCCAGGTAGGACTGGTTCTAACCTCCACTCCCACCCTAAACCAAAGATGGGACATGACCCAGGTGTGACCCATCCTTCAGGTCAGTGATTCATTCTGGAGTGAGGACCAGATCTAAATTGCTCCAATGAGTTCAGCCCCTAAAACATGAGAAGCTCTCTTCCTGCTACGTGGCTATGAGGGAGTTGTTGTAGTGCTGCCAGGTCCACCTGATAGAGAGAACTCCCTGGGAACAAAGCAAACATGGAGGAAAATAGAAAATGAAGTACTAAATTCTAATGACATCATTTGAGCACCTGGATCCAGCCTTACCTGATCCAGCTTCCCTGGAACCTTTCAGTTATGTGATTCAATAGTTCTGTTGTTGTTGTTGTTGTTGTTTGCTTAAGCTAATTTTCAGACGGGTCTATTCCTTTCCAGGAAAAGAATCCTGACAAATGTTGCATGACTTCCACCTTAGAACTAATCTGATAGGAGAGACAAGCATAAAAAGGAATATAACCAAGATGCCAACTGGACTCTCCTGGCCCTCAAGAGATGCAGGTGCCTGCCTCAGACATCCTCATTCCAAGAGTACAAAGCACTTCTCATGACTTCTTCTCATTCCTAGAGACGTGTGTCTTCCTGGACCCCTCTGCCTGCACCTTGGTCTGAGGCTGCTCTCTCTGTGTCTACTCTAAATCCTCTCCAAAGCAGAACCTGAACTTTGCCAATTTCCCAACACGCACAAAAGCATTTGTGAGTGATATAGACTTACCTAAAGGTCTTGAAGGGAAGATGGTGGAGGCATAGTGCACATCCTACAGTGATCAACTTAAAACTCTCATCTCACATACTCTCTGTCCTCCCTAAGTGCCTTCTCAGCTGCCCCGCTGGTGGAGGGGAGATTTCCATCTCTGGCTCTGCCCCCATACAATGTCCAATCTCAGGGACTCCTCTCTCCCTGGCCCCCACCCCAAATTATTTTCCCATCCCCCAACCCCATTCCTGGATCTTCAAGCTTCTCTCCCTCCATCATAAAAAGTGATTCAACTTTGGCTCCTGCCTAGAAGTTGTTTATATACAAATACACCGAGGTGCTTGGCTGAACAAAAGTTTGCCTATTAACTTATTCCACTCTCTTTAAAAGCAATTTGGCTTATAAACAGGAAAATAAAATTTATTACGCACAAAAACAGTTACAACACAGTGTGATAAATACTGCACCAGAGAAAGATGGGCAAGGTGTATGGGAGCGGCGGGGGTGTGAATTCTGCCCAAGGGAGCATTAGGGAGGCCTCCCCAAGGTGATGTTGGCAGTTTTTGACAGGCAGGGAATAGAGGAAGCACATGATCGACAGAAGGAAGAGTATGTACTAAAGTGCAGAGATGGGAACGTTCATGGTCAATGTGTGGGGCAGCTCATGGGGAGCCCCAGGACAAATAGTGAGTGGGGAGGGGCTGAGGAAGTGAGTCAGGTGAGGTCGGCAGGACCCCAATCACGAATGGTCTTAGAAGCCAGTGAGCAGATAGATTTGTCCAGGAGGTGAGGGGAAGCCATTAGCAGGTTTTTAAGCAGAATGGTGACATAGATTTTGTTTAGAAAGATCAGGTTGGTCACGAGTTTGGAGGAGAACTTGGAAGGCTGATGGGAAAGTGTAGAATTGGTGGGAGCACGAGGTGGTTAGGAGCCTGCTGCAGTGATTGGGGCTGGAGGTGATGGTGACCTGATGGGAATGAGGGGAAGGGAGTGAGACACACTGCAGAACTTGGTGGCCCCTTGAAGGAGGGATAATTATCTGTCTTCCCCCTAAAATGTAAGCCCCTCGAGAGTGGGTCCAGACTTTTCTCTGTCTGTATTCCCAGCATAGGATCCTGCACAGGGTAGCCCCTCACAGCTTCATGCCTGCATGAATGAAGGAATGAGCACTGATGAATGAGCTCCAAGCGTTCTGCCTCGGGCACTGAGTGAGAGGCTGCCCCCACTGAGATGGGAACCCAAGACAAGGCACCAGTTTCAGAACCCAGGACAATGTTCAAATTCTGCTCATGGAAAAAGCTACACTGGACCCAGACAAGATGTGAGGAAGGGATCCCTGAGGAGGTAAGGTCACCTGGAGTCCCCACCTCAGTCGGGAAACAGGTCACAAGGTGAGCAGCCCTGCAGAACGGAAATACTCAGGATGCAGAGCACAGATCAGGGCAGGGTAGGCGGTTCATGGCTAGGGTGGTGAAGGGGTCTCCAAGATCTACTTTTCTGTGGCACCGAATCAGACAGACATGCTAAAATGAGCCTCAAAGAACCAACCAAGAGAAGAATTTCAAGCAATAGTCCATTTCTGCCCTGTATCAGGAAGCTGACGCTGCCTAACAAACCACCCCAGAACTCAGTGGCTTGAAATACGAGGCATTTCTTCTCGTGCTCAAGCCATGCAGAGATGCAGGTCACTGTAGTTTGGCTGATCAAGGCTGGACTGCCTGGGCAGCTCCACTTCAGCCTGCACTTCAGCTGGGCTGGGTTGGGCTTGGGTTCAGCCTGCAGGTTTGCCTCGAGGCCACTTCAATGTCTCTCAAGCTCCTTGTACCAATGGCGCATTATGCTCATGGCAAATGGTAGAAGCACGGGAGCCCAAACCAAACTGTAGGAACACATGTAAGGTCTCTAAACAAATCCCATCCACTATCAATCCATTGGCTAAAGCAACTCAGGCAGACAAGCCCAATACATACTCCACAGTGTGCAAGGCATGGCAAAAGGTACAAATGTATTATCCTATTACAGTGGAGTGAAGAATTGGAACCAATAACCCAGTCTATCACACACCATCTTACTTATCCAGAATCTCCAGTCTCCCTCAAACCCTGCCAATACAGCACAATCATCATGCAAAATGCTCCCACCTAGAGGGACATGCAAAATTCATGGGAAAGCACAGCTAATAGAGGTCTAGTTAAGCATATCATCTGGACCTCATCCGCTTATTCATACAACCCACACATCTAAAGTAATTAGAAGTCTTTTAAGGTAGCTTAAGTTGGAGGGCCTAAGAAATTGACAATGTCCTTATGAAAAATCTTCCATTTCCTTGGGAAGACCAGAGTGGAGACTTCCTTAGCAAATTCCATCCACGTAAGTCATAGCCACCAAGGTTAGCTCTAATGTCACCCACTCCTGTCAGCAAGCTCCTCCCTGCATCCACTTCATGCATCTTTTATTACCGCCTTAACGCCTGTATAAAATATTGATTGCTCATTCCAGTGGCCCAGCCAAGGGCCCCAAAATGAGCTTGTGTGCTGATGTCTGGAGTTTGGGACACGCCACAGATGACAGAACCCACCTGGGGGACTGGGAAGACCCTCTAGCCCCAGGCTGCAAAGGATACTGGGGAGTTATATGAACACTGTGTTTACTAATGAGAAAGTGAGGATCTAGGAGGGGGGTTCATGAGAAGGGAGATGAAAGGAAATAAAAAGGTCAGAAGGAAGGAAAAGGAAGCTCCTGAGTTGATGGTGGGACCAGGCTGAACGCCTGATCATCAGCTGTGTTTGTTGTTAATTTAATGGCTGTAAGTGTTGATTGCTCAATCCATAAAATGAGCTATTAATTTGCTGTTCTAACAGGATAGAACCTATCTTATGCAAATTGATTTGAAAGCCAGCATCAGCTCTGAAAGAGCGGTTCCGACCTCTCTAAGCAAAAAGTTTCCAGGCTTTCCTTTGGAGGGCGCTCAGCCTGCTTGTTGCTGTGCAGAGGGATGGTCCGCCTGGTGGAGGGCCCCTGGAGTCAGAAGACCTAGGTCCCTTGTTCATCCCCTACTAGACATGAGCTCCTTAAGGCAGGGCTATGCCTGGCCTGGTCACCTCTGTACCCCAGCACCTAGCATGGTACCTGGAACCTAGAAGTATTTGTTGGAAGAATAAATGTGTGAAGGCCAATGGTAGATCCCCGTGTGTGACTTAGGGCAAGTTACTGCCCTTCTCTCAGCCTCTGGTTCCACCATATAGAAAGAGGAGGGTTTGGACCCAGTGCTGTCATGGAACTTCCATTGTCTGGGTCATCCATCATCTCTGGGCATGGCCTACGGAAGCCATGAGTCACTGAGAGATGAGAAGGTAAGGTGGAGAGGCTGGGAGGCTTCTGACAGCCCTGGATCTCACATGTTTCCATGGAGTTGTTCTACTGGACACAGGGTCTGTTGACCCAGGTTTCAGGGAGCCCTGGCCTGAAAGACCTCACCACCAGTCCTGCTCTAGTGCTGACTTGCTGGGAGACAGTCACTTTTCTTCTATGGGAATAATGACTGACCTCACAAGGCTGTGGGAGGCTCAAGCTGAAACAATGGGGGAAACCATGCTTTAAAACCAAAATGTTCTGTGAACATGTCAGGTGAAAGAGGGTGGGCTTTGGGGACAATGCGGTAAGGGTTCAAATCGCAGCTGTGTAACTTTGGGCAAATAACTTAACCTCTCTGAGCTTCAGTTTCCGCAACAGTAAGGCTAGAATGGTCACTCCTACCTCACAGGATTTGTCAGGAGAATTAAATGAAAGAAGGTATGAATAGTGCACAGTATCACGACACCGAAGTACTACAGGACCGGCTACACAATTGGCAGGACCCAGTGCGAAATAAAAATGCAGGGACCCTTGTTCCAAATTATGAAGCATTTTAAGGTGTGATCTCAGAGCATTAGAGCAAGTGCAGGACCCCTCTGGGTGCAAGGTCCTGTGCCATCCACAGGTCACACACAGGAACCCAACATTGCTGACGCTCAAGAGCTGCCTAAGATTTGCGGGGCCTTTTTCTTTCCTCTGTCTTGGACCTTGCCCTCCTCAACACATATAAATAGGATTTGGAAACTTTTTTTTAGAAGAAACTCACTATTATTATTCTTGAGGCAGCTTCATTCTTCCTCCCCTGAGCGGAACAGAGTCATCCATCCTGATAGACATCAGATAAAGGTAGAAAGAATCAAATCCTGGCTGCTGGCAAATGCTGTCGCTGGAGGAACAGGTTTACAGGATAAGCCAGGAATTAGAACAGGGAAGACGTGACCAGCAATGATTTTCCACCCATGGCAGGAAACCATGAGCAAGTTCCTAAACACACCATGTCCCTTGCTTGTGAACCTTCAGTGGCTCCCCCTCCGGCACCTTCAAAGTAAAGTTCATTATCCCTAGCGGGGTGTTCACTGCTCTCCATGGTCTAATTTTGCAACTGTTTTCCCTTGTTCCCTATCATCGTGCTTCAGCAAAGCTGTTTTCTCATTGGCCTCATATATTCCAATGCATGGTCCCACCTCCATGCCTTCGTTCACTCATTTTCTGCCTCCTAAAGTGAACTTTCCCCATTTCTCAGCCTAATAAAAAACTTCTCCAGTCTGAGTTTACATTCCACCTCTTCCAGGAGGCAATGCAGAATAGTCTCCATGATTTGGAGACTGTATTAGTCAGCTTTACGGTAACAAGCAATCCCAAAATCTCAGTACCTTCGAGTACAAACATTTGTTTCTTGTTCACATTTACCAGAGGGCTGCTTGGAGACTTTGGGTCAATTCTATGTGTCAGTTTTGCTCCATGCATTTTCTTATCTGGGGACCCAGGGTGAAGGGGCAGCAGCTGTTGGACACATGCCACATGGCATGTTTCATGTTTTCTTGTGGCAGAGGAAAGGAGCACATGAGAGGCAGAGTGTCTTCAAAGCCGCTGCACAGACATGGCGCCCCTCACATCCCACTGGCCAAAGAAAGGCACATGGCCAAGCCCAAAGTGAATGGGGTGGAAAGGACACTCCACCTACAGGGAAGCATGGCAAAGAAAGGAGTAACTGAACAGATCACACAATGTATTCAGCACTCAGAGAGCACACTCTTCAAGATCAAATACTTCTCTTCTGAATCCCAGTTTTCCAAAGATTTGTTGAGTGTGCTCAGGCAAGTTCTTAAAGCTGTGCCTCAGTCCCATTATCCGTAAAAACAGGATAATAATACCTATTTTAAAGGCACCCACGAAAGATTAAGTGAGCTAATGGCTGTAAAACCTTTTGCACAGCCCCTGGCACATGGTAAGCACTCAAAAATGATTATTTTTATCAATAGCATTTTGTAAATTCATTTTTTTCCCAGAATAATGCATTTTTATTGAAGTATAGTTAATTTACAATGTTGTATTAGTTTCAGGGGTACAGCAAAGTGATTCAGTTATACATATATACACATATATACATATATATATTCTTCAGGTTCTTTTCCATTATAGATTATTATAAGATATTGAATATAATTCCCTGTGCTATACCGTAGGTCCTTGTTGTTTATCTATTTTATATATAGTAGTGTGTGTCTGTTAATCCCAAACTTCTAATTTATGAAAAATATGAAAATTCATTTTTATTAATCATAATTTTCTTTTTTAATCATTATTTTCTATTTACTCATTTGTCCATTTTTCATTCGTCTATTCAACAGACATGTCCTGTGTACCTACTGGCATCTGCCTGACTGCCCATCACACTATCTTAGCCCTAAGGAACTTGGAGTCCATCAATTAGTCCTATGGTCCCCAAACCAAGGCTCGGCTGACATTTTGAGTCACCCCCCAACCCCACACTTGTAGGAGAGTCCAGAAAACTTTTCCCTCTTGGCCTGGTTCCATTTCAATCTAAGAAATCTATGATCAGTCCAGTAAAGGAATGTAAGCACATAAAACTTTAATCAGTTTCATGAAGTTAAAATTGCTTTCATGGGTAGAAGGAATAAGATAGGGGATGTTGAGACTAAAACCAAAAAAAAAAAAAAAAAAAAAAAAAGAAAGGAAAGAAAAGGAGAGGGAAAGAAAGATTGTAGGGGGCTTCTCTGGAGGCGCAGTGGTTGAGAATCCGCCTGCCGATGCAGGGGACGCAGGTTCGTGCCCCGGTCCGGGAGGATCCCACATGCCGCGGAGCGGCTGGGCCCGTGAGCCAGGGCCACTGAGCCTGCGCGTCCGGAGCCTGTGCTCCGCAACGGGAGAGGCCACAACAGTGAGAGGCCCGCGTACCGCAAAAAAAAAAAAAAAGATTGTAGGGAAGAGGAGGAGTTTCTCACAGGAGCCTCAAAATGAACTGTCTACGTTTTGCTAGAAATGCTGCAAATGTCGTCTGATTCTGCAAGGAATTGTCTTTGTAAATCACTCAGCTTTTCAAGTGAATGAAAAGAACCACGGGGAAACCCTGAGCTGGATGGTGATTTAGGTCTCAGCCTCAAACAAGGGAGCAGACAGTTCCCTTAAGAATGAATGGGAAAACAAGCAAAGAAACTTACTCTCCCACAAATTCCTCCAGCATCTCCCAGACAGTTATTTCTATAGAAAATTCACAAATCTCAGCTATGTCTTTACCATCTCTGTAGCCTTGGGCAAGCTGCTCCACTGCTGTGAGTCTCCATTCCCTCCAGTGATGAGAGGCACCAGGAGGACCCCCTCCCTGGGCTGTTAAAAGATTAAATGAGCTACTGGGTGAAAAGCACCTTGTCAGTGCCTGGCACGGAGTGGCCACACAGAAGGCATTAGTTCCTTTTCCCCTCACTGTGTTGGGAAGGAAATCCTACTTGCAAGCGAGTCAGATGATTAGAAAGGGTTCTCCAGAGAAACAGAACCTGTAGGATGTATATAGAGAGAAATAAATTCATTCTCAGGAATAGGCTCACATGATTATAGAGGCTGACAAGTCCCAAGATCTGCCATCTGCAAGTTGGAGGCCCAAGGGAACTGTTGGAGTGGTTCCAGTCAGAAGACCAGCAGACTCAAGACCCAGGAAGAGGGACTTCCCTGGTGGTCCAGTGGTTAACACTCCACGCTCCCAATGCAGGGGGCCCAGGTTCTATCCCTGGTCAGGGAACTAGATCCTGCGTGCCGCAACTAAAAATCCCACGTGCTGCAAGCAAAGGTCCCGCATGCTGCAACAAAGATCCTGCACGTGGCAACATAGGTCCCATGTTCTGCAACTAAGACCTGGTGCAGCCAAATAAGTAAATAAATATTTAAAAAAAAAAAAAAAAAAAAAAGACCCAGAAAGAGCTGACGTTTCAATTTGAGTCCCAAGGCAGGAAAAAACCACCAATGTCTCAGCTTAAAGCCAGTCAGGCAGGAAGAATTCCCACTCATTCATGAGAGGATTAATCCTTTGTTCTATTCAAACCTTCAACTGATAAAACGAGGCCCACCCACGTTAGAGAAAGCAATCTGCTTTCTTCAGTCTATCAATCTAAATGTTAAACTCATCCCAAAACACCCTAACAGAAACACCCAGAATAATGTTTGGTCAGATATCTGGGCACTCCATGGCCCAGTCAAGTTGACACACAAAATTAACCATCACAATTCCTAAATCGGATGCCAAGATACTCTAAGGGGACAGTGCTGTTCACATCTCGCGTGGAAGTACATCTGATTACTTTCTATCTGCCATGCTACTGGGAGAATCTCAGCAAACAAAGCACAGGGGGCTTGGCACCATCATCATTTATCATAAAAGAAGTCACCCTCTCAGGCTATTTCCCACTCTGTTAAAAGGAGACCAAAGGGGGGGGGGAAATGTCATGAAGAACCTAGGGGTAAGACAGGAATAAAGACACAGACCTACTAGAGAATGGACTTGAGGATATGGGGAGGGGGAAGGGTAAACTGGGACAAAATGAGAGAGTGGCATGGACACATATACACTACCAAATGTAAAACAGATAGCTAGTGGGAAGCAGCCGCACAGCACAGGGAGATCAGCTCGGTGCTTTGTGACCACCTAGAGGGGTGGGATAGGGAGGGAGACGCAAGAGGGAGGAGATATGGGGATATATGTATATGTATGGCTGATTCACTTTGTTATAAAGCAGAAACTAACACACCATTGTAAAGCAATTATACTCCAATAAAGATGTTAAAAAAAAAAAAAGGAGACAACAATGTCTTTGGTACTAATGAGACACTGTCAAAGGTTAAAAGGAAGAATTTTATATGCATATGTGTGAGGCTATGAGTAATATACTCTGGGGTACCGTATATGCAGGAGAAATCAGGGCAGCCTCCTGGACCTGTTGCACAAGTGAGCTGCAAGTAACAGAATAAGCCAATAAGTAATTCCTTGAGTAATAAAGATACACAATCATCTCACATGACAAGGAGCCCAGATTTCTATCCAAGATCGGCTTCTTCAGCAGCTCAGTAGCATCAGAGCACTGGGTCAGCCCCTCGGAGGGTCTTCTGGCTTTCCCGTTAGGGTCTCAAAAGGGCTGAAGTAGCTCACATTCCTCACTGGACAGTGGCCAACACTGGAAAGGAGGGAAGGAGTGGGGGAAGGGCTTACTCCTCCTTCGTATCCTCCTTTTAAGACAGGAAACTCTTTCTCGAACTCTCCCCACAGACTTCCCCTCACATCTGACCCACATGACCTCTGCCAAGAAGAACAGTATCTCCATGATTGTCTTGGACAATTCCTGATTATCCCCTGATGCTGGGCACATTTCTCCCAACCAAAATCAAGATTCAATCAGCATGAAAGAAAAGAGAAAGGCTTCCCTGGTGGCGCAGTGGTTGAGGGTCCGCCTGCCGATGCAGGGGACACGGGTTCGTGCCCTGGTCCGGGAAGATCCCACATGCCACGGAGCGGCTGGACCCGTGAGCCATGGCCGCTGAGCCTGCGCGTCCGGAGCCTGTGCTCCGCAGCGGGAGAGGCCACAACAGTGAGAGGCCCGCGTACCGCAAAAAAAAAAAAAAAAAAAAGGAAGAAAAGAGAGTAATTGGATGGGCAACCAGCAGTGCCCACCTTTGCTTTCTTATAAGCAGTATATGTCAGTGTAAGGCAGTGTTAAGTGGCTATGAAAATATACAGGATTAGGTGTGAAAAAAGTATATCCCAGATAAAATGGGCCGTTTTTTTTGTTTTGTTTTGTTTTTTGCGGTACGCGGGCCTCTCACTGTTGTGGCCTCTCCCGTTGTGGAGCAACAGGCTCCGGACGCGCAGGCTCAGCGGCCATGGCTCACGGGCGCAGCCGCTCCGCGGCATGTGGGATCTTCCCGGACCGGGGCACGAACCCGTGTCCCCGGCATCGGCAGGCGGACTCTCAACCACTGCGCCACCAGAAAAGCCCCGGCCGTTTTTAATCTAAGGATTATGCCTCCATCTTGAGCAGAAAGGGTGCCCAAAAAAATCAGCAGAAATGCAAGGAGCATGAACTAAAGAAAACCTGGTTTTAGCGGCCACAGCCAACTCTATAGCGCTATCAAACTGACATCATATGATCATCAAATAGGTTTTTTTTTTCCACAGGGGGGAGTTGAATTCTCAGTAGTAAATAGTAGTTTATTATTAATTCCTTTACTTTGCTCTAAAAGTTATGTCTTATTAATTTTGTATTATGCTTACTTAGTTTTGCTATTTGCTCATGCATAGTTTATCTTTTGTTCATAAACTTGGAGAATCCAGAGTTCTTATTTCTCTGATTTCTAAATCAAAGATTTATGTTCTTAGAGCTACTCTGCCAGGCTTAGATCACCAGCTGTCAAGTACCTGATACCTGTTCGCCCAAGGGCAGTAGTATCAGAGCATAGAGGTAAAACTCCCTGGTGGAATCTGTAAGATCAAGTCAAAAAGATATTGATCATAGTAGGTGCACAATAAATGTTTAATTAATTCTCAAGCACAACGAATCAACTATAGCAAGGATATGACATCCTCCTCAGTTCCCTCCTAGGGCAGGCTATGTAGCTTGTTGGTTAGCTGGTTGGTTGGTTAACTGGTCGGTTGGTCGATTGGTTGGTTGGTTGGTTGGTTGGTTCCTACTATATGTAGAGAAGTCTGCTCAGTTCTGCTCCTCAAAAAGCATCTGGCAGGAATGGGACATGAAGACTAATCCATCTATTCCTTCACCTCGTCTGAACCAGGACCTATGCTGGGTAACTATTAGGCTGGAGAGATGGAAAAGTCCTATAAAAACCAGGAGACAGCAGATCCAGTGCTTAGGTATACAGGCATTAGAATTTGACGCCCGTATGAAGGCTGCACCACCACTAACTTGCTGGGTGACCTTGTACAAGTCTCTGAACCTCTCTGTGCCAGGACTGTGGTAGGAATTAAATGGAAAATTCATGAAAAGAGTTTAATACAGGGCTTATCCTAGAGTAAGAGCTCAAGACATTTATTACAATCATTATCAGGAAGGTCAGAGGAACTTTGATGGGGAAGAGGGTACTTGAACTGAGCTGCAAAGTGTGAGTAGATGTTCACCAGGGTGGATATTCAGGGCGATGGAAAGAGTGTGAGCAGGGACAGAAAACTGGGAAAGGGCTGGTGTGTTTAGGAAATTGCTGGAAGTTTGGGGTGAACTGGGCAGGATGGCAAACTAAAAAGCCCAGCTAACACGACACTGGTTCCCTCCCCCAAGGCAAGCCCCAAAGGACCTGGAGAGAGGACACCAAGAAGCAAGTCAACAGTGATGAACCCCTTGGGGAAGGGTCCTTTTTAAGTGGGTGGAGGAGTGATTTTGACCCAAGCAAGGAACCAGCCCAGCTGGATAGGTGGATAAAAGAGGAAAGGAACTGATTGTTTATTCTTCCTTCTCAGCCACCGTTGTCCTGGGACAAACAGTGCCTCTCCTACACCCGCAGGGACTCACATCAGTGGCCCAGGTATCCTCAGGAGTGACATCAGGGAAGTACAGGAGCCCTGTGCTTGGGAAAGGCTGAGAAAAACAGATGGGGGTTAGTTAACTTCAGGAATCCTTTCCCCACCTTCTCCCCTCCACACCCAAGGCTGGGGGACTGCAATCCAAGGAGGATTTCCTCCAAATTCTGCTTTGCTCTGGGGCAAAGGGTGAGGCCTCAAGCTAAAAACCTGTCAGGTGGGGCGAGGGTAACTGGCTGTGGTTTTGTGATGCTATGGCCTGTCCACTTCCCCAGCCTGCCCCCTGAGTCCACTGAGCCTGGAACTGGCTGCCGTCCCCATGTATGTTCCCTGGGGAAAAATCAGTTCACAGGGAAACACAACTAAATATTTGAGAAGCAAACCTATACGAAAAGAAAGAAAATAAACAAGCGTTCTGGAATACAGATTCCATCGAGAAGCAAGAGTATTAGATCAGAACGAATAAGAATTTAAAATTAGCCTAATCAACCCATAAAAGAAGGTAAGGGAAGGTATTTGCCATATGAAACAAGAGGAACAGAAGAAAAATAAAAAGATCGAGCAGAATATTGCATAGAGAAAATAGAATTGTTTCTATAATGAACAAAGCAGTTAGGATAAATAGCTTAAGAATGAATTAGTCAACGGGAAAAGAGATTGAGAAAAACTCCCTGAAGGAAAAAGAATGAACTAATTAATTAATTGAAAGAACAACTAATCCAGGGAGCAGAAGTCGAAGTACTGACATCGAGATAGGAGATCCGGAAAGAGAGAAATGAAAATGGAGATGAAAAAATAGTTAAGAGAAATGAAATAAATGTCCTGCAGTTTCTCTTTAAAAAGGTAAAAAACTTCAAGTTGAAAGGTCTGAGAGGGGCAAAGAGAAGAGGCGAGGACCCCACACACCTCATGAGATGCATTCAAGACAAAGGACAGGATGGAGGCAAGAAGGCTTGGAGCAAGAGGAGGGGGAACTCTGGGTCCAAACCTACCTCTGACTTGAGCCCCACCAGTCCCCAGACTAGACAGCCCCATCCTCTGCTTTATGGTCTCATGGAACCCTGGGGTTTTCCTTCAAGTCCAAGATTGTCGGGCTGGTTTCTTTGTGTGATTATTCAATTCAGGTCTCCGTCTCCACTGAGCATCATAACAACAAAGACTCCACCTCTTCTGGGGCTTCCCTGGTAGCGCAGTGTTTGAGAGTCCGCCTGCCGATGCAGGGAACGCGGGTTCGTGCCCGGTCTGGGAAGATCCCACATGCGCGCGGGAGAGGCCACAACAGTGAGAGGCCTGCGTACCGCAAAAAAAAAAAAAAAAAAAAAAGACTCCACCTCTTTGTCCCCCGGGGTATACTGAACACATGTAGTTGCCACTGAGTTGCTGCTTGTTGAATGGACTAATCCATATTCCAGTCTGAGTGTCTCAAGGCCCAGGGACCATTCCTTGTGCCCATCTCCCTCCATGGGGGTCTGGCCTGCTGGGCTGGGACCCTGACATCCCACCTAACTGTGGCCAACCTCTTCCCCCTCAGAGGACTAGATCCAGCCTCCTCCATCCCCTATGCCATTCACAGAAGGTGCTCATGCCAACCCCTTACCCACAGCCTGGACACTCACTCTGAATGCCCAGTCCCAGTGTTGGATTTCAAAAACCTAAATCAGAGAAGGGAATGGACTTGCCATGGTCACATGGTACCAGAGTGAGGACCTCAGATCTCCTGATTCCCAAACCATGATGTTCTGTCCTGCTCTACATTGCCTTCAGAGGACACCCATAAATGCAAGCTTTCTCAAGTAGGTCACTTTATAGCTTTGGGTTTGAGGCAGTGATGGAGCACAAAGCTTATGAAGTCAGACACACATGGCTATCCTCTTTCTGTTATTCATGTGGCGTTGGCTCTGGAGTCAGACAGGCCAAGGTTTCCATCCCAGCTCTGCCACTGACCAACTGCATGACCTTCAGCAATTACCTCTCTCGCTGAGCCTCTGTCTCCTCCCCCTCTAAAGGGCAGGTATTAATCCCCAAGTCCCAGGGGTGAGGACAAAAGCAAATCATGTGTGTAAAGTACTTAGCACCATCCATGGCACACAGTAGGCACTTGATATATCTACTTTCCTACCAGCTTTCTTCAGTGTTGCAAGGAATTCTGTGATCACTGAGATCACAGTACTCTAGCTCACCTTTCCATCTCCACACACTGATGGAGGTATGGGAGGTGCTTAATAGATATTTGTTGACTGAGTGGATGGGTGGATGGATGGATGGATGGATGGACAGATGATGGATGGATGGGTGGATGGATGGATGGATGGATGGATGAATGGATGCATGGATGGATGGATGGATGGATGAATGGATGCATGGATGAATGGATGGATGGATGGATGGATGGATGGGTAGATGGGTGGGTAGGAGGATGGATGGATGAATGAAGGAATGAATGAGTCAATGAATGAAAAGTTTTCCATTCTGATTATGCTGGGGAATTGATGGCAGGTGTTAGCTTGTATGATGGCCTTTGTTGGTACAGAATAAGTCACTGAAATGAGGCAAAGGTATCCTTTCTGTCATATTACTAAATCCAAGGCAATCCTCACCCAGGAATTTACTGGGCCAAGCTCTCTGTGTCAGGAAAATGGCTAAATTCTCAGGAGAAGAGTAGTCAGTTATGCCACGTAATCTCAGCCTGTAATACTTAACATTATAAGCTCTACTAATAACTCCAGGTCACTTGTCTGGGGAAGAAAGATAAGGATTTGAAAATTATGCATATTTGCATGTGTAATCTACCAGGCAATGACGTTGACTCTGAGACTGAGATATTTTAATTCACTCCCCCTCACCACCACCCCACTTGCCCTCTGACAACACAGTTATTTAAGGAGAAGTAAATGGAGAGATGATTGCTATATGGTTCCATTCTGGAAATTTTATTCCATGTAAAGCTCGTTTCCAACCATATTGCTAAGGTAAGTCCTTTCCCTGGCGGGAAGGAAATGTTTCTGGAGCTAAATAGGAGCAATAATACCCTAAAGTTTAAGTCTGGGCTCTCCTAGCGGTCTGCTGTGTGGCTTCCTACAAATGCCTGTTCATTCATTTATTTATTCCCTGCCTTCCTCTACCCCCCGAATCCACACTAACTTAAGACCGGAACATAGAGGTACTCTTTCCTAGCAGATTAAAGATAGCTGCAAATTCTCTGACCCTCCTCTGATCAAGAGGTGAGCTGTATGCGCCTGCTCCTCGAATCTGGGCATGTGCTGTGGCTGATCTGAGCAACAGAATACAGCAGAAGTGATGCTGTGCCAGTTTTCAGGGGGGCCAGTTTTCAGGCCCCACGTTGAGAAACCAGCAGCTTCTACCTCTTTTATCTGGGACCACTCTCTCTGGGAGCTCCGAACGTTCTTGAAAGAAGCCCAGCTTCCCTGAAGCAGCCTCACTGGAGATGACGCAGGTAGGTACTGTCTGTCGTTGGCAGTCCAGCCAAGCCCAGCCTTCCAGCCATCCCCACCAGGGCGCCAGACGTGCGAGTGAAGGAGCATCTTGGGAGCGGATATTCCAGCCCCAGCTGCCCCAGGAGATGCCACGTTGTTCAGTGACTAACTGCCCGGCTGAGCCTTCCCCAAATTCCTGACCCTCAAATTATGAGCAAAATAAAATGGTTGCTTCAAGCCACTAAGTTTTGGAGTAGTCTGTTACACAGTAATAGATTATAAAACATCTTTTCTACAGGGAACAACAGAGCCCATTGAGATTCAATCTAAAGTTTGTTTGCTCTTGAGTTCTTGCTTTTGTTGTTCATTTGGGAAACTCATGTCTCTAGACAAAAAGTCAGAGAGAAAAGAACACCTAGAAAAGGGGGGATGATCAAACAGAAACAGACAATTCATAAAAGAAGAAATGCGACTAGCCAGTAAACATTACAATATTTCTTTGACCATGAAAGACATGCAATCTAAAATAAGAATGAGTACTCTTTTCGCCCATCAAATTAGCAAAGTTTCTTTTTCCTCATAATAGTTTATGCTGGTGAAGGGAGCAGGGGGGCATCGGACATCTTCACAGACTGCTCAAAAGAGTAACACTTGGTGGGTATGATATTTCTGGAAAGCAAATTGCCTAGTAAGTTTTAGATCTGAGTTATTTCTCTGAGGAAAATCATCTGATATGTGGACAAAGGTGGATGCGCAACATATGCTCATCACAGTATCATTCGTAACGGGAAAATATTGTGGGTAGAAAATCTTAAATGTTGGATCTGGGGCAATGGCTGAGTAAATGGAACTGTCTGTACAAGACAGAATACTGTGCCACCACTACAAATGACGCTTGTGAAGTGTTCTTAATGACATGGAAAAATGCTTAATGATATAACATTAAGTAAAAGAGCAAGATAGGAAAAGGTTATAAAGTATGATTCCAACTACTTTGCAAAGTATAAAAAGACAGGAAGGAAATATGGTAAAACGTTAATAGTGTTTATCTGTGGGTGGCGGCATTATGGGTGGCTGTTTTTCTTATTTATTCTTTGCTGTATTTTCAACACTGGGAATGCATTACTTTTGCAATTTAATTTTTTTCTTTTAATCAGAAAAGAAATGGTTAACAATGTTCAATCTTAGGTCCAAATGGAGAAGAATGAAAATGGAAAAAAGGGTATTGGGAGATTTTTAAGAGTCCCTGGAATTGAAAACCCATGGTAATGCAGACCTTTCAGGGTGAAGTTTACTTTTGTCCTTGTCTTTAAAAGGAACAATATTTGCTGAATGCATGAACGGTGTAAACACAGAGTCTGCTTCCACAGCGGGGCTTAATTTGATAAATAAACCCCGCCTCCTTCCCAAGAAATAGCTCTGGGTTTACCGCATGAAAACTGCTTGGGACTGAGAAACTTATATTCACCAAAGCAAATGGGAATAGGTCAGAATTCAGGTAAATTGTCCTCAGACTGAAAGTGACAAAGTCCTTAAATTTCAGACACCAGGAATCTGCCTCTGTGGTTCCTTGGGCACCTGTCTGGGGCTTTTCCTGACAATTTCATATGGTGTTATTTATGGAAAAAGGAATGAGAGAACTGAACTCCTTAAGGACTTAGAATTATAGAATCTCGGGGTCTGGACAGGTGAGGTGTGGGAGTGGGTAGGGTTTCAAGAGTATATTTCTAGTCCAAACCTTACTAACGAGAAACAGAGCTACAAAGAGGTAAGGTGCTTTGCCCAAGGTCAGCCAGTGAGTCAATGCAGAGATGGGACTCAAACCTGGCTCTCCCCTGGGCCTCAGTAGCATCAACTTACTGGGTAATATCCAGCTCATTTTTGTTTTATGAGTTTTCTTGTTTCTTGGTTTTTTTGTTTTTTTGGTTGTTCTTTGTATCTCCCCATAAGGGCATGAACCTTGTTTACCTGGTACACAGTAGGTGCTCAATAAATATTTGTTGAATGGATGAGTAGATGGATGAATGGATGGGTGAATGAGTGGATGACAGATGGATGGTTGGAAGGACGGACGAATGGGTGGACAAACTTAGGCAGAATGGTAAAATGGAAAGGCCATGTGTTTTGGAGCCATGCTGGCCTGGGCTCAAATCCCAGCACTACCACTTATTGGCTGTATATCCTCAAGCAAGTCACACAACCTCTCTGAGTCTCAGATACTTCTCCTGTAAAATGGGGGTGATAATATCTCAAAAGGGCTTCTGAGAGTTAAATGAGATAATATATAAAACTTTCTGCTAAATTCCTGCCACTGCAGTAATTGCTAATTAAATGTTACCTTCTCTTCTCCCTCCCATGAAACCAAGTCTGAGGTATAGTTATTATATAGCTATTATATAGCTATAAATCTGAGTCTTGAAATGGAGACTCCAGTTGTGTCCTGACTTCAGATGCCCAGGTGTGATTAACTGGGACAACATCTGCGTATACTATATTCACCAAAATGAGAGTCAGGTGAATTCAATAGCATTTATTAAGCTTCTATTAGGTGGCCAGGTCAATGCTAAGACCTAGGGAGGACACAGAGAGGAATGGTCTTTGCCTTCACGTTTTGGTACAGAAAGAAACCATACATGTTCAGCCATGAGGAAGCCTGTGCACCCATGGTTCCTCAAGTCAGATGAGGAATAACAATGTCCCTACAGCAGGCACACATGGTTATAAGAGAAAAGTTCAGCCCTGCTCAGAATCTTCCTACTTATACAGAAAACCTCAGGAGATATGCCCCATGAAGGCAAACTCTTAGACCTCCTGGCTGAGACTGTAGGTAGCTTCTGCCATTTCTCCCTCGGACACTCTGGATATAAGCATGTGGATTCTCATTCCTCCGGGTTCAGTGGTGACGACAGCACTCAAAGAGCCTCAAAGAAGGGAGAGCCCAGTGTGTGAAGACGCAGTGAAGGACATCTCCTGGAAGAGGTGGCCCCTGGCTTTGACCAGGGATGGTACATGCATGCCATTGGTGCCTCCACTCCGCACCTCATCCAATCAATTGGGGCACACACCTACACTGAGCTCAGGATCCTACTCAAACCCAGGGCCATCACCAATAGATCCAACTGGCAAATAAGAGGATACCTACTTGCCATCCCTGAACCAGTCATTGATTGGGGTAAGATTTGGGAGGCAGCATGGTGCAATGACAAAATCCTAACATCGAAAGTCAGACAGACCTGAGTCTGACTTCTCATGTTTCCACTAACCTGCTTTGTGGTGTTAGTTACATTGATCAGTCATCTCTCTGAACCTTAATTGTTTCTTTAACAAACGTTTTTGTAGCATTTACTATATGCCAGGCACTCCTCTAAGCACTTTATAAATTTTAGGTCATTTGTCCACTGCCACCCTGTAAGCTGATTGTCACTATTACACCCATTTTACAAATGAGGAAATTAAGACACAGAAAAGTTAAGCAACTTTCCCAAGGTCAAAATATTTTTAACTGAATGATGATGAAAATATCAAAATTTATAGGATGCAGCTACTACTGTGCACAGAGGGAAAATAGTAGACTTAATTGCATATATTAGAAAAGAAAAAGGTTGACAATCAATGATCTAAGCTTCCATCTTAAGTAGTTAAAGACAGCAAAATAAAACTTTAGGAAGTAGGAGAAAGGAAATAAAAAGCAGAAATTAATGAAAGAGAACACAGAGTACAATAGAGTTGATTAACAAAGGCCAAATTTGATTCTTTTTTTAAAATTAATTTTTATTGGAGTATAGTTGCTTTACAATGCAAATTTGATTCTTTGAATATTAATAATACTGATAAGCCCCTGGCAAATCAGATCAAGGAATAAGAGAGATAGCAAGAGAGCACTAATAACCAATATCCAATGTCAGTAATAACAAGGGGAACATCATGGCAGGATTGTATAGAAATTCAAAATATAATAGGATATTATGAACAACTTTATGTCAATAAATTTGAAAATAAAAATTGAAATTGACAAATCCCTAGAAAAACACAACCCACTAAAACTGACACAACAAATAATCTGACTACTGTCTCATATCCATCAAGGAAATTGAATTCGTAAAGGAAACCTTCCCCCCAAAAATCTCGATCCACCCAAGTGGCTTCACTAACGAGTTCCACTCAGTACTTAGGGAATGATGCCATTTTACACAAGCTCTTCCAGAGAATATAAATACTACTCAACTCATTTTATTTTATAAGGCCAGCATCATCTTGATACCAAAACCTGAAAAATAAATTGTGAGAAAAGTACAGACTAATTTCTCCCATGAACCCAGCAGCAGAAATCCTCAGCAATATATTAACAAGCAATTATTAACAGCAATATAGTTACTATAGTGAGTTGATTCCTTTCCCTTATTGGAGGCAACTTTGGGTAGTAAAGTTGCCCGTGGAAATCCTAAACTTAGTGATAAACTGAGGTCCTTTTTTCCTACTAGGAAGGAGGGAGGGCTAGAATTTCAGAGATGCCATCATCACTTTTGAGGGAAGGAAGGAAGGAAGGAAGGAGGGAAGGAAAGTAGGAAGGAAGGAAGGAAGGAAGGGAGGATGGAAGGAAGAAAGGAAGGAAGGAAAGAAGGAAGGAAGGAAGGAAGGAAAGGAGGGAGGGAAGGAGGGAGGGAGGAAAAGACACATAATGATTTTTATGGGGAGGAGGAATTGGAAACCTGTGCTTCCAAACGTCATCTGCTTTTGGTCTAATTCAGCCTGAGCGAGGACACCAGACTGGGAAGGACAGAGTATAATTCATCCACCAAGGTTTCCAGGAGCCTTGACATCTTGTGGTTTAAAGGTGTGGGAAGTCAGCGGGAAGGGAGTCAGAAAAGAGACTTCAGGCAGGATTTGGCATTTCCATATCTGTTGATGGACTATAAGAGCCTTGGTTTATAACTGACTCTATAACACCCTGTGCTCCCTCCCACCTTTGTTCTCTCCACTGAACAAGGAAAATCCTCTTAACCCAGCAGACTGAAGAGCAGAGCTTCATTTGAACTGACTGCCCCTGAGTGTACCACCCCTGGTTAGAATGGAATGGTCTTGTCCCCTCTGAGTTGAGTCAACTGCTGAGCCAATCAGGGCCCTGCCGGAAAGAAGTGAGGCTCCCAGGCTGTTCCGCTCCCCACTCTCTGCCCTGAGCTCTCAGGAAGACCAGCGTGTGGTCAGTCACCACGGGAGTTCATGGGCCCAGTCACTGAAACCGAGACAAGGTCAGTGCATGGGGGAGCTTCTAAGACAGGGTATCCAGCCTTCCTTCTCCCATGGGAGTTATTTGCCCAAGTTCACCCGAAGATGAAGGGCAGGGGCTCTTTCTCCTCCAGCCACCTCCAAGGGGCTGTGCGGTATAGTATACAGGCAGAACTTCACATTCAGTCCCCATCAACTTTATTTATGGGACAGACTGTCTGCTTAATTCCTTACCTCCTTTCTGATCCTGAAATGAGAGAGGCCATAAGTGCCCTTCTGCACCTCTTCCATCCCTCTAACCTTCCATCTACCCATTCATTCTTTCTTTCATTCATTCAACAAGCACTAACCCAACTAGTTGAAGCGGTAAGGACACGCTCTTTAGAACTCTGCCACTTATTATCAAGTCACTTGAGCAAGTCTCTTATGTCTCTGAGCCTGTGCTCTCACCTGTGATTGGGGCTGACCTGAAAGACCAGACCTGGTGGGTCGTAAGGATTATCTTGAATGCGTTCATAAAACCAATGACGTAGCGACTGGCATTTA
The DNA here is from genome assembly GCF_059928025.1 of Delphinapterus leucas. Lineage (NCBI taxonomy): Eukaryota > Metazoa > Chordata > Mammalia > Artiodactyla > Monodontidae > Delphinapterus > Delphinapterus leucas. The sequence goes on from NC_143134.1 coordinate 110,913,599, forward strand.
ACTGGTGTCCAAGAAAAGTTCATTTATTTCCTTCCTTATGTACAGGTGATTGCAAAGGTGAATCTGACGTTTTCCCCTGACATCAAGAAGCTCATAATGCAATAAGGGAGATAAGGAATACATGAGAGGGGCTGGGTGGAAGAGGGTGCAGGGTCATACGATGTGGAGAAGGTGGGGAAGAGAGGAAAAAGCTGAGCTACCAGCACGGCGGTGGGACAGTGGTTGCTCTGTTCTTCAGAGGGTCCCACTGACGAGGCATCACAGAGCATGAAGCTGGGAGTCTTCAGACCAGACCCTGGAGGGTTCTGAGTGCCAGGCCTCAAGTCTGGGCTACATTCTGGGTAAAGCATGACGTAAAAGACAGGCAATGAGAGCCACTTAGGATCTGCCTCCAAGCAAGTCTTTCAGGCCACACCGTCCCTGATGATACATAGGCCAGGATGCAGGAGGCTCTCCCATCTGCCCTCTGCAACTTCACAGCATCAACCACCATCCTTGCCAGCTGTCACAGCGTTTTGACCCCTCTGTGTCCCAGGGAGCAACCAACTCTCAGCTCAATGTCACCACAAAAGGGGTGGAAATCTGGGGAGGTGCATGAGGCCAAGAACATTCTCATCGCTAAGTGTCAGACTCTTCCTGGGGCCCCAGACACTGATGTCCCCCCAACCCCAGTACCCAGATGAAACAGAAACCAGGACATCATCCCAGAGCCTCCCTTTCCTCATCCCTCCCCAGCCAATCCACCAGGAAGCCCTGCTGAGACTCCCTCCCAAATATCTCTGAAATCCATGTGCTTCTCTCCCCAGCCACTGCCTCCCTGCTGGCCCACACCCCATCCTCCCAGCCAGAGCCTCTGTCCTGGTCATGCCCTTGTGTAAAATTCTTCAGTGGCTCCCACTGTCCTAGGACAAGTGGCAAACTCCTCTCCAGGGCCTTCAAGATTCTCCAATCTGGCCCCCACCAACTTCTGCAACTTTACCTGTGCCACTCCCTGTCTCACCTCCGAGTCCCACCCAGCCAGACTGGACAACTTTTAAGTCCTTAAAATCACTGCATCCTCTCTCACTTCCAGACTTTGTACACTCTTCCCCTCCAACCCAGAATCCTTTTCCCTCCCTCCTAACTTTCACCCAAGCATTTGCCTTCAGACCCAATATTATGAGTTGACTTGTGTCCCGCCCAAAATTCATATGATGAAGTCTTACCCCTCAGTACCCACGAATGTGATCTTTTCTGGACACAGGCTCTTTACAGAGGTGATCAAGTTTAAATGAGGTCAGGAAAGTATGCGCTATTCCAAAATGACTGGTGTCCTTACAAAAGGAGAAATTTGGAGACAGACATGAAAACAGGAGGGCGCCACATGAAGATGAAGATAGAGATCTGGGTGACGAATTTACAAGCCAAGGAACTCCAAAGACTGCTGGCAAACACCCAGAAGAGGAGAGGGGTCTGGAACAGATCCTCCCTCACAGCCCCCAGAAAGAACCAACCCTGCTGACACCTTGATTTTGCACTTCTGGCCTCCAGAACTGCAGACAGTAAATTTCTGTGGATAAGCCACCCAGTTGGTGGTACTTTGTTCAGGCAGCCCTAGCAAGCAACCTGACACACCCAATCAAATCCTAATCACCCATCAGAGAGCGTCTTAGATGTCCTTCCTCCAGGGAGTCTTCCCTGACCACCACCCCCCCATTGTGGGTTAAATGCCTAAACTCTGTGCTCCCAAAGCATCCTGCTCTTCCTCTATTGAAGCACCCATCGCCCTGCATAGTCTCCATGTGGGCGCCTGTCTCTGTCCCCTCATGGTCACCTCGAGGGCAGACCATCATCACTGTGACTCGCTGCTGTGTTCCAGAGCCCAGGGCAAAGAAGGCCCCAATGTGTGTTTCTCGGATGAATGAGTGAATGAATGAATGGGCAGAGGCTAATAACAGCCAGGACTAATGACCAGAAACTCAAAAACTCAGCGCCCACAAAGGTGTGGGCGACTCAGGCTGGACTGAAGCAGCTGTGAAAGCTCGGAGCAGGTTGGGTAGGAGCCATGTTCAATCAGACAGACCCCAGCCTGACTCAGGCTGTGCTTTGGAGAAGAGTACCAAGTAGTTTCGGGGGTGGAGAGAGGGGGAGGTCCAGCCAGGAACCCACTCATGAAGGACGGGACTTCTAAGAACTGGATCCCCCGCAAGCGAGTAAGGTGCCATTTGAGTTCACATTTTAGCCTCAGATCAGCAAAATCCAGACTGTGGGAAATTTGACAGGACTAATTACCTGGTTTCATCAACCAAATATTGCAATGAAAGAAAAGAGAGATGGAAAGGGAACCTAAGGACTGAAATAAAGGCAGACGGCGGGGATGGGGAGAATGTCCTTTCATGCCCAGCACGGAAACCAAGGCCCAACCCCATGGACTGAGCTGAGTGAGTGAGTTTCGGGGCACCCAGGAAGCAGACTCCCTGGAGAGAGCTCAAAGCAAAGAGCAACCTAGAGTCTGCCCACTGGAGTGCTGACGTGAGCTGCCCACCATCTGGACTGGCGGGAAGGGCAGGGGTGTACCCACTGACGAAGGAAGGAGGGGCCCTCGGGGTGGGAAAGCTTCCCGCATTCCCTCTAGGGTCCCTGAGGTTGAGACAGTTCACACATGCAAGCACCTGGCGCTGCAGAGGTGGGAGAGGAGCCGGCCAGTCAGGGAGACTGGGCAGTAAACAGGCAGCAGCAGCAGCAGGTGGTGTGTGAGTGCAGACACACGCGGGAACCGCAGACTGGGAGACGGGGGGCACCTCGCTCCGCCGTGACGTGGCTGGGGGGAGGGGGGCAGGATGAGCTTGAGGGCCCTAAGCACAGGGATGAGGCCAGTGTGGCCAGACCAAAGTCAGGAGGGATTTTCAAGATCAGAGAAGCAGCCAGGGGCCAGGTACCCTGTCATTCTCGGCTTCAGCTCTGTGAGGATTTTTGGATTTTTCGCTGAGGCAGAGGACTTCGAGCAGGTAGATGTTATGATCTTACCCTGTTTTGAGAACAACTGGCTGTTACAGAGAAAAGAGACTGAAAAGGATAAAGCTAGTGGCCTAAAAAGCACCTATGCTCTGGAAACACATCTGGGTTCAAATGTCTGCTTCAGATCAGCAAAATCCTGACTGTGGGACATTTGACAGAACTAATTACCTGGTTTCAGCAACAAAATATTGCAAAGAGGGAAAACAGAAATGGAGAGGCGAGCTACAGATTGAAATAAAGTTAAGCCATGAATCAACCTATCATGATCCGACTCAAAGCCCGAACTAGAAATGGCCGGGGAGATACAGACACAGGGGATATTTGATTTCATAAGGAACTGCTGTTAATTTCATTTACGTGGGAAATGGTGTTTGTTTCTTAAGTCCTTATCTTTTCGAAATAGGATCTGAAATACTTAGAGATTAAATTATCTTTTTAACACACAGCTTCACTGCGTGCTATGTGACGTCTGGCAAGCCGCTTCAATCCTCTGAACCTCAGTTTCCTCACCTTTAAAATGGGTATGATGATATTCAGTAGGAAAGTGCCTGGCACACGGTAGACTCTCGGTACCTGGCAGGAGTTATTGCGACCAGTGCCTCCACTGGACACAGGATTTTCTCATTGACCTGGCAGCCCCTAGGATGGCCCCTCTGATGGGGTCTCAGAAGATGAAGGGAACTACATTTCCAAGGCAAGCCCCCTGAGAGCCCCCTGAGAGCTGGAAAGACTGGGAATCGCTCCAGATCAGAGTTCCAGCCCCAGGGTAGCCCCCAAGCCAAGGCCAGGTCTGCCCCCTAAACCTTTCCCAGCTCAGCCTCACTCTCAGAAGGTCCAGGCAGGAGATGGGGTCAGCAGATGAAATCCCCCAGGTGACAGCCCCTCCAACTCCCAGGTCCCCCATGTCCCCAGGCAGCAGGGCATGGGCATTTCTGAGCAGCAGCCAGCCAGCCAGTGGGGTTATAATGAGGCTGGTTCCTGTGTCCTCCCGGGGCTGCTCTGTCCTCTCCCTTTGGTCATTTTGCTTGTCAGATGGTCCCCCCCACCACCACCGGTCACAACCACTTCTCAGAATGGACTTTGACTAAAATCCAGTGAAGCCGAACAACAAGCCAGATTCACAGGGGACGGAAATCTCAGCCACTACCTCAGGGAACTCAGCTTAATTCACTCTTCACACCAGGGAAAGGCTGGCCCCAGAAGTGGACCTTTGACCACGGGGACTGGCGGCTTTGAGCCCCTTCCCTGCACCAGGCCTACGAATGACGTTCTCTCACTTGCTTTACCAGGATGGGTGGTCTTTCTATGTGTGCCTCTCCTAGGAACCCCTAAAGTCAGAACAGAAACTGCAGGCTTCTGCTGCCACTGCCTCCTGTAACTGGGTGTCATTCCACTGCTTCTCTGCCCTGGATGCCATCTTTCCATGACAGTCAGATGTGACCACCCCCAAAGCCAGCGGAGTTAACGCCTTGCTTCTCTTCTCCCCCCACCCGATTTCTTTACAGTACTTAACACACAGCATGATGGTAAGTCAGGCACATGCCCACCCCGCCCCCCCCGACTACAAATTCCTTGAAGGTTTTTTCCAAACTGTAGAATGTTGAAACGAGCACGGGAACAGTGGCCCATGAGGAACAGTGGAGGAGCTGGGATGGAGAAAGTGAATAATAAGAATAATATTTGTTGTGTCTCCTACCTCCTGGGCACTGAGCCAGGTCCTTGACCTTTGGAAGTACACCCAAAAGATGGGGTTGCTGAGGCTTCGCATTGAAGACATTTCTCCTCCTGCACAAAAGCTCCCTAACACAGATGGGCTAGAAAGCCAGAGTTAGTTAGGGGACACAACTGACAACACGGCAACCCTTCCCTGATTCCAACCCAGGACAAACTAACAAGTTGGAAGGAAACCAGCTTAGAGCAGGGGGCCGACACTTAACAGTTTCAGCTGTTCTTTCGCCTAAGTGAGTAGCTGTCATTTAACTTGATTGTTAGAAATGCACTGGTTTTGATATGATACAATATATTGTTTCAGTTTCATCTGACTGGGGATAATTAATCAAATTGCTATTCTGAGGTGCCATGACAAAATAATCTCAAAATCTATTGGGAAAAACTCTCTCATTATTCAAACTCCTACGAGAAAATAACTAATTGTGAGTTTGAAACGGGTTACCCACTTTCTTCCCCCCCTCATCGAAAAAAAAATTGTTTCTAAAATACAAGTTTTGAGAATGTGAGGTTTTCTTAGGAATGCAGCTGTCATGTTATCGCCAATCAGGCTGTATCATTCCCATTTTACAGACGGAGAAATCGTGCCACACGCTAAGTGACTGCATCACAGTCACCATATCGAGTTACATGCAGAAGTAAGATCATCTCTAGAATACACCTAGAAATAGAACTGCTGGGTGTAGTAGATAGGGCCAAATTCTGCAGCTAAATCAAGTACCATTATACGAGTAAAACATTTAAGCTTTCCACTTTCCCTTTTAAAAATATACCAATCTGTTATAAAAAGCAAGTTTATTTTTATTTTAGAATTTATCGCTTTAGTTATAAGTGAGGTTGAGCATCTTTCAGACATTTATTCCTTTCTTTCTATGGAAAGGTTCTGATTATACCCTTTGCCAATTTTACTCTTTTGCTCTTCCACTGGAATTTCTAAGAACTTTCATTAATAAGAAAATGTTCTCCCTGTCATTTGTTGCAAATATGTTTACCAGTTCAGTGTTTGCCTTTTAGCTTATTTATGGCATTCTCACCAGACAGAAATATTTTAAATTATATGTAATGCATTTGTCTATCTCTTTTGGTTTTATGTGATGTTTAGAAGAACGCTTGCCACTCCAATATTCCTCTTTTTTGTTTTAACATCTTTATTGGAGTATAATTGCTTTACAACGGTATGTTAGTTTCTGCTGTATAACAAAGTGAATCAGCTATACATATACATATATCCCTATATCTCCTCCCTCTTGCGTCTCCCTCTCACCCTCCCTATCCCACCCCTCTAGGTGGTCACAAAGCACCGAGCTGATCTCCCTGTGCTATGCGGCTGCTTCCCACCAGCTATCTATTTTACATTTGGTAGTGTATATATGTCCATGCCACTCTCTCACTTTGTCCCAGCTTACCCTTCCCCCTCCCCGTGTCATCAAGTCCATTCTCTATGTCTACGACATTATTCCTGTCCTGCCCCTAGGTTCTTCAGAACCTTTTTTTTTTTTAGATTCCATATATATGTGTTAGCATACAGTATTTGTTTTTCTCTTTCTGACTTACTTCACTGTGTATGGCAGTCTCTAGGCCATCCACCTCACTACAAATAACTCAGTTTTGTTTCTTTTTATGACTGAGTAATATTCCATTGTATATATGCGCCACATCTTCTTTATCCATTCATCTGTCGATGGACACTTAGGTTGCTTCCATGTCCTGGCTATTGTAAATAGAGCTGCAATGAACATTGTGGTACATGACTCTTTTTGAATTATGGTTTTCTCAGGGTATATGCCCAGTAGTGGGATTGCTGGATTGTATGGTAGTTCTATTTTTAGTTTTTTAAGGAACCTCCATACTGTTCTGCATAGTGGCTGTATCAATTTACATTCCCATCAACAGTGCAAGAGGGGTCCCTTTCCTCCACACCCTCTCCACCTCTTCCGTTGCGGAGCACAGGCTCCGGACGCGCAGGCCAAACGGCCATGGCTCACAGGCCTAGCCACTCCACGGCATGTGGGATCTTCCCAGACCGGGGCACGAACCCGTGTCCCCTGCACCGGCAGGTGGACTCTCAACCACTGCGCCATCAGGGAAGCCCTGTTTGTAGATTTTTTGATGATGGCCATTCTGACTGGTGTGAGATGATACCTCATTGTAGTTTTGACTTGCATTTCTCTAATGATTAGTGATGTTGAGCATCCTTTCATGTGTTTGTTGGCAGTCTATATATCTTCTTTGGAGAAATGTCAATTTAGGTCTTCTGCCCATTTTTGGATTGGGTTGTTTGTTTTTTTGACGTTGAGCTACATGAGCTGTTTGTAAATTTTGGAGATTAATCCTTTGTCAGTTGCTTCATTTGCAAATATTTTCTCCCATTCTGAGGGTTGTCTTTTCGTCTTATGATTTCCTTTCCTATGCAAAAGCTTTTAAGTTTCATTAGGTCCATTTGTTTTTGTTTTTATTTCCGTTTCTCTAGGAGGTGGGTCAAAAAGGATCTTGCTGTGATTTATGTCAGAGTGTTCTGCCTATGTTTTCCTCAAGAGTTTGATAGTGTCTGACCTTACATTTAGGTCTTTAATCCATTTTGAGTTTATTTCTGTGTATGGTGTTGGGGGGTGTTCTAATTTCATTCTTTTACATGTAGCTGTCCAGTTTTCCCAGCACCACTTATTGAAGAGGCTGTCTTTTCTCAAGAACTGTATATTCTTGCCTCCTTTATCAAAAATAAGGTGACTATATGTGCATGGGTTTATCTCTGGGTTTTCTTCCTGTTCCATTGATCTATATTTCTGTTTTTGTGCCAGTGGCATACTGTCTTGATTACTGTAGTTTTGTAATATGGTCTGAAGTCCTGGAGCCTGATTCCTCCAGTTCTGTTTTTCTTTCTCAAGATTGCTTTGGCCATTCAGGGTCTTTTGTGTTTCTATACAAATTGTGAAATTTTTTGTTCTAGTTCTGTGAAAAATGCCAGTGGTAGTTTGACAGGGATTGCATTGAATCTGTAGATTGCTTTGGGTAGTACAGTCATTTTCACAATGTTGATTCTTCCAATCCAAGAACATGGTATATCTCTCCATCTGTTGGTATGATCTTTAATTTCTTTCATCAGTGTCTTATAGTTTTCTGCATACAGGTCTTTTGCCTCCTTAGGTAGGTTTCTTCCTAGGTATTTTATCCTTTTTGTTGCAGTGGTGAATGCGAGTGTTTCCTTAATTTCTCTTTCAGGTTTTTCATCATTAGTGTGTAGGAATGCAAGATATTTCTATGCATTAATTTTTTATCCTGCTACTTTACCAGTTTCATTGATTAGCTGTAGTAGTTTTCTGGTAGCATCTTTAGGATTCTCTATGTATAGTATCATGTCATCTGCAAACAATGACAACTTTACTTCCTCTTTCCAATTTGGATTGCTTTTATTTCTTTTTCTTCTCTGATTGCTATGGCTAAAACTTCCAAAACTATGTTGAATAATAGTGGTGAGAGTGGACAACCTTGTCTTCTTCCTGATCTTAGAGGAAATGGTTTCAGTTTTTCACCATTGCGAACGATGTTGGCTGTGGGCTTGTCATATATGGCCTTTATTATGTTGAGGAAAGTTCCCTCTATGCCTACTTTCTGGAGGGTTTTTATCATAAATGGGTGTTGAATTGTGTAGAAAGCTTTTTCTGCATCTATTGAGATGATCATATGGTTTTTCTCCTTCAATTTGTTAATATGGTGTATCACATTGACTGATTTGTGTATATTGAAGAATCATTGCATTCCTGGGATAAACCCCACGTGATCATGGTGTATGATCCATTTAATGTGCTGTTGGATTCTGTTTGCTAGTATTTTGTTGAGGATTTTTGCATCTATGTTCATCAGTGATATTGGCCTGTAGTTTTCTTTCTTTGTGACATCTTTGTCTGGTTTTGGTATCAGGGTGACGGTGGCCTTGTAGAATGAGTTTGGGAGTGTTCCTCCCTCTGCCATATTTTGGAAGAGTTTGAGAAGGACAGGTGTTAGCTCTTCTCTAAATGTTTGATAGAATTCGCCTGTGAAGCCATGTGGTCCTGGGCTTTTGTTTATTAGAAGATTTTTAATCACAGTCTCAATTTCAGTGCTTGTGATTGGTCTGTTTATATTTTCTATTTCTTCCTGGTTCAGTCTCGGAAGGTTGTGCTTTTCTAAGAATTTGTCTATTTCTTCGTGGTTGTCCATTTTATTAGCATATAGTTGCCTGAAGTAATCTCTCATGGTCCTTTGTATTTCTGCAGTGCCAGTTGTTAATTCTCCTTTTTCATTTCTAATTCTATTGATTTGAGTCTTCTCCCTTTTTTCTTGATGAGTCTGGCTAATGGTTTATCAATTTTGTTTATCTTCTCAAAGAACCAGCTTTTAGTTTTATTGATCTTTGCTATTGTTTCCTTCATTTTTTTTTCATTTATTTCTGATCTGATCTTTATGATTTCTTTCCTTCTGCTAACTTTGGGGGTTTTTTGTTCTTCTTTCTCTAATTGCTTTAGGTGTAAGCTTAGGGTGTTTATTTGAGATGTTTCCTGTTTCTTCAGGTAGGATTGTATTGCTATAAACTTCCCTCTTAGAACTGCTTTTGCTACATTCCATAGGTTTTGTGTTGTCGTGTTTTCATTGTCATTTGTTTCTAGGTATTCTTTGATTTCCTCTTTGATTTCTTCAGTGTTCTCTTGGTTACTAAGTAGTGTATTGTTTAGCCTCCATGTGTTTGTATTTTTTACAAATTTGTCTTTTCCACACTGATCGAAATGCCATCTTATTAAACATTAAATCCTCTCACATGCTCGAATCTTTTTCTGGACCCTCTGTCTATATTCAGTGTCATATTATTTTCATCATTACCATTTTACAATGTGTTCTAATATCTCACAGGCTTAGTCCCCACTCCCCTTTTACAGATTTTTCCTGTCTTTTCTCATAGGTTTGTATTTTTATATGAACCCTAGACTAATGTTGTCCTTATCTGCTATTATTTTTATTGGTATCATATTGAATTTATAAATAAATTTAAAGAGAGCTACCAACTTTATTCTGGACAAAGAGTACCTTTCTACCTTTCCATTTAAAGCTTTCTTTTAGTTGATTGTTGTAATGGGCTGAACTGTGTCCTCCCAAATATTCATGTGTTAAAAGTCCTAACCCACCCCCAGTACCTCAGAATGTGACTGTATTTGGAGATAGGCATGAGGTAACAGCAGTAGAATTTAAACCCAAGGGGCTGAGTGAGAGGCAGCCCAGAAGTTGAACATTCCACTTAGGAAAGGTGTTAGGATGAAATGAAGTAACCAAAGTACTCGGCATGCCATAAACCCCAGTAAACTTAAGTTATCTCTTACATCCCTAAAGGCTTGGGATAGAGTCTGCAGCACATCCCTCCACCCTACACAGACAATTTAAAGGCTTCCTTGACCTTTGGGAAATCTAGAACTTAATCTGGAAGGTATAAGGAATGCTCATGGACTTCACATCAGAGAGATCCAAGGGAGTTCAATCCATCTGGCAAATTCTGACACCATTGAACTTCGACGGGGACAACGATGCTTGCCTCCCCTGGTTAAAGTAGCTAATGCGTGAAAAGCCCCCATGTCAACATCTGGCACAGCGTAGGTGCTTAAACTGAACTTGGAGTCAGGTTGAGAAGAGCGTAGAAAGAACTTTCAAAGCTCTGCAGGAGAAACTGTGAAGAGAGGACACATGGTCCCCAGAGAGAATAGAAAGAATGAAACCAGGTTGTTGTTTTCTGTGACTTTCCAAGCCACATATCCTAAAAGAAATTAGCCCAGTTCATTAAATCTGGCCAATTCCGTGTGGACCAAGGACAGTTTACATGAGTTTTGTTTGGCCTCAGATGTTGACTTCCCTTCTATAGAGTTATAGGTAGTTCTGACATTTACTCCTTCCGTTAAATAAGAAGATGGAGAGAACACAAGAGTGGGTGGGGACGGGGGCAGAAAGATTTTTTCCAACAGAAAAGAAGTGTCATCTACGGAGCAAAATGAGGCATCAGCGTTGCAGGGACAGTCGGATGGGGCAAATTAAGCAAACGTTCCCATGATGAACTGTCTCTGCACGATCAGTCATGGTACATCTGGCTTGAGTGGCAGCCGTGTTAACAAGCTGGAGAGAAGACTGATGCCCATCCACGGCCAGAAAATGCAACAAAGTGAAGAGCTGTTTCAGGCCTGCACCAGTCAGATTATAAATATGTATCACTGGCTTCTAAAGTGAGTTATGATTTCATTCTCCTACTGGTACCTGAAATCTAGAGAGAGCATTTGTCTAGTCTTTGTATTGGGGGTGACGGCTATAGCAACATGGTTGCACAGGGGAGATATCCACTTAGCAGATAAATCAGGTGCCATAAAGGAACCAGTTGTTATCAATTTGATCTTGCGGCAAGAGGGGGAATCTCCCTGTCCACAGGCAGTATTGTTAGTATGCTTCGCAGGTCTTCCCTTTACTGAAGCATTTGCAGGTGCTGTTTTCTCCAGCCTGTGATGCCTTTGGATGGGCTGGTGTGAAGCTGTCTGTCCCCACCCTTCACACAAGGTACCATCTGGCTTGCCCACTAGAGCATAAGCTCTAGTGGGCAGGCCCGTGTTCAATGCCTCTGTGTGCCCATCTTGAGCTCAGGGGCTACCACTGTCTCTTCATCAAAGTGAATAAAAAGGCCAAATCTGAAATCTAACCTGCACCAGCGGTGGTGGAGACACTGGCATGAAAGCTCCAAGCTCACAGGATTTCCCTACCTTGGTTTGTTTCATGAGGTCCATGACCCCCAAGTACATCTTCAGTGCCCAGGGCTCATTTCTCCTCATTATAGTCACAGTCATCAGGCAAGTTTATCCCCTTCTGGGCTTACCACCTAACCACTGGAGTCACAAATGCCAAGTCTCTGTCTGCAGCCCAGACCATTCTCCTGGGCTCCAGACCTGTATAGCCAGCCTTCCTGAGGACATCTCCATCTGTGTGTCAAACTCATCTCCATCTGTCCAGAATGGAGCTCAGCAGGCTCCCCACTTCTTCCCATGACCCTGGTCTTGGCCATGACATCATCACTGCCTCAGCTGCTCAAGCCAGCAGCCCAGCGGGCATCCCTGACTCCCCCACACCATAACCTGGCATCCCAGGGCTGAGGACACCAGCAAGAAGTTAGATTTTTGGGGTGGGTAGAGTGAGTCCTGACTGGACATTCTTCAGAGTTCACATCCATGACAGAGTGAATTTCCCCCCCTTAGGTTGACAGAGGGACTTGGCAAGGATGAACAAGTACATCAGACTCCACTGGTCTCCATAAAAGGAGAGGGTTGAACCAGCTCAGTGTTTTTAAACTAGCTCCATAGATCTCTTTACCTGCAGACAGAGAACCCTGTACTAGATGTCCTTTGACTTCGAGAAAGGCTGTGCAGTTTCCCTTGGTTCCAAGGCAGACTCCCCAGAGGGGATTGCTTGGAGCGTTACGTGGTCCCTATCTGCTGTAAAGCATCAAGGGAGAACAGCTGAGGTTTTGCTCCCTTTCCTCAAGAGTGGAAACTCAACAGGTAACCTGAGAAAGAACCAAATGGATGGAGGGAAGGAGGGAGTCATGGGGGTAGGGATGTCCCCTATGGCAGGGTTTGGATAATTTCAGCAGCAGCACACATGGTCTGGTCAGTGGCAAAAGGGCACCCAGAGAGATCATCGCCTTCTCAACCACTTCCTTTCCTGGTAAGAAAGGCTCGTAGCTAGATGCTCACGTGGTCAATGTTAAGAGCAGTTTAGCACGGAGGTTAAGAGCACACACAGGCTTTGGAGTCAGACAGACTTAGGTCAAATCCCACTCCCATTGCTGACTCCCTGTGTGATCCTGGGCAAGTCATTTCACCTCTCTGGGCCCGCTTCCCCATCAGCAAAGTGGGTAGATGCCTCCTAGGGCTGTTGTGAGAACTAGTACAATTATATACGTACTAGTATTAGTACACGTAGTAGATATTTGGTAAGTGGTAACCATGATTTTTACTGATGATCAAGACCATTCTTTCTGCTTTGAATTCTAAGTTCTTCCAGTCCTTGAAGGAAAGTCTCAAGTCCCCCTCTTCCATGAAGCCTTCTTGGATCACCTGACAAGGAACCAGCACCCTCGGGGAACCATATGTCCAGCGAGGAGCTGGAAAGACAAAGATGACCCAGACACAACTCCCGCCTGCAAGTGGGTTATGACCTTCAGCAGAGTCCAAACTCCCTTTCCACCACTTCCCCACTGTGTGAAGTTAGCAAGCAATTTCACTTTTCCGAGGTACACTTTTCTCATCTCTACAGTGGGGATAATGTTGTATTTTCCACTTCCATCAGTGGTATAGAGCATGAAAAAAGACAAGAAGGAAGGATGGAAGAGAGGAAGGGGGGGAGGAAAAGGAGGGAGGGAAGAGGGGAGGGAGGAGAGAAGGGGAGGAGGGAGGGAGGGGCTACAGAGGGAGAAAGGGGAGGACGTGTGATTACCAAACCGCCCTGAAACAGGGACAGTGAATGCCTGAGTGAATGAATGAAGCCACTCTATTTCCCCTGCTGTCTCTGGGTCCTACAAGCTGTCCTCCTCTGGCCCCTGTGTCAGGATACCTGTGCCAGGTCTTCATCATTCTACCTGGAAAGAGATTTCATTTCCCGCCTTTTACAGCCCTATTTTCAAGAACTGAAACCTGTTTAAAGGGCTGCTGTTCCCCAAAATGGCACATCGGACAGAGAGCCCACACATTCAGCTGTTTATGGGTATTAATAATACGTGGCAAAAAAGCCGCTGCTTTATTTTGTTCTCCAAGTCAAGCTCTTTATTTTTTTTAATTTTTTTACCATCTTTATTGGAGTATAATTGTTTTACAATTGTGTGTTAGTTTCTGCTGTATAACAAAGTGAATCAGCTATACGTATACATATGTTCCCATATCTCTTCTCTCTTGAGTCTCCCTCCCACCCTCCCTGTCCCACCCCTCTAGGTGGTCACAAAGCACCAAGCTGATCTCCCTGTGCTATGCGGCTGCTTCCCACTAGCTATCTGTTTTACATTTGGTAGTGTATATATGTCCATGCCACTCTCTCACTTTGTCCCAGCTTACCCTTCCCCCTCCCCATGTCCTCAAGTCCATTCTCTACGTCTGCGTGTTTATTCCTGTCCTGCCTCTAGATTCTTCAGAACCTTTTTTTTTTTTTAAGATTCCATATATATGTGTTAGCATATGGTATTTGTTTTTCTCTTTCTGACTTACTTCACTGTGCATGACAGTCTCTAGGCCGTCCACCTCACTACAAATAACTCAATTTGGTTTCTTTTTATGACTGAGTAATATTCCATTGTATACATGCGCCACATCTTCTTTATCCATTCATCTGTCGATGGACACTTAGGTTGCTTCCATGTCCTGGCTATTGTAAATAGAGCTGCAATGAACATTGTGGTACATGACTCTTTTTGAATTATGGTTTTCTCAGCGTATATGCCCAGTAGTGGGATTGCTGGGTTGTATGGTAGTTCTATTTTTAGTTTTTTAAGGAACCTCCATACTGTTCTCCATAGTGGCTGTGTCAATTTACATTCCCACCAACAGTGCAAGAGGGTTCCCTTTTCTCCACACCTTCTCCAGCATTGATTGTTTGTAGATTTTTTTTTTTTTTTTTTTTGCGGTACATGGGCCTCTCACTGTTGTGGCCTCTCCCGTTGCGGAGCACAGGCCCCGGACACGCAGGCTCAGCGGCCATGGCTCACGGGCCCAGCCGCTCCGCGGCATGTGGGATCTTCCCGGACCGAGGCACGAACCCGTGTCCCCTGCATCGGCAGGCAGACTTTCAACCACTGCACCACCAGGAATACCCTGTACATTTTTTGATGATGGCCATTCTGACTGGTGTGAGGTGACACCTCTTTGTAGTTTTGATTTGCATTTCTCTAATGATTAGTGATGTTGAAGTTCTTTAAATCAAATATTTAGGGAGGGAATATTTACCTGCACGTCCTCAAGGAAGCATTTCTGGTCTTAAAGGGAAACGTACGCTGCAGCAACCATGAGGTGATATAGGCATGGGGAGTATAATTTCTTTAATTCTCACAACAACCCATGAGGCGCGCTCTTAGCATCAGTGTTTTATAGATAAGGATACTGAGGCTCAGAGAGATTACGTGGACTTTCTCAAGGTTAGTCAGCTGATAAGCAGAAGGGCAGGGATTCAAATCTCAGCCGCCTGACTCGGGGCTCACGTGCTGCCTGGTACCCAGGCTTGGTGTGGGCAGGAGGCTGAGAGCCAGGTTGATACACAGGCATTAGCCAGCCGACACAGGCGTGCCCACCCTCGCTGAAGGGAGAGCAGGGGCATGCAGAAGGGTTACAGAAGAAGCAAAATAAACCAAAGCCCGAATTAAGAGTGCGTGCAACCCATTTATAGAACTGAATGGAGCTGTGGCCGGAACCTGGGAAGCCAGAGGCAGGCGTGAGAGCTGAAAAGAGACCTGGGGCCAGTTAAGGAGCTTGGAGTTTACCTGAGGGTCCTGGGGAGCTGCGGGTGGCACTGGAGAGCCAGGGAGCACTGGAGTGACCAGCGTTGTATGTTAGGACACATCCTGAGTGGGTCCTTGATGCCCGATGCCCAGCACTGAGCCAGGAGCAAAGAACTCAGAGAAGAAGACGCCACAAGCTCCTCTCTTGAGAAAGAAGAACAAACCAACATTTACTCTCTTTCGGGCACTGAGCCGGGCTCTACATGATTATATCCTTAAAGGATGGCTCCTAAATTCCCATTGTGTACAGGAGTGAACTGAGGCCTAAGGAGGTCAAAGGAGGCACAGCCCAACAGTGAAGACAAATACAAAAATGGCCAACCACACGGCACTGTAGCAATAATTACAGCAACCAGCTCTGATTAAGCCCTTTCTTAAGTCAAGGTCACTAGGCCATGCACTTTCCCAATGCATACACTTCCCCAGTTTTCTAGCTATTAAGAGCTAACTATCCTCAATCTACAGGAATGAAGAAACTGAGGCTCAGAGAGGTGAAGTAACTGGCCCAAAGTCACACAGCTAGCAAGGGCCAGAACACACTCATTCTTAGCCATCATGTCTCACTGCCACGCTGCAACCCCATGTGTCCACAGAGCAGGGTAAGCACGAGAGAAGGGGCTTAAGCAAGTTGATGAGGTTCGAGCTGGCCCTCGAGGAGAAGGGGATGAGGTGTTCCCCAGGCAGAGAAGGAGGGAAAGGGCATCCCATGCACTTAACAGCATCCACGGACAGTCAAGTGCATAGTGGGTTCAGGATGTCTGCAGTGTGGGGAACGTGGTAGGAAATTCAGTCAGAGGGAAGCTGGGTTAGAACCTGGAGGGCATTGAACGCCAAGCTAAAGAGTTGTGACTTTATCATGCAGGCAAAGGGAGGCCCTCAGAGGGGCTGATGGGCTCATGTGGGGTTGAAGGACGCACTGTGGAGGCTTTGGGACTGGAATAGAGGAATGGCAGCCAGGATGTTGGCTGTTATGATCATGATTTTGAGGAACCCCCAAATATTGAGCATCTACAGTGCCAGGCACTGTACAAACTTCCTCTGTAGTCTTTTTTTTTTTAACTTCTTATTTTATATTGGAGTATAGCCGATTAACAACGTTATGATAGTTTCAGGTGTACAGTAAAGTGACTCAGCCATACATATAAATGCATCCTTTCTCCCCCAAAGTCCCGTCCCATGCAGACTGCCACATAACATTGAGCAGAGCTCCCTGTGCTATACAGGAGGTCCTTGTTGGTTATCTATTTTAAACATAGCAGTGTGTACATGTCAATCCCAAACTCCCTAACTATCCCTTCCCACCTCCCTTCCTCCTGGTAACCATAAGTTTGTTCTCTAGTCTGTGAGTCTGTTTCTAGTCTTTACTAGACTGGGACAGGCAGGCGTCATTGTCTTCTGTGTACAGATGGGGAAGTAGGCTGCCGGAGGGCGTGCCCGGGAGACAGTCCCTTCCAGGAGAGCAAACTAAAGCTTCTTCCCTCCCGCCTCCCTGGTCATTCTCCTCAGTGACCCGTGACCACCCCTGCTGCCCTCCTGAGAGACCAGGAACTGATGGGACCTTTGTCCCTTCACCCTGTCCTCCAGGGTCCTTCCTGGACTCCTACTACGTGCCAGTCCCCACTGGGCTCCGGGAAAGAGTCCCAGACAAGACACATCGCGCTTTCACTGCTGAGGTCATCAAAAGCAAACAAATCAGTCTGAATCCTGGGCTGGCAGTCCTAGTGCCATCCCCACCCCCAGCTCCAGTCCTGGACTGTCTAAACAATCACGTCCAGGCACGTTAGCAGCCTCGAGCTAAATGCTGAACTGTGTGTTTCCTGCTCAGAGGGACCGGTTATCGCTGACTCTGCAAGGGTTGCTGTAAGTGCTTGAGAGCTGGGGAAGGGGTCTGGCTTAGAGAAGGCTGGACCAGAGTGCGGTGCAGCCCTCTCCCCACACAGCTCAGGGCCCCCATATTTAAGGAGCAGGGGCTACCGGGGAGAGGGGCTCACGGTTAAATGCATTCTTTAAAAACAAAACACCAGACAATTTTTGCAAGTCACAAATGGAGAGGGGTGGCCAGAAAAAGAGAAGGGGGTCTGGTTAATCTGGGATTAAGGCATTTCTGAGGGTTCGCAGGTCTAAGGAGCCGCTCAAGTTCCATTCACGTCCACAAACATTTACTGAGAATTTGCCTTGATGTCAAGGTCACACAGGAGGCTGCCAGGATCACCTTGCAGCTTTGAGAGTCAAATGACACTAAGTCTGAACCCCCATCTCACCTTGCAGGTCAAAAACCCGAAGTCACTTCCAGCCTCCCTTCGAGCTTCCTGAACGTGGAATTTAAATTTCTCCCACTTCGGCTCTGGCTCCCAGCATGTGTTTCTGCTGCAGTGACTCTGCTTACACCTTGTAAGCACTGTCCCTTTTCCACCTCACCTGCAGTGACACATCCTGACTTCCTCTCCCCCCGACCCCTTACCAGCGTCCCTGCCCCACAACTGTGTGAGAGGCAGGCTTTGCTGAAGGTATCTGGGCAAACGGCAGAGTTCCCACAACCCTCCTGCACCCACATCTCCACCCAAGGCACCATGCTGGTCCCAGACACCCTCCTGTCTCCCTGCGTGGTCTGACCCTTCCTTTCTTTCCAGGCTGGTCTCACCCTACCTACCCTCTTGCACCCTGAGATCTAGCCACTCTCACATTCCTCACTCTACTGAACACACCACACTCCTTCCTGCCTCAGGGCCTTTGCACAACCTGTTTGCTTTGTCTGCAATGCTCTTTCTCTGTTTTTCCCCTGGGGAAGTAGGAGAGGACGCCTACTCAGTTCTCAGCACAAACATCACTTATTACTCCGTGAGGGTTCCCATGACTCCCTAAGCTAACCATTTACCAGTATGTTCTAGTCTTTGTTATTCTTTTGCTTTGTTGCACATATCACAATTTATAAGTGTGTGTGTGTGTGTGTGTGTGTGTGCGTGTCTGTTAAATGTCAAACTCTCCCACAAGATCGCAAGCTGTATGAAGGTAAAGATCAAATGTCTAGCAGGAGGCCGGAGGGGAAGATGGCGGAAGAGTAAGACGCGGAGATCACCTTCCTCCCCACAGATACACCAGAAATACATCTACACATGGAACAGCTCCTGCAGAACACCTACTGAACGCTGGCAGAAGACCTCAGACCTCCCAAAAGGCAAGAAACTCCCCACGTACCTGGGTAAGGCAAAAGAAAAAAGAAACAACAGAGACAAAAGGATAGGGACGGGACCCGCACCAGTGGGAAGGAGCTGTGAAGGAGGAAAAGTTTCCACACACGCGGAAGCCCCTTCGCGGGCGGAGACTGCGGGTGGCGGAGGGGGAAAGCTTCGGAGCCACGGAGGAGAGCACAGCCACAGGGGTGCGGAGGTCAAAGCGGAGAGATTCCCGCACAGAGGATCAGGGCCGACCGGTACTCACCAGGCCGAGAGGCTTGTCTGCTCACCCGCCGGCGCGGGCGGGGCTGGGAGCTGAGACTCGGGCTTCGGTCGGATCCCAGGGAGAGGACTGGGGTTGGCTGCGTGAAAACAGCCTGCAGGGGGTTAGTGCGCCACGGCTGGCCGGGAGGGAGTCCGGGGAAAAGTCTGGAGCTGCCGAAGAGGCAAGAGACTTTTTCTTCCCTCTTTGTTTCCTGGTGCGCGAGGAGAGGGGATTACGAGCGCTGCTTAAAGGAGCTCCAGAGACGGGCGCAAGCCGCGGCTAAAACCGCGGACCCCAGGGACGGGCATGAGACGCTAAGGCTGCTGCTGCCGCCACCAAGAAGCCTGTGTGCGAGCACAGGTCACTCTCTACACCCCTCTTCCGAGGAGCCTGTGCAGCCCGCCACTGCCAGAGTCCCGGGATCCAGGGACAACTTCCCCGGAAGAACGCACGGAGCGCCTCAGGCTCGTGCAACGTCACGCCGCCTCTGACGCCGTAGGCCCGCCCCGCACGCCGTGCGCCTCCCTCCCCCCCTGCCTGAGTGAGCCACAGCCCCCGAATCAGCGGCTCCTTTAACCCCGTCCTGTCTGAGCGAAGAACAGACGCCCTCCTGCGACCTACACTCAGAGGCGGGTCCAAATCCAAAGCTGAAACCCGGGAGCTGTGCGAACAAAGAAGAGAAAGGGAAATCTCTCCCAGCAGCCTCAGGAGCAGCGGATTAAATCTCCACAGTCAACTTGATGTACCCTGCATCTGTGGAATACCTGAATAGACAACGAATCATCCCAAATTGAGGAGGTGGACTTTGAGAGCAAGATTTATTATTTTTTCCTCTTTTCCTCTTTTTGTGAGTGTGTATGTGTATGCTTCTGTGTGAGATTTTGTCTGTATAGCTTTGCTTCCACCATTTGTCCTAGGGTTCTATCCATCCTTTTTTTAAAAATTTTTTTTCTTAATAATTATTTTTTAATTTAATAACTTTATTGTATTTTACTTTATTTTATTTTACTTTATGTTCTTTCTTTTTTCCTTCCTTCCTTCCTTCCTCCCACCATCCCTCCCTCCCTCCTTTCTTTTTTTCTTTCCTTCTTTCCTTCTTTTCTTCTTTCTTTCTTCCTTCCTTCCTTCCTTCCCTCCTTTCTTTCTTTCTTTCTTTCTTTCTTTCTTTCTTTCTTTCTACTTCTACTAATTCTTTCTCTCTACTTTTTCTTCCTTTTATTCTGAGCCGTGTGGATGAAAGGCTCTTGATGCTGCAGCCAGGAGTCAGTGCTGTGCCTCTGAGGTGGGAGAGCCAACTTCAGGACACTGATCAACAAGAGACCTCCCAGCTCCACATAATATCAAACAGCGAAAATCTCCCAGAGATCTCCATCTCAACACCAGCACCCAGCTTCGCTCAACGACCAGCAAGCTACAGTGCTGGACACCCTATGCCAAACAACTAGCAAAACAGGAACACAACCCCACCCATTAGCAGAGAGGCTGCCTAAAATCATAATAAGTCCACAGACACCCCAAAACACACCACCAGACGTGGACTTGCCCACTGGAAATACAAGATCCAGCCTCACCCACCAGAACACAGGCACTAGTTCCCTCCACAAGGAAGCCTACACAACCCAGTGAACCAACCTTAGCCATAGCCACTGGGGACAGACATCAAAAACAACGGGAACTACGAACCTGCGGCCTGCAAACAGGAGACCCCAAACACAGTAAGATAAGCAAAATGAGAAGACAGAAAAACACAGCAGATGAAGGAGCAAGATAAAAATGCACCAGACCTAACAAATGAAGAGGAAATAGGCAGTCTACCTGAAAAAGAATTCAGAATACTGATAGTAAACATGATCCAAAATCTTGGAAATAGAATAGACAAAATGCAAGAAACATTTAACAAGGACCTAGAAGAACTAAAGATGAAACAAACAATGATGAACAACACAATAAATGAAATGAAAAATACTCTAGATGGGATCAATAGCAGAATAACTGAGGCATAAGAATGGATAAGTGACCTGGAAGATAAAATAGTGGAAATAACTACTGCAGAGCAGAATAAAGAAAAATGAATGAAAAGAACTGAGGACAGTCTCAGAGACCTCTGGGACAACATTAAATACACCAACATTCGAATTATAGGGGTTCCAGAAGAAGAAGAGAAAAAGAAAGGGACTGAGAAAATATTTGAAGAGATTATAGTTGAAAACTTCCCTAATATGGGAAAGGAAATAGTTAATCAAGTCCAGGAAGCACAGAGAGTCCCATACAGGATAAATCCAAGGAGAAATACGCCAAGACACATATTAATCAAACTGTCAAAAATTAAATACAAAGAAAGCATATTAAAAGCAGCAAGGGAAAAACAAAAAATAACACACAAGGGAATCCCCAAAAGGTTAACAGCTGATCTCTCAGCAGAAACTCTGCAAGCCAGAAGGGAGTGGCAGGACATACTGAAAGTGATGAAGGAGAAAAACCTGCAACCAAGATTACTCTACCCAGCAAGGATCTCATTCAGATTTGATGGAGAAATCAAAACCTTTACAGACAAGCAAATGCTGAGAGGTCAGCACCACCAAACCAGCTTTACAACAAATGCTAAAGGAACTTCTCTAGGCAAGAAACACAAGAGAAGGAAAAGACCTACAATAACAAGCCCAAAACAATTTAGAAAATGGGAATAGGAACATACATATTGATAATTACCTTAAATGTAAATGGACTAAATGCTCCCACCAAAAGACACAGATTGGCTGAATGGATACAAAAACAAGACCCATATATATGCTGTCTACAAGAGACCCACTTCAGACCTAGAGACACATACAGACTGACAGTAAGGGGATGGAAAAAGATATTCCATGCAAATGGAAACCAAAAGAAAGCTGGAGTAGCAATTCTCATATCAGACAAAATAGACTTTAAAATAAAGACTATTAGAAGAGACAAAGGACACTACTTAATGATCAAGGGATCGATCCAAGAAGAAGATATAACAATTGTAAATATTTATGCACCCAACGTAGGAGCAACTCAATACATAAGGCAAATATTAACAGCCTTAAAAGGGGAAATCAACAGTAACACATTCATAGTAGGGGACTTTAACACCCCACTTTCACCAATGGACAGATCATCCAAAGTGAAAATAAGGAAACACAAGCTTTAAATGATACATTAAACAAGATGGACTTAATTGATATGTATAGGACACTCCATCCAAAAACAACAGAATACACATTTTTCTCAAGTGCTCATGGAACATTCTCCAGGATAGATCATATCTTGGGTCACAAATCAAGCCTTGGTAAATTTAAGAAAATTGAAATTGTATCAAGTATCTTTCCTGACCACAACGCCATGAGACTAGATATCAATTACAGGAAAAGATCTGTAAAAAATACAAACACATGGAGGCTAAACAATACACTACTTAATAACAAAGTGATCACTGAAGAAATCAAAAAGGAAATAAAAAAATACCTAGAAACAAATGACAATGGAGACACGACGACCCAAAACCTATGGGATGCAGCAAAATCAGTTCTAAGAGGGAAGTTTATAGCAATACAATCCTACCTGAAGAAACAGGAAACATCTCAAATAAACAACCTAACCTTGCACCTAAAACAATTAGAAAAAGAAGAACAAAAAGCCCACAAAGTTAGCAGAAGGAAAGAAATCATAAAAATCAGATCAGAAATAAATGAAAAAGAAATGAAGGAAACGATAGCAAATATCAATAAAACTAAAAGCTGGTTCTTTGAGAAGATAAACAAAATAGATAAACCATTAGCCAGACTCATCAAGAAAAAAAGGGAGAAGACTCAAATCAATAGAATTAGAAATGAAAAAGGAGAAGTAACAACTGGCACTGCAGAAATACAAAAGATCATGAGAGATTACTACAAGCAACTCTATGCCAATAAAATGGACAACCTGGAAGAAATGGACAAATTCTTAGAAATGCACAACCTGCCAAGAGTGAATCAAGAAGAAATAGAAAATATGAACAGACCAATCACAAGCAGTGAAATTGAAATATGATCAAAAATCTTCCAACAAACAAAAGCCCAGGACCAGATGGCTTCACAGGTGAATTCTATCAAACATTTAGAGAAGAGCTAACACCTATACTTCTCAAACTCTTCCAAAATATAGCAGAGGGAGGAACACTCCCAAATTCATTCTACGAGGCCACCATCACCTTGATACCAAAACCAGACAAAGATATCACAAAGAAAGAAAACTACAGGCCAATATCACTGATGAATATAGATGCAAACATCCTCAACAAAATACTAGCAAACAGAATCCAACAGCATATTAAAAGGATCATACATCATGATCAAGTGGGGTTTATTCCAGGAATGCAAGGCTTCTTCATATACGCAAATCAATCAATGTGATAAACCATATTAACACATTGAAGGAGAAAAACCATATGATCATCTCAATAGATGCAGAGAAAGCTTCTGACAAAATTCAACACCCATTTATGATAAAAACCCTCCAGAAAATAGGCATAGAGGGAACTTTCCTCAACATAATAAAGGCCATATATGACAAACCCACAGCCAACATCATCCTCAATGGTGAAAAACTGAAAGCATTTCCACTAAGATCAGGAAAAAGACAAGGTTGCCCACTCTCACTACTCTTATTCAATATAGTTTTGGAAGTTTTAGCCACAACAATCAGAGAAGAAAAGGAAATAAAAGGAATCCAAATCGGAAAAGAAGAAGTAAAGCTGTCACTGTTTGCAAATGACATGATACTATACATAGAGAATCCTAAAGATGCTACCAGAAAACTACTAGAGCTAACCAATGAATTTGGTAAAGTTGCAGGATACAAAATTAATGCACAGAAATCTCTGGCATTCCTATACACTAATGATGAAAAATCTGAAAGTGAAATCAAGAAAACACTCCCATTTACCATTGCAACAAAAAGAATAAAATATCTAGGAATAAACCTACCTAAGGAGACAAAAGACCTGTATGCAGAAAATTATAAGACACTGATGAGAGAAATTAAAGATGATACAAATAGATGGAGAGATATACCATGTTCTTGGATTGGAAGAATCAACATTGTGAAAATGACTCTACTACCTAAAGCAATCTACAGATTCAATGCAATCCCTATCAAACTACCAATGGCATTTTTCACAGAACTAGAACAAAAAATTTCACAATTTGTATGGAAACACAAAAGACCCCGAATAGCCAAAGCAATCTTGAGAACGAAAAACGGAGCTGGAGGAATCAGGCTCCCTGGCTTCAGACTATACTACAAAGCTACAGTAATCAAGACAGTATGGTACTGGCACAAAAACAGAAAGATAGATCAATGGGACAGGATAGAAAGCCCAGAGATAAACCCACGCACATATGGTCACCTTATCTTTGATAAAGGAGGCAGGAATGTACAGTGGAGAACGGACAGCCTCTTCAATAAATGGTGCTGGGAAAACTGGACAGGTACATGTAAAAGTATGAGATTAGATCACTCCCTAACACCATACACAAAAATAAGCTCAAAATGGATTAAAGACCTAAATGTAAGGCCAGAAACTATCAAACTCTTAGAGGAAAACATAGGCAGAACACTCTATGACATAAATCACAGCAAGAACCTTTTTGACCCACCTCCTAGAGAAATGGAAATAAAAACAAAAATAAACAAATGGGACCTAATGAAACTTCAAAGCTTTTGCACAGCAAAGGAAACCATAAACAAGATGAAAAGAAAACCCTCAGAATGGGAGAAAATATTTACAAATGAAGCAACTGACAAAGGATTAATTTCCAAAATTTACAAGCAGCTCATGCAGCTCAATAACAAAAAAACAAACAACCCAATCCAAAAATGGGCAGAAGACCTAAATAGACATTTCTCCAAAGAAGATATACAGACTGCCAACAAACACATGAAAGAATGCTCAACATCATTAATCATTAGAGAAATGCAAATCAAAACTACAATGAGATATCATCTCACACCAGTCAGAATGTCCATCATCAAAAAATCTAAAAACAATAAATGCTGGAGAGGGTGTGGAGAAACAGGAACACTCCTGCACTGCTAGTGGGAATGTGAATTGGTTCAGCCACTATGGAGAACAGTATGGAGATTCCTTAAAAAACTACAAATAGAACTACCATATGACCCAGCAATCCCACTACTGGGCATATACCCTGAGAAAACCATAATTCAAAAAGAGTCAGGTACCAAAATGTTCATTGCAGCTCTATTTACAATAGCCCGGAGACGGAAACAACCTAAGTGCCCATCATCGGTTGAATGGATAAAGAAGATGTGGCACATATATACAATGGAATATTACTCAGCCATAAAAAGAAATGAAATTGAGCTTTTTGTAATGAGGTGGATAGACCTAGAGTCTGTCATACAGAGTGAAGTAAGTCAGAAAGAGAAAGACAAATACCGTATGCTAACATATATATATATGGAATTTAAGGGGGGAAAATGTCATGAAGAACCTAGGGGTAAGACAGGAATAAAGACACAGACCTACTGGAGAACGGACTTGAGGATATGGGGAGGGGGAAGGGTGAGCTGTGACAAAGCGAGAGAGAGGCATGGACATATATACACTACCAAACGTAAGGTAGATAGCTAGTGGGAAGCAGCCGCATAGCACAGGGATATCCGCTCGGTGCTTTGTGACCGCCTGGAGGGGTGGGATAGGGAGGGTGGGAGGGAGGGAGACGCAAGAGGGAAGAGATATGGGAACATATGTATATGTATAACTGTTCACTTTGTTATAAAGCATAAACTAACACACCATTGTAAAGCAATTATACCCCAATAAAGATGTTAAAAAAAAAATGTCTAGCGGATGGTCAACAAATGTTTGTTGAAAAAAACAAATTTCAGTTGAATTAATGAATGAATGATGTGTATAGGGTACGGAAGTAGGCTAAGAGGTATGGTAAGTATCTGTCATGTTGAGGGAGGCTTCAGAAGGTTAGCAACACCTAAGAAGGGTGCTCAGGTCAGAGAGCAGGGACCGACATTCTTTGGAGAGAACAGCTAGAGGGTACGGAAGAGAACGGGTATTTCATATGGTTTCATCTGACTGGGGAGTTAAATGCAAGAGAAAAGGCGGTTTGGGATGAGGCTGAAAAGACGGGCAGGAGAGGAAGGGAGAGCTTAATAACAAGTCAATGGGGAGCCAGTGAAGGAATGTGAGCAAGAGTGATGTGGGCAGAGCTGACTTCAGCATCAGGAAGCTGGTGCCCATGAGGAGGGAAGAGACCAGGGAGGGTCGGGGAGGGAAGAGCGATCAGAGGGCTGTTGTGGTGACCGGGGCTGCGGGTGGTTCGGTGACACAGGTGTGTGCACTGAAGTGAGGGTTCACTCAGGAGGATGGGCTTGTGGGTGGAGATAGTTGATCGGGTTTGGGACATATTGAGTAGGAGGTGCCTACAGTCACCCCAATGGGGGTGTCCATGATCTGTGATCAGGAGAACCTAAGGAAGGCACCTAGGCCGGAGGTGACAGTCTGGGAGGCCAGCTTGGAGGTGACATCTGAAGCCGAGGGCACAGGAAGAATGCTGGAGGCATACGAGCTCCCGAGCACCTTCCAGTCCTGACAGCGGTGATTTCACAAGAGCTGGAAACTCTATCTGCGAGGGGAAAGGGAAGAGCGAAGTTCGTGCTCTCAGGTCCAGATGTGAGAGCCAGAGGGAGTGGGAGAGATAGAAAGGGCTTATTATCCTCCATCTCCTGGCATCAGGCCACACTCAGGCTGGCATCTGATTGCTGGCGCTAATGAAATGGCACGCCTGCAGCCCAGTAGCCTGTAGTCGGGGGCTCGCGAGGCTGGGCCGGGCTGCCAGAGCCACTGGTTCCATCCCCCTGAAACCTGGCAGGTGGGAACCCCATGTGCCTTCAGGGCCACATCTGGATTTTCACCCCAGATGTTGGCCTTTCAGAGGGACAGGGACCCGTGGAATATTCACTAGCAAAAGTCAGAATCTATGTTTCGTGAGGGACAAGAACTGGAGGCCTCAACCTGGAGAAGAGAGAAAGTACAAATCCCGGGACGCCGTACTAGGCCAGGCAGCAGATATGACCTGGGGGTGACAGTGGTATGCTCCCTGTCACTGGGAGTGAAGTCTGAACATCCCTGCGGAGATGGTGCTATGGAGAAGAGCCAAATCTTGAAGAAGGGCTCGAACGAGGTAACTCTTGAGGCCCCTGCTGACCCTTAGAATCTAATGCTTAACCATCCACATGTCAAGTCTTCTCTGGGTATCCATTCTCACATCGCACATCCCAAAATCCAGAGAGTTCTACCCAGCATCCCACCTCAAACCCTATGGCCACAGTCTCAGGTCCATGTGCCCATGTGAAGTGGCTAAAAGCATTCAGGAGCCACACATGACGTTTAACCGGATGCTGCCAGCCCCTCCCCGCCTGCCCACCCCATCCCTGCCAGCCTGTGTAAGTCCTGGACACCAGGAAGAGGGAAGCTGAGAGCCCAGGTGTCAACATTGTGCAAACGGAAATCGGTCGCCACCTCAGGGAACTTGGCTCAGTCCCTGGCCTTCTCTGGGTCTCAGTTTACCATGTTGGAATACAGGAATTGGGGAGATGTTTGTATTGGCTGGGGTTTCAGCTGCAAAATCACGAAGGGTCTTACTGTAAAGTATTACATGTGTCTCAGGCCTTCTTACTGAAACCCTGTGCTCATTCCACCTGACTCCAGTGACAGAGAGACGGTAGACACTTGGGAATGTTGTAGCCAGGACCAGGGCTTAATTCAGACAATGACTCTGTGGGTCTGGAGGTATCTTTTCTTAATTTAGAAGAAGTTATGTACAGTGTCACTTCGTGCTACAAGGAAGATGTTAGGCCTGACGCCGTTTCCTCCTCCCAGAAATCCCCTGCCAGCCTCCACATCACCTGCCTGGGAAGCGCTGGCTGGACCTAAAACAGGGCATTGGTAGAAAAAAACAGTAAAAGTTTGACATACCGTTTAAATACAATAAATACAAATTCTAGGAGACACTTGCCCCCAACATGAACCAGGTTGGTCAATATTAAAAACCATCTCAGTGAGGATGAAAAGTGATTGCCTCTGGTGAGTGCAATTCTGGGAGCCCTATTGCTTTTCTTTTTCAATTATTTTCTTTTTCAATCAGATCGTTTCGTTTTTAAAGCACATGCATGTATTATTTTTATTCAACAACATTTAATTATTAAAATAGTAAATAATATATATGCCAATGATTTTGTATTTCTAATACATTAAATATATATTTTGATGTATAATATATATTATATATTGTTAAATATATATATTGTGTACACTTGGAGAGTCTTAATTTCATGACAAAGGGTAGTCACGTAAGTTGAATAAATTTAGCTTTATGAAAAACTGACTTTTAAAGAATATCTGCCATGAAGTAACTTTATTCCTCAATTATCTTCTTTAGGATTCAGAAAAACATTTTCTCTTATGCCAACTATATCCCTTTTTTTCATGCCAGCCCTGGTTTACAACATGATGTCTTTTTTTTTTTTTTTGCTTGCATTCTCCCATTTTATTTTTTTTGCAAGACTTGGCAAAGGGCTTGTGTAGTGGCCTTTCCATAGATTATCATGATTTTAAAGGCACATTCTTCTGCATCGGTTTTAAGGAACTCTGCATTAAATAGATCTCTTCTGTCCCACAAATTTTAAAAATTGGAGTATAACTGTCAAGCTCCCAT
The DNA here is from genome assembly GCF_059928025.1 of Delphinapterus leucas. NCBI lineage: Eukaryota > Metazoa > Chordata > Mammalia > Artiodactyla > Monodontidae > Delphinapterus > Delphinapterus leucas. The sequence continues at coordinate 110,942,048 of NC_143134.1, forward strand.
CCCACGAAATACCACGAGCAAAGCTGTAATCGCTAATGGCTTCCTGTGCAATCAGGCAGGAGCATGCACACTTACCTACTCTCATTCCAGTCTCAGTAACCTCTGCCCCTGTGCTCTGGAACTTCAAGATTGAGACTGGGGTTGGCATTCAAGGCCCTGCTGAGAGTAGGGTGTCCTCAAGGCCTATGAAGTCTGGTCCCACCTACTTTGGAAAATTAACTCTTGCTACATTCCATCACACACCTCACTCCAGCCAAGTACCCCTTCCCTATGCGTTCCTACACTATACCTTTACTCACTCCATTCTCTCCTTTAAAATGCTACTCACGTGTCCAACTCCTCAAAGTGAACTGCAAGAATAAAGAATAGCCAATAAGGTGAGCCATTACTATGTGCATGAGGATTCCTGCAGGGATTTTGAAGTAGTGAGCATAAGGACTCGTATAAAGTTCTTTGCACCCATTTTCATTTAATCTGCACAATATCCTACAACACCCACCTCAGGAAAATGAGCAATGGAGTTAAATAAATTGCCCAAGGTCTCCCAACCGGTAAAGCATGAGGGCAGGATATGAAGCCGGCAGCTCATTACCAGAGTCATACTCTTCACTACGACACTATACCAGGTCTGGGCAGGCAATAGGTACACCACAAATAATTGTCATCACAGAAAAAGCCTATAAACACCTCAAAAAGTTAAACATAGAGTTACCATATGACCTAGCAATTCCACTCATAGATATATATCCAAGAGAAATGGAAACATACGGGCACACAGAAGCATGTACATGAATGCTCACAGCAGCATCATTCACAATAGCCAAAAGATGGAAATAACACAAATGTCCATTAACAGATGAATGGATAAATAAGTTGTGGTATATCCATACAATGGAATAGTATGCAGTCATAAAAAGGAATGAAGTAATGATACCTGCTACAACGTGGATGAATCTTGAAAACATTGTGCTAAGTGGAAGAAGCCAGCCACAAAAGCCCACTGCAAGATGGTGATAGCAAGGGAAGCTCTGCATATGCACATATGGGGGGATCAGGGATACATGGAAATCTCTGGACCTTCTGCTTAATTTTGCTGTGATCCTAAGACTGCACTAAAACATCAAGTCTATTTTTTTAAAAAAGGTCACTGTATTAGTTCACTGTAACAAAATAGCACAACCTGGGTGGCTTAAACAACAGAAATTTAGTTTCTCCCAGTTCTGGAGGATAGAAGTTTGGGATCAAGGTGTGACAGGGTTTGTTCCTTCCAAGGCCTCTCTCCTTGGCCTGCAGATGGTCATGCTCTCCTGTGTCTTCACATAGTCTTCTATCTGTATGTGCCTGTGTCCTAGTCTCCTCTTCTTATAAGGGCACCAATCATATTGGAGTAGGGCCTACCCTAATAACCTCAATTTAATTTAATTTCCTCTTTAAAAACCCTATCTCCAAATACAGTCACATTCTAACGTACTGGGTGTTAGGACTTCAACATACAAGTTTTGAGGGACACAATTTAGCCGTAAGCCACGCATTATATGATTCCTTTTATATGGCCTGTCTAGAATAGACAAATCCATGGAGACAGACGACAGATTAGTGGTTGCCAGGGGCCAGGGGAAGGGGGAAATGGGGAGTGAATACTTAGTGGGTACAGGGTTTTCTTTTGAGGTGATGAAATGTTTTGAAACTAGAGAGAGCTGGTGGCTGCACAGCACTGTAACTGCACTAAATGTCACTGACTCATACAGTTCAAATAATTATCTGCTGTGTGAATTTCACCTAAGTTATTATTTTAAAGCTAAAAAAAAGACTATAAACATAGGCAACTCATAAGATTGCCACTCCCCCCTCTCCCTCCCAGCCAAGCTTTGAGGTCTCTTCGTCTCTTTACCCAGAAGAAGATGGGGCTCTGGGGGCTGATGGGACCCTGAGTTTTCCTAAGTATGACATAAGATTAAGTCAACTTTGCCAAAGAGAGAAAAATGAAAATGGCCCCCGCTTCAGGAGAATGTAAGTGAAACCAATGCTCCAAGCAGAAGATCCGTCCAAAGAACCAGCTGCAAGACGTCTGAGACAGGCCAGGTGTGAAGTTTATTCCTTTGTTCCTCTGCCGGTGCTTGCTGGGGGGTCTGTAAGTGCCGCTGGCTGACAGCTGCTTCCCAGACTTGGCCTGAGAATGGGGAGTCAGAAAAACGGGGCAGCTAAATTGAGGACCACTGAGAGGTTGTGTTATGCCTCCTGGCGGCTGCAGCCTGGACCCCACCTCTTCCCGGGACCCTCTGTGACACCTCCCTCCCAGTTCCCTCAAGCCTCAGCTGTCTCCATCGTTGTGGATTTCCTCAACCGCAATACTTCCCAGGGTGCATCGTAAGTGTCTGCCTCTTTAGCTGTGTCCCACTCAGGACTGGGAGAGCAAGGACAAGTTCTCATTCTATCATGGAACCCCATTAACCAGCCTAGGGTCTGAAACAAAAGAGATGCTCAATTAACGTCAGTGAAAGGAAGAGACGGAGGGATGAAGAAAAGAAAGAAGGCATTTGATAGGAAGGTGATGGCATGGTTAGAAACAATTCATTTGACCTTGAGATCCAATTATCTCAGGTCTCTGTCTCCAGAAGACCAAAGAAAAAATGTTCTGGAAATGACTCAAACAAGCACAGGTTTTGAAAACTATGCATCATACAAGACTCTGTCCTTACTCACTGTCAGGACCATACCAGAGGCATTCACAGGACAAACAGCATCGCCCGCCATCTTGGAAACGTAAACACCATCCCTTAAGCCATGGGCATGACTATGGTGTTACTTCCCCCTGGGATCCTGGGAAACATCCATCACTTGAGGTAGAAGGAGAACCGACAGTCACAAAATACCTGCTCCTGACAGAAGACACCTCAACCATCTTGTGAGGAAATTGAGAATCAGGGAAGTTAAATAGCTAGAATCATACAGCCAGGGTGAAAGAGCCAGAATTAGAACCTAGTTCTATCTGACAAGTTCCACTTATCACCCCCACCATGACCTCCCCCAAATTTAACTCTCTGACACTAAGTCCTGTGTTTCTAACTCAGCACATGGTCAATCCTTGCTTGACTACATGATCTATACCCCTGGCTGGTCTGGGATTACATCTAGACATCCGTACTCACCGAAGTGTCTTGCATACGGCAAGCGCTGGATAAGCGCTTGATGGTGGAGGTAGGGAACCAGTAAAATAGAGAGAGCCCAGGACTGGAGGCTCGGGGACCTAAGTCACATCCAGTCCCAGCCACTTACCAGCTTTGAGTTTTAGCTAAACACATCCTTTCTGCTCCATAGTTTCCCCATCTGTGTTTGGGCTCAGTCTTAAATGACACATGCAGATATTCTTTATTAACTAACATATATTGTGTGCCTGCCTGTACCATGTGTTTTCTACACACTGATGCACTGCATCCCACACAAGATTGAAGGAATCCTTCTAAGTGGAAGAAAGAGAAATCTCTTTGAGGTCGATTTTTTTTTTTATTTGTTTCGTGTGAGTCTGAATTCTCTTCAAAGGTGACTCTGTGTTTTATCTCTGTGGTGGTTTTGCAAGTACCTTAGAATATAAAATCGTGGGGATAGACCTGCCATGTGTTAATTCATGCTAAAGTTTGGAGTGTTTGCACTAAAATCGTCTATAACTATTACTTGTTGAACCTTTGTACTTTTATGTTGGAATTTTTAAAACCTGGGAATAGGCCAAAAATATCTAGGAATTATTTGGTCTTTGGGGATATCTGGAATGGAATTGGACTGAAATGTGCCGTAATCCAGTTGTTTTTGGATAAGTTATGGCTGGTTCGTGGGGAGCCCAGCTCAGTCAATAGTGTGGGAGCTTCATGACATCAGGGATGTTGCTCTTTTCAGGTGAGAGTTCGTATGTTTTCATGTTTTGGGCCAATCCTGATGAATAATTTGGGTAACAATGAGAACATAGAACACTGATTTTAAAAGTACATACCTGAGGGCCTCTAAGAAATGGGAAGGTGAGGGTGAATAGAGTTTAACAATGGCTCTAGTAAAAGGAAAGATAGTGGGAAAAGAAATAGATGGACAGCTGTGGCTTCTTCCACCTTGTACATGGCTGGTAGGAATGTAAATGATGCAGCCACTGTGGAAAACAGTTTGGTGGTTCCTCAAAAAGTTAATCGTAGAATTACCATGTCACCCAGTAGTTCCACTCCTAGGTATGTAACCAGAAGAATTGAAAATAGAGACTCAGACACTTATACACAATGTTGATTGCAGCATTATCGTAATAACCAAAAGGTGGAAACAACACCAGCGTCCATCAACAGATGAATGCATAAGCAAAACGTGGTATACACATAAGGGAATATTATTCAGCCATAAAAAGTACAAATATTGTATGGTTCTACTTACGTGAAATCTCTAGAATAGGCAACTTCATAGAGACAGAAAGTAAATTAGAGGTAGGCAAGGGGAGGGGGAATGGGGAGTTATTGCTTTTAATGGTACAGAGTTTTGTTCAGGGTGTTGGCGGCATAACACTGTGAATGTAATTAATGCCATTGAATTGTACACCAAAAAATGATTTAAAGGGCAACTTTTATTGTTGCACATATTTTACCACAATTTTTTTTAAGTTGGGAATAGAGAGGAAGAAAACCAAAGAAACCCTTATAGATATCTGTGGAGCTGAACTGACTGGAAAATGTTTGGGGGTTCTTGATTGATTTCATTGTTCAACTGCCCGTACGTTTGCAATACGTTCATGATATACAAATAACATTAGTTATTAGAGAGTGTCAATTTCTGTCTCGTTAAAGCATTAAAGACTTTCTTTTCCAACTCTCCAAAAAAAAAAAAATTAAGGTTTGGAGTACCAGTAGAGAAAACTAGGAGAGGATTTTAAACAAAACCTTCAACATCTGTATTTGTCTATCTTCAGCCTTTGACTTTCATCTTTATTATGTATTCAGAGAGTCTATCTGTGATACTGAAAGCGTGTGTCCCACATCTGAACTTCAACCTGAGAGCCAATTGCCCCCATCCTCTGCTCCCCACCACTGGAATGTAATATTTGTGAAACTATGCAGTATAGGGGGTGTTTAGTATAAGAAGAGTTGAAATTAAAATTAAAGGAGCCAGTGCAGGTGGTCTCTCCTCCCCACCAGAATACAGACTTTTTTGGATTGTTTCAGTCAGAACTTTACTCTCGGTCCTCCAGAGTGCAATGAAATCAAACAGAAACAAAAAAAGTTTGTCAGACTTTGGGTAACAGAGTGGTGAGAAAGTTTAAATTTAGAGGACATGACCCAATGGTTTAAAATACACTGAGGGATAGCAACGCCCGGAACAGTGAGATAAGGTAGGTCAGGGCTGTTCACAGCGGCCAGAGGATGCTGCTTCCGGGTCTGGCAAAGAGTGAGCCGGTGTTGGATATTGGGGTAGTTGGTATTTTCCGTTGCTTAAAACAGAGAATTATAATATTTCAGAGTATCGTTATTCATCCATAATAGTAGCAAAGCAATAGGAAGGAAGGGAGGGAGGGAGGAAGGAAAGAAGGAAGGAAATGAGGAAAATCACAAATGGCTTCCTTTCAACAGGGAGATAAAAAATGTAAAAGTCACTTGGGGAAAGTGGGATAATATTAAATGTAAATTATTGATCAGAGGGAATCTCTGGTCTAGGAGGATGGGAAAGTATCAGGGTAGCTAGAAAAACACCAAAACAGTGGTTGGTAAATTCAGGAGAAACTCTGCAGACCACTCAGATCTTGTTGAGAAAACAAGAGAAAAAACAGGCAGGACTGCGGAATGGTTACTTTTTTTTTTTTAATCTCAAGAGGGAGGCCCACTTGGGAAAGACAAAAGTCTCCATCAAAGCCCCCCTCTAATATTTCACTCCCTAATGCCCTGGAAATAGAAAACCACTTTATACTAAAGATATTACAATAAGGAGAAGGACATTTAGAAATGAAGAAACAGTAAATGTGTGTGTGGGGGGGGGTATTTGTTTCCTTTCGCCTCTTTAACAAATTACCGTGAATTTAGTGGCTTAAAACCACACAGATGTATTTATTATCTTGCTGTTTTGGAGGTCAGCTGTCTGACATGGGTTTCACTAGGCTAAAACCAACGTGTTTGGCGGGAAGCGTTCCTTCCAGAGGCTGAAGGAGAGAATCTGTTTGGTTTCCTTGCCTTTTCCAGCTCCTAGAGGCCAACCTGCATCCTTAGCTCATGGCCCCTCCCTCCATCATCAAAGCCAATAGAACAGCATCTTTATCTCTCTCTCTTTCTAACTCTGACTTCTCTTGCGCCTCCCTCTTCCACTTTTTAGGACCCTGTGATTCTATTCGGGCCATCTGGATAATCTTCCTCTTTTAAGGTCACGTGAGTAACGATGTTAATTCCATGTGCGATCTTAATTCCTCTGTGCCATGTAACACAACATATTCAGGTTCTGGGATTATGACAGGTACCTTTGGGGGAAGCCTTTATTCTGCTTCCCACAGGGGGAACCACACATGTTATACTTAGCACAACCCTAAGGAAAGATCTGAAGAGAAGTTTGGAAGGGGCTGTGCCCCAGACCATAAAAGATACATGAGGAAAGACTCTTGACGTATGGCCAGTGTGAGCCTCCAGCCTAAGGAGAGTTTTACCGTCCAAGTCTTGTCGACCTGTTGTTTCTCCTCCTCGATCGAGCCAGATTCTGTGTCGAGTAGTAAATCACGTAGCTGTATATCCATGCTGTGTAACCAGGTTGACTCACCAGCATCGCGGCCCAGAGCAAAGCGCAGATTTCCTCAGTCAAGTATGGAGAAAAGCAGATGGTCACCGTCCTGGGGCTCCACGTAAGGAGGAAGTGGGGAAGCCCACAGCTTACGTTATTTCCTTGTCGTTACCATCTTCTTGGAAGGTAGGGCCCATCCAGAGGTGGGGTGTGGACCAGGAGTCAACAGTAGGCTTTATTATCAGACTCATCCTAAAGATGAAAAAAAGAAAGCCTAGAGGTTCAATGAGCTGTCCATCATCCCTTGAAGAGTAAGCCATGGAACTGGGATGTGGATCCAGATCTGTCTGACCCCCCAAACCTTAGCTATTCACTCAATAAGTATGGGTGTGCCATTATATTGGATTATAGGTAGACAGATATAAGACGCAGTGTCTACTTTCAATGGATTCAGTTTTAAGAGGACCCTGGCATTTATTCAGTTAGACACGGCTGCATAGGTGTCTGTAGATCAGAAAGCCCAGGAAGCTGTGGGAGCTCATAGGAAGGACAACTAATCCTGCCTTGTTAGTTTTAAGTTTATAAAAAGGGACAGCTAAGCCAAGTCATCAGAATTAGATAGGCATTGCCCTGGTGAAGGGGTCAGTAACAGACAAAACTTAGGAGGCATCACAGTCAGCTGTGTCCCTGCTCCCTGTTGGGCAGAGGCAGGGCAGCCTCTGTCTGTTTGGGACATTGTCAGTCATAATGGCAGAGACACAGGAGATGATCATGGCAAACCACGTGTGGCTCCTGAAGCTTCTTCCTTGAAGTCACACACATCGCCTCTCCTCCACTTATTGGACAGAGAGAGTCACAGGGCCAATCCTGATGCAAATGAAGGACCAACAGAGAGGAGCCACACATATAAGCAATTCAGGATGTGGCCTGTCTTGCAAAGTGCGCCAGGATTTGGGGACCAGCTCAATCCTGCATTTATCACAACAACCTAACTCACACAGGATTTGATCTTTCTTTCCCAGAGGCACGAAATCATCAGAGGGAAGAAAAACTTGCGTCCATGACACAGTGTCAGATGGACCAATGCCTGGCTGTGGGAGCAGCATCCCTCCCAAGATTTCTTCATAATAAATGAACAAAAACATTCCACCGAACTCTTTAAACAGATAGAGGAGCTTAATTATAAGAATTTAATTTTCAGAAGCAAAAGCTGCTTTTATACAATTACAGCGAGGCAACTTTTAATTAACTTTGGAAACTTTCTTTTGCTTGGAAAATCCAATTAAAAATACTTAGGGAACTATTAACATGACAAGATTCAGGAAGTGGGGTAGAAATAATATTGGGAAGGTGTGGAAAAGAGACAGAGGAAAGGTATCCTTGGGGACTTAGGGCCACCTAAGTTTCCCCAAACATTCAAAGGTTCCTGTCCCTCTCAAGCTCTCGGGACATCAAGGGGAGATTTTGCCAACACAAGTAGCTCTGTGGATTCCTCTAAGCCATGGAGTCTGGTGAGAGTTCTGCCTTTTCTTTCTTCTACTTTCGGGACTCCCTCATCTCTGATGTAGGGAATAGAGAGGAGGGGGTGAGTGATTAGATTTGAGAGTCAGAAGAAATTCAGAAAGTGATGTGATACCATAAAACATCAGGGGACAGCAGAGTGGATGCTTATTAGCTTTGCAACTTATCTGCCCTAGCATGTGCCCAGGGGATGAGAGTGTGGTCTCAGCCACCTTGGTTCTCAGAGTGTGGTCGGCATCACCAGGGAGCTTGTTAGACATAATACAGATTCTTGGACCCCCGCCTCGGATCTACTGAATCTGAACAGGCATTTGAACACAGCGCCTGGTTGATTTGTATACACATTAAAGTCTGATAAGCACTAGAGCTTGTCTGGATGAACCCCAGGTATGATCTGCCAGTGACCTGCTTCAGAATTCTTTGAGGAGTCTGTCTAGAGAATGGATCCCCAGGCCCTACCCCAAACCTAGTGAATCAGAATCCTTGGAGGTGGGGCTCAGGGACCGATATTTCAAAGAAGTTCCCCAAGAGTTTGTGGAACACTGGCACACGGAAGAATCCAAGCTCGAGATCGGGGAGGGAGCCTCTCAACCTTTCTTTCTTTCTCAGACTCTTCATCTGTGCGATGGAGGGGGCAGTGCCCCCCCACTTGCAAGTTCACTGAGCACCAGCTGAGAGAGTGGCTGGGAAGCTCTACATAACTGACAGCTGGTGATGTAAACACGAGCCTTCTTTGCTGGTGACATCACATCCCGGGCTGGTTCCACGGAAATCCGAGCCAAGTGGAGGTTAGGAGACCGAGATTCTATCCTGGCCCTGCCACTAACTCCCTGCAAGACTCTGGGCAAACCTGGCCACCTCTCTGGTCTCAGTTTCTCAACTTTCTGAACAACCAAGCAGGAAGTTGTCGAATGTGCAGGATCATTGGAGATCTAGGTCATCTCTGAGATTCCCTAGGGCTCTGGAATCTGTCATTTGCATAGAACTGCCCTTGAAGTGGACCCCACCTTACCAGGTGAAAGCAGAGACAGAAGGGGTCTCCACCAACCCACCAGGGACATCGGGTAGGGAAGGGCATGGTCCTCTCCATGTTACAGAAATGCGGCTTTCTCAGGAAGTTCCTTCTGAAACTCTTCAAATCAACACAAAAAAGAAAACAAGCAAACAAAACTGATTCTCAAGTGGCTCTGCATCCCCCAGCCCACCTTCCCTTGTGCCTGCCCACCAGGGGTTCCAAATATAACTAGCTGACCCAGATTCCTGAACCCAAGGGCCTCCATCAGGGTATGTGTGCCGGGCAGAGCTGTCCAGAGGAAATTTAATGCTACACTGACCCCCTGTGGAAGTCAGAGGCGTCAGCGACTCCTCCCACCTCGAGCATCCCCTCTCCCCCCTCCCTCCCATCCCCACCCCCACCGTCCCAACCAGGCCCTCCGGCAGCAGCCCAGGATGTTCTCAAGGAGGGCCATTCACCAGCTGCCACCTCTGAGGCAGAGACAACAGGGCAAACGGGATTGTATCCCGGGGAACCCCCGCCAAGGTCGGACAGAAGACAAAGGGAGGGGGCGTGCCCTCCATTCCAGCTGTTGTCACCACCGGCCTAGCTGGGATGCGGCTACAGACTTCTCAGTAGCCTCCCAAACCCTGGATTCATCCTGCTCTGGAGTGAAGTCTCTTTCCTGCTCAAAAGTCTTCACCAGCTCCTTGTAACCCACGGGATGATGTTCAGTCCTCGGTCAGGCTGGCAAGGCTTCCCAGGATCTAGCCCTGACCTACCTCTCCAGCTTCCTCACCCAGGCTCAGCAAGGCCAGGAGTGTAGGCGTATCCCCACATCCTGCAGTTTCCCACACCGTGCCTCTGCCCGGGCTGTCCCTCCTCCCAAAGGCCTCCCCCTAGCCTCCCTGTGTCCACGCCTCACCCAGACTTGGGAGGCCAGCGAAAATGCTTCCTCGTCACCAAGGCTTCCCTGGTCACGCCAGCTCCTGCAGCAGAAGGTGGCCAGAGACCTGGGTCTGCACGCATGGAAGCCACTTCCCCTCTCTGAGCCTCAGTTGTCTCAGGTGTAAAATGGAGGCAATGACCCCAGTCTTGTGTAGCTCCTAGGATAGGCACTGAGATGTAATGAGGTAACGGGAGAGCTTTGGAAAGTGTTAAGAAAGTACCAGGTTTACTTTAGGTTACGGAGGTTTGTGCCATGCTTTGTCCTGCATCACACAGAGGTTTTGTCTCACATGCTAGCTCTGAATGATGGAAAGTGACCATCAGAGCCAGTGAGTGGCAGGGTCGAGCCTGGAACCCTGAGGCCCAACTCTGTGTCAGTTGCCAGAGACACCCAGATGCCCTCTGGCTAGTAAAGGAGACAGAGCCATGAGGATGACAGTTCAGCTTGATGAGGACTAGGATAGAGGTAGGTACAGAGTAGGGTCCTTGACCCAGGCTTGGAAGTCAGGTAAGGCTTCCTGGAAGAGGTGGCATCTGAACTGAGACCTGGAAGACCAGTGTGAATTGGCCAGAAGGATCATGAGTGTGGGCAGGGAAGTGCTACTGGAGGAATCTTAAGTGTTCAGTGTGGCCGGGTCGAGACTTGAGGGGAGAGGCAGGATGGCAGGAGGGGCCAAATCATACAAAGACTCCAAGTGTGAGCACAGTAGGAGCCTCTGCCAAGTTCCAAACAGGAAGTCAAGTGGTCAGATTATCATCTGAGAAACAGTCCTCTGACTCAGGGTCGGTAGCCATGCCACCAGGGAGCAGCCCCTGATCTGACAGGCGACTTGGGGGACAGTAATGGGACATCCCAGACACAGATTCCCTGTTTCATCCACCTCCTAGCCCCTTTAGACTTCACTCCTGAGGGTTTTCCTTCCATTTGCAAATTTCTGGGAAGTGTGTGTGCGTGTGTGTGTGTGTGTGCACACGTTTTTCTGCCCGTGTTCATGACTCTGTGCATGTCTGTGTTGGGGTATATTGTCTGTTTGCCTTTCAATATTTTGGGGTGATTTTGTACATCTCTTTATGGTACACTCTGCTTGACATTCAAATGTGTGGGTTACATTTGCCCACCTGAGGGCGTCCGTGTTGGAATCCAGGCACGCAGCAGGAGGTGTACGGTTGGGAGTTCAGCTGTGGGTCCGTTATCTACACCACAGGCACCCAAGTAAACTTACTAAAATGCTAATCTGACCCCAAAGTCCTCCTCTCATCTTGATTTCTAGGACGGCCCATCCGTCTCTCCACGAGAAGCCTGGGAGCAGACAGTGCACAGTGGTTGGTGTCCATGATCTAGAGTCAGACACGAGGGGTGTGAGTCCCAGCTCACCTCTCACTAGCTGGTGACCTTGGGGAGATGAGATAACTACTCTGTACCTCAGTTTACTCAACCATCAAACGGGGTTGATGGTCAAGCCCATGACACAGATTTGTCCGCACATGTGCACAGCAGTCAGCTCTTATTCTGAGCCCGAACATGCCAGGCCTTTGTTCATTCATGTGAGTCCATCAGCCTGGCTTGGCCTCCTCCTGCCAAGTCCTACTTTTTCTCCAGCCATCCATCAAATATTCAACTGGCCCATAAGACAAACACTCTGTGAGTCATGAACAAGCTGAGGGTAACTGCCCTCCGAACTCCAGGTGAAGGGAGATGCTGAAGGAAGCAGACAACGCCCGTGCCAGGAAGGGGGAGGGTGGGGAGGGTGCAGTGGAGGGCCGGAGGATCAGGGAAGCCTTCCTGGAGGAGGAGGTATCTCAGCCATAACCCAAAACGTAAGGAGGCATTGTCTGAGTGAAGGGAGGAAGGAGAGAGAGCCAAGCAGAGGGCACAGGTGAGAAAGGGAGGAGCTTAGTTGTGGAAACTGATGGAGGATGGAGCAGAGAAGGTGAGGGGAGGACTGGGGAGAGAGGACATTGGGAATGCCAGCTGGACCCCGGGGCACAGACATCCTGCTGATAAGAGTGGACTTCCGTGAAGGAAAAGGGAAATGGCGCCCTCAGAGGTGCATTTTAGAAAAATCTGATCAATGCAAAGAAGAGGATAAGTGGGAGGGGACTAAACCAGACTCAGGAAGACAGGGAGTGTTTCCTGTGGCCCAGGCATGGCCCTCAGCAGGATACCACCTGTTTATTAACTCATTTCCTTCTCACCAGAAGCGATGGTGGAGGAACTGCTGTTATCCCCATTTTCCAGATGAGAAAGCTGAGGCCCAGAGAATTTACGTAACTTGTCCAAGGTCACGCAGCAGTAAGGATGCAGTGAGTGGAGAAGGTTGGCTGGCCTCAAAGAACAGAGAGCATGCCAGGGCCTCAGGGACAGGGCTGCTTGGGACCAGGGCTCCACCTTGTGAGGCTGGGTGTAGGGTCCCAAGAGCCCTGGCTCTGGGACAGCAAGCTCTAGGAAGGCTTTCCTGCTCTGCTCATTCAGCTGCACGAGCTCAGACAGCTGACGTCTCCTCTCGGCCCCCTCGGCTGCACAGTGTACATGATGAGACCATGAGGATGAGCAGAGATTCTACCCTTCAGAGATAATGTCCATGTGAACATTTCGGTGAACGTTCTTCCAGATGGCCATGAAATGAAAGTATAAGAAGCGGAAGGCACCCCTGAGGGCCCCCCCATCGCCTCCCCTGCAGGGCAGCCTGCCGAGCCCCCACAGGCACACACCCAAACACCAGGCGCTGACAGTGGAGAGCAAGTCCCCTGCCCTGCCTTGTTTCTCCCCTCATAAGCTCACATCACTGCCCCCATGGCCCACGTTTAGGAGTCTCACTCTCGTGTGTACCGAGAAGATGCATGGAGGATGCTGTTCATCACAGCAGGAAGGAGCCTCTCCCTAAGACCCAGGAGGAACGGCTCTCTCAGCCTCTCTCAGGAATAGGATCTTCCTCTATAAATAAGTTGTAGGTTCTCCTTGCCCTCTTTGCTTTGGCTGCCGGGGAGCTCAGAGCCATGTATAAATTTAATCATCCAGCCCTATCAGTTTTCTGGGGCTCACTGAGAGGGGACAATGTAGAGGGCCTTTCCACAAATGCAGAGGACTCCCCAGTATACATTTGGGGGAACAAACATTCCCTTGGGTATATCTTATGTCACTACATTTATTTACTCCTAGTTCCAATTTCCTTACTCTTTTTCCCCCCCAAACAAAAATACATACATACCACTTGAAATTCCACCCTTCAGAGATGTTCATGTGAATATTTCGGTGAACATTCTTCCAGATGGTCATGAAATGAAAATATAATTTTATAAAAATGGGATTGTATAATCGACTCAACTACATGTCATGGATAGCTTTTCATGTCAATGACTATAAATCCACATGACATATGGATTATCGTAATTTATTTAGCCAGATCCCTATTTCTGTGCAAGCTGCCGTGGAATTCCTGGTGCAATTATTTTTCCCATTTCTGCAATATTCTTCTGATGAAAAATTCTCAGATATACTCTCTTTCTTTTTTTTTTAATCTGACAGTATTCTTTGCATTTTGTGATTGGTAAATCTTTGGAGGAACAAGAAGAAAAAAATACTTATAAGATAAAATAAATGATGGCATATTTAACCATTTATCAAAACAATGGAATATTATTCAGCCATAGAAAGGAATGAAGTACTGACACATGCCACAACTTGCAAACATTATGCTAAGTAACAAAGCCTGTCACCAAAGACCACGTACTGTATGATTCCATTTATATGAAATGCCCACAACCGGAAAATCTATAAAGACAGAACGTAGGTTAGTGGTTACCTAGGGCTGGGAGGGATGGTGGGTTGGAGGGTGACAGTTAAAGGATAACGGACTTTCTTTAAAGAAGATGAAAATATTTGAAAATTGACAAGGTGATGGTTGCACAACTTGGTGAATGCCATTCAGTTGTACCATTGAATTATACCCTTTAAATGGGTAACTTGTATGGTATATATCTCAAAAAAGCTGTTACAAAAACTAAACTAAAATAAAATAAAACAAAATAACTGTGAACAGATCCTTAGGAGCTGAGGGGAGACAAGAGCTCTGTTGGAAGACAGGGGACAAAGGAGCTGCCATCATGGGGCTCCTCGTCCTGGGGAAGAAACCAGGAGACATGTCTTGGCCCCCAGACCTGAGACAGAGGAAGTGGTGGCGGATGACTCCCTCTGAGGTTTGGGGGGACACAGGAGACCTTCCCAGGCCTGCAGGGCCTCCTGCCAGTCCAGCCTGTGTCCCCAATCCCACGTCCCCAAGCACCTGTCACCTTCCAGCTATGAAGGCCGGGAAGGCAGGTGGAGACTCCTTGGGCACCCATATCTTCAATGATAGATGGCTCGAAGTTCTCTGATTACAATCACTTTTATCATTTCCCCAGCAAACCTATTCCCCTGAAATTTGCTAATAAAAGCCAAGAAGCAAGAAACTGAAAAGAGGAAGAGAGAAAGAGCCGTCAGAGTTCCAGTAGCCGGGAAGGGAGAGAGGAAGAAGTGGCCCAGTTAGGGCCCATTTCTCACCCCCATTTTATTGGGCTGGATCTTTGGGATCATCTGAGGGGAGGTCTCCCCAGTGGACTGCAGGTAAAGCCAATAATCCCACCACAGCTCCACACCAGCTTCAGCCTCCAAATGCCTGGCAGAGAAATGGGCCACAGAGACTCTGCCATCTGTACTCCAACAGCCAGGGCCCAGGGAGGAGGGCGGTTGGTCACCACAGGCTACCAGGTGGCCTCCAATATCCAGAAATGTCCCTCCTTCCCTGTCACCCTCAAAAAGGCCTTCCCCACATACCAGCCCATCCATTGTGTGGAACATATGCTTAGAGTCAGGCCGGGGCTTACATCCCGTTTCCCAGCTCCAGGACTCTGAGCTAGTGACTTCCTCTCTCTGAGCCTCAGTTTCCTCATCTGTAAAATGGACAGTGATGGCCAATCTACCTTTTGCTCATTTCCTTGGGTGTTGTGTTGTGAAGATCAACTGAGCCACCAGACAAGATAAAGGGAATTAGCGCAGCAGTTCCTTAATGCCACACTGACTGCCCCAAAATCCCTGTGGGCACATGTTAAAATACAGATTCCTGAGTCCCCTTTCAAAAGAGGAACGGCTCATTGAATATAGGGTGGGGCCTAGGAATCTGTATCTGGAAAAGCCACTCAGCACTTCTGATGGGTGGCCAGGCATGGAGAACCTCTGCTTTACAAGCCAATGTGGCATGGCCTCTCCATGAGGGGCAGGGGTCCGACAGTCAGCCCTGGGGAAGTGGCTCTCATCTGGGCCAGTTACTTTTCTGCTCTGAGACTCAGTTTCCTCCCCTGGAAAATGGGAAGCCACCTACCTTTCAGGATGTGAAGTACTCAGCATATAATGAGTCCTCGATAGACGGTAGCTGTTATCATTTTTATATTAGTTTATCATTTTTATTATTACTAGATATTATTATCAATCATTCAGATAACTTAGAACCTAAAAGCCAGCATTTTTTAATGTTCTTTACCTACAATTTTTCTCTAATTTTTTTCTTTTTCCATTCAGAAAGTGCAGGCATTCTCAATAATGCACATTCATTATGAAAACTTAAGACATCTAGAAGTATTAAATCCCACTATTTATAGTTTAGAGCATAGTTTTCCAGACATTTCTCTATAAACCAGGATAAACATATGGCTGACATTTCACACACAGACAGAAATGGCATCATCCATTGCAAGTTGTCCTGAAACTTGCTTTCTTCTCCACTCAACCATCTATCGTGGACAGCCTTCCACACTGGTATATTGATCTATTGAATTAAGGGACAAAAAGGGTTCCATTACATGGGCACACCCTGATTTATTTTACTAGGCCCCCTCTGATGGGCGTTTAGGTAGTTCCTGATTTCCAACGCTTATAAACAAACCTACAGTGCCCATCTTTGGATAGTTATCTGTCAGCTAAGCTATCCTGGACAGCCACGATGTACCTGGTGCCAAAGACTTAAAATACATTTGTTTCACTTAAACCTCATCACATCTCTGCCAGATTGGACAGATGAAGAGATTGTGACAGTTTCAAGGCCCATGCCTCTGCTCACATAACTAGCAGTGGCAGGGTGAAGATGGAGGAAGATGGAGCCTGTGGTAGGTTGACTGCTTTGCTGGCCCCAAGCTTTGCTGCCTCCCTGGATCCCTCCCCCTTTGTAAGTCCCTCCCACACTGACTCTGGGCACGGCCATATCACTTACTTTAGCCAATGAGACAGTAGCAAACCAGATGCAAGCTGAAACCTGAATGCTTCTGCTTCCTCCCGCAAACCCCTGTTCTGCCATGAGAACAAGCCCAGACTAGCTGGCCAGAGAATGAGCAAATATTGGGTTGGCCGAAAAGCTCGTTCAGGTTTTTCCGTAACGTTTTCTGCATTACAGAATACATGAAGCATCACATCCAAAGTCATCCTAGACCAGCCAGCCCCCAGCCCACCTGCCAGTTGACCCAAGATATGTGAACAAGCCCAGCCAAGATTAGCCGATCCAGCCCAGATCAGCAGAATAGCACAAGTGACCTGCAGAGTCTTGAAAAATAATAAATAGCTCTCATTTTAAGCCACTACGTTTTGGTATGATTTGTTATGCAGCAATAGCTTACTGATACAGAGCCAAACTCTAGTTCACAATCGCTACTATCTCCAACTCCACTGCCTTCATTCAGGGTCAAAGCCCTTCACATCGCCTACATGCAACAGACACTGTGCTGACAGATCTGGAGGTTCAAGACTAAATGAGATATTGCCCTGCCACCGAGGAACTGACAGTCCGGTGAGCAAGAACAACTGAGCAAATGATTACCATTCACAGATAGGAACCTGGGGCTCAGAAGGGGCTTTTGATTTGATCATCGTCACACAATACTTTAGTGACAAAGAGAAACTCCAGGCCTCCTGACCCTAAAGCCAGAGTTCCTGTGGCCCCTCAAACCTTTGAACATCCTTGAATGCCAATACAAACTACGTGCCTAAATCCCAGCAACCCCAGAGAAAGCCTGTTTCCAATTTAGTGAGTCAAGTCAAAGCGCTCCAGTTTCCTTCTGAGGGTATTAACTGCAAATTTATATTTGAGGCTCTGTGTGCAGTTTTTTATGCATCCTTAAATACCAAAACATAATTACCAATGTCAATACATAATGTTTATTTCTTTCAGAACTGACATTTTAATTTTCCTGAACAGGCGGGAAAAATGACATGCATAAAAATAATGACAAATATTAAAAGTCTCCCGAATAAGGGACCGGATCACCCGCGTAATCCTAAATTTAAATGCATTCACGATCACAGCCATATTAAAGGTCTGATAAGCCAAATTAAGTTCCATGTAAGCATAATTAATCTTCTTTTTCAATGAAGATATTACAAGGGCGTTAATTTGAATCCCAAAGGCCTTTGAGAAATTGAATTATATAGATAAATCAAATATTTGACCTTTTGCAGACAATTACTATTTTTTAAAAAATTCACAATGCAAATGAACTGCAAGTAAACCTTGGGTGTCACCAAGCCTGCCGAAATGAAGTTCGTTATAAATATTCAGATATTGCATTCTATTCAGCCCCTCAGCTTTTTATTTCAAATTTTGGAAGCGTAAAACTCCAGCTGGGGGTCTTGGTGTTTACTAACAAATAACTGAATGGAATTGGCCGGTGCTGATTATGTCAAATTTGCAAATGATCTGGTATCATTCATAGGTCATTAAATTTCAGAAGACATAAAGCAATGGTGCCACAGTGATGATCCTGGGGCCGGCATTAAATGAGGCTAATGCTTATCTGGGTACATGACTCGCCATAGGAAAGGTGCTCCTGTCACCCGTGAGTCAGGTTCCTGGGTCCCCAAGCAAGATGGGAGGAGGGGATCCCCATCAGCACCACGGCCCTTCCCCTTAAGCTGCCTGGTGGCCTCAAAGATGAAGATCGGGGGCCTAGGACCAAATCCTGGTCCTGCAGCTCACGGACTGAATGGCACTGGATCATCTCAACCGTAAATGAGCAGAGTTGCACCAATGGTCAGGACCCCCGGGAATATGAAAGGCGATCAAAGATTGGGAGTGTTAACACCTGAGACACTTGGAGTTGGTCAGACCTGCATTGGCATCCTGGTGTCAACCCCCATCCCCACTGGTGATCAGATCTCCTGAGTTTCCCGATCTGCAAAATGGGTCTCCAGCACTATTGAGATATCCCGAGGTTCTTGTGAAGATTGTTACAAACGGGCTTACAAGGCGTTTTTCAGAGAGTAAGCGCTCCTTGAGGGTTGACCCTATGTCAGAATGCTAAGTCACTTCCCACGCTCCCAGAAAGTAGCCATGTGCCTCGGCCCCTTCCCCAATTCCAGAACACACTGCGTCTCTGGGCCCAAAGCAACATTGCTGGAGCCCAGGATCTCAAACGATCCCTCCTGAAGACTGTTCCTGCCACTTCTGACACTGATCCCTCTCCACAGAGAAGTCCCAGCATCCCCTGCTGCTGAGGCCATCGTTACTGAGTGTTGACCTGTGAGCCGTCCTAAGAGCTTCACGTTGTGATTGCATTTAATTTTCTAGCGTTTCTACAAGGAAATGCTGTGGACATCCCCATCTTACAGATGAGGAAACCGTGACCTGGAGAGCTTAAGGAAGTCCCCGAAGTGGTAGCACTAGGGCTCATACCCATGGTCTGGCTCCAGGGCTCATAGTTTTTACCCCATCGGTACTGCCACCCAACCCAGCCACATGCCATGGCCACCCTGGGCCCAGATTCCCTATCCTTTCTCAGTAGCCTGAACACAAAGATAGGAGCCTATCCCTCACCAAAAGCCAAGGCCTTTATGTCCATTAACCCACTCTAGCAGATACCCAGGGTCCTGGCTGGTCAGGCCTGCAGCTGGAGGGGACCATGATCATATGACCCTGGTCTGAGGGTCTCCCTGGTCCCCAGCATGGCCAACATTGTAGAATGGTGTCTGCCTCAGTTTCCTTCTAAGACTGAGCTTGGCCCCAGCTAGATGGGACAGAAATGGCCTGAGTTCAATCTAACTAGTGCTTCCTTGAGAAAAGCAGATGTGTGACAAGAGGTACTGATGTTGAGCTATGATGGGACAGAGCAGAGTGACCTGATTTGCCTGGGGGAATTGATGACTTGGCCTTCAGAGGGGACATTTTGAGTGGGCTTTGCAGGATGCATAAGAGGTCACCAGGTGGAGCAGGGGAGAAAGGGCATTACTAATGGAGAAAACAGCAAGACAAAGAGAGGGAGGTACATGGAGCACAGGCTGGGGGGTCAAGGAACTCTGCCAGCCTTGGTCATCACTCCTTGTGCAATGTTTCCAGCTCCAGACTCCCCTCAGCCCAGAGGGTTGCCACCAGGTGCTCGGATTCATCCTTGGACCCATAGGCGCTGGCAGGATGCAAAGCTGGGCCAGCTCAGAGCCGAGCAGAGGGATGAGTTCTTCCTATGACACTATTCGCCATCATGTTCCAAGCTCTGCCAGAGGCATCATTCAAAGGCTGTCCAGGAAAAGAGGATATTGACAATATATCAAGATCAGGTAAGCAAGCGCCACCAAACCCTTGCCCTTCCCACAGCCCTGGCAAGGCCGGTCCAGAGACCTCAGCTCCCAGGAAGTGTTAAGCAAAGACATTTTCCCTGTCATTATCACACTGGAGTTTTCTATCTCTCTGATTAGAGCAGAATTGAATCTGGCCGGGCAAAATTGAATTTGTACATTTCCCTAATCATACAATCTTCAAACACTGAACGTTCTAGTCCCAATTAGTCTGCCCTAATCTGGAAGGAGCAGGGCGACATCCTTATCGACAAAAGGAGAGTTACTGGTGATTGATCCCAAATAAAAGTCAGGGCCTCCCCGGATACCAGCAGGTTACCTCCCCTCCGGGTAGGGGAGGGGCCTTGGTGAGGTCCACCTGCAGTGGGCAAGGATTTAGGGCATTTCCTGGGCCTTTCCATATGGCAGAGGTACTTCCACAGGAGATATTTGTTGTGGGTCAAGTAACTTCTTGACCTCGATTGTCTGGCGGGCTCCACAGCCAAGAACAGAACCCACGTTAAACCGCAGGCTGGGCTCAGGCCTTCTCCAGGTTCCCCTTTGCTCATCACAATGGTCGTCCTCCTGCAACCTCTTCTTGCACCAGACACACTTTCTTGGTGATTTAATCTGCCTCTCCAGCTTTAGTTACCATCCCCTCCCCAGACCTTTCTCTTGAGCTCCAAACCCAGGGATCCAGTAACCCTCTGGACATCTGGGGATGTCCAAGATGCCTCCATCTCCACATGGCCCCAGTGAAGCCAGCATCTTCATTTATGGAGAGCACCAGGCCAATCAGAATGAATGAAACCCCAGGCTGGGCACCGTTCTAAGTGTCTAAATCCATGCATATTTCACTAAGCGCTCTAACCATCCTATAGGAAGAACTGTTACTAGCCCTATCTGACAGTTGCAGAAACAGTTTGCCTTTCTATATGTAAGATTCTTCGGAAGAACAGAAAATCACTGGGCCATGACTCTGTAGATGCTAGTTTGTTTTCTCAGAGGAAGTCTGAAGCCAGCCCGACTTGTTCATTGCTGGGTCACCTCTTAGGTGTGTCACTTTCTCCTGTCAGAATCCTTGCATGTTAATGGCTTTGATCTTTCTCCTTGTCATTCAACATATTATCCAGGGTCTGCCCACTGGCTTGGTCAGGAAGGAGGGGACTTTTCTGACCTGCACCGTCTGTCTTTAAATTGCTCTTTCCTCAAGAAGTGCCGTCATATCGATATTGCCCCATCTTTTCTGTTTTTATCCTTTTCTTCTGACTTCTAAGGGAGACTTTTAAGATTGTCCTCCACACCCCCGACTTGATTTTCCATCCAGTCGATTCGGCTGTTGTGATGCTTCCCAGGACATTGTAACGATTCTATCGCCTTGTGGGTCCCTTGTAAATCTTCCTTATCTCATCCATCTCTCTTTATATTTTATCGAGGTATCTGTTCATCTCAGCTTCCTCTCCCTATGATTTTGCTCTAATTTCATAAAAAACACCCTTTCCTTGCATTTACATGAGGTTCCTCACAAGATTCTAAAATTGTCCTCTGGATCAAGAGAAAACACTTTTCAGAGACCTCGTCATCCTCTGAATTTTGAACAATAGTCTTCATTTCTCCAGCAATTGTTTTCCAGAGGTCCCAAACCATTTCTTGAAGAAGAATATAAAAGCACACTCATTTATTCATCAAATATTTCCTAAGCATCTTTATGTCCCAAACACTGCAAAGAATGCTGGAGAGCTCCCTGCTACCCAGTGGTCCAGAGAAACGTGAAATGTGTTTCTCCTTAGCCCAGGGCAGGGGACAGGACTGTGTTCTGCTGCTGCCACCAGCCTGGCAGAGCGCCCGCGGATGGGTCACTGGATCTGAAAGCACTAATCATTCAGGGGAGGGAAAGGGTGACCCTTGATGTCCTTTCTGAAGTCTGGATTAAGTCTGGATTTAGACGAGAAGTTCCCAAGAGATTATTTCATCTCTTTTGGGATGGAGCCAACTTTCTTTCTGAGCCCTTCCTTTGCCTGTTGAAACGGAGACCAACCACGGAGTGGGGAGCCCGGATCCTGCAGTGCGGAAGGGAAACTGAGAGCAGCCGTTTCCAGAGTCGAACACAGGAGTGACCAAAGCAATAATGGCTAAAAGGATGACTCCTAACAGCCCTGCTCATATCCTCACCGCCCAAACCACTCCCCCTCCACCACACATTCTAAACCACGCCCCCTCCACCACACATTCTAAACCACGCCCCCTCCACCACACATTCTAAACCACGCCCCCTCCACCACACATTCTAAACCACGCCCCCTCCACCACACATTCTAAACCACGCCCCCTCCACCACACATTCTAAACCACGCCCCCTCCACCATGGGACTTGGTGTTTGCCATTTCAGAACAGAACAACAGTGGCTTGGGCAAGGCAATCATGAGGAAAGAGAAAGGTTTTGTTGTCCACAAGAGAAGTGGTTTTTTTTTTTAACAGCTGAACTGAGGTTAAAAAACTGCATATGTTTGATGTATACAATTTTATGAGTTTGGCAGTATGCATGAACCTGTGATACCACCACAAGGAAGATAATAAAGAGATCCATCACCTCCAAAAGACTCCTTGTGTCCCTTTCTTTCTTTGCCTGTTTTTGGTTTTTTGTGGTAAGAACACTTAACATGATATCTAACCTCTTAAATGTTTAAGTGCACGATTCGGTATTGTTAACTACAGGCACTGTTATTGGTTATTGATCACAGGTATTGTTAACTCCTGTCATACAGGAGATTTCTAGAATTTACTCATCTTGCGTGACTGAAACTGTGTATCAATGGAATAACAGATTCCCCATTTCGCCCTCCCCCAACCCTTGGTAACCGCCACTGTATAGCTTGACTATTTTAAATACCTCTTAGAAGTTTAGTTATGCAATATTTGTTCCTCTGTGACCGGCTTATTTCACTTAGCATAATGTCCTCGAGGTTCATCCATGTCGCAAGTGGCAGGATTTCCTTCTTTTTTTTAAGGCTGGATAATATTCCACTTTATGTATACACCACATTTTCTTTTTCCATTCATCTGCTGGTGGACGTTTGGGTTATTTCCACATGTTGGCTATTGTGAGCAATGCTGCCATGTACATGGGAGTGCAGATAAAGAGAGAGGGTATTTCCTTAATCTTCCCAGGTCAAAGGGAAGGTCCTGTGGGAGAAATGACAGGGGAGGAAACTCCTTACAAGATTCACAGGAAAGAGCGGGTGCTATATCTCCTATCTGCTCCTTAAAGGAGCAGATATAATTTAGTAGAAAAAAAGGACAGAACAACATGTGAACCAAGCAAATACACGTGTGCATGTTTGATTATTTCAGAGATGCACCAATTCTGTGCATCTTAGCGGCATCTACTAAGTAAGGTATATAGGGCTGAAATTCATGATGTCTGAGACTTGCCACTCAGGTGCAACCCTGGAGGACCATCTGCTTTACCTGGGAACTTGTTAGAAATGCAAATTCTCAGGCCCCATCACAGACCTACTAAATCCGAATCTGGAATTTAACAAGATTCCTAGGTGATTTCTTAGCACATTAAATATTGAAAAGCACCGATTTAAAAGGAAAATAGCACTGATTTAACAAAGAGAGAGAGAAGAGAGAAAAGGGCGAGTGAAGCAAATAGAGACAAATATCGCTAACTGTTGAATCCAGATATAGATATACGAGAGCCCATTGTACTATTCACGGCTTTTGCATTTATCTGAAAATGTCTGAAGTAAAAAAGCAATGCCCTGACGGATTGACAGAGGAAACCATGGTCAGAGACAGCAGCGATTGCCTCAGGAGAGACGCTCCTGGGGCCGTGTCACAAATGCAAATAGCCATGCCAGCCCTGGGCACAAGAACATCATTAGATTATATGTCAAAGGGCTGCATTTGGATGTCAGGGGCTAGCTGTGGCCTCAAAGAACAGAGAGCACAAGGCCACGCAGCATAAATGAAAAAGACAGACACGGGACGCCTCCTGGTGAGGTTTCAGCACTCCTCAGATACAGAGAACATTTCAAAAGCTTCAGAGAGCAAAAACACAGAACCCAGTGATGCTAGCTGCCCACTGGATACTGCAGGCCTGGATGCTGTAGAGCTGTGCCTCTGTGTGAGCCTCCTATGGCCACTGTGACAAACCACCCCAAACTCGGAGGCTTAAAACTACACAAGTGTGCTCTCTTACAGTCTGGAGGTCAGCAGTCTGAAATCAGTCTCACAGGGTGGAAAGCGAGGTGTCCCACTGTGCTCCCTCCAGAGACCCTAGGGAAGAACATATTTCCTTGCTTTCCTTTTCCAGCTTCTCGAGCTTCTCTTCTCACATTCCTTGGCTCAGGGCCCCTTCCTCCATCTTCAAAGCCAGCAGGTAGCATCTTGCTTCATCTTCAAAGCCAGCAGGTAGCATCTTGCTTTCTTCCTCTGTAAACAGATCTCCCTCTGTAAACAAATCTCCCCCTGCCTCCCTCTTATAAGGACACTTGTGGTTACATTTAGGGCCCCCCTGGATAATCCAGGACAATCTCCCCATCTCAATATCCTTGATCACATCTGCAAAGTCCCATTTGTCATAAAAGGTAATATTCATGGCTTCCGGGATGTTCTGGGTATTGTGGGGAGGGGGGGCATTATTCAGCCTGCCACAGCTTTCAGGTTCCAAGGAAAAGTGTTTTTATCCAAGGATTCTATACAGACTATTAAATAGGGGGAGGGCAAAAGAAAGATATTTTATGATTCCCAGGAACTCAGGATTTTACCACTCTGCCCCCAAATTAAAAACATGTATATTAAGATGCTTCTACAGACAAATAACAATATTTTTTAAAATATTTCAACAACAGAGAGACAAACAACCCAATCTAAAAATGCGCAAAGGACTTGATACTACCGCCAAGAAGATACGCAATGACCAATAAGCACATGGAAAGGT
Organism: Delphinapterus leucas; assembly: GCF_059928025.1. Taxonomy (NCBI): domain Eukaryota; kingdom Metazoa; phylum Chordata; class Mammalia; order Artiodactyla; family Monodontidae; genus Delphinapterus; species Delphinapterus leucas. Next base: position 110,966,751 of record NC_143134.1, read on the forward strand.
GCTCAGCATCATTAGCTGTTAGGGAGGTGCAGATCAATACCAGAGCTACTGCTTACATCGAGAAGGGCAGCTAGCAGCAAAAACCGGAAAATAACAAGTGGTGGCAAGAGGATGGATAGAGGATGTGGAGAAATTAGAACCTTCGTACATTGCTGGTGGGAATGTAAACTGGTGCGGCCACTGTGGAAAACAGTTTGGCAGTTCATCAATAAGTTAAACATAGAATTATCATAGGACCCAGTAATTCCACTCATAGGTATATACCCAAAAGAACTAAAAGCAGGGACTCAAACAGATACTGTACACAAATGGTCATAGCAGCACTATTCACAATAGCCAAAAGGTGGAAACAACCAAGGCGTCCATCAATTTTTGAGTAAATAAACAAAATGTGGTCTATCCATACACTGGAATATCATTCAGTCACAAACAAGGAAGGAAGTAGTGTTACACGCTACAACATAGATGAACCTTGAAAACATTATGTCACGTGAAAGAAGCCGGATGCAAAGAGCCACATATCACACGAGTCCATTTACATTAAACACACGCAATAGACAAATCCACAGAGAGAGAAAGAATATTAGTAGTTGCCAGGGGCTGGTGGGAGAGAGGCATGAGGAATAATTGTTTAATGGGTACAGGGTTTCCTTCTGAAGCAATGAAAGGGTTCTTCTGGCGCTAGATAGTGGTGATGGATGCATAACACGGAGAATGTACTTAGCTGTACACTTTAAAATAATTAAAATAGTAAATTTTATGTTAAACAAACTTAGGAAAGAGAAAAAGAGTAAACATGGGTAACAGTGGCAGTTAAGGATAAGTTAGGATCAAGGAAAGTGCAAACAAAATTACAGGAGAATCCACTGGCCCTGGTGTTTAGAACATTCCTAACAAAGCAGCAGAGCTTTCAAGACATAGGATTACATTCTCTTCCCTATAGATCTAATCACATCACTTAGCTCTGCGGTGAATATTTCCGTAGCCTAAAGTGTATAAATGGCATTTTATTGGGTTTAAAATTTTAGAACCAACCTATAGAGAAATCATGAACGACCATTATGGTAACAGAGAGAATGGAAATGTTATGAAGTTTGACCAGGTAAGAAGAATTATTTAACAAGAATTGGGGGGTGTGCTGGAGAAGAAGAAAGTATAAGACCACCGACAAAACAAATAAAAGATTTCTTTATTTTTCATAGCAGAGATCAATACTTATAGTTCAAAATGAATAAATCAAGAAATAGAGACTTAGTATGGTATTAAAAGTTACATAGGCAATCTGTAGAAGAATTCAGAATAATACAGTAAATTCAGTAAAGGAAAGAAGAGGCGAAAGATAGTAAACTGTGCTCAATTTCTCATTTTTCTTAGCAGAGAGGAAATAGATACTGACAAAAGGACATAAGTCAAGAAATAGAATTATAATACTTAAAGGCTTCAGTTATTGGTACATATCTGTTTTTGTCTGGTTTCAGATACCTTCTTTCTTTGGCGATTATCCACTTGTGTGGTTAAGGTGGGGCTGACCTATCCTTTTGGCTATGGGGTGGTCACATGACTCAGCCTGGCCAATCAGAGCCTCCCCTGGGACTTTTTGGTCAGCACTCTTGGGGAAGATACCAACTCTTAGGGTTGTCAAGTTTGGGGAATGTGAACCTGGGCTTGTCTGTGTCCATCTTCTTACTGCTGGGCATGAGTCTGAGTACAGGCTGAAGCAAATCAGGGCAAATGATATTAGTGAGTCCCTAGATGTGCTGAAGTTTATATCATGTTCCGGTTTCTGTTATCCTACTCAGTGAATTCCCCTTTTGCTTAAAATAAATAAATAAAATGCCCTGGGCAGCCATCTGGCTCATGTGCTGTGCTGATGGGTGGTACTGATCCAAGGAATCTTCTAGGAGGAATTGGGATTCACTGGCATTGAAAAAGAGGTAGAACAACAACCCATGTGTTGACCCTAAGGCGTTACCCATCTGTGCTCCATTCTGCCATCCAGGAGCAGTGCAACTTAGATGCGATTCTTAACCACACTGACCTCAGCTTCCCTGGTACCCAAAGAGAGTGGGGACTATCCCATGGGGTTGTGAAGATGGTTGAAATAACAGATGAAAATATACTTTATAAACCACACCGGGTTTTCTTTTTTATGATGATTGGTTTGGTCCCTGGGTTGGTCAGTTAAACTGGTTCTGTTCTCTGACCACAGACTGAACCCCTAATTCTACCCCAACCACCCCACAAATGCAAGCTATAGTCCCAGGTGGTGAGGGTGAGAGAGCCTGAAGGATTCACTGCAGCCCCTTCTAACTACTGGGGAGAAAAACCTATCCCAGCAATCATTGTCACGCAGCTGAAATTGCCATCATTTTCTCCTCCTGCCGCTCCTTACTCTTTCTACGAGGTTTGGCACCCTTCTAGCTAGTTCTTCTTTTAGCTCTACTGTCTTATAAAACAATTTTTTTTTTTTTTGGTTTTATAAATGCCATCCTCAGACTTCCCTGGTAGCACAGTGGTTAGGAATCCGCCTGCCAATGCAGGGGACACGGGTTCGAGCCCTGGTCCGGGAAGATCCCACATGACGCAGAGCAACTAAGCCCGTGCACCACAACTACTGAGCCTGCGCGCTAGAGCCCGTGAGCCACAACTACTGAGCCCACATGCCGCAACTACTGAAGCCCGCATGCCTAGAGCCCATGCTCCGCAACAAGAGAAGCCACCACAATGAGAAGTCTATGCACCAGAACAAAGAGTAGCCCCTGCTCGCCGCAACTAGAGAAAGCCCGTGAGCAGCAACGAAGACCCAACGCAGCCAAAAATAAATTAATTAAATAAATAAATTTTTAAAAAAGAAGAGAATAAAAATAAATGCCATCCTCATGAAGTGGCAAAGGGGACTTTTTAAGGTAGCAGGATATAAATTCAGGTGACCTGTGCCTCTGGAGAGACAGTAAGAAAATCCACTGTAATGGCTTTATACTGAGATAGTATCATTTACAAGTTATGTAGGGTTAGGTTCCTTTTGTAAACTTTTACTCTTTTTTTTTTCTTATTCTAAAAATAATATTGTTTACGGTAATTTTTTATTGTAATATAAGTAATATTGCTTATTGCAGAAAACGTTGAAAGATAAGGAAGGAAATAGAAGTCCCCCACAATCCCACAATCCAGATACAAACCCTGTTCACATTTTGGCGGCTTTTCTTCCGTGCTATTCTACTAACACCTCTGAAATCACGTCATATACTGCACCCTGCTTTTTCCATTCAACACTATATTGTGAGCGTATCCTCACTTCATTAAAAATTCTTTAAATTTTTTTTTTACCAGCGTAATACTCCAGGTACCAAAATGTGTTTAATCGAGCTCCTAATGTTGAATATTTTAGATCTTCTAGTTGTTCACTACTGATCTCTCGGCCTGACATTTTTTTATCTGTTCATGTGTATGTGTTGTCATAATGGATGGGTTTAGCCTCGCAGCTCCCTTGGTTTCCGGTACCACATCTGTGATGCTAGGCAGCGGGTCCTGAGGGATGCCACCACCACCTACGCACAGGGACAGTCCCCCTTCCCCAAAGGGCAGCGTTACTTCACAGGCCCCCCCTTGCTTCCGATCCTCACCCAGGGCCACGCCAGAGCTCCCTGACCGAGCTCCCATGTTTGTATCTCCGGAAACAGAAGTTCTCAGCCATGTCCTCCTAGAAGGGTCCGCACTCCTTATGTGCATAAGCCCCTCCCTCTCAGTCCCCCAGCCCCAGAAGGTGAATGTGCAGTTTTCTAACCCCCAAAATAAACGGCTGCCTTCCACCCTAACCCCCGAGAATCAGGTGCCTACTGACCTTGCATCTGCATAATTAAGGTCCCCCATCTGTCCCGTCTGCAAGGGGAGGGGGCACGAGAGGAGATTAGAGGCCAGAGAGGACCCACCAGAGAGATCCTGGAGCCAGTGCCCGTCCTCCAAGCCAGGAAGTGGAGCTCACGTCGGAGAAGGGACGGCATTGCTCCACGTTCACGACTTCTCATCGGGCGCCCCCGTCCAGCTGGACTTATTCACTACCTCTCATCACGCCAGGGTCTGTGCTAGGGAAGGGCAGGCCTGGGGTCTCGCTGCAGCTCTACCACGAGCATCCTGTGTTAGTGGCATGACCTCCGGAAGGTCACTTTCTAGCAGCTCCCAGAGGCCATGCTGTTTCTCCTCCTAATCATCGCGGACTCATTCAGAAGGCGCCTCCTCCTGCCTCCGTGTCCTCCCAGCCCCCCTCCCTCCCCAATCCTAGCCCCCATGTAGCCCGTGTTATAAGGATGGTACCATCTGACTGTGAGTTCAGCGAGGGCAAAGGCTCTGTCCAATTCCAAGTGGGCACTCAGCACTCGACCTCAGGCCCGGCACCAGCACACAGAAGGTACTCAGCGCCAAGGGCCCACATGCCTGCCCGAGGCATGATGGGGGAGGGAGCCCCGCCGTCACTCCCCCCGGGGCCACCACTCCAATGGTTGGAGCAGTACAGTCAGGAGTCAGTCTTGGGGTCCCAGACACTGGTCCCTAGAAGTGGCCTCCCTGTGATGGACCCTCAGCCCCCAGCATTGCCTTGAGACGGCCCCCAGGGAGTTTCAGGTCCTGTGAAGGAGCAATTTGTACTTCAGGCCGTTCGTGAGTCCCTGAACAGAGGAATTAATTACTGTCTGTCAAAGTTAGACTTCTCCCTTCCTTCGAGATGCATCTTCTTTTTATTCTTAATTAATTTTTAAAATTATGAAGTCAGTGCGGTCTAATTTATTTTACCTTTAGCATTATTTCTCTCATAAGCAATTTCGTTTTAGGCCAGGCACTCGCCTCAGCACCAGTTTGTCGCATCGGCTCTCCCTTCCTGGGGCTGTGTCAGACCCGAAAGCCCGAGAACCAGGGGCCTCAGATGAGCTGCTCCCTTCCTGGGGCTGTGTCAGACCCGAAAGCCCGAGAACCAGGGGCCTCAGATGAGCTGCTCCCTTCCTGGGGCTGTGTCAGACCCGAAAGCTCGAGAACCAGGGGCCTCAGATGAGCTGCTCCCTTCCTGGGGCTGTGTCAGACCCGAAAGCCCGAGAACCAGGGGCCTCAGGTGAGTTGCTCCCTTCCTGGGCCTCAGTTTCCCTGCTGAGAGATGAACACATTCCACTAATCCACTCCTGAGGGCCCCTACCCGCCCCGCTGTCTGTGGTTCCATGAGCTCATCCCTCCCTCGTCCCAGGATCAATGGAAGGGGTGATACTGAGGCGCTGGCCTTGTAAATGCACAGCCCTCAAGAGTTTATGATGTGCTTCCCCGTGCATGTCTCACTGACCCTACAAAAACCCTCTGAAGCAGGGCCCGCCATCCCATTTTACAGGTGAGGAAACTGACACCCAAAAAGGAGGCATTACTCGGACATGTTGGAAAAAAGGATTTCAATCCAGGCTCCGACTCCAAATCTGACAGCTCTTCCACTTCATCCTGAAACTGAAATGGCGATGGTTATAAATTTCCACTTGAAGACCTGTGATTGAGACCCAGATGCTGACAGGACAGGTCCTGCCGGATTCCAGTTTTAGTCTGCCCCTTACCCCTTCTCCCTTCTCCTGGTAAACTCATCCGCTTGTTTGGGGGTCTGCTCCCCCATCCGACCTCCCCACCCCACATGCTAGCCAGGAACCCAAATGAGAGGAGCTCACTTCATCTGGGACCCTCCTCTCAGCCACGGGGACTGCTCACGAGGTGACCCCATGACTCAATTCAAGCCAATCAGGGGCTTCCCTGGGATTTTTCTCACCACAGCTGCTGGGTGAGAGCGTTTTCCTCTCTGGTTATGAAGCTGAGAAGGCGTGAGCCAGAAAGCGGCTGTGGCCGAGTCCCCCACCTGCAGCTCACCCAGCAGGGAGGGGGTCAGACACAGAGATAAGGTGAAGCTAAGTTGTGTGAGTCCCTGGTTCCAGCTCTTCCCCAGGCCGGCTCCACCTGTGGCCTCCCAGCTGGGCACACAGACAATAAACCTCCTTTGTGGCCCAAATTGTTCTGAATGGGGTTTCTGTCACTTGCTGCCCTAGGGGGTCTGACGGGCATAGATTAGTCTGTAGAGCTGGAAGAAAACAGGAGCCCAGCCTGATGTGTCCAGGAACTGCCTCTAGTCAGTGATGCCAAACACCACGGGCTAAGGGGCTAAAAGTGGATGTTCTGAAACCCAGAAATGTCCCTGCCTGCTTGTCCCTTCCCCCTTCCGGCGGAGGGAGCCACGAGTAGGAGGCTGGTATACCAGGCCCTCCAGGCTCCAGCCCACACTTCCTCCAGCTCATCTCCCACAACAGTGTCTGTCACACACAGCCTCACCTCACCACGTGTCCACAGCAGCGTGGGGACCAGACCTTGCCACACCTCTGCACACCGGTTCCCTCAGCCAGACCCTCCTACCACCACCTACCTACTCATCTCAGACCACACCTCCGCCGAAGGCCTCTGGGCACCCCAGAAAGAGGGACTCAGCCACCCCCTCGGCCGCGCCATTCAATCTATTGGTGTGTGTGGCACCTGAGTTGGAGTTGTTAGCTAACGTTGTCCCCGATGATATTGTGAGCCCTTTAAGCTCCGTGTATCAGTCTCCCCAGGGGAGCGTCATTCACCCAACAAGTGTTTTCTGAGTGCATACTAGGTGCCATTCAAATGAGCAAAACAGACAAGGTCCCTGCTCTCAAGGAGTTTACAGGCTATGAAGGGAATATAGACAACAAACAATAAGCACAACACACATGTCATGGATAGCTTTTCATGTCAATGACTATAAATCCACATGACGTATGGATTATCATAATTTATTTAGCCAGATCGCTATTTCTGTGCATTTAGGTTATTTCTTCAGGCCGGCTAAGTGGGAGCTGGAGTGCAGGGTGCAGGTTGTGATCGTATAGGGGTCAGCGTAGGCCCCACTGATAGGGGACATCTGAGCAAAGTCTCTAAGGAGGTGAGGGAATAATCCACACAGAGGCTGGGGAAGGGCATTCCAGGCAGACGGAGCACCCAAACTTTGAGGCGGGAGCACGCCAGGCATGTTTGGGGAAAAAGCCGAGGAGCAGGGTGGCTGGGCTGGAGGGAGTGATAGGAAAGACGATGGGGGTGAGGGCAGAGGGTGACCACCTGGGAGGCTGGAAGATTCAGGCCTATCTCGTTAAAAAGCTCAGGATGTGCTCGAACAAACTGAATTGTGATTTGAGAAGGCTCTTATAGTCTAGGTAGCAAGAACTATATAAAAAATTACAGTTGGGGAACACAGATGACCTGACATGGCTATATGGTGATCAGGGGATAACTGGGTGGAATAAGCCAGGGGAATCTCAGAGGCTGTGATTGAGCCGAGACTGGGGACACGTGTCTACACGTGTCACTCTGGCCGAGTGTGTAGCATGAGCACAGGCCCAGAGGGCCACTGTAACAAGATACCACCAACTGGGTGGCTTAGAACAGCAGAAATTTCTCCTCTCACAATTCTGGAGGTCAGATGTCCAAAATCAAGGCATCATCCGGGCCAGGCTCCCTACGAGACTCTGGGTAGAATCCTTCCCTGCCGTCCGTTCCCAGTTTCTGGTGTGGCCGGCAATCCTCGGCCTTACTTACTCGCAGCTGCCTCACTCCAGCCTCTGCCTCTGTTGTCACATGGCTTTCTCCGTGTGTCACTGTGTCTTCGCTTGGTGTTTCCCCCCGTGTCTCTCTCACCTCTGCTCATAAGGACGCCAGTTTCCTTGAGTTAAGGGCCTACCCCCCTCCAGTATGACCTCATCTTAGTTACATAAGATGCAACGACTCTGTTTCCACTAAGGTCACATTCTGAGATACTGGGGGTTAGGACGTCAAAGTATCTTTCTGGGGGGACACAGCCCCACCCACACCAGAGGCCACACCCCCCAGGGACGCGCTGTGTGACCTTGGTTGTGCCCATTCCATCTCTGGGCCTCAGCCTGTCCTCCTGTAAGACAGGGGCTGGCACATCACCCCTCTGGGGCTGCCTGTGTTTCTCCAAGTCCTTCTGAAGAATCTGTTCCCCTCCCCTCACTGCACCGCCTCTGATCTCCGGCAAGGCGGCATGGGGAAAAGAGCTCAGATGACTCCAAACTGTACCTTCACCATAAAACAAATATCATGAAAGCCTTTTGATGTCACCCTGATGGAGTGCAGAAAACCCCCTTCAACTCCCCCACCCCACCTTTGCACTTTTAATTGCATTCTTTTTGCTATTTTTTCTTCTCCCTTACAGCTTGTGTTTGCTTTCATGTTACACATTATTTATTTAGTTGCTTGTCAATTAGTGTCTATTCTCCAAGTGACAAGCACATTAGCAGCTGCAGAGATTAGAATTAAAATTTGCAGCCCAGTTGGTGCTACCAAAGCCACGCCTATCCAACTGAGAGAACAGCACCTCTTTGTCATTTCAAAAGATGACCTTCTCCTTCTCCCCGTTCCTGGCTCCTGATTTAATTCCAATTGACTGCTCCATGGTCACTGCACGGTGATGGCTTTGAGATGGAACTTTTTCGGATGCACAAAGGAAGATGCAGGCTCCTGTTAACAGTGGCCTTTGATGACGCTTAGTGTAAAGAAGAAGTCGCTGGATTCGAATAACAGGCTCCGATGGCCTGTTAAGGGTTCTAAATCAGCCAGCCCAACATGCCACACCTCTGGTCCACAGTTCAGCCAACATTCCTGACATGGCAGCGTGACCTGCTCCTTGATTTACTGGGTATGTGACCCTGGGCAAGTGAATGAACCTCACAGATTTATTTCCTCCTCTGCAAAATGGGGGGATTAAAACCAACTACATATAGATGTTGTAAGAACTGAGATTATACGCGTAGAGCTTTGCAAAGAAAGCTTCAGCATCTGTTTCTTCCAGTGAATCTGAGGAGTTTACTGGCACGGGTTAATCACATGGCCAGGAGGGCTTTTGTGAAGGGAGCCTCCCTGGGCAGAGACAGGCTGGGATCTGACCACTGTGCACCTCAATGCCGCAAGCAGAGGTGGAGGGACCACAAGCCTAAGTCAGGTGGCTTGAGAGCCCAGAGACAAGGCAGATGTCCAGGGAACTGGGAGGCAGCATTTTCCCTTTCTCTTTTCCCAACATGCTACTGCACAGGTCCAGGAGATGCAGGGATTGGGACAACTTTTGCACCTTCACTGTGAGCTCAGCAAATACCTGCTACCACCCCCTGCCCCTTTGAATGGCACATTTCCATGCCCTCGGACTCCTGGGAGTGGAAGAGATCCCTTGGCAGCTCCAGTGGGAAGACAAGAGTCCCCACGGGACAAAGGTGACTGTGTGTGACTGCCCGGATCACACTATAACATGTACCTGCCTGGGATGGATGTCCTCTCACTGCTAGAATCCAAGTGGCCTGAGGGTGACCCTCCCAGGGATCCCCCTTTAGTGAGAAGCAAGGGCAAGAAGTAAGCTTGCCTCTGGGCCGTCCTGGTCACACTGGCCTGCTCTGTGACCTCGGGCTGTCCTCCTCTCCTCCCTGAACAGCTTCCTCGAGTACAAAATAAAAGATGAAGCTTAATTCACAGGACTGTTGCTGGGAGACTTAATGGGGAGAGAACATACTTAAAACATCTCAAAAATGGAGGCTCAGGCAACAAGGATGATGATGGGAACCCCCTGTTGTCATGACGGCAGCACTCTGAAGGAGAAAGGGCAAATTCTGTTATCCAACACGCAGCAGGCAGGACACCAAGTGGTCTCCTCCTTTCTCCAATATTCTCCCTGGGCGGCCACACCCTGGCTGTGTGGGAAAACCAGAGCGTTGGACCAGAGGCGGGTCAAGCCTCCAGGCCCAGTGGCCAGAGTGATGCTGTAAAAACCTAAGTCGGAGCACGCCCTCCGCCCCCGCAGACCCTGCACCGTGTGCCCACCTCACAGAGTCACAGCCAACCCCTCCCGGGCCCTGCTGTCCTCTGAGCTCATCTCATGCCATTCGCCACCCCCCATCCAAGGGCCCCCTCACTGCTCCTCGGGCATCTCCGGGCATTGCTCCAGCAGCTGTCACCTGGGCCTGGGAGAGCCTTACCCCAATAACCGCTCCCTCCCTCCTCCCCCATCTTCCTCCAGCCCTGCTTACAGGACCTCTCCCTGCGTCTGCATCTGCGGGTGAAATCCAGCCGCCTGCGCCCCTCCCTCTGGGATGTAGCATGTTCACCCTGGGACAGACAGGGTGCTTTGCTCATCTGTCCTGCTCTCTCACAGCTAGAATCTAAGCAGAGGTCTTTGTTTTGTCCACTGTGTGTCCCCAGGGCCCAGAAGAGCGGCTACTGAACAGAAGGAGCTCTGAGTATCTATGGAAGGGTGACAACCGCGCAGAGAACAGGCCTCCGTCAGGGCTGACCGGGAGGAAGCCGTCTTAACTCGTGCCCTTTAGGAATTCTTGCATCTCCCCACAGACCCACCACAGCTCAGCCCCTAGGGCTGGGCCCCCCATCTGGATAATTAGCAAGTGCCCATGATTGAGTGTTGAGAAGGGGTCTGAGCACCAGTGAGAGGACGTGAGCGCTGATCCCAGCTTTGCCCAGTTTGGGATATGATCTCTGGCAAGCACTTCCCCATCTGGACAAAGAAGGCGTGGGGCCACTGGTTTGCAAAAGGGGGTCCTCTGGAGCCCCAATATTTTGTGGAGAGGCCTCAGAGAGGGGCTTGGAGGTGTAGCAGGCTTCCGAAGTGGTCAGGACCCAGGGTAGCCCGTCCCGGCTTCCCGCAGAGCTGACCCCTCGGTCTGCTTGTATATGAGATTCTTTCAGAAGGGGTTCCGATTCCCCCAGAAGGTATTTGGGGACCATGGGCAGGACGATGGCTGGGACGGGAGATGCTGGCATTGCCAGGTCTGGACCTTGCATGGATCGCCTCATCCGTCAAGGATCCACCCTCCCCATCTGTCTAAAGGAGGGTTGGACCAAAGGACCCCAAATTGCCCTCCCAACTTGGAAGCTCGGGTATCCTGATTTCACGCCGGCAGAACCATCATGAAGAAAGCGTGGGAACCGGGTGAAGATGGACAATTATCACCACCCAATATAACACTCTAATGGCAGAATCTTTTATATTAGAATAGATATTATGGAGCACAGTTCCATCAAATGAATATAATAGACTTGTTTTATATTACAATGCACACTGTAATCACACATTTCAATAATTCCTTCAATGCATTACATAGAAGCGTTCTGAAGTAATGGAGTCCTGGAAGCATATATAATAAATCACCTAAGGGGAGGACGCTGTGGGTGGTAACAGGGTGGCAAAGAGGCCTCCTAGCTGGCCGGGAGAGCCATCATCTCAGCCCAGGGCCGCTTGGCTGTGACTCTGCTCTCCGGAGGCTCTTCAGAGGAGGCCCTTTGTCCAAGCACCTGCCCATGTAGGCAGGAATCCCCTCTCTGACATCCCCAATGGCACGTCTGCAACCACATCCCTAGGGACCACGGGGAGCCCACTCCCCCAGGCTACCTATTGGAAGGGCCCTGTCATGAGGAACTTACACTACTGCGTGCATACGGCACGCGATCTCTAAATCCATATGATCATATCTATTCTATTTAAAGCGTTATAGTAGATTCCTATTGCTGCTGTAGCAAAGCACAACAAACTTAGTGGCTTAAGACAAATTTATTCTCCTCTGGTTCTATAGATCAGGAGTCTGACCTGGGTGCAACTGGGCTAAAATCAAGGACTGTGTCCCTTTCTGGAGTTTCTAGGAGCGCATCTGCTTCCTTGCCTTTTCCAGCTCCTCCACGTCGCCTGCACTCCTTGACTCGTGGCCGCTTCCCTCCACCTTCAAAGCCAGCCGCTCTCTGACCCCTTCTCTGTTGTCACGCCTCTCTGACCGTGGCTGGGAACGGTTCTCCTCTTTTAAGGACTCGTGTAATTAGCGTGTCCCACCTGGATAATCCAGGATACCCTCCCCAGCTCAAAGTTTTTAACATTAAACACATCTGTAAATTCCCTTTTGCCATGTAATGTAAGTATTCACAAGTTCTGGGGATTAGAGACTGGACATCTCTGGGGGACACTGTTCTGCCTGCCATGGGCGTTATTTCATTATTTCATTATTACATTATTATTTCATTATTACAATACCAAACAGACGGTGAGCTCCTCCTCGTCTGTAAAAGGACATGACAGTTTGTAGGATTAAGTGTGACAATATATGTGTAGAGCATGGCATATACATGTTTGATGAATGGAAAACACATTCAGTGAACCAGGGTGAAAATATCAATGAGATAACCTACTTGGTCAATATCCCTCCAAAAGCAAGGCATGGGAAATGATCTCAAGGCTCTCAGTGCAGTATGGCAATCATGGACAAAGCAAGACTATTCACCAACCTTGTCTGGACTCTATACCTCTACTAATGCAGCCAAGGTACCACTAGCATCTGAGGTCCCTTCTTCTTTGGTCTCAGTTAACTTAGCTGATTGTAGTCAATTAAAACCCTAAATCTGGGCTTCCCTGGGGGCGCAGTGGTGGAGAGTCCGCCTGCCGATGCAGGGGACACGGGTTCGTGCCCCGGTCCGGGAAGATCCCACATGCCGCAGAGCGGCTGGGCCCGTGAGCCATGGCCGCTGAGCCTGCGCGTCCAGAGCCTGTGCTCTGCAACGGGAGAGGCCACAACAGTGAGAGGCCCGCGTACCACACAAAAAAAAAAAAAACCCTAAATCTGTCTCCGGTTCCAAGGGGCAAATAAGATCATGCCCATTTTATAGGGGGATAAACTGAGGCTTAAAGATGGAGACCCAGAGGTGACGGCTGAGATGAATCTTTAAGGATGAGTGGAGTGAGTCAGGCTGAGGATGTGGGAGATACATGTGCAAAGTCCAGAGCTGCAGAGAAGAGGAGGTGCCTTCAGGGCCTATGAGGAGTGTGGCAAGTCTGGCCCTCATGGGTGGGAGTGGGGTTAACATCCAAAGATACTGGAGATGAAGGCCAGAGTCCGACCGGGGAGAGCTTGCATGCCGAGAAGGAAGGGGCACGCGGTCTTGGGAGGGTGTGTGCAAGCAGGGAGTGAAATGATGGGGCTTGTGATTGACAAGCTCACCTGGGCTGTGCACAGAGACCGGGCGGGACAGGCAGGGGCAGGAGACAGGGAGACCCGTGAGGACCCAGGCCAGGAAGGAGGAGGCAGATGGAGAGGAGAGGATGGAGGCTGGGTGGGCTGGTGAGAGGCAGTGAGAGGACATCCTTCTGGGGAGACTGAAGTATCTAGGGGGGGTCAAGGGAGCTGATCTCAAAGACAGGGAGCCCCCAACGGAGGAAGCGATTTGGGGAGAAAGGGATGCATATTACCCCCACCTTAAAGATGAGAAACTGAGGCCGGGAGCGTTCAGACCCCTCCCCGAGGTCAGCTGGTAGTTGTGGGGCTGAATCCCAGGTCCTTCCCACACAACTGCGTGGTCCTGCCACCCTCGGGTCACCGGGTCACTCTAGGGCGAGATGCAGAGTCAGCAGATGAAACAAGAGTCCCAGCTGGTCCCCGGGAGGCCACCTCCAGGCGGGTCTCCTCCCCACTGCCCCTGCACCAGGCTTCCTGCAGCAGCAGCAAGAAGAGAGCGGGATCCCGTGTCCCCAGAGCCGTGGCTCCCTTGCCTGGAGATGGTCTGAGTCTCCCACCAGCCTTATTTCCAGCTTTTTTCTTCCTGCCTGTCTCCCTTTCCCTGGGCTTTCTCTCTCCTCTCACTGCAACCATCACCACTGGTTCCCCAAGGCCACAAAATAAAAGGCCCCAACTCTGGGCATCCTGTGTACAACTTCTCGCTTGACTCCCTGGCCTCGAGTCACCATCACGGGTCTCCTGGTGGCCTCTGTGCCTTTGCACAGGCTGTTCCCTCTGCCTGGAGCACCCCTCCCATACACCTCACCCCCATAACCCTCTGCCTATTTTGAAGGACACAGGCGGCGTGAACACCCTCCCCACTGCGGAGCCAGACCCAGACTTCTCTCCCTCACCCTCACCGACAGCACGCACACGTGTACGCACAGCCCCTAACACCCGTGCACACACACAGCTCCCCAAGTCCTCCTAAGAGTCTCAAATCCACCTCGCCGCCCTGTGCCTGGCCCTGGCCTGGATCCTCCCAGCAACTTCACCTCGTCCCCTGACTGCCCCCACCCCCCGCGCTTTCCCTCCCTGCCATTCTGGCCTTTGCCCTGACACCCTCCCGGGAGCCCTGCTGCTCCCAGGATGCCTGCCTGCCTGGGGCTGCTGGCACCTGAGGCCTCGTCAACCTCTCCAAGCCGTCTGTCCCCACAAGTTCCCAGCCGGCCTTCGCCACTCGCCCACAGCACGCAGGGCATCTTCCCTGCCCACCTGCAAGGCCTTTTTCCAGGTGTTCCTGTTGTTATCATTTACATGACATAACATAATGGGGTGCTGGCCTCTCACCCACCAGCTCTGGGCGAAGGTGAGTGACGGAAGATGGTGAATTTGATTAAAAACAAATGTCTCTGGGCTTCCCTGGTGGTGCAGTGGTTGAGAGTCCGCCTGCCGGTGCAGGGGACACGGGTTCGTGCCCCGGTCTGGGAAGATCCCACATGCCGTGGAGCAGCTGGGCCCGTGAGCCATGGCCGCTGAGCCTCCGCGTCCGGAACCTGTGCTCCGCAGCGGGAGAGGCCACAACAGTGAGAGAGGCCCACGTACTGCAAAAAAACCCCACAAATGTCTCTGAAACCCTTCCTATGCTGAGAGTCCAGCCCCGACCCCCCGAGAAATGGTCTTGCCTGCAGGCAGAGGCCACAGCATCAGCTAGGTTCTCTGAATACTCTAGGGGGAGAATGTGAGGGGACCCTGAATTACCAGAAACACCAGTGTCATCAAAATAAAGTGACCTTTGCCAAGAGAACCGTGGTGAAATGGAAGCCAAAATCATAGTTTGCCCATTTTGCAGAGAAGAAAACTGAGGCTTCAAGAGGGGAAGAAAAAGAGAAGAAAAGAAAACACACACACACACTCAGGCTTCCAACCATTGGCTTCTGCAGCCAAAGAGCCTCAGGATCTGGTTTCCTGTGTCGTGACCCCCGACCCTGCCGTCATTTTGGAGACAGGATGGCCATTTCTCTTTCTTCCCTGCCGTCTGCCGTCACCGGCATCCAGCGCCACAAATGAGCTGGGGCCACACGTTGTTCTGTTTGGAAGAAGAAAATAGCATTAATACAAACAGAGGATCTTTTAAAAGCTGAAAACGTGTAATTATGCTCTCATGTGAATGCCTGTTAAAAACGACGTGATTCCAGCGTTTGAGAGAGGAGCGTGTGGGAAGGTGGCCGGTGAAAACAGTGTGGTTTTATTCACATCGTGATCCAGTAGGAGATGGGCTCACCAGGCCCAGTGCTGCCCTCTGGGGTCAGGTGGGGGTAACCGCTTCTCCAAGGATGGGGTCAAAATGAATGAGCTGAAAGGGCCCTGGGAAACCTGGACGGAGGCTAGAGGGGTGAGCTCGCTAGAGGCGGCTCCAGCTCCGCGTCTCCTGTTCAGGATGGAGAGGCTGAGGCCAAGCCTGGGACAGGGCGGGCTTTGGAACTGGAAGCAGGAACCTTCTGGACACCTTGCCAGTGAGGATCACACCCCAGCCCACCTGAGCCACCTTGCACTTACCATACTGAACTGTGCTTGCACGTAGCACAGCGGTGGGGACCTGGGCTCTGCAGCCTGCTGGCCTCCGTCTGAATCCAGCTCCATGGCCGACTGGCCGTGTGATCTTGGGCAGGTCACTCTGTGACCCAGTCAGTCCTTTATCTGAGAAAAGCAGCATCTCCCCCATAGGGTTTCACATGATGACCTATGATAACGTTACAATGCCTGCCCAGCTCATAGGAGCCCCTGAACAAGCCTTCCCTATTGGCCTCATTACTTGCCTGTTCTCCCCATCAATCTGAGTCCTTCTGGAAGAAGTTTTGGGAATGTCTGGTGAGTGAATATATTTGTTTGTGGGAGAAGTTTTGGGAATGTCTGGTGAGTGAATATATTTGCTGGCCTGTGGCTGGCACTGGGGCCAGAGTGGTGAGCAAATCACACGGGGTCTGTGCCTTTATGCCCTCCCAGCTAGTGATGGGGGGGAGGGGGGCATAAGTCCCCCAAAATCACACTCACACAATCCAAAGCCACAACTGTGGCCACGTGCCAGAGAGGGGGAATCATCATATGTGAGAGTGAATGATAGGGGCTCCTGATCGGAAAGAATCCTCTGACTAGGCTCTGAGGCAACTAGCAAGAGAAACAAGAGAAGCCAGGGAAGTGGACGGGGGCGTGCTAGGCAGGGGGCAGCATGTGCAAAGGCCCTGTGGCTGGAGAGAGGAACGCCCTATGAAACTGGAGCATGGAGAGCTGAGAGGGCAGGCGGCTTGTGGGGAAGGAGGAATGGGCAGGGCTCAGCACAGCCAGGGCCTGCAGGCGATGCTAAGTGCAATGGAAAGCATTCAACATTTTAAAACCAAGAAGATAATAGGATCAGCTTTACATTTTGAGCTCTAGCTGTGGGTGGGGACATTTGCAGAGGGTAGGGGTGGATGTGGGGAGGCCAGCTGGGAAGCCATTGCAGCAAGTGGTCCAGGTGAGAGATGATGGTCCAAGGTGGACCATCTGGAGATGAGTGAGGAATGGCCTTGAGAGGTAGAGTGGATAGTGAGGCCATGGTCATGGATGAGACACAGCGGGTGAGGGAGAAGGTGTCGAAGACGCCTCCAGCACATGCTGCTGGCCAGAGGCAGGACCTTCACAGAGATGAACGAACAAGCAAACCCCAGTGATCTGGCCCATGTCCGGGCCTCCCAGACGTTACAAATCTTTATCCTTCCCCATCATCATCTTGCAGATGAGGAAATGGAAGCAGGTTCTATTAGGAGCCCCAAGGGCCACAGCAAGACCCTGGGCCTCTGGACCCGCCCACGCCCAGCCCACCTGGCGCCCAGCAGAGTGAGCTGGGAAGGCCCCATCTGCGGCAAGAGGTAAACACGACTGGCCCCAAGGCAGCGTCCTGGGCTTCTCTGGAGACGGGATGAGTAATTTCGATAATTGCATTTTGGAGTTAGACTTAAAATATGGCCAAGAGTGAAGAGGCAATTTGGCAGGGTTGGGAGCCCCCAGGCAGGTTTCTCTGCTCCACACTGCGGAGAACTTATTAACAAGATCACTCTTCCTCCCGTCCACAGCCCCATTTACAGGCAGTTCTCAGGGCTGCTGTGGCGAAGAATTCAATTGTGTGTCTCTGGGCTCCAGCTCTGGTCACCCAAAGACGTCTTGGTGGAAAGGGCAGAGAGAGAATACTTGGGTTGAAACGCAGGGAAGGGCTGCAGGTTTGGGAAGAGACAGCGTTTCAGGGAGACCCTGTATAATTCAGAGGACAGGATCATTTCGAGAACAGGTTTCAACAGACTCGGGTTCAAATTCTGGCTCCAGCACGTGCTCAGGTGACGCTCCACCCCTCAGTTTTCTCACTTGTAAAATGGGCAGGTGGTACAGATAAACGAGACGATGCCCAGTGTGGCTACCGCTAATCAGGTGGGCGCCAGCCTGTGGCGGGCGAGCAGGCCCACGGGCAGAGGGCTGGTGCCTCTCTCCCCCTCCTTCTCGCTGGGTATTTAGCCCCTGCAGCTGCTTCTCTCAGGTGGCTCCTCAGGCACACGTGGTGGTTAATTTCACCAAGGGGGAAACTGACACCAGTTCTGATTAGGGCTTCAGAGCCTCCAGAATTCAGCTGCTGGTAAAATTAACTCACCAGGGACAATGGAACTTTCCCGGAGGGTCCAAATTGTCTTTATTTGTGGAGTTTGTTCCTGGCCCTAATCCAGCCCAGGCACGTCGGGCTGCGCGCTCCTCTACCTCCCAGAGGAGGGCGGGCCTTCACTAGCCCAAGGCTGGGAATATTTTTACTCGATTCCAAACTGGGGGATAAAAATACACTTTGCTTTGGATTACTGTGTTCCTGAAAAGCTGTGGGTGAGGAAAGCAAATGGACAGCTGGATTCCCTGAAGCCCCTGCTCTCAGGCATCCTGGGTTTGCCACCCAGTGGGCCGGGATGAACCATGGTCTCCCCTCACAGCCTTTCCAGCTCCCACAGGCCAACCACGTGCCAGGCAATATACTCAGAACTAGCAATGAAGCAGGCACTAACTGTGGGTGCATCTGAATCGGGGTCAGGCTTCCAAGGCCAGCCTGAGCTCTAACCACTGCACTACACCACCTAACCCCCAACTCCACCCCTACCCCCCACTTACACTCCTGCGTTTGTGCACATCAACCATGGGAACTTAAAACAGTGCTTCCAAAACTCGCTTGAGACTAGCCACTGAAGAAGAGTCACTGATTTTTGGAAAGGCTCTTACTGTTCAGCTATTTCCAAATTACACAGGTTCACCCCGTGTGAGCAGGTCTGGGCTGAAAGGTAATCCCCATTTCACAGGTGTAGAGACCTGTAACAGAAGCGTCTAGACCCACTCGGGTCTAGATCCCGGCCTCCCGCTCCCTCCGCAGCACCATGACAGGAACCCAAGCGGAGAAGGTCCTTACTGACCACGTACCCGCCCATCACTTGATGGGTAGAGAGGAGAAGAGGTGCGGCCCTGGGACGAGAGGCCCAGCCGACTCCCAGCCCGGCCTCTGCTCCCCAACGCCCCCTGCCTCCAGCTGATGCAATCACATCGCCTCAGGTCACCGTCATGTCTCGGGAGCTGCAGGGGCAGCAGCGCAGAGCGCGTCGGGGTTTGGAAGGACAGGAGAGGTCAAGGCCCGGCCCTACCAACCACTCAAGCTAAGGACCTTGGACGGGTCACTCGGCCGTCCTGTGAACACGGGAGTGGTCCTGACCTCCCCAGAGTCCCCACCTCCAGGGAGGTCACGGGGGTGGGGTGGGGGCGGATCCCACAGGCCGTGCGGGTCTGAGCGATGGAGCCACATCACTCCGCAACCCCACGGTGGGGGCGCATTCCTGAAGGACCACTTGAAGCTGCCTCGGCAAGCAAATGGTGGGAGAGCATTCCAGAGAGGGAGCATCCCGGGCCGAGGCTGGAAGCTCCCCGGAGCTGGAGTCAGCGCAGTCTGCCTGGAGCGCGGAGGCAAGGGGGCGTGGCCAGGAGCAGACTGGGGCCCCGGGGACTTGTTAGGGGTGAGGGCGGGGCGGCACGGTGCTCAGACCCGCTTCCTCTCTACACCTGGTCTGCTGCAGGACCAAGGAGGGACCAGCTGGGAAAGGAAAAGGAACCACAGAAAGGAGCCTGTGGCCGGAGACAGAGGTAAAGGGAGCAGAGACGAGGATCTCCAAGCGGTCCAGGCAGAGGGGGGACAAGGGAGTGAGCAGGCTGACGGACAGGAGGCGGTGGACAGAGGGCAGAATGTCAGCACGAGTGATGCACAGGGAGAGCAAACCAGGGTGGCTGCAGAAAGGCCCAGGACGAGGGCAGGAAGAGGGACAGAGACCCAGTCGGGGTTCAAAATGCTCCCAGCTGCGGGCTGACAAACGAGGCCCAGCTGCCCGGCTGCTCAGTGGCTCCAAGGTGGTGGGCACGGGGCCGTGAGGCAGAGAGAGCAGAGCTGGGCGTGCAGCGTCGCGTCAGGGCATAGCCGGGGAGCCCCCCTCGGTCAGTGCCTCTTGGGGTGCCCTGGGCCAGTCTGCAGGCTCATCTGAACCCGGGGCCAAGCGCTACCCTGTTCACTTCTCAGGGACACTGTGAAGCTCGGGCAGGACAAATGCAGCTCAGGTGTGGCAAATGCACCAGGCAGGACAGTGGGGAGGAAAGACCACCACCACCGTCAGGACACTGCGATGCCAAGTCCCCGCCCCAGGCCTCGCTGGGTCTTTCCCACGCTGGGCACGGCACCCCCGCAGGGCGCTGCTCCGGACATCACTGTGCCGTCACTGTGCAGTGCCGAGGGCGGCCCAGGCACCCTGGCCACACCACGTGGCATCGTTCCTCTCTGGACACTGGGTGGCTCAGCACAAAGCTCAGGTGACCTCTGAGGGCTACGCCAGTCCCAAGACCCCCAGGCTGTCCCTGGCTTTAGGCTCTGCACAAAATAACGGCATCACCAGGCTGAATGAGTCGTTAAATGAGCATCTTCCAGCTGCGGGGCTGGCTGAGCACCAAGCAAATCCGGGGGAGGCGGCGGGGGGAACGCGAGCCCACCCGCGTGCCTGGGAGTAATGCCTCAGCTCCGCGCCGGCCCCGGACGTGAGAGGCCCGGCGCCTGGAAGCTCCCACCCTATCTGACAACAACTCCACGCCAATCTTAAGGTGAAAGATAGGTCTCCTTTGGCCAGACAGCCCTTCTCCCCTCAATAAGCGGGAACCACGCTTGTAACAAAGAGACAGGACGAGCTAAGTGGGGAACCACGAGCTTTATTGGCTGAAAGTTCTCCTCAGGAGCCTGGCCTGCTGGGACTGGACGTTCCAGGATGGGCACTCCCGGGCCTAAGCTAGGAGAAGGGAGGGGAAAAAATGAGAATTTTAGGTCCCACGGAGGGTCTCTGGAGTAAGATTACTGACAGAATTAATGGTGAGAATGCTATTCTGAAACTACTTTCAAAGACATACTGTTTGATCAGTAAATATTTATAGAACCAGATGATAATGAAATATTTATCAAACGCCTACTATGTGCCAGGCGTCGTTTGCCGTACTTCTCACTGGTAAGAAACAGCGTCCCAATAATTAGAACAACCATCAAAAACACGGCATGATGAAACGAAACTTTTCATGCGCTGCTGGCAGAAAAATACAACTGACAGAGAACACGTGACTGGGTTTCACCTTCAGCTTCGTTTTTCAAAAGAAGTCATTGCCGGCCCCACACCCATTCCCATCCCCCAAATGGCTTTCTCAAAGGGGCATCACCTCCAGGTTTCCTCTGGCCTTCCGAAGGATTTTGTGCGTAACGACCACTAAGGAAAGAGCAAAGAACGGGATGATTAGACATAGATGCCCAGGAAGACAGTGTAAAAGCCAAACGCAGGGAGGAGCCCCCAAGCCCCACATGGCTCAGGCGTGTGGTCAGCCCTGTAGCATCCAGACCCAGACGTGTAAGGCCCCACCTGCCCCATCACACATCCCAGCATCAAATAACCCATCAGAGAGGGTGGACCAGAGACCCCTCCTCAAGTCCAGGCTAAGCCACAACCTCAGCGATACTAGAAGGCAGAGCGAGCGACACCACGCTATAGACGGAAACTGAGGCTCTGCAGGGCCAGCGGGACCCCCAGGGCCCGCCTCTGCGGGCTGGGCTCGTGGTGCCGGGCAGGGGAGAGGCCTGCACCTGACTAGGGCCCCTCAGCCCCCCGGAGAAGCAGCGCTGGGAAGGGGGTGCACCCGCTCCAAGCAAACCCACACGTGAAGGCCAAGTCGAGGGTCGAGGGCACAGCAGTCCTCGGAGCGGGGGCCTGATGACGGGGAGGAGGACCAGACTGTGGGTGTCTCTCTCCTGAGCTGCCCTCCAGTGGCCCCCTGGGCCAGGCACACTCTACCTGGACAGCAGCGGGCGGGGCGGGATGTTCTCACATGTCCCTGTGATCTGACTGATGCCCTCCGAGCTGCGTGAGGCAGATCCCCAGAGCATCAGAACCCACGGGGGGGTGGGGGGGGGGAGTGCCCGCTTTCAGGGCAGCAACTGTAAAGTAAGGTGGCTTCTTCCCTCAGTCCGTGTCTTGTCCAACAAACGTCAGCAGCAGCAGGAATGCCGCCACTGAGGGGAGATCGGCCCGATAAGGGATCCACCTTAAACAGGCTTTGGTGATGGCCAGGGACTCCGGCTACCCCCAGGGAGGACACACAGGCTTCTGGAACTGGGCCTTTAGCCAGTGGGGCCCCAGGCTGAGACAGTCTCCCTGTCGGTACACACGGCCCAGCTGCCCAGTGGCTTATTCGGAATAGGTGCCATGTGGTGGCCTTGAGAAAATATTTCTTGCCTCACGAAAATTTCCATCTGGAGGTAACGAAGTCTGTTTGCAATCTGTGACACCGCGGGAGGGGACAGATGGTGTGGGCTTTGTTTTTAACTGGGCAAAGTGAATTTCAGAGGTGCCCACTGCCTCTCTGTGCCCTTCCCCAGCCCCACGCCGCAGGGCAGACATTCTTAAGCTGGGCCCAAGGCTATGTGTTGGAGCGTCCTAAATCCTCAGAAACCATGTGTGTACAAGGATGCGTGCATCCTTCTGGGGAGAAAGATCCCCTCTCCTGAGGTTCGCCAAGGAGCCTGTGACCCGGAAAAGATTCGGTACCATGGCTGTGGAGGTTAAAAATAATGTTAAAACAGTACTAAAAGTACGGAACGAGCTAAGTCTCACCTGGCGCAAGTGTGAAGGGGCCCCACGTCTGAACAGCACTGCCCACGTTCAGAGAAAGAAACTCCCACTGAGATGAGAAGCCCGAGGGACAGAGCGGGGAAGAGCTTGTCCCAAATCAAGGCTGGCCCCAGGCAGAGGCGTGACTAGAGCCCAGGTCTGTCTGACTCAGCACCTGCTCTTCCCACCTCAGCAGGGCACTGGCAAGGAAGACACCAGCCTCAGTGGTGTCCAGCGGTGACAGGTGGTTTGCCAGCTGTGACCTCAGTGCACACCCCCCAGGGATTCCCATCTACAGGCGGGAAGTGAAGTGGGCGGTTCCAGGTCACGTGGAGAGGGTCTCACGGTCACCCTTTCCCTCCTCTCCCTGCGGACTCTGGGAGGAGCTGGAGTGTTCGCCTTGGCCTAGGCAGGGAGCAGCCCCAGGCCCTTGCTCTTCCTCGTCACCAGGCGGGGAAGGGAGAGGAGGGGACACTACCCAACTTCCACTCAGTCCCTTAGAGCCAGAGCAGACCCTGGGAGGCTGGCGGGGTTTGGGGTCTTTGGGGCAAGTCACAGGCCTGGCTCAGTCACCAGCTGTGCAAGCTTGGGCAAGCCCTCCCCTCAGCCCACGCCAACTCTGCCGGGCCTCGGAGGGAGATGCGGAGAGGGGGCACCGTCTTGAGCACGGGAGACGCTACGACACGTTTGAGGTCTTTCTGACTATTAAGGGTTTGCCACCACCTGAGTGCACAGAATTAAGTCTGACCTCATGGAATAAAGGAGTCAGAGAACTATCACTTATCGAGCACCCCTTCTGTCCCAGGAAGAGTACCAGAAAGTTGAGGTATCACTACCATCCTTCTTTTACAGAGGAGAAAACAGGGGCACTTTTTTATGAAGCTGTGATGAGAAATCCAGGCCCATCCGGCCAGTCCGAGTCCTCTGGAATTACCGTCTCCGGTTAGAGATAAGGAATCTAAAGCTCAGAGAGTTCAAGTCATTTATTCCAGGTCACGCAGGAGAGCGGAGATCTGAGCCGCGCTCACTGACGATGGCAGCCTCAGCAACCCGGGACTCAGGGCTGGGTTCTGTCCTCTGGACCTGCCGTGGTAACTCACCCATCTGAACCTACTTCCAAAATACGCTCACCTGCAAACAGGGGTAACTTCATGCTCCCTGTGACTGCCTGGGACAACGGCTACAGGGCAACACCAACGCCGAGCGCGCCAGTGTTCCCTGGACCTGGGGGCTGTACAGAAGCACTCTTCCCACCTCCTCAAGAGCCGCTCCCGGGGCCGGACCCACCTGGCCCACAGCTACCTCAGGCACGGCCTTGATGGCTCTCCCCGCACTCCGCCGCCTCCAGCGCTCCTCTTCTTTGCCAGTGGCTTGAACCCCCAGGTGGAACCCCACGGACACCCACCGGTCTGCCAGGGCCGCCTCCTCACCACCTTTCAGCCCCGCCCCGCCTCCCGGCCCCTCCGTGCTCAGCCAAGGGGACCTAACACACGACGGACGCCGTGAGCCCCGCGGCTCCTTCTCGGGTCTGGTCCACAAGGCCCCTCGTGATTCAGGGATGTCGAGGGCCTGGCCACCCAAGGCCTGGCGGGGCCTGTGCTGCTAGGAGGCTCCGCCGCGCGCACGAGGGCACGGGTGCCGGGGGCTGAAAGCGCGCAGGGGGTTTGCGCCTCTGAAGCCCCTGGGCCAGGGCTGGGGCCACCTTACAAGCGTTATTGGATGTCTCCGGCCTTGCGTTTCCGTGTCTGTCTAGGAGTGTCTTTCTCAAATCGGTGCCCTCCTCTGGATCCCACCGCCCGGCCGCAGGCCCTCCTCACCTGCCTGGACCGGCCGCCAGCAAGCCCTTCTCGACGCAGATGGACAGTCCGCTTGGAGCGGCTCCCACCCGAGGCCTCTCACGCGGCGGCCCCAGTGCCCCAGGCCCCTCCCACCTCCACCTGCCACGGGCAGCTCCAACTCCAGCAACATGAGCTGCTGTCGGCTTTCCTCACAGGCAGTCTCACTCCTTGTCCCTCTGCCCTTGCCCACACTGTGCCCTGTCCACCTGACCAACACCGACTCCTCCTTGAAGACTCAGGTCAGGTGTCTCTTCGTCCAAGAAGGCACCTCCCAGGACAGAGCGACCCCCTCCCCATCCCACCTCAGTGCTCCCTGCGCCCCTACACGTGTATGTTCCCATCAATGCACACCACACACCTGCCTCCCCAGGGAGGTGACAGTCCCTGGCACGGAGCGGCCCCTCCACAGAGGTCCGTTAAGGGAATTCATCTGTCTGGGCGGGTCAGGATGGGTGAAGTATGAAAGGAAGCCCATAAGCAGGAAGTGTGAGGACAACCCAGGGCTGGGGTTTTAGTCCTCAGAGGCAGGCAGTGGTCAGCCGTGGTGGCCGCCCCCCAGCTACTCACGCTGGTCAAAGATGACTTTCTCCTGGCTCTTGCTCAGCTGCAACAGCTTCATGGTGTTTTGCAACTTCTTTTCTTGTTCCAACAATTTTTTGTGTAGTTTGCTGATCTCTGCCTTCAACTCTCCAGTCTAAAGAGAAAGGGAATTAGAAACATGAACACAGAATATAAACGTCAGATCACAGAGGAAGAATTACAAAACCATGTAAAAAGTGCTCAACCTTACAAACAAAGGTATCTGAATAAAAACTAGAAGCCTAGTTTTCTAGGCTAGCTCTGCTGGTCAGATGGCGGGGAGGGTGTGGGCAAAGCCCTCTCACGACTGCTGGTGGAGCTGTGCACTGGCACAGCCCAGGTGGAGCCACGCCCGGCGAGATGCAGCAGAATGTAAAACGTGCTCAACCCTCTGACCCAGCAATTCTACACGTGGGCATCTACCCCCAAGGAATGGTAACGCAGGCACGAGAAGACGCCTGTGCACCAGGATGCTCACCTCAGCACTGCTCACAGCGGGACAAAAAAAAACCACCTGATTTGTTTCAATGGGGATTTAGATAACTCAACTACGGTACTTACGTACTATGGAATGATTCTGCAGCTATTAAAAAGATGCTGTAGAACTTCATTTATTGACATTGAAAGATGATCGTAATTAGGGACAGACGTGCCCAACAGCTATTGTGCGCCACGCACTCCTGTTCCGTAAAATTGAACACATATATTTCTATCCATAGGTGCGTATATCAAGATGTCTAAACTATTTGATGAGAGACACATCACGAAAATGTTTATAGAGTTTTAGTTCTGAGAGATGGGATCTAGAATAATCATTTCCTTAACTTATCAGCATTGAGGGTTTTTTCCCAAATACTATAATGCTGGTATTTTTTAAATTTTTTAATGCTTAAATCTTTTTTTTTTTAATTGGAGTGTAACTGTTTTACAACGTTGTATTAGTGTCTGCTGTACAATGAAGTGAATCAGCTGTATGTATACCTATATCCCCTCCCTCTTGGGCCTCCCTCCCTCCCTCCCACCTATGTCATCACAGAGCCCTGAGCTGAGCTTCTGGTGCTATACAGCAGGGTTCCCACTAGCTGTCCACTTTACACAAAGAGAATATAAAGGTATTATTAGGGGAGTATGATCTATTAGGAGAACCTGTTTTGATTTTCCAGAGGTGAGGAGAGTGGATGGGTGGCAAAACTAGAGTCCCCAGACCCCTGAAGTGAAAATGTAAACACCATCGCGGCTGTCTTAACCAGTCTCCACTGAACTAGTTCACGGGGTTAAGGACACTCCCTTTCTCATAAAATACCTGGACTGTGAGATACCCCGGCACAGGCCACCCTGTGCTACACTGAAATACCTCTGCTCCCAAGAGGGGAGATGTTGGGCTGTCAGCTTACGAAGAGCCACTTTAGTTTGTCCCCAAACTTGTTTATGGCTGTTGTACTTGTAATCAGTTATATGATTTAATTAAGTATTAAGTAAACCTATGAAACATGTGTATGAAAAGAGAAAACCGGTTGAATGAAAACTAACATATGTTTCAGGAAACACTTGATAAAGACGAGTCACTAAAAAAACCACATTTCTGGCAAATTAGGTGTGGGTGAATAAAAGATGTGGGAGGAACACAGTCTAGAAGGATTCTATATTCAAATTGCTTTGCAAGTGCCTAAGTTTTTTCTTCATCTTAAAGAAACGGAAATTGGAAGTGACAGACATACATTATGGATATAGTTTATGAAAGAAAGAAGATGTGGAACTTCAATCAGCAGACCCATATTCAAAGAAAAGGCCCTGGCCCTACATCAAAAGAGTGGCCAATGAATGTACATTTAACTGTTTTAAGTTAAACTGAAATGTTTAAGGTATGTATCATTTTTTGATTCCCTACTTTAACCTACTTTTAAGATTAACCAATTGTGTCGGCTACAAGGACTTCAACTGTGCTTCCAAAACAGATCCTAATTTAAACATAAGGTTTTCTTTGATTCTTCCTCAAGCTGAGAGCCCAGAGACTTGTGTTCTGGTGGTGGCTTTGTAGGCCACACATTCTGGGACAAAGTCACTCTACATTCAGAGCCTTAGGTCCGCATCTGTAAAACAGGGATGATGCCTGACCCTCTTGTCACACTGCAGTACAGTGAGACTCAGATGAGAGGATGCCTGAAGACAGGGAGAATGATTATTGCTCACCTCGCCTGGCTCACCTCTATTGCTCTTTCTAAAGTCAGCTCAGGCATGACCCCCTCCAGGTCTCCTTCAGACCCTTCTCTACCAGGAGTCTAGGTTGGTTACTGCTCCTTTGGGCGCCCATCGTGCCCAGTGCTTCCTCTAACGTTGCCCGTTTCATGGTGGATTATAACTGGTCACTTACTTGTTTGCTTCCCCTCCTAGACTACAAGCTCCCTGAGGGCAGAACTCAATTCTTCCCTCTGACCCCCAGCGTCTGCCACGGAGTAGGTGCTGTGAGACCATCTGTCAAGTGGTGGGTTCACCTGTGCTCTCAAAACACCCTGAACGCCCTGAATTCTATCTGGCACTGCGGACGAGGAATTTTAATTATTTATGTGTCTACTGTTCCTCTGAACTTAAAATCTTCATTGTTACAGGGTGAAGACACCATGGTAAAAACAGCAGGGCTCCAGACTCCAGCTCCGATGCTTCTAGCCGCTAAGATGATGGAGCAAGGGAGTTTCAGTTCTTACTTCCAGAAAATGGGAATAATACTACTTAACCCTCTGAAGGCTCCCGTAAGGGATAAAAGGAGTTGCTGAGTGTATAGCAGAGTGCCTGACACCCAGCAGGAGCTCAACAGAGCAACTTTTCCTCAGGGCCACAGAGCTGAGCTCAGAGCTGGGACTTAACTTACTCATGAGTGTGCTGCCCGACTTCTGGAACTGTGTATTTTTTTGTTTTTTGTTTTTTTTTTGGTTGGTTGTTTTGTTTTGTCAAATGAAAAGTCTCAAACATTTACAAAAGTAGAAAGAATAAGATGATGAACCACCAGTTTCAGCAGCTATCAAATCATGGCCAAACTTGTTTCATCTATATCCCTGCCCATCCTCACCCTAAAATTATTTTTAAAATCAATCCTAGAAGCCAATCATATTTCATCCATAAAATATTTTAGTACATAGCTCTAGAAGAAAAAGATTCTTTAAAAAAAAAAAAAAACAAAAAACCGGGCTTCCCTGGTGGCGCAGTGCTTGAGAGTCCGCCTGCCGATGCAGGGGACACAGGTTCGTGCCCCGGTCCGGGAAGATCCCACATGCCGCAGAGCGGCTGGGCCCGTGAGCCATGGCCGCTGAGCCTGCGCGTCCGGAGCCTGTGCTCCGCAACGGGAGAGGCCCGCATACCGCAAAAAAAAAAAAGAAAACAAAAAAACCCCACAATGTCATTATCACATCTAAAATAACGAGAATGACTGCTTAGTATCACCGACTAGATGTCAGTAGATACATTGCCCGGATTGCATCATAATTTTTTTTTTAAACAACTGGTTTGATTCAGCGTCCAAATAAACGCCACGTTCTGCATTTGACTGTTAATGTCTCCAGTTCCTTTTAATCCAGTGGGTCTCAGAGCCACCAAGACGACTTGTAAAAAACAGACCGCTGGGGCCACTCCCAGACTTTCTGATTCAGTAGGTCTGGGGTGAGGCCTGAAAATCTGCCTTTCCAAGTGTCCAGATGATGCTGGTTCTAACAGTCCAGGGACCATAATCTGAGAACCACTGTAAATCTGCAAGTTTCATTCTCTCTTTTCTCTCTTTTTTTTCTTAGGATGAAAAGATGTTCTAAGCTCATACTGTACATTTCCTGCCCCAGACCTAGAATCAAGCCATTTCTCCAAGGAGTCCTCGTTCCTTTTAGTAAGAAAAGGTATTTAGAAACCATAATTTGGCACCAGAGGTGCTCACTGGCACTGGATTGGACATTTTTACAGCCTTTTAAGTAAAAAGAACTAGTTAATTTTTAAAATAGAAAATACATCATGAGTTCATACTGGTATTTCCAATTCAAATTAGGGATTACAGGATTTTTACTTCTTTGATGTTTATTTGTATCTCTTCCCTGACGGTAAAAATTTCAACATAATAAGTTATTTGTTTTATCCTATGATAAAATTTAATAATTCCAAAACATACATACAAATATCATTACTAACAATATAATCACTGAAAACAGGTAAAAAAATGTTGGCAGTTCTTTTTGCCCACTAGGAATACATAGTCAAATTATTGTGTTTTAGTCACTGAAATGTTTCCTCTTTTTTTCTTTTTCTTCTTCTTTTTTTGGCCATGCCGTGCGGCTTGCAGGATCTTAGTTCCCCGACCAGGGATCGAACCTGTGCCCCCTGCAGCGGAAGTACGGAGCCCTAACCACTGGACCGCCAGGGAAGTCCTGAAATGCTCCCTCTCTGTGTGGTTATGTCTCCGATACTATACACAGGGAAGTTGGTTTGTTTCACCTTGTTACGAATTTTTTAAAATTGCTTTTTTCCCCACTTGGATTTATTTTTATTTATAATTATGTAAAGCATTTATACAGTTTCAAAGTCAAATTTATGAAACAAGGTCAATTCAGAGAAGTCTACCCTCTATCCCCGTCCTTCCATCCTCTTCCTTCCCACCCCTACACGTAGACTGTTGTGACTGTTCATCCTTCCACTTAAAAACGTTTTTATAAATGAATATGTGTACATATTTGTATCTCTCCCCACAACTTTCTTAGATAAACTGATATATATGATATACACTTTCCAGAGTAGTCCCAGGGACTGACTGTAGGAGATGCAAAAGGCAATTTAATGACACTCAGAGAAAACACCAGGTAGTAAAAAACCACTGGAGCTGCTGGTGGAGACTTGGAAATCTGCTTTGCACAGATTTCACACCAAGAAAAAGGCACTGTATGAAACATAGACAGGGACAGAAAAGTGGCTAGAGGCAATTTAACACCACACAGGGGTCCGTGTACACCAGCAGCCATATCAGAGCAACTCCAAGGTCCGTCTTCTGGCTCTAAAATTCTGTGATGCTAAAGGGAGCATAATCAATTACCCGAGAAACCCTCGGAAATAAGGGGCAAATCATCACAAGCACTGACCAGTCCCTAGACTAATTTGCTAGCGGGGGAGATCAATGTGACTCTAATTTGTATTTATACACACTCACATAATAGAAATAAGAACTGCATTCCATCTATTTAACAGACATTACTATGTACTGAGGTCAAAAACACCACATCAAGGGTGAAATGTTTAGTGCAGACACATGCTTTAAAAATCATATGGGAAAAAAAAAATCATATGGGCAAGTACCAGTTTGGGAGGATGAAAGGAAATTACTCATTCATTCATTCAAAAATATGAACAAAATAGACATGGCCCCTCATGGAAAACAGAGGGGCACAGACATTAAACAGACAAGTGTGTAATTATAACTTGTGATAATTAAACATTAAACAGACAAGTGTGTAATTATAACTTGTGATAATTATATT
The DNA here is from genome assembly GCF_059928025.1 of Delphinapterus leucas. Taxonomy (NCBI): domain Eukaryota; kingdom Metazoa; phylum Chordata; class Mammalia; order Artiodactyla; family Monodontidae; genus Delphinapterus; species Delphinapterus leucas. Next base: position 110,996,975 of record NC_143134.1, read on the forward strand.
ATCACATTAAACAGACAAGTGTGTAATTATAACTTGTGATAAGGGCTAGGATGAAGCAGAAGAGGATGCTATGATAAAGTGACCGGGAACCCTCTCTGACCTTGAAGTAACATTTAAGCTGAGACCTGAGAGGTGAGAAGGAGCCAGTCGGCCAGGAGAGAGCACCTGTGTCTTCTGGGCTCAAGATGGAAGACAGCTTGGTGGGTTAGGAGGAAAGGCAAGGTCAGTGTGGGGCTGGAACCCAGTGGGCCGCCCTTCCTCTCCAATACGCCGTCTTCCACTCCGTGTACAGATTTCCCTGCACAATGACTGCTCGTGTACTTCCCCGAGTTTACGGCACCAAACTTCCTCCCCAGGATCCCAAGACAGAAACCTAAGCACAGGCTCAGCAGAACCTTCCGAGGTGAGAGAGCTGCTTCACTGCTACTTCTTCGCCATGGTTGGGAAATCTGAGAGCTGTCAGAGGGGTGAACTAGATGAGTGATGACGTGGAATGCACATTTCCCTTCTGCCTTCCTGATGGCCTTTGGTAAAAATTTATAGGTTAGATAAAGGGGGAAATATCTATCAGGCCACCAAGCAAAGAGCTCTAACTCTTCCTTAACAAGTAGGCTCCTTCTTCCAGGGAGGTTTCCCTGATTATCAGAGCAGGTGCTCACCTTGTCATAATACGACATGTTTCCCACACACACACACAGACCCGGGGGACAGGCTCTGCTCTGCACCATGACAGATGGGGATGCAGATGGAGATGGGAGCAACCGTTCTTAATTCAGTCATGTTCAAGTTACTGCAACGTCTAGCTTTTAAGGGAAATTTCAATGGTTTTGTAATAAATGATTTTGTTTGGTTAAAAAAAAAAAGTAGTTTCTAAGTAGTTAAAATAGATTTACAAACCCCACTAAAATAGGATGCTGAAAGCTATCGAAAGGGATCAGACAGTCCAGGGAAAGGCATCAGAAATGAAAGACATTCTGAGCAGAATGGAATGACCTAGTCCACGAGGAAAACCTGGGACTTAAAGCCTATAAATCAAAGCCTGTCCTTGGGATTCAACGCCTGCACCTTCAAAGCCAGCTCTGCACCCTTGAGTACGTGCCTCACTCCCCGAACCTCAGTTTCCTGATGTGTAGAACATGGACAGGGTTTCCCTCAACAAAGATGTGCTGGCGGTAGGGACACGGTCGGGTCCAGGCGGCAGGCCAAACTTGCAGGGCCCCAGGGGATCAGGTCAGAACCGGCCTGGAGCAGCCAGCGCGGTGTCAGACATGTCACTCGAACAACATGGCGCCCTCCCTGCCCCCCGCCACCTTCCCCAAACTGAGGGCACACCAGCTGGAGGCCAGGTCCCGGGCTGGACATGGAGAAGCCTGAGACACAGGCCCCAGCGGCACCCTCGAGCCACTGCACCCACGTGCCACCACCCACCTGTTCACAGTGGAGCGTGCACTGGCCACTGGTGGGCAGTGAGACCCTCCAGAGGAGCGTCAGTAACCTCGAGGCCTCATCCAGGGTCAGCCTGGCTGCGCCGACACCGGTGACGAAGCTGCTCAGGGGCGCCGAGTGTGGACGCTGCGTGGGGGGATGAGAAGGCTGTTACGTGCGGTCTTGAAAAAGATTATGGACGAGCCGGCTTTAACGGGCAGCATAAATCCCCAGACCGCAGGGCCTGTGCTCCGCACGCCAGGCAAGAGCCTACTGCCGGGCGACACCAATTCATTGTTCTTAAAGACGGTGACTTATAGATTATGAGAGAACTTCGGTGGTGACGTTAGCCCGGTCAGTAAGCATGATTAATGGCCGCCTGAGTTCACTCCATTTACTGTGCCAAGAAGAGGGTCCCCGCAGCCACGGAGCCTCTCCGGAAGGTGAACGACGCCAACGGCAAGCGACGCGACACGAATGTTTCCCCTGGAGTCTGCATGGCGCCGGCGGGAGGCGGAGGTGCCCGCACAGGTGAGGGGGGTGACCTGCAACGCTCTTCAGGGAGCAGGATGACGGAGAAAGAGAGCGCCTTGACGGACAGAGACCTGGGTTCAAATCCGACCGCTCTGAGCTACCTTCCCTCAGCACCTGCACAGCGGGAATGACATCACCCACTGTAAAGGCTGCTCTGGGATGAAAGCAAATACGATCCTAAAAGGTCCTGTGCAAGAACAGCGGCCGCCAACCATCTTGAGGCGGCTGCAGGACGGCTCGCGGCAGCAAGCGCATCACAGATGGCAGCGTGGTGGACCAGACCACACGCTGCGTGAGGACCAGGACCTCAGGCACCCCGTTCACCACAGCAGCCCCAGAGCCTGAGCACGGAGGCCGGGAGGGCGACAGACAGGTGACTGGGTGGGAGAAGGGATGGACACACTGCAGGACTGGAGGATAGAGGGGGATGGACGAGACACTGGACAGGCCGCGGGGGGGGCAGTGCAGCGGGGCCCAGCGAAGCGACCGCGGTGACGCAGGCCCAGGCCTCAGCAGGTGTCCCTCCCGCAGAACAAGCAGCAGCCTCGCAGCCCGGACCCGACCTCATGAGTTTCATGCGCGATGCTCCCTGGCCCCTCTTCCCAGGGCCTTACTGAGGACTCGTGAGCCCCTCGCCCCCAGTGCCCTCGGCCAACACCTTCCACCTCCTGCCCCGCTGTGCATCCCTCTCCCTCCAGCTCTGTCGCTCAGGTTACCTTTGTTGCCAGCTCTTGACTCGTGGGGCTGGGAGCCTCTTGGATCTGAACGTCCATCTCGGCGAGGAGCTTCTGGCCCCGGCCAATCTGCTCGCACAAGGCACCGTAGTCCTCAATCAGGCCCAGGACGTGGCAGCCACTCTTGCTGGCCCACAGGCGGTGGCCAGGGACCAGGCGGCACACGTTTGAGGCGCTGGTGATCGAGCTGCCACTGTCGCAGGAGAGGGTGTCCATGTCATTTCCAGAGAGTGGAGGAGTCTCTGAAGCTACAGAACGAGAAGGAAGATATCGGACCTACCTGGGGTGGCACCCTGCATTCGATGAGCCGCGTTCAACGACATCTAGCCAGCCAGGAGGGCTAAGAGCCCTCAGGCCCAAATGCCACCTGACACAGCCCCGAGGGGAAAGAGGCCTGGAGCCAGGACCTCAGTCTGTGTATTACCCGCCATAGGCTTATTCATCCTGTGGGAGAAGCTCATTTCAATCCAACCAACACCGGCTCTGCAGAAGAGCCCTGATGCACACAGACGAGTCAAGCCTGGGCCTGCGCTTCAGGGGCCCGCGGTCTAATCGGAACACAGATGCCATGTGGGAGGTGTAACAGCGTGACGACAAAGAGCCGGAGCTCAGTGGACAGAATAATCAAGCCTCTGTGCGGGAAGGGAGATCAGGGACGGCTTCTTAGAAGAAGCGACAATTGCGCTGGGCTGAATGGGTAGCAAGAATTATGCTACACAGAGGTAAAAGCCTGCCGCTTTCCACCTTTGGATCAACAGAAGCACGGATGGATAATTCGGACCGGGGCCATCAGGAAAGACATTTCCCTGGGCAGTTTGCATTCAGGATGAGTCTTCGGGAAGCAGCAGGATTTTCACTGGCACAGAAGTGGGCAAAGTCGGTCTGGCAAAGGCGGGGGCCACGCTGCACAGTCCCAGTGACAGGGAAGTGCAGGCCCAACTGCAGGATGGTTTGACCCATCCGTGTGGCACCAGGAGGCCAGAGGGGTGTGGCTGGACGGGCCCACTCGGGCTGGATGCTGCAGGGCCTTGAAAGCCACGATAAGGCAGTCACACTTTAACCCAGGGCAACAGGGAGCGAAACCAATGATGTCGCTAAGGTTGGTAACACCTGGGCTTGGAGAACGAGACTGCCAGCTAGAAATGCTGAGAGCATAAACCCCCAAATCCTGCCAAATACCCTGCTGAGTTGGGACCAGGGACCCCCCCTTTCCTCCAAGTTAAAAAGTCCCACTGCCAAACCCAACTGTGCCACAGCTACCCAGACTCTAGCTTTGTACCTGATCTCGGTGGCACTGCTGGGGTGGAATCAAACAGATCATATGAATTGTCAGCTGCCACGGGACACTTGTCACCATCTACAAAATGCAAAATAAGGGAAATAAACCATCAAACGTTTTAGTTTCCCTCTCACCAGCATTTGAGGGAGAACTGAATGAAAACACAGTGAAGTTCCAGACACACAAGCATTCATTCAGATCCTCACTGGGCATCTCTCCCGCCAGGCCCTGCGCGGGACACGGGGGATACAGAGTGAGCAGGCCCGGCTGCCTCCCCGGAAGGACCCTCTTGTCCAGACAAGTAAACAAGCTGTTTCCCCTCAGGGGTCAGGGCTAAGGGAGGGAGGCACGGGGGCTGTGGGAGCTCAAGTGAGGGGGTAACCCGAGGAGGGACAGAAATGTAGGCAGAGGAAGGAGCAGATGCCAAGGCACAGAGGGAGCCCTCATGACACATTCAGGGAGCATGAAGTGGGGGACGTCAGGCGGGACGATGTCAGGCTGAGACCTGTTTTGGGCTGGAGGAGTGAGGCTGGAGGCGGCTGCAGTAACCCACATAAGACAGAAGAGTGACCCGAAGTAGGATTTGGGAGGTGATGTGTTCGAGACAATGTAAGGAGGCAAAACCAGGCATATGCGGCACGAGATGACGGGCCACGTTCTATAATTCAGGAAAGCACTTTCACATCTGAACGCTCAGTAGCTCGGGGGCAGGATGGCACTGTAATTGAGGCTTCCTGGAAAAGGAGACCAATGGGCAGAGACAGGAAGTGATCTGCCCAGCATCACCCAGAGTGTCCGTGGCAGAGAGGGGACTGTGTCCAGGCCTCAAGGTGTCCTGCCCAGCTTGCTCCCCACCCAGGCCCCTCCAAAGAGTGCACTTCAACTTTGGGGCCAAGGCGCCCGGGGGTCAGCTCTGTGGAGCTGGCCCGAGATTGATCACTTCCTGCAAAAACAGCAGTCTTTAGGCCAGAACTTTCAGACAGCTGCATTTAAATATCGTCCTGAAAAGTCCTGTGCAAAGGAAGAAATGCTGCTGCCTACTGTATAATTCTAATCTTCACTTGAGGAAACTGGAAAACTTCTCCACGGAGACGGCGCTGTGAATTTTGAGCACATTCTCCTAGATGCCTCTTTGGAGACCGCCCCCCGCCCCACCCCAGGGCTGACCCTGGACAAATTTCAAAAACAGAAAAAGGCTGTTCAACGGCCTCACTTCAGCTACCCCAAAGCTCCTTCCTGGGCGCCCCAGTCACTGAACTCTTCTCCCTGCTTCAATCTCCCTAGCTCACACCGACAACCTCGGTCCCATCTCCTCAAAGCCCTAAGAAGGGCCAGGAGCAGAGCAGACCCCTATTTAAATACGGCAAGGCCCACTGCCGATGTATCCCCTGTGCAGAAGGCGGCAGTAGGGCCCCTTCCCAGCCCTGTGAGGTTCCCCTTGCAGGATTTTATCCTAAGAATACTGTTTAACAGAAAAAGCGTGTTAACGCTGATGTCTATTAAAGCTCCAAATCAGAGGCCACTTTAATAATCATCAGGGTAATGGTTTGGTGACTGACAATCATGTGAAAACAATAATTAGGAAGCCCGTGTGAAACAAGGGGAAACGTTTATGATGTAATGTTGGGCAAAAACAAAGAAAGGACACAGAATGGCCCCAAAACCAATTTGAACATGATAAATTCACGTCTACATTTGATTACCAAATGAAGAGACACATACAAAGCAAAAAATTATTATTTTGTACCCATGAAGGATTTTTTTTTTTTCCCCATATCGTCTCATCATCTTTTTGGTTCAAATTTTAAAATCCTTACCAAGGAGAAACCCCTGAGCGAGCCACTGTAAGTTCCAGAGCTGGGTGACCAGGTGCTCTTTGAGAGATTGTAATTTTTTTAATTAAAGGCGACAGATGTAATTCCCAATCTAAGTAAAGGTAAGTCCAAACTTTTCTACACTACTTGTTTATAAAGTCTGCTGGCATTCCTTGTCCCCTGGATGCGCACACCCATCCACCTGGGCATTGGGATGATGACCCCCAGACACCAGGGCTCCTGAAGGCCAGGTGGTACTTCAGACACAGCACTGGACCCGGAGCTGGAAATGATTTCTAGCTCCAGCTCTGCCACCTACTTGCTGTGTCACTTTGGGCAAGTCCAGTGCCCTCTCTGGGTTTTAGTTCCTTCATCCAAAGAGCAAAGATGATGGCCTGGCTGACTGATTTGAGCCTGGCCACCTGCCGGTTTACGCCCGGCCCTATGCAGGAGTCGGGCAGACGAGGCCCAGTCTGTCCTCCTTCTGCTCCCTACACAGCCTCTGCAGGGCTAGACGATAAAACCAGAGGTAAACGCCAAACTGAACCAGTTTTCAAACCTGCCGGGAAGCTTTTGAGATCCTGAGACGCTAACAACCGGAGGAAGAGGTGAAGATGCTCTTTTAAAGGCAGTTAAGAGGGACTGAAAAGGATTTTCAGCAGTAGGTCATGTGGACAGGACTAAGGGGGTGGCAGACAGCAGGGCTGGAGGCGATAAGGGCGCTGGAAGCCCAAACCCCACTGCCCTGAGAATCAGCAGGCCCCACAGATGACACCGTTTTGCCAAAGGTGACAGCTACTCAGCAGTCAGGTCCCAAGCTCCCAGGGTACACGGCGCGTCTGCTGTCAGTGAGAAGACACCTCCATGGGGCAAGGGCGGGATTCAGAAGCTCACACGTGCCGCACAGACGCGCAGGGCTGCATTTCAAACAGTGAGGCGAGGCAGGGCAGTACCGGGCTTGTCCAGCTGCTGGGGCCGCTTGGGGACAGGCAGGGTCTGGAGAGCCAAAGTGGGATCTGCCTCCTGGGCCTTCTCCCCGCCCTGTGCCAGCTGCTCCTCCAGCCTGCTCTGCAGCGTGCTGTTGGTTTCGATGCTCCTTTCCAGCTGCGCCCGCAGAGCCTGGATCTCTGTCAGGAGGCCATGCAGGTGGCCGAAAGGGTCCTGCCCCCTCCAGCCTTCTCGCGATGCCTCTGCCCTGGTCTCTGCAAACACAAGCAAAGGGAAGCCTCGACACTGTCAACCGCCAGAGGGTCAGCCACCGAAGACAAGTGACGGCGCTTTCGACCCGCTGCCATCACCACCCTCCTCCGCCTAAGACCTAGGTGCCATGGAACATAACAACTCGACCTGAAAAACAAAAGTACTCGCAGACTTAATTGCTGCTATTCCACAGGCTAAATAAGAGCTGGAAATTAATTTTCGCTTCTGGCCATAAAGGCCTGACAAATTGCACACCAAACCCCGAAATTATGTCTAGTAGTAATAAAATCTATTTGGGCTGGAATTATATAATGAAAGGGCTGATTTTAAGAGCCACGGTATATTTAAAAGACACAACAACAAGAATAAGAAAAGCAACCTGAGGAGAAAATGAGAGCTGAGAGGTGACCCTTTTCTAGATAAACTTTCAATAGGGAGAAACCATCTGGAAAATTAGTTGCGAAAAAAAAAAAAAAAGAAAAAAACCCCACCACACCTCAAAACGGATTCTAAAACATTAGAGTTTACAGTCAAGTCGCTGTGATCTGGTATCTCTCTAGGATACAGTGAGGCCCAGGGCCAGCAACCATCTCTATCAGCACGTAGTAGGTGCTCCATAACTGTCTGCTGAATGAATGGGCAATACAAAAACAAATATACACTGGCAGGAAAATTATCATAAAAGTGATTTCTTGAGTGTCTACTACGTGCCAGGTACTGTGCTAGGACGCTCTTAATAAATGATTTCATTTAATTTTCACAACTGTACACAACAGAGATTAGTAGACATGTTTTACAGAGGAAGGAGCAGGCCCAAAGGGATGAGGTGACCTGTGGAAGGCATACACTGGGACGCGAGGCCGTGAGAACCCAGACCGCCGTTCACCGGACTCCCGAGCCTAAGTCCTTCCATGTTTCCCGCTGCCACTTGAGAAGAAGGGTGGCCCAGAAAGCCTGCCTCAGCATCGATCTACTCTACCCTGGAGGCAAGCTTGGGGTTTCAGAACAGCGTTTCAGGAAAGAGGGCAGCCCGCCGTCCGGGGGAGCTCACAGGCCAGAGCACCCAGTACCTTGCAGCCTCCTGTGCTCTTCATCCAGCTTCTCGTACACCTTCAGCTCCACGCGGAGGGACTGCAGTAGCTTGTCGTTCTGCGTGAGCAGCTGCTGCCCCACCTTCACCTCCTCCTGCACCCTGGAAAGGCCCCGGCGCCACGGAAGCAGAGGTTATTCTCACGCAGGGGCTTACTTGACCCACAGGGCAGGCAATTCCACCATCAGCCAGAGAGTGTGGACAAGAGTGACAGCACGGGGAGGAGTACCCCTCACAGCTCTGCTTCCCGAGGGCTCCTCCAGGCCCAGCCCTTTACAGACGTGATCTCACGTCATCTTCACAGACACCCTAAAAGGTATGTGCTCTCTAATCCCCAATTCACGGATATGAGGAAGTGAAGCTCATAAGGTTATGTCTCACCCAGGGGTGCAGAGCGCAGGAGAGAAGCCAGCACTGTGTGATGGTGAAGACAGTGACCTTGCAAATCACTGCACCACCCGGGGGAAGTGAGGGCGAGGTCACGAACTAAAGGTGTGGGGCGTCCGGAGCGCTGACGGAACCGCCGAAACACGTGGGACGAGATGGGAGTCTCCGGGGGACCGCAGAGGGCAGTCAGCGTGACGCGCTCACAGCCTAAGGCAGACTCCCGCACGCCTCTGTGCAGAAACTCCCGTGGCTTCCTGAGTCACTCGACGTGAAAACCGAGGTCCTCACCAGGCCTCGGGGTCCTGCGGGGCTCGGCCTCCAGTCACCTCCGTGTCCTCCTCTACCTCGGCCTCTCCTCTAGCTGCACTGAGCCCTGGCTCTGCCCTGCACAGGCCAAGGACACCCTGCCTCGGGGCCCTGACCCTTTCCAAGGAAAAGGATCTTCCCCCAGGATCTGCAGAGCTCACGCCCTCACGGCCTCCAGGTGGCCACTCAGATGGCATCCTTTCAGAGAGGCCGGCCCTGAACCACCCTGGATAAAACAAGCAATCCGCCCCCAGGCCCTGTCCCCCTTCCTTAGATGACTTCGCTCCTCGTATTTTATTCCCACCTGACGTGCCACGTGTTGTGTGCTTCGTGTCCGTCCCCGGGCACCGGGCAGGGCCGGCAAGTCTGGGGCACCCTGACCCCTACCTGCTCAGCTCACTGCGGCTGTGGCAGACCTCCCGGAGCAGCCGCTGGTTCTGACTCTCCTTCTCGTCCACCTCCCTCTGCAGTCTGTCGTTCTCCACCCTCACACAGGCGAACTCCCGCTGAAGGTGCTCCAGGCCGGCGGTCTTCCTGGAGAGGGACTCACGCAATTTCTCATTCTCCTTCTGTTTATCTGCGTGCACAAAAAAGCAACAATGAGAGGAGACACCATTTGTTTTTTCCACCCTTATTATGCAAATACGGCGCTTCGGCTGGAGCGCTCAGAGAATACAAAAGAGAACGAGATTTCATCTGGCATTTATGATTGTGACATTCCAATTATCTCCTGCATTTTGGGCAGATAAATCTGTCAACATCTAGGGTGCAGATTAAACATCACTGGGATGAAATGGGCCCGTTTAGTCTTCTACTAAATAATGGGCCGTGCAAACCTAGCTACTTTGCCTTCACAGAGCAAACAGTGGGTAGAAATTAAAGACAGAGGCAAGAAACAGGGCCCCGAACTCTGGCGATGGGTGTTGGGAAAGTCCGGAAGCCTCCCAAGGAGGCCAGCAGGGCTGTGCGGACAGCAACCCAGCCGTCACTCTCAGGCCATGAGGCCAGCACGCCTGCTGAGGGATGAGGAACACGGGGGCACGGGGACCAATGGTCAAGGGCACAGCCTGGAGGCAGAGGGGCACGTTGGAGTGAGGCTCTTCCGTTTACTCAAGAGTACCCCATACTCTTGTGGGGTCGCTGACTCCACAACCTTGAGCCAGGCTCTTCACTCCTCTGTGCCTCAGTTTCCTCATATGTGTGGCCGGGAGTAGTAACTGAGTCACTACATGTAAGGGCTTCACACAGGGCCTCACAGCACGCTGAAGGCTGCCAGCACTCCGGCAGGCTGTTAGCCGTGCTGGTGGCGGTAACAGCTGACGTCGCCGCCGTGCTCACTGCAGTCATTACCTTAGCACCTCCCCATGTGTCACCCTACTTGCTCTTCAGAGCACACCTCCACGTAGGTACTTTTGTACTCCCCATTTTCCACACAGGAAACTAAGGATCAAAGAGCGTAAGACTTCACCGAAGTCACATAGCCAGTAAGTGGCAGAACCAGGATTCAGACCCAGGTTTTCTGATTCTACTCTTAACCCCGGCATGATCATCTCCGAGCAAGCTTTCTCCTCTTCCCTCAGACTGCAGCCATGCTAAGCCTCCTATAACTCCTGACTGGTCCAGACTCCCCCCCCCCCCGCCCCCGCCAGCCTCTAACCCTCGGGCCTCTGTCCTCTCTCTTCTATTTAAAATGCCCTGGCTCTTCTAATCTTAGGTCCCTCAGCTAACCCCTACTAATGCTCCAGACTCAGCTCTTAAAGACCAGCCTCCCCTGGGTCAGGATGCTTTCTCCGGAGTCCTGCGCCCCCTGAGCCTTTATCACGGCTAATCCTCACCCTGGTCTGCCATGGGTTGCCTGGCTCTCTCTCCCATCAGACCATGAACCCCTGAGGGAAGGAACTGGGTCTCGCTCAATTCTGTATCAGAATCTACACAGGCTGTGATACAGAAGAGGAACCAGGAAGTGTCTGCTGAATGAATGAATGAATGGATATCTGCAGAAGCCCCCGTTTCATCTCTTAAGCCAGAATCGGCATCAGTATCCTCTAGTGAAAGTGGGATAAACGGGCCCAAGTCCCAGCTGCACCAACTTCTGGCTCTGTGGCCGCAGGCCAGTCAATTCCCCAGGCCTCAGTTTCTCACCTGTAAAACAGGACTAACAATAACGTCATCCCAGAAACATTTTAAGTGAAAGCTCTTTGTGGGTTAAGCTCCAAACAGACGGAATTAAAAGAAGCGTCTTTAAAATACTGGAGAAACTTGCCTGACAGCAGGAAATCTCTGAAATTTGGGGAGCAATGTATTTCCAGCCCTTCTCTCCCATTGTGAACTAAGCCAAGCTGAGAGGTGGCTGCACAGAGGGGAGGGTGACAAGTAAAGAAAGTAACACTTACTAAGCCCCTGTCAGAGGCACCAGGCTGCGGGCTTGACAGTGCTTAGTTGTCACAACAGCCCTCTGAGGCGTTCCTATTTTACAGCTAAAACATACTGGGGTTCAGGGAGGTTAAGTGACCTGCCCAAAGTCACAGGGCCACAGGACTTGGTCTCACTCCAGCGCCTGCATTCTTTCCACGCCACAGAGGGCTGTGGAGCTCCAGGCTGCGGACGGCTCCTCTAGTTTTTACCTCTGGATCCTTTAGCGAGCATTGTATTGAGGGCCTCGTTCTGCTTCCTCAGGAAACATATTTCTGATGTCAGAGAATTATGTAGCTCTGAACCATAAGCAAAAATGTTTGAAGAACCTATAAAAACACACATAAATAGTAATTTATAGATAGTCTCCAGGCCCGTATGGATGGAACTTTTTGGAAAACAGTTTTAAATAATGAGGAAACACAACACACAACGAAAATTACTCCTGTGAACTATCTAAGGTACTACCGGAGCCCAAAGGGAGATGAGAGGAAGCCTGAAAGAGACGGAGGAGACTCCCCACATCCTACCCGGCCTCGGGGTGAACAAAGGAGAACCGGGCTGGCGGGGCGGGTGACAGTCTTAACCTCCACGATTTCCCTCCTGAGGTCCAAACCCTCAGGGGACCTCTCCACTGAGGCTCCGGTCCACTCTTCACCTTTCCCCCCAACCCTTCCAATCCCGCCCTCCCTCCTGTTTCCTGCCGGTGTAGACGGTCTCGCCTCTATCCCTAACCGGAGCCGGAAACCTGGGAGCCAGACTAAAGGCCTCTATTCCACTGCCCAGTCAGGCAATCATGACTGCTGACTCTTCCTCCAAAATGCCTCAGATGCTGGCCCCCTCTTTTCTGCCCCTGTAGTTCAGCCTTATACCTTGCCCCGTTGCCTCTGCCAATGAGCTTATCATCCTAAACACGGTCCATTCAGGTTTTTTTCTGCTCAAAAATACGTGATGGCCCCACCATCACGTATTTGTGTTTGGTTGTGTGATTGGCAAAAGACAATCACACAACCAAACACAAGGTCCAAACTTTAGATCTCTATTATTTAGCTCGAATCTCAAGGCCTACAGCCCACTCCCTCTCACACTAGACCCTGGTGCCCTCAAACGCAGCCAAACTGAGCCATGCGTGCTCCAAACACACACCACACACATGGTCACACACCTCACTGGCTTTACAGGATGACGTATTCCCTTTGCCTAGAATGTCTATCACCTTCTTCACCTGTCAAAATCACACTCACCTTTCAACTCGTAGCTCATACTCACTGCCCCGAAGTGTAGACTAAAAAGACCAGGCTCTAAAGCTAGACAGACTGGGTCTGAGGAAACTTACAAACTCTGATCAGTCTCCTTATCTGTAAATACCTGCCCCGGGTCCTGTCTATCCCCTGAAATCCCAGCCCTCCCTCCGGCCAGGCAGCTCCCTTGACACGCCACGTCAGCACTGCCCGTGCTCTGAACTTTCTAAGGCTGCACCATGTATGATGTGCATGTTCACAGCGACCCCTGGAGGGCACTTGCTGTGTGCAAGGCACTTTCTACACCTGGCAGGCGGATGCTTCCCGGCCTTCCTTACTGATGGAGTCTACCACACCGCAGAGCCCAAATGCCAGACACCTGCTCTTCCAGTCCGGCTAGAACACGGTCATGTGCCACTTCTGGTCGACGAAACTTGACAGGAAGCCTGCTGGGAGCTTCTGGGAAAGCTTTTCCACCCGGATGAAAAAAGAAGGACAGGCAGGAGCACGTGCCACCCTCTTCTTAACCTGCTCTGGACCCTGTCCTGAGAGGAAGGGATGCTGCAGCCGCCACAGGTACTAACCCCGTGCCCGGCTACCAATCAATCAGACTTCAGACCTGCCTTAGAAACGCTTGCCTCTGGATTTCTTGTTATGTACGAAGACTAAATCCCCATTGTTTACACCAGTTTTTACTAATATTCTGTTATCTGCAGCTGAAAACATCCTGATACACAACGGAGGACCTGTAATATCCAAACTCCCTCTAAGGAAGGTATGGTATTGTGTCTCCCGGAAGCCAGAGTTCATTCTCTTTCCACTCTACGAGCACTACCTTTTTCTCAGGCTAACGATTCACTGATTACAATGTCATATGTTTTTTTTTTATTCACGTGTATCTCTCCCCACTATCCCCCTCCACTCTCCCCTGAACTCTGGTGTCTTTCCAGAGACACCTGGGTTTGAACCGTGGCTCCGGCTTCTTAGTAGCTGCATGATCTCAGGCACGTCACATAACGTCCCTAAAGCCTCTATTAACTCAATAAAAATGGCGGATGGATGTTATTGTTACTGCTATTACCATTTGTCAATACACCACTGATGATAGGCTGGAGCCAAAAGAAGACCGAAGAGCAACCTGGATGAACAGGAACAATTCTACAGAAGTCTCCTGCAACCACAGCTAAGGTGCTCACTTTTCAAAGGAATAATCAGGCCAAGGAACAGTTCCTGACAAAGCCTGAGCTAGCAGGGCCCACTTCGGATGCTATGAGGCCCATCTTTCCTCTGAACATCATCACCATAAGCTTGTATAACCGGTGACAAGCCGGAAGATGTAACACATAAGATGACAGTTTTTAACAATGTTCCACCTCAACATTACAAGGAGCCATGCCTTTCTCAAACCTGCTCCCAAGATGAACATTTCACAGCAGGAGGGAGGCAGAACCACTGTTACTTCTTTGTCTTTTCAGGGCTTGTGACAACATGGTGAGAACAGCACGTCTTCCCACCAGCATAAATACTTTATGAATGCCTTTTTGTAAACCTTCCCATCAGAGTGAATTGCTCTCCAGAGCAATTGTCTGCTCCACTGTAGCTGGTGGCCATTTGAGCCCCCAAATAATTCTATAATTGGATTTGTCAGGGAAAATGTAAAACAGAATGAATCTAATTCAGGCATTACCAAGAGTGACTGTGATGGGCCCAGGCGTGTATTTCTTTCCTGTGTTTGATGTGACTAATAACTCAGATTAATCAATTTCCCTGGGAGTGTGAGGGGGAGGAGGGGGAGGATGCCGCTGGGGGGGGGAGGGGGGAGAGAGAGAGAGAGAGATGGAACCTTTCTGTTTACCTTGCAAGCTACAGCATATACGGTACTTTGAAAAGATGTCCTTCTAAGCTGAAGGCTCTGATGGGCTAGAATGCAGTGGCTAGGGGTGCAAAGAAGCAGGTGCCGCCACGGGCTGCATCTTTCTAGAACTGAGTTATCTCATCCCTAGAAATGGCAACGACGTTAGTGTCCCCACCCGGTGCAGAGCTTAGAGCTTTGCAATGTTAAACGAATAATGTTACACAAAATAAAATGGATGATGATGCAGAAAACCACCATCGCTCGGGTGAGGCACTGAGCAAGGCCCTATGTATAACACTGTCTCATTTAATCTCACTATGACCCCGTTTTGTAAGATAATGAAGCCTGGAAGGGAGAGGTGACTTGCCCAAAGTCATGGAGCTCATCAACAGAAGAGCTGGGTCCCTACCCAGGCCAGTCCGGCTCCCAAACAAACTCAGGCTTTTCCTGGTGCACAGAGCTGCTCTCAAGATATATTCTGACCAGAGGGAGGACACTCTCTTTGGAGCAGCAAGGAAAGATGACCAAAATAGATTACTCAATGAAAGAAGGAACAGAGCAGTGATATAAAGCATTCTACCTTTCGGGCAGGTGAAGGAGAGAATAAGAATATACATCTGCATTAAGACTGTAAGGATAGAGAAGAAAACTAACAAAAGTGGGAGGAGAGAAGAGAGAACAGGACTAATGGGTATAGAATGGTGATATTAATTTTTGAACCACATGAATGTCTTGTCTATGGGAAAAAATATGTATTTTTAAGCTTCTCATGGAAGAATAGTCCATTCTGAGCTAACTGTGGTTATGTAAGAACACTGGGGACCTCGTGATTGGCACGTGGGAGTTACCAGACTGCCAAAATGCATTATTAACAAGAAGACAAAATACTTTTTTTTTTTTTTTTTTGCGGTACACGGGCCTCTCACTGTTGTGGCCTCTCCCGTTGCGGAGCACAGGCTCAGCAGCCATGGCTCACGGGCCCAGCCGCTCTGCGGCATGTGGGATCCTCCCGGACCAGGGCACGAACCCATGTTCCCTGCATCGGCAGGCGGACTCTCAACCACTGCGCCACCAGGGAAGCCCTACTGCTTTGTTTTATTTTAACATACCTATCTATTTTGCTTCAGCTTCTAGAGTCAAATGAGGAGGCAACCACAATTCACAATGCCAGAGGCTGGCAGACTACTCCAATGACCGGGAAACGAACGTTTATCAAGTACTTGTTCTGCACCAGGGACTATGGGACACTCCGCTTAAGTTAGCGCACTTAATTCT
This sequence comes from Delphinapterus leucas, assembly GCF_059928025.1. NCBI lineage: Eukaryota > Metazoa > Chordata > Mammalia > Artiodactyla > Monodontidae > Delphinapterus > Delphinapterus leucas. Next base: position 111,012,527 of record NC_143134.1, read on the forward strand.
CATCGCCACCAGAATAAAATGGGAATTATTATCCTCATTTAACAGATAAATTACTGTAACTGAGAGTCAGCAAGGTGAAGTAAACAGCAAAGTCAGGATTTGAACTGATTCCCAATACACAGCGCACTTATCCAGGCAAATGCGCCACAAAGGAAGTCCTCACCTCCCTTTGGGAAGGTCCGCCTTACCTTGGTCAATTTCAGAGCCTTGTTGCCCCAGCTGTCTCCGTAGCTTCTCATTTGTTTTAATAGATTCTTCTAAACGTTTTCTCAAACTTCGAATTTCTTGTATATGTTCCATTAGTAAGTCTACAGGAAGGAGGACATTTTTAATTTAAAGTCTGAAGCCCCCAACAAACTGAATAATTTATAGACTACGCAGTGATCTTGAAATTCTAAATAGTACTGGATATGTGAAGAGAGTCTTCCTTAGGCCTGGGGAGGCAGAGCTACTGCCCACAGCCCACAGCCAGTCTGTGATGATTCTCTGCAGCCCTCTACAAAGAAGATACTTTATATCACATGGAAAAATTACACACCATACAATTTTAATGCTAACTCTAATACAGCCTTTTATTCTTCTAAATATCAAATATTAATTTAAAATCTTCCTTTCGGGGAAACTAAAAGATCACTTTCAAGTTCGCCTGAATTGCCTGAGTTGATTAAGCCACCTTCATAACGAACTCAGATATTTTTGAGTCTAATCCTTTGAGAGGAATATGTTAACCATTTATCACTCACTAATTCAAGACTTAAAAACAAAGCAAAACAATAATCCCAACACTGGTGAGAATGGTAAGAAGGGTGCTCTCCAGGAATACATCCTGTTAGCACGAGTATAAACGTGTATGACTCTGGGGACTATTTTTGTCATTAGCCTTAGAAAGGTTCTTTCCAATTTATTTTTACCAAATAATTCTACTTCTAGGAATCTACTTAAAGAGATCACCGGAGATGCTGACAATCATTTGTCAGAATGTTTGGAAAGGTTCATCTTGGCACTATTTATAACAGTCAGAACTGAAAATAACGCAAATGATTAAATTAACTGCTTTACATCCCTTATGATGCAGTGTTATACAGCTATTAAAATTATATTATGAAGACCATATAATATCATGAAAAAATACAGATACAAAATGGGTTATTCGGCATAATCACAACTCTGTTTAAAAATCTGCAGACAGGAAAGACACATATATGCAAAAGAAGGAAATACACCTAAATATTAACAGAGGTTGCCTTTAGGTGGTAGATCTTAGGCTTCTCAAAACTTTAATACTATATCTTAACATAATATTTAACAATATATAGAAATTTAAATTTTCTAAAATGAGCATGCTTTTAATTTCTCAGCCTCTGCCACAGCTCACTTTAACAAAGAAAGGAGGAAGTGCAGTTCCAGTCCAGAGGTAGGTTTCTAGTATCAGTGTTTATAGCATAATCACATTAAGTGTCCAAAGGCAAAACTAATGTCTTTCATTCATCAATTAGGGGATACTCGGTTTTGTCTTGGTAACGTTTGTTTTAAAACATTATACTAATGTTATGACCCAGTTTTAATTCCTCCAAAATGACTTTCATTTAAAAGTATCACAATGTTACAGATCTTTTCCTAATTAAATAGTAATTCTGCCATGAATTTGAATGTTTATGAGATGACTTAATTCCCAGATCTTCAGCTACCTCCTATGAATGCCAGGAGTGCAGCAAGTCATTTGGCGGACTGTCTGTGGACCCCACCTGCAATAAACTGAAGCAGCACGGCAACACACCTCCCGTTCCTGCCTTGCTGCCCCACAAACCTTCCAGCGGCCAGTCAGGTCTCAGTGAGTCAGGAACTTATCTGTTCTGACTGCAGCCTTCCTTCCTGGTTTATCCACGTCACATACTGCCGGCTTCTGGGGCAAAAGCCCTCAGCAGCGATCGGTACAACACATCTTCTACTGAGACTGGCTGGAAGCTGGAATCATCCCTTGGCCTTAAGGAAACATTCCCGGTCGAACTGGACACCGCTTGTTAATTATGCAGCCCTAACTGGGCAGAAAGAAATACTATACTCATCTTAACACAGGAGAAAAATATCTGCCCCTCTTACAATAATACCCTCTGACAAACGCCGTCTCTTTAAACCCATAAATCCTGCAAGAAGCAGCCACCAAAAACGACAGTATAAATATCTTTTGCCTAGTAGTTCCAATTTATAGAATCTAGGTTAAGAAAATGCCCCAGAATAAGGGGAAAGCTTTATGTTCAAAGATACTCCCTGCAGCACTGTTCACAATTGTGAAATTTTAGAAAATGACTTAAATGTTCAGCAACAGGGGAACATAAGGAAAACTGCAGTTCACCCATTCAACGGACTATTCCAAAGCCACTGAAAATGATGTTATGTAACACGTCGGAAAACTTATGATATAATGCTAAGTGAAAAAAGGACAAGTACTAAATTATCTTTCTGCTCAGATTATAAGCGTGACAAAAGGAAAAACAGATGCAGAGACCAAAAGTCTGAAGAGAAACAAACCCAAAAAAGCTAACAGTGGGTTAATTAGGACAGCTCCAGAGAGCACTGTCCCCATTCAGGAAAGTGCCTGATAATCCACTTGAGAAGCCCAAGGTCATAGGTCCTCAGAGGAATAAGAAGTAAAAGATGGTTCTACACTGGAAATAAACCAAGGCTGGGGTGGCGGATGGGGCCTAGAGTGAAAAAAAGGAGGGCAGCCTGGGGGAGAAAGAGGAAGTGCCTGGTACCACCGTAGCAGGAGGGTCTTAAAGAACAGGGATCACAAATATCCCGTCAACGATCAGGCTTGCTGCATTGTAAACCCCACCCCTCTAGTCCCTGACACCTCAAAGGCCCTGTGGGAGTGGTCTCAGGCAGCAGGAGGCAGCACAGGGGACAGGGAAACAATTCATGGTCTAACCCAAAGCAGGAGAAGGCAGAGAGTAGAGCCAGAAATAACCGAGAGAAACCAAGTACACAGAAACTACAGAGGGATACGGCCACGAACCCAAAGAAAGCACATCTAGGTAACTGGTTACTGGAGGACTCCAGCTGATACCTGCGTTACATCAAACGTGTACACTTCATGCTCGAGGTATGATTCCTCCCCTGGCCCCTGCGTATCCTAAAGGAGCCTCGGAGGCGCCACTGGGGATAAAGGCTCCACTCCTTTGGAAAAAATGTGTTATCTTTTATATATATTCAGTTTCATCTGAAAAAAAAAAGGGAGGGGGGATTTCTGCCGCTAAAAATAGATTTAAAAATTTTGAAACCCTGGTTCTAATGTGATCCGGTGTCAACAAAGAGTTTTTAGCTGGGAGGTGTCTGATTTGTTCCCATTCTGGGCACCTTGCAAACAACCCACTGGAAAAAGGAGAGACCAGAGGATGTCAGCTGAGGTCCAGAGGCTATACCAGGGCTCAGAAAACTATGGCCCCTGTGTCAAATCCACCCACCACCTGTTTTGGTAAATAAAGTTTTACTGAAACATACCCACACTCACGCATTTACTATTTTCTACAGCTGCATTATGCTGCGACAGCACGACTGAGTAACTGCAACGGAGACCATATGCTCTGCAAAGCCTAAGGTACATAGTATCCAGCCTTTTACTGGAAAAGGTCTGTCTGTTCTGGTCTATACTAGTCCTTGAACTTATGAACAGTAAGCCCTACCTAATGCCCAACAGGAGGCAATCAAGACTGCAAACACAGAAGGGTAAAGGGGAGCTCAGAGGCAGGTGGGGTCACGGGAGGCTGATTCTGCCAACTGAGCCCAAGGCTCCGTGCCCAGAGGCAGGACAAGGGGCTGACGGAAAGGGCCGAGGGTCACACTAAAGAGAAACACAGCAGATTTACTGAATTCAAAATCTCCAAACAGGGGGTTAGGTACTCTCGGGCCCCTGTACAGTTCAAAGCAACGGTCCTCAAAGTGACACCACCTTAGGAAGAGCTCGAAAGAGACAGCAAGAAATGGACCAGACCTAGACCTGATCCATAACCCCAGTGCTTTCCAGTCTGCCAGATAAGGAATGGCAAGGCATGTAACACGTCATCATTAAAAAGTAAAAAGGACTTTTTCCCAATCTCCAACACTTTCAACAACCGTAGCTTTCCCCGGTGATAAACGATAACTCTGAACAATGGGCCTGGGCCCTCGCAGGATCTCCTCTCACCTCGTAACTATTCAAATTTCACTATACTCTGCTTTAGTACGAAGGCAAGACAGCAAATTATCGTTCAAAGCAAGAAACTCTGGCTAGGTTTACGACGCTCAGTGAAGCTTGGCTTACCTTGAGAAACGTTGTTTGCCAGGACCGAAGTCTTCTCAGTCTCGCTGTCTTGCTTCTGGTCTCGTGAGGAGGAGGACTTCTCGGGGATTTCACAGTCGGACAGCATGGGACAGTCGGACAGCGCACGTGAGGCTGAGGGAGCAGGAGACTCAGGGAGAATGTGTTGGTAGCTTAAGTCGTCTTCCTCAGTCCTTGACCATTGGGATTGAAAGAGAAATCGTTTTCCACACTAAGATCCCAAACCAGGACCACGACTTAAGAACACTTAAGATGACTGGCTCTTTGTAATTTACCCACATTTGCAATGGTGTTCTGGAGGCTTTTTGTTTCCCTAGAGCATTTTTTAGCAAGGATACTCTAAAAACAAACGCAAAAAGGGCTCAGTGGGCTTGATTTGGAGCCAGTGAAGGAGGGGAGCCACCGTCTGGCTGGTAGCGGAGGGGCCCTGAGAGAGGGCATGAGTCAGTGGCGGCTGCTTATCAACTGGCCACTCTGTACCAGGCATTTTACGCAGGCTGTCCTCCTTGGTCCTCACAGAATCCCTCTGAGGCAGGGAGGACCATCCTCATTTAGAGCTGCGGGGACGGAGGCGCATCAGAACCTTGCCCACAGTCTCACAGCTTGTACGTGGCAGCGCACACATCTGAATCCATGTCTGTCTGGCTCCAAGGCCCCAGGAGAACGTGGGGGGGCCAACCCAAACCTACGAGGTGGACTTACGGGTTTAAAAACCTCAAAACCCTCACGGTCCACAAGCAGATTCCGGTATCACCATTGAGGCAATCATCCGGTTAGTGACCTGTATTACCCAAGGGCCACCTAAGCCGGGAGGAAAACCACCCTGAACTCTGTGAAGAGCCCACGTGAATCCCCATTACAGATAAGCTCCTTAATTTAAGCTCTTTTTTCTCCCATTTTTTCCTATTACTTCTTGTCTCATTATTCATGAGCTCAGACAAGAGCAAAGGACTCTAAAGCTGCAACGCATTCATTAACAGGTAAACAGCAGATGCAATTGTGCTCAGACAGCGTGATGGATGCGATGGCTTGCTGCTGCCCTGCGAAGTGCAGAAGGGGCTGAGGACACCCATTTAATTAGCGTGAGCATTAAGCCTACAGCTGAAAACAGCAGAACAGAAGGAACAGAAACAAACCTGCCAGAAAGGGAAGGGTGACACGTGGCTGAGGAAGGCCAAAAGAGGCTCCCTGCCATTCTCCAAGCAACCACGGTCAGCTTTCAAAATAGCCAATCTGATCATGTCTAGTCCCAGCTTACTCTCCTTCAAAGACTCCCCTCTTCCTGTAGAACAGGATTTGGGCTCTTAAGGCAGTATCTGAGGACCAGCCCAAGGCAGCCCTGCCTGCCTCTCTAGCCTCACGTTCCATGCACCAGCCACGCAGCTCAAAGGACCCGTGTCTCCGTCACCTCGAGGGGGGACACTCTTCCAACAAGCCACGCCCCGGAGCCTCGTGCTTCATATCTCAGCGAAGACCATCTCCACTCGGGGAGGCCCTTACTGCCCTCTCCGCAGCCTGCCGGTGGGACATGACCCACCGTTATCATCAGGACAGAAGTGGAGGGTTGAACTGGGAGGGGTCTTGCGAATACCGCAGTGGGAGAGGAAAGTTTCTTCTAAACTTACAGAAGCCCTGAGTAAAATGCCCTCCAGTGAAGAGCTGTGATACCTCCCTGCCGGCCCACTCTAACGATGCTGGAGGCCTTCATGATGCCAGTAAAATCTGAAACTCTGCACCCCAGGCTGGTCTTTATTTCTTTATTTTGCCCCCAGGAGTCCAAAGGGTCGCAGCTCCAAAGATGAGGGAAACAGCAATGGCACTGACGACAGTCAGAACCCTGAACAAGTCAACAGAGGAGGGCGAGACCCTGACGTTTCCAGTTGGCCACAGAGGCAAGCTAAGAGCGCTTGCAATCCATTTATTCCATGAACATTTTTTAAAAATTCCAACCACATGCCAGATAGCTGGGGCTAGAGCAGGTGTGCAGATACTAAAGAAGTCTTTGCCCTCAAAAGGCAATGTGCAATAACAATAAGAGCCCAGGTGTTGGAGCATAACAGATTCAAGTTCAAATCCCAGTTCTGCCTCTTAATGGCAAGTATGCAACTCTGACCCTCAGGGTCCTCATCCTAAACTGGGAACAATAATGCTCACCTTGTAGGGTCGGAAATAACGGATGTGAATGCCTAGGGCAGCAGCTGGCACATACCATACCTAGTTAATGCTGTCTCCTTACCTCTTTCAAGGAATCCTGGGCACGGAAAGATAAATGCAGAAAATATTATAATACCATGTGGTAAGTGCTATAGTGTAATTATGTGCCAACTGCTATAGGAAGGATCACTGATGCTGGGATGCAGTGGAGAGATGGGGGTGTCGGGGAGAGCAAGGTCCGTTTCCATGTGAACTGACTCCGAAGAAGGATTTTTAAATTATAAGCAGAAGAAGGCAGTGTACCGCTTGTGTACAGGCGTGGTCTGGAGAACAATCAAAACGAAGATTAAGACTGAAGCATGGGGTACACGATGAAAAGGAAAGATGGGTCAGGCTCAGGAGTCTGGAATTCACCCTGCAAGTATCCAGGAGCCAACAGAAGGAATGTGTCATCTGGGTCAAATCACCCGACAGAAACGCCAGGAGCAACCTAATGCAAATGAAGGAAGGCTGTGGGACATACGGCGTGAACTTCTGGTTTTGTATGACCATTGTCAGTTTCACAGGTATTTTTGCTTTATTTACAAGATGAAGGAAACTAATGGAACAGGAGGGAGCAGAACACTCAAAACGCTGGCAGACAAACCTAACCCATAACGTCTTCTTACCAAAATGCCACACACTCACCTCTCTCTCAGTTCCTTCTGGGTGCTCATTTCCACTTCAACTGAATTTCCTGGAAGCAGAGATAACATCAAGAAGGAAAACATTAAAAAAAACAAAAAAAAAGTGCTCCCTAACAATTTCTTCCTCATCCATTTGTTTAAACACTCTTCATAACAGTCCCGGATATTTAAAGTAGGATTACCAAGAATACCACTCAGACTCTAGACTCCTCCTTTATCACTGCTCTGGCGCTAGTTCCAGGAGGAAGGTGACGGCACTGAATCTAAAAAGCAATCACAAAGGCGCTGCTGGGTGCAGAGGCTCTTCTTCCTTCTCTAAAACTCTGATACTAACAGAATACAGGCTTGTTATAGGAAACGGGTAACAGAATTAAGAGAAAGAAGATCGCTACCCTCCAGGTACCCACCACAGACGTGTTACTGGCTTTCCTTCCATTCTTTCTTCCACGCATTTTGACATGGGTGATACTGTATCACAACTTAATTTTTCACTTTGGCCTTTATTATGAGCATTTCACTTACCAAATTTGCCTTAGTAACGGCATGTTTAATGAGTACGTGAATATTCCCTTGGAGGTGGACATGGTCCAGTTTCTGCCAGTTCCCTAGCTGATGTCTAGGCCCTCTCCAATTTTTCACTTTTAAAAATAAATAAAATAAACTTCTTTGTGCATACAGCTCTATCTACACTGAAACTCTCCTCCAGAAAGGCTCTCAGAAGTGGGATTCCTAGGACAAGGAGGCTGTGAGTGCAGCTAAAAAAGCTGGTGCCTGCAGCAGGGGGAATAACTAGAAGAAATGACAAAAGAAAACAAAATAAGTGGCTCGGAACGCAGTCGGGGACAATGCTCTGCGCCCCCTGCGTGCCATCATGCGCTGTTTGAAAGGAACACGTGAGCCCAGATTTCAGAGATGAACAACTTTAGTTTAAAGATACTTCAGAACGCTGGAAACTGCAGACGGGGAGGAGCTCGTTGAAGAAACGAACGCGTGGCTAAAGGAAAAACAAGCCTCCTACGGAGCAGCGGTGGAAAGATGAGGCTATAATTAAACTGCACCCACACGTACCATTTTCAAAACTACTCATAAAAGGAAAAGTTCTCAAACACCACCGTGCGGAGGAAAAGATCACGGGAGACACGCACATCTGCTCTGTATCTTGTGGTTCCCACCCACAAGCTCCCCAGGCCAGCTGGGTGGCTGCCAGGGCTCCCTCTCCGCCCACCGGGCCGGGCCCTGGGCACCAGCACCACGCAGGGCGCACGGGCTCCGGGAATGGGTGCTGAGGGCGGTTCCTCGGTAGTCACCGTCTCCTTCAGGCCTCACAACAACCCTAAGGGCACAGTGTCCGGATCTCCGTTTGAAGGTAAAGACGTGAAATCCAGGAGGTCTAATATTCCCACTCTCCCACTCTCCCCACTTCCCACTCTCACCTACTCTACTGCTTCGGTGAAGCAAGGGCAATGGAGACATTCTCACAGCTGCCCCACCACAAATCTACATCTCCATCCTCTGGTTCCATCGCGACTGAAACTGGTATGATATCTGGACTCCCCAAGAAGTAGGGAGAGGTTGACAGGCCTCCACCCCAGGGGATGCTCTCAAGGGGTCCCCGTCTCTGTCCTCTGCATCCCACCTCAAGGGGGGGAATCTACATCTGATACCCCTGGCTGGTCAGATTCCAAGACCCTGACATTCCAAGTCCCACGTGAACGGGCATGGATGAGTGTACCTTAGAAGAAGAACTCACTTGGCGTTTTCCTCTCACACCTGCACAGGGCTGCTTACTAATGTTCAGTTAATGATATGATTTTGGCCCTTAGACCCTAAGGATGGGCCGTCTGCCCCAGCCTAGCCTTCCAAAGAGCTCAGGGCTCTACACGTGCTAGGCAGGCAAGCAATAACGCAACATCTACTTCGCATTTACCGTCGTTCTTTAGAGGCACGTGCCTCAGGGACTACAACTGGCCCAGCACAGGCTTCAAGCATTCTGGCTCACCTAACCGTAAACTCATCTTAAAACCAGCAAAAAAACTCTCCTCGATTCCTGACAAAGTCCACGACCACAGATGGAGTCCATGACCCGGATGCCACCAGCAACCCTTGGCTCCCCTTCTTCAAACCAGAGATGCTTTGGGGAGCTTGTAATGACTCAACAACTGTACTCCATTCGTTTCGCTTCCACCACAGAGTTCTTTAAAACCAAGTGACAAATTGTTACTGTGGGACTCATAGGGAGATCGTCGGTACAACTGATGCATTGAATTTCTTGGTGGAATCTGCCTTCACACAGGTGAGAGGGTACCATCTGTCAAGCTATTCCAGACGCTTAGGAAGCACGTCATGGAAACACTCTCCCATCTCTCAGGCAAATCTTATTGCTACACTTAAAAAGCTGTGGAGTATGTGGCAGTGGGGGGGTTTCATCTTTCCAAATAAAGAGACATCTAGTTATCCAACACATAGCTGAACAAGCACGAGGATCACGATGCAGGACAGGCTTGTAACTGATGGACCTACCTTCAGTCCCCTCCCCTCACTGACCCCTCTGTACTCGGCCACCACGTAAGAAGCCTCTTGTGAAATGGTACTCCCTAGGTCAAAACCCATCAATCGTACAAAATTAAGTTCAAATATCGGAGCCTGGCATCTCCTACATGACCCAAATGTTTCTTCCTTTCCATCTCACTGGTAATTCATATTAAATATTTACAGTCCTCCTCCCGGGTGCCTGTGCCCGACACTGAGGATACAGAGATGAATGAGGGGCCTGCCCCAGTGAGTTCACAGCTGAGTGGGGACGGTGGACCCAAAAGACAACTACACGACAGCGCTGTGACAGAGGTAGCATCGGATGCTGGGGGAGGACCCACAGAGGAGACAAGCACGATCCAGCCTGGACCATCAGAGAACTTACAGGAGGTGACAACTGATCTAGATCTTTCAGGCAGGAAAGAACTGCTTTATAAAGGTAAGAAGCAGCTAAGGTGCTGCGTGGAGGGCAGATTCCACAGACACTCAGGAGAGAAAGTCCTCCATTCCATCGGACAGCCTGGCGCACATAGCTAACCAGAGCTTGCACGCCCCATCACCACTCCCAAGACACCCTTTCCCACCAGCTGTGAATCCTCCCAGTGTGGAAGACTGAGCTCCAATATCCTTTCCTCCTGGAAGCCTCCCTTCAGAGTCCACAGTGCCCCCCCTCCAAGCTCAACTATGTGGGCCAGACAGAGGCAGAGCACATTTCATCCAAGGGCACCCCAGAGCCAGGTCCATACCACATAAAACTTCCAGCAGCAGCATCAAATCCTGACTGGGCACTACCTATCTGGTCCCTTCCCAGGCTGGGAGGCCAGGACAAGACCAGGCCCCCACCTTCCAGGAGCTTACGCTCCGAAGAAATAAAATATGCCTACAAGAAATCATTGCTGTCACCTCCTGAGCTCCCACTACTGGCCAGGAGGACACCAGATGCTTTAATAATCTCAATCCTCACCAATAACTCTGCCAGACAGGTGCTATTACCTCACAGAGGAAATCTGACCCTTAACCACAAAGCTGGGATTTGAACTCAGGCCTGTCTGGTTCCAAAGATTCTGTTCTCTCCACCCCATCACATGGCCCCCATCACAAGGCCAGAAGTGATGCCATATGAGAGCTACAACCAACCCGGCAACAAAGAAAATGAATAGGTTTGCTTTCACTTGAAGTGAACAAATGAAGCTTCCTGGAGGATGGGCAGAATTTCTGGAAGTGGAGAGGGAGTAAAAGCCTTTTAGAAAAGGACTGATTTGAACAAAGTCCCAGAAGTGGGGAAATGCAAAGCCAGGTCCATGGAAATTGTTGACAAGGACACCCAATTTGACAGGAGCGTGAGGGGCATGACCTCATGGGGGTCAGGTTAGGCTGTGAAAACAAGCTGCCTGGGTTCAAATCCAGACTCGGCCACTTCCTGTGTGACCTTGAGCAAGTAAATTAACCTCTCTGTTCCTCATTATTAAATGAGGATATTAAATAGTAGGCTGAGAACAATGCCTGGCATACAGTAAGACCAGCCCTCCCCATTGGTTCTCCTTCATATTCATCATTATCATTCCGAGGTTAGAGGGCTGGAAAAGGCAGACCGTGGAAGCCCTTGAAAGAAATGGATGCTTCGGTCCAGAAGAGAGTGGATATATGTATACGTATAACCGATTCACTCTGCTGTACACCTGAAACTAATACAGCATTGTAAAGCAACTATACTCCAATAAAAATTAATTTTAAAAAAAGAAATGGATGTTTCGGGTTCATCCCTGTGGCAAAGGAGCACCAAGGGAAGGGATTCCAGCAACTGTCTTCTACTCATGCGGCTAAACCCTGACACACATGGTGAGCTCGCTGAGGACAGGGACTATCTCACCATCTTCTTCCTCGGCACTCACTCAAAAATACCTGAAGACAGGGCTTCCCTGGTGGCGCAGTGGTTGAGAGTCCGCCTGACGATGCAGGGGACACGGGTTCGTGCCCTGGTCCGGGAGGATCCCATGTGCCGCGGAGGAGCTGGGCCCGTGAGCCATGGCCACTGAGCCTGCGCGTCCGGAGCCTGTGCTCCGCAACGGGAGAGGCCACAGCAGTGAGAGGCCCGCATACCGCAAAAAATATATATATATACCTGAAGACAAAAACACGGCCTTCCTGATTCTGATTCGTGCTACTGCTCTCAGGAGGTACCACGGACAAGGATATGGTGGAAAACCTGGGACTGCAATACCAGTCCTTGATCTATTTGGGGTCTCAACCCACTTTGAGAATCTAAAATTTATGGACTATCACCCCAGAAAAACACCAACACTCACAAAATCTGGAGCAGGGCTCCAGACCCCTAGTGAACTCCCTAGCCTATGGAGAGAGGCAAGAATCCCAGCTCTAATCCTTACCAGCATTAAGAAAGCACACTACCATCCTACTTCTTGGGTTCTACCAATTAAATATCATTAAAGAGGGCTTCCCTGGTGGCGCAGTGGTTGAGAGTCCGCCTGCCGATGCAGGGGACACGGGTTCGTGCCCCGGTCCGGGAAGATCCCACATGCCGCGGAGCGGCTGGGCCCGTGAGCCGTGGCCGCTGATCCTGCGCGTCCGGAGCCTGTGCTCTGCAGTGGGAGGGGTCACAGCGGTGAGAGGCCCACGTACCGCAAAAAAAAAAAAAAAATCATTAAAGAAATAGCAAGGATACGCACAAAGATTCCAATCCACTGTCCTTTATCATAGCCCCAAACTGGAAACGAACTAAATATCCATCTAATGGGGAATGATTAATTATGGTACATTCATACAAAAGAATGCTCTGCAACCACTAAAACCTACAACGTAGATTAACATTTATTATCTATAATTGAACAAAGGGAGAGGTTGCAAAGCGTCCTACTTCCACCAAAAATACACATATGTATAAAAAAGGTCTGGAAAGTATACACTCCAGGGTGTTCATGTTTTGCTGTATAAATGATAAAATTATGGGAGTATTCGCTCATCTGCTATCCCACAATAAACATGTACCGTTTTGTATTAATAAAAAAAAAAGGGCTACATTTAAATTTTTTAAGAACTCATGCTACGCAACTACCTCAAATATAAAATTACTTTATGGTAAGCTCATTTCATAATTCAGGAGCCAGACTCTTCAGATGGCATCCCAGAAAGACCCGCCTCTGTTACATTTTATTCTCTAAGAAAAAGAGCTGCTGTAGTGAGGCTCCTGAGACTTCTATGCCTTTTGTAGAAGAGAATTAAGTTCTGTGTTTGTGTTGTCTGCTAAGCCCGAAATGCTTCTGCTTCCAGACCCATAGGAAACAAGAAGTGAGATCTCCTTGGGTCTGTCATGGTAAATAACTAAAAAAATAAATCAAGGGGAGGCGGGTGGATGAGGGAGGGAGGGCACCTGGTGCCAGAGGCAGTCTCTCTCAGCCTCCCACTCCCAGGTTGAGGGCCTGTAGGAAGAAAAGAGACAGATGGAAAATGCCTCGGGCTGGGAAGACACAGCTCTCTCTTGAGGACCCACTTATCCCTCCAATAATAAAATGGAAACTAGCTCATTTGGAAAACCTTAGCCAGAATAAAAGTAGATTTCGTAAAGCTGGAAAAAGTCAAGTGCTCCTGTGTCAGAGGTCCCGGGAGCTGGTACTAGAAAATCAGCCTGCGACGCACCTAAGCGGCTGGGCCCTTCTTAAAAATGGAGGAAAAACATTCCCTGAGCCCAGAAGGCCAAACTACCCCCATGTTCTATCTTGGCATCACACTGAACACACGTGGACCCTCGTGACCCATCTGTGTGGATGTATGAAGGCATGAAGACTGAGGTCAAATCCAGGTTCTGCCATGTCAGTTGTGACTTTGAGCAACTGACCTCCCTCTGTTAAGGCCAAGTTCCTCACATAAATCAAGTTGTTCTGAGGATGAAGCCCCCAGGCTCACAAGTAGAGATACGAGTAAGCACTCAGGACTCCAGGGCCATGCACCGAGCCACGCACTCTGCCAAGGCCTCACGTCCATGATTTAACTTGACCCTCATGACTCACAAAGGAAAGCCTTTGATGCTGAGCAGAGAGCGGTCATGACCTGACTTACACTTTGTAAAGGCCACTCTGGCTACAGTGAAAACGGACCGCTGTGGGACAAGGGTGGAAGCACAGAGGCCAGAGGAGAGGACCGCAACCACCCAGGCGAGGTGACGGCAGCCAGCTGGAGCCGTGGCGGCAGGGAGGGGGAAACCCACTCAGATCTGGAACTGGCGCCGAAGGCAGGGCTTCAAAGGGGCAGCCAGTGGGGTGGGCGGGAGTACTGACTCCGAACAGTGTCCTCTTAGGAGCCAAGGGAGGACGAGATTCCCCAAGGAAGAAGGAGCAACCGCAACCACTCTTATCAGTAGTGTGTGTGTGTGTGTGTGTGTGTGTGTGTGTGTGTGTGTGTGTGTGTGTGTGTGTGTGTGTGTGTGTGTGTGTGTGTCTATCTAGAGAGAAAAAGAGAATGAGAGAGCAAACATGGCAAAACGGATGAAGCTGGATGACGGTATAAGGGAGATCTTTGTTGAGATCTCAAAGAAAATGCAAATTATTACTTTTTAATTGGAATGCGATAACATCTATTCAAGTACCTAGCATGTAGCAAAGGTTTTCTTTCATCCTTTCTCTGACCACCTCTGACCCTTGACTATGTTGTTAACCAATGAAAGTTTGGGTTTTCTTGTTTGTTTGTTTTGTTTGTTGCTGCCAACATTTAAAATCCACAAGTCTTTACCTGCCAAACCCCGGTTTCCATCTTCTCTTGAAAATTTGGAGGAACTGGCAACCACGTGGCCACGCCTCACCAGCCTGGCCCCCGAGGCCCCTCCACTGGACCCCAGGTTTGGAACACTGCAGACTGCCAACCACGCGGAAGTGGTCACCAGGAGGAAGCAGCGGCCAGTGGGGCTCTGCCATCATCTCATCAGGGCAGAGGGGCGGAAGGAGAGGCCAAGGAGTCCGTTCCTCCTGGGCCCCTCCAAGAAGTCCTGGATCAATTCCTGATGGGTCTTAAGATCCGCAGTCCCTCGCCCCACTTACCCTTGAGAAACAGATTTTCCAACTGCTTCAGCAGCTCCGCGCACTGATTCAGCTGCTCCTGGAAACCCTCGGCCACACGGCAATCCATGTCGCTGGCCTGCAGCAGCTCCTCAAAGGCCTTGATCGTGGCATTCATGTGCCGACGATAAACGACACAGATGCCGTGGCTGTCCTTAATCTGCTGTCGTTGAAGGGAGAGCTCCCTGGCTTGGGCCTGAACTAACGAATCATATCTGATAAAAGGAGGGAAAAGAAAATGCTTGGACCGTTTTAGAATTGAATTTCCACGACTTTAACACTAATTGGAGAAATGACAGAGCACAATTTTGAAAAGCCTGCAGCTATGCAAGTATCTATACTTTTAGAAAAATTGCAACTGTACAAGGTCACTCCTCCTTCGATTTCAAAACAGCCAACAAATGCTGGAACAAAGGTTGTTCTGCAATATTTTTAACCTTACGAAGCCCCCAATTAAAGTACAGATTGGCAAGGACTCAGGAGAACAATTAGTTTCCACTCACTCTTCAAAAATACTAGTCTGAATTGTAGAAACGAGTGCTCCAAGGGTCAGGGGACCCAGCACAAATTCTCACGAAGGACAGAAAAGAAACTGTAAGGCAGGAAAACGAAAACAGGACTCTATCCTCTCACGTGAAAGGTCAGAGGATAATCATAACCCTAACTACCATTTATGGAGGGTCTACGGCCTGTCAGCCACTGAATTAAGTGTTTTTTTTATAAGTTATCTGTTCCTCTCAATCTCGCAACAACTGTATGAACACCCCGTTTACAGGAGAGGAAACTGACTCTTGGGCATGGCAGGTTGGTTAAACAGTGAAGACTTCTCACTCAAACACAGCTCTGCCTTCAAAGCCCAACTCTGTCATTTGCAGTGACGGGGATGGACCTAGAGTCTGTCATACAGAGTGAAGTAAGTCAGAAAAAGAAAATCAAATACCATATGCTAACACATATATATGGAATCTAAAAAAAAAAAAAAAAAATGGTTCTGACGAACCTAGGGGCAGGACAGGAATAAAGACGCAGACGTAGAGAATGGACCTGAGGACACGGGGAGAGGGGCAAGGGTAAGCTGGGACGAAGTGAGAGAGTGGCATGGACATATATACACTACCAAATGTAAAACAGATAGCTAGTGGGAAGCAGCCACATAGCACAGGGAGATCAGCTCGGTGCTTTGTGACCACCTAGAGGGGTGGGACAGGGAGGGTAGGAGGGAGACGCAAGAGGGAGGGGATATGGGGATGTATGTATACATTTAGCTGATTCACTTTGTTACACAGCAGCGACTAACACAACACTGTAAAGCAATTATACTCCAATAAATGTGTTAAAAAAAAAACAAAAACAAACCCAACTCTGTCCATACAACACCGCCTCCTGATGCCACATCCGTCCTTCCCTATGTGAGCCCACAAGCATTAGTCGGCAGTGAGAAAAACGCAAGCTCAGGAAAGCGTGGCTGTCTTCCTTACCAACTGTGGGTGCAGGAAGCTGGCCACAGAGTGGCTTGCCAGAGACCCTGACCCTTCCGTTCGCCGTGTTCCCCGTTCCCTGAAACGATGATTGGCGACCACCTTCAACCCCACGTAAGCACAGAGAGATCACGTGACAGCAGCACTGCAGGTGGGGCCGGTTTAATGGACGAGAAAGAGCCCGAGCATCAGCACAGGGTACCGTGGACCTGACCAGCTGGCTCTGCGAACCCTCCCAGGCCACCTTCTCAGTCACGGCAGCCTCTCTGGGGCCCCGTTTCCTCACCTACAAACACACAGTTTAAGAACACCTCATTCTGGGCTTCCCTGGTGGCACAGTGGTTGAGAGTCCGCCTGCCGATGCAGGGGACACGGGTTCGTGCCCTGGTCCGGGAAGATCCCACATGCCGCGGAGTGGCTGGGCCCGCGAGCCATGGCTGCTGAGCCTGCGCTCCGCAATGGGAGAGGCCCGCGTACCGCAAAAAAAAAAAAAAAAAAAAAAAAAAAAAGAACACCTCGTTCTCAGGTGACTGTGAGGGTTAAGTAAGAAAAATGCCTAACCAGGGGTCTGACCCAACTGCCTCTCACTAAATACCAGCTGCCTTCAACCACACGGTCTGGGAGGTCTTGAAACATGCACTCTGGCTCCTGACAATTCAAAACAATGTGTTTGTCTCAAATTAGTGTCCAGTGAAGGTCAGCTTTACAAATGATCCCATGTTTGTCGAATCTCGTGAAGCAAAACTGTATATATCTATGCCTGTAAAACGTATCTTCGTGGCCTGAGGATTCTTCTCTTTCAACAAAGGCTTATTTCTCTAAGATGACCTTGAAGGGTAAAGATGTGGCCAGTATTTACTTTCCTCCCACCCTGCCTAGGACATCAGTTTCAGCACCGCCCTCTCCACGCCGAACCCCTCCACCTCACCCCACCCACCCACCCACCCCCCGTCCGCACAGTAAAAGCCATTAACAGGGTCAGGGGTAAACACTGCCATTCGGCAAACTTACTATAACTCACCAAGTGACTGGTATAAAACCTTTAACCCCGAGTCCCCAACCTGAGGAGGGCAAAACCTGCTTGGCCAGTTTCAGAAGACACAGACTAGTATGTGCACAGTCATTGTTCCTTGTGGCCTCACATGTCACTTCCCCGCAGGCGTAGCTGCCTTAACGGTGCCTTCAAGACTTCCCCAGCACACACCGGACCCCCATCACAGGGCAGCATTCCCTTTTAGCTCGGGGGTGCCGATCTAGTGGCAAGTTGGGGAACTGCAGGCTTAAACGTGGGAGAAGACAGGTGGGACGTACCTTGAGGGTGAGAGATCTCTGAACTTATTCTGCAGGTTATGGATTTCACCGGAAAGTTCCATGTTCAAATTCTGCTCCTTCTGCAGCTCACATTCCTGGTCCACCAGCTGCAGTCTGAGGCTCTCCAGCGCCCTGCTGTCAATCATCTCTGGGGCCAGCGGGTGGAGGATTTTCATGTGTTTCACATAACGTACTTGGTGCAAACTTGAAAAGGTCATTTCTTCTTCGTCGGTACTGCCCCTGGACTTGTTCAAGCCGCCCTGGGCCCCTTCTCTCCCACACAAAACTGTGATGACGGCCTCACTGAACTGGGAGTGCTTTTGAAGCTGCATTATGAAGTTCCGGTAGACCTCGAGCTCGGTTTCCAAGTCACAGATTTTCTGTTTTAAGGTTTCTTTATCATTTGAGGTATCGCTGTTCTCCAGCTGATCGGTCTCAACCACACTGACTTTAGCGGAAAACTGACTCTTAGGACTCAAGTATGTAGCTACGGAAGTGGAATCTGGAAAGTCTTCAGAAGGATTCTCTTTGCATGGTGGAAAGATGGCAAGGTCATCAGGCAGGTAAATTTCGGAGTCTGAAAATCAAAACACATTTATGTTGGTGTCTCCATCTCCACTGCTGAAATCCATCCCCTCGGTCCTTCCTCACAGCCACCGCCAAGCAGAAACCACTGCGGGAGCCTCCCACCAAGCCCCTCTGGCTCTTGGCCTTCCCTCTTCCCTCTCAATCCTTCCTCTTCCTCAGAGCGACTGTTCTAAAAAGTGAATTCAACCACGATAACC
Organism: Delphinapterus leucas; assembly: GCF_059928025.1. NCBI lineage: Eukaryota > Metazoa > Chordata > Mammalia > Artiodactyla > Monodontidae > Delphinapterus > Delphinapterus leucas. The sequence goes on from NC_143134.1 coordinate 111,030,857, forward strand.
ACCAACTCCCACCTAAATCGAAACTTCTTCTCACAGCATCTGAGACCCTGCTTGATCTACTTCCAGGCAACCTTTTCAGGAACATCCCCTGGCACCACCGATGGAGAGTCCCTACTAAATTAACCATAATTCCCTGCACACACCAGGCTGCTCACGCCTCCATGCTTTTGTATGTGCTGTTCCCCCTGCCTGGAATACACCTGGCTCCCTCCTTAACAACTCCTCAGTGAACTCTTCATCCCTCAACACCTAGATCTGATTTTCTCCCCTCTGCAAGCCCATCTTCAAGATATGCAAAACAGTCACTCCCCTCTGTGCTTCCACAGCGCCTTATACATAACACCCGAGACAGACGTACCAGGTGCTCGGTGCTAGCATATGACTGGCAATTGGCTTATTCATTTATTTACACAGCACTTAGTTACTTGGGTTCCTCTCTCCCTCACTGGACTGCAAGCTCCTTCCCAGCAGGGACTGGCCTTACATCTTCACATTCTCAGTGCCTTGTTCAGTACCCAGCCCAGACCTGGTATAAATGAAGGGCTGAAAAAATACTGGAGAATGAGTGAAGGAACATCAAAAACCAGTGATTCTAAAATCCACAGCAGATCAGAGTCGTCCTCTCATTTCCACATCGACAAGTTTCCGAGGATGCCATGATGGCCCCTGTAGCAAGCTGTTCCACTGACTCACAATCCTACCAGGAAATGTCTCCTTACAGCTAGTTTAAATCCCCAGGTATGTGGCCAAACTCCTGTGGGAGGCAGAATGGCACTGCAGGAAGAATACGCAGCTTTGCAGCCAAAGAGAAGAGGGCGCATACCCAGCTTTGCTACTTGCTGGCTGCACAGCGTTAGGCAAGTAACTCACTGCCCAGAGCCTCAGTTTCCCCAAAGAGATGTCTTATGTGCTTGTTGTGAGGTTTCAAGGTCGGGCCTGAGTCTAGAGCTTCTATCCTTAACCACATACCACAACGCCTGCTGCCCAGGGAAAGCTCAGCTCAATACAAGGAGTGGCTTGAATACTTAAGAAGCAGCAGAATATAGTAGAAAAACCCACCTCTGAAATCCAATGGATCTGGTTTCAAACTCTGGCTCTGCCGCTTACTAGCTGCGTGACCTTAGGCAAGTGACTTAGCCTCTCTGAGCCTCAGGAGCTTCATTTGCAAAACGGAGAGAACATCAATTACTGCGAAGCCTAAGGCTTCTGTTTTGTTTTCAGGATCAAATGGGACAATACCTGCAAAAAGGCTAACAGTGTCTGGCACACAGCAGCGAAGGAGACCAACTAATACGAATATCCTTTGCTTCCCTGAAAGTGTTCAAAGATGGAAGAGGACGCCTATCACAGGAGGCTCGCAAACAAAGGCTTGTGGACTTGGGGAAACACTGCCAGGGCAGCAATGTGGGTTGGATGAGATGACCTAGGAGACCTCTCAGAAGGAAAGGCCCATACAAATCCTTGTCAGACTGTACATTCCAATTTCTGGGTTCTGTGGCTGCTCCTCGTGGCTTTAAGCCCATTCTTGTCTCTCTGCTCACGATGCAAATACCATAAAATAAACTTTTCTATTTTAGAAAGCTGCTGCTACGTGACCTCAAGGAAGCACTCCTGATAGAGCATTTTTAGTGCACAAAATTTGTTAGAAAAACTCATCTCTTGAGGTCCATGTCATTCACCTGTTTCTCCAGTGTCTGGCATGGGACCTGGAGCAGAGAAGGTACCCAGTAAGTCCTGCTGGCTGAACGAGTGTAAGAGACACAGAGGGAGAAATCTCAACAGTGAATCACACTCCAAGATAAGGAAATATCTTTGCTATAACAACCTCACGATAATGGAATTTCATGGCAAGAAGTGATGTTCACGCATGGGAATAAAGATCAGTTTTGATGACTTTCGTTAAGTAATCATGAGGCAAAGACAAATGTAAGCCCTGTACACGCGTCCTTTTGTGACACAGACTGTTTAGACACACACACGCGCACGCGCACACACACACACAAACCCCCTCATCGTGAATGGGAGGTTCATCCTCACGTCCACACTTAGACCTCCACTTTAAACTCTGCTCCTTAAACACACTCAGACACTTGACACTCGTAATTTTGACTTGAGAAGTGTCCATAACCTACAGCAATTTGTGACTTCGCAGAGGCGAGGATCTGACTCCTAGGCTCCCAGGCCAGTATACGGCAAGTCTCACAGCTTAGCATCAGCATGGCGATGCGGCTTTGCATTCTCTGCTCCACAGCCCTCGATAAAGGTCCAAAGGAGGATTTTTTCATTAAAAAAAATCACTGCACAGAGGGTGTGAGAGATGGAGGATTACAAGCCGTAGTGTACAGTGTGAACCTGCAGGTGTATCAAGGCGTCAGGACACATAACTATGTGCTGGGACCTGGCCCAGGCACCCAGCTCCTCACCTATGCTGTCCACTTGATCGTCACAGCAACCCTGTGAGGCGTCACTCGTAACCCCATTTTACAAAAGAGGAAATTGAGGTTTAGAGATAAGAACTTGCCCAAGGTTCAGGGCAACTAAGCAGCAGAGCCCCCTGTCCAAGCCTGGTGGTCCGACCGTCTGAACACCGCCTCCTGCAACTGGGGTGCCCATCTCAGGGGGGCATAACAAGGAAGAGACAGTCCTCAACCCTCGATGTGAAGGCCAGTAATGACTGTGGCGCCCCCTTCATCCATTTCTCAAGTTTCTGTCCAGGAGCTACTGAGGAAGAGCCAGCAGTGAAGCCATCACAGGCAGTACCAGCCTCGTGGAGGGCAGTCACTGAGCAAAGTCGCTAGGAGACCAAGACGTGGCGGGCTGATGGGAATGTTCAGGAAGGCGTTCCCTGGAAAGTGACGTTCGAGCAGAGACCAGAAGGATGAGGCATCAGCTGGGCAACAGTTAAAGGGAGGAAATTCAGGCGGAGGCAAAAGCACAGTAAGAAAAAGGAAAAAAGGTCACTAATGATGGGGATTTGAGAGGAAAGGGGAAGCTGCCAATCAGTCAAGAAGCCTTTAGTAACCAACTAACCACGAACGAGAAATCAAAAGATGTCCCCAGAACCATTTATTTACATTACAGGAAACAGTGCCGCTCTGGACCTTCCTACAATTCAGCTAAAGGGCACTTGATTATCTGGGGGAGCGGCTTCCTTCTCAAAGCCCAGAACACGCGGAAGCCTGTGACCACGCATTCAGGGTACTGACTGCAGGCCTTGGGGAGCATACGCCATTGGGAACAGGGCCCACCGCTCAGTATTTCCCCAGAGACTGTCTTTCCCCACGGCCACCCCATGACAAATTTAGGATCCTGAAGACAATGATTTCTTACAGAGTGAATCAGGGCCACCTTAATGGTGATTTTTTTTTTTTTTTTTAATTAAGAGGGGAAAAAAGAATCTAAGGTAAAAGAAAAAATGTTAAGTATCTGTTCGTGGCTGAATGGGATCACGAATATTGTTATTATTCTTTGTGCTTATTTGTATGCCTGCGATACTCCACAATTCTAAGGATACAGCTTGCCTGGGGCCTCGCCCATGTCTCTGTACCTTTCCCGCTGACCCACCTGACAAACCCCCAAACCGGGTGTCAGCTCAGGCTTGCCCCTCGTCCACCCCACCCCCGGGCAGCGGGAGGCCAACCGTGCACACCTAACAACAGCCAGCACTGCAGGGATGCTGAGGACGGCTGGCTGAGCGCGAGGCCCCCGAGGGCAGGCCCTGAGTCCTCTGAGGCTGAACCACCGGAGCCCAGCCCGCTGCCTGGTAGAAAAGTGTCAGACAAACGGACTATAAGCTCCGACACCCTACTATACCTTGACTCTCAAAACCCTCAGCCTCTTCAAGTGTTACATGGGAACAGTGACCACGCCCTAGGATGGCTGTGGCAGGGCTTAGTAATAATTTTTGTATAAAACACCCCAAATGGTGCCCGACACAAAGTAGCTGTTCAAGAGGCCAGGGGGGGAATTCTGACCAGTCTCGCAGCTGGCCTGCTGATCCCTGTCCCTTTCCTTGTCTCTCCAGACACACAGCGTGGCTTTGAGTCCTTCTTGCTCTCCCAGGCTGTCCTGGTCCCGGTAGGCTGCTCCCACGAGGGGCTGGGCTACAGGCATCCACGAAGAGAAAGAAAACCAGATAAAACCACAGGCCTGAAACTTAGCCAAGCAACTAAGAAGAACACAAAGATACCACAGGGAAAATAAAAACACTGGGGAGGCAAAATGCAATTCATAAGATAAAATTAATCTATCGAGCTGCCATAACAGGACATAAAAAGCATAAATGTACTGCAGCTTGTCTGAAACGGTTTAAGTCCAGGCTCTTCTAAAACCATGAGTGAGAAAATGAATTCTATAGACTCATGCCCGCTTCTCCCAAGAAGAGGGGCCTCCGGGGCCTTCCAGGCAGCTGCAGAAGTAGCCCCTGGCTGAGGCACCCCAGGGTCTCAGCAAGAAATCAAAACATTGTTAAGCACAAATGGCAAAAGCCCTGGGCAAGGTGCCAGGGCCCCTGGTGCGGCTCAGCCACCTTGGCCGCGGTCCCCGCCCCAGGAGACAGGGAGCCCTCAGAAGGCGGAGACTGCATCTTCTTCCTCTCTCTCCCCTACACCCTGTGCGTGAGGCCAGGAACACAGCAGGCGCTCGGGGAACATTCACTGCATGAGTGAATGGGTGCCTGGATGGGTAGATGGATGGATGAAGGACGCTGGGAAAGGAAGGAGGGAGGGAAGAGCAATCCTACCAGAGCCCAACTTATCTTAAAACCTCAACTGTGGTAAACCCAAAAGAGAACCTAAGATTAAACAGAAAATACCTCTGGCTACGCGGCTCATCGTAAAAGCCATACGCACGGTATCATATACTAGGCTCCCGGAAACAGCAGAGGAAAAGTAAAGGCTCTGAAATCAGGCAGGCTGGTTCCGATCCGGGTTGGGATGTCGGTAACAGTGTGACCGTAGCCAAGTCCCTTTATCTCTGAAACTGCTGCCTCAACGATCAAATGGGAATAATCAGTGTCCCTGCCTCAGAGGCTGTTAGAAGGATTCAACAAGATCACGTATGTAAAGTGGACAGTGGGGCTCAGTAAGTAACGGGCACTCATTTTATTTTACCACCACGGGCAGGCCGAGGCCCCCAGTCACCTCCCAGGCCTGAACCGCTCTGAAAACCCCCCGCTCGGACGCAATCGTCCACCCCTGTCTCCAACCCTTCCTCAGCAAACACTGCTTCTCCTGCAACCTCCCCAGGAGTGGATGCTTCTCTCCCTTGTACTATGGGCCTAGAAATGTGTGAGCACCTTTGCTCTTCAAGGACACTTCCAGACCATTCTCTCTCTTCCCTAAAAACTCCGGCTTCACAGCTCATGCTGTGAGACTACACCACTGACAACACCCGCCTTCCTGCAGACACCCACCGTCCCGATTCATGGAATCCCTCGAGATTCATGGCCACCGTGGCCCTCGACTGCCCTGCTCCTCTCCACCCCTCTATGGCAACCCCCCCCCCCCCCCGCCGAGTTGCCTATTCTTGTATCCAATTTCTCTCCTCCATTCTCTCCGGAACCCACGCCAGTAGCCCTGCCCGCTCCATGCAAACAGCGCCCTTCAAGGTCCCCAAAGGACTCCCCCAACGCTAAATCCCAAGGCCAAGCCCCAGTCCTTGACTTACTTGTCTCACTAGCATATCCGACACAGCTAATCTGCTCCCCACTCGGCTTCGGGAGGCCATGCTCCCTGGGCCGCCCACCCCACTGGCTGCTCCTTCTCAGGCCCAGGCTCGGTTCCCAGACCTACCTCCTTTGTCTCCAAGCCTCAGAGCTTCAAATACCGCAACATGCTGACCTGGGCCCAGACCTCTCCTCCAACAGGCATCTCAAGAGTTCCAAACCAGACCCCTGAGGCCCTCCGAGCCTGGCTCTCCTCAATCCTTCCACCTCAGGGTATGACATCCTTCCCATGGTTCACATTAAAAGTGATCCTTTAGGACTTCCCTGGTGGCTCAGTGGTTAAGAATCAGCCTGCCAATGCAGGGGACACAGGTTCGAGCCCTGGTCCGGTAAGATCCCACATGCTGTGGAGCAACAAAGCCCATGCGCCACAACTACTGAGCCCGCGTGCCACAGCTACTGAAGCCCACACGCCTCGAGCCTGTGCTCCGCAGCAAGAGAAGCCACCGCAATGAGAAGCCCGTGCACTGCAACGAAGAGTTGCCCCTGCTCGCTGCAACTAGAGCAAGCCCACACGCAGCAACGAAGACCCAAAGCGCAGCCAAAATTAAATAAATAAATGAATAAATAAATAAAATTATTTTTTTTGAAAAAGTGATCCTTTAAAGCAGAGGCCTGCCTACTTTTCTTCAAAAGCCAAATAACGAGTATTTGAGACTGCAAGCCCCGGGGTCTCCATCACAGCTACTCAACCCTGCATCACAGCGCAAAGGCATCACAGACAATGCGCAAATGAATGCAGGGGGCCGCGCGCCCATAAAACTTTACAAAAACCCACAGCGAGCCTGGTCCACAGGACACAGTTTGCCAATCCCTGCTTTAAAGCATAAGTCAGATCACGTGACTCCGCTGCTCAAAACCCTCTGGCCGTTTCCAACCTTACCCGGAGTAAAAGACAAGGCCCTAGACTGCCTATGAGGGCCTAGCGGGTCTACCACCACCCTGACCCCTTCTCCTCCTGGTTCTGCCCGAATATCGCCTCATCGGGGAGGCGCTCTCTACGACTCCACGTACCTTAGCAAACCCGAACCCCGCTCCACGTTACCCGTGTCCTTCACCGGCTTTATCTCCCTCCACAGCACCGATCATTTCACACATGATACATCTGCTCACGGCTTACTGTCTTCCTCCCCCTGTGATATACAAGCTGGACACAGACTCGGTCTCTTTTGTTCACTATCGCCCCAGTGCCTGGCACACAGGAGGACCTGATACATCCTTTCCGAATAAATACATAAAAGACCACTGTTGCCGTTCTTGTTATTGCATGCTGTTGTCATTCGCTTAGAGCAGAAGTTCAAAATCAGGAGTCAAGGGCTTCCCTGGTGGCGCAGTGGTTGAGAGTCCGCCTGCCGATGCAGGGGACACGGGTTCGTGCTCCTGTCCGGGAAGATCCCACATGCCGCGGAGCGGCTGGGCCCGTGAGCAATGGCCGCTGAGCCTGCGCGTCCGGAGCCTGTGCTCCGCAATGGAAGAGGCCACAACAGTGACAGGCCCGTGTACCGCAAAAAAAAAAAAAAAAATCAGGCGTCAAGAGCGCTCTAAAGATGATGGACGGTGCTCCACGCATGAGAAGGCCCTCAGCCTCCCCCAGACTCTCAAAGGGGCAACATCTCTTAAGCACCACTGTCTCGGGCTAGAGGATCCCACTGACGTGCTCCCTCCAAGTCTAGGAGTCTCACCCTGATACTCTGTAACCCCAAGGCTCTCTACTTGGGGAGCTCCCGGGAGAGCAAAGACAGCAGATTCCAAGTGAGTAGGGAGGCAGGTCACTTCTAGAAGCCATAAGGTCAGTAGGGTTTAGAATGAGCCCCGAAGAACCCGAACAACTGCGGCCTGGCCATCCAGAGAACCCTGCAAAGAGGACTGAGGCCTCCACAGATGGAGCCCCCAGACAACTGCAAGCGAAGGGGTCAGTGACCTCACAAGGCCTGGGAGCACGACCAGTCCCCCTCTGCCCCCTCTGGAATAAAATGAAAGCAACAAATGAGCTTTCCTTACCGTGTTCCCTCGATTGTATATTTGTCAAGAGTCAAGATTAGTCACTGCAATTCATGAAATTTATACTCAAACGTATTGCAATTCCAAACAACGCGGCTGACGTTTCTGGCCGTCCTGTCACGCCGTTCATCTTCTCGCAGAGGATACGGTTTCCTTGGTGCTTACCTTTCAGGAGCGCTTTTTCTGGTGCTGGCCTCCCCTCCATCACTGCTTCAGCCAGAATTAACTTCTGGTGACGTTGCTTGTTGTGAATTTTAAACTCCTTCAGCTCCCCCTGCTGCTGGGCCACCACCTCCTGGGGGGCAGGGAGCTGGCACACACTCCCTAGTGACTGCGATGCTTTTATCAGGATGGGCAAGCGGGACTTCTTCACGTCCTGAAAGTACACCCAGGGAGACAATGAATACACTTCCTCTGGTCGCACAGTCAACACGCTCGTGCCAACCTTATAAAACAGGACTCAAAGTGCCTGTCCAGATAATGGCACCTCCGTTTATCCCCCAGCCTGCAGATCTGTGTCTTGGCAGGTCCCTCCTCTGACTGACAAGTGCCAAGCTGTTCCTCCTTGACACTCTCTTAAGCCTGGCCGTGTCTCTCTGAACGTTCCAGATGCTCCCTACACGGCAGTCCTTTTCCCCACACAACCTTCTGGGAAACGTTTTCTAGCTCCTTATCTATTTCCTCACTTCCCACCCTCTCCTAAGCCTAAGTCAATCTGCCTCTCACCCTGCCAGGCCACCAGAACCACCCCTTACTAAGTTGTTCGGGGGCCACTAGGTGCCTGGTCCCATGGCTATTTCTCAGGCCCAGAGCTCCGAACCTGCCCAACCTACACATTTCTGACGGCCCACCAGCCCTCCCAAGTCAACTGAAAGCTGGGCTCCTTCATTCTATCACCCCAGGCCTGCATCCCACAGCTCCAGCACTCAGACGACCTCTGTCTCGGTGAATCAGACCACCCTCCACTTGCTGCACAGACAAAAACTGGGAGCCATTTTAAAAATTCCCTGAGGGAACTTGCACAAGCCTCTTAGACAGCCTCATCCACCAGAGGGCAGACAGCAGAAGCAAGAAGAACTACAAGATGAAAAGGCAGAGCGCTATGTACCAGATGAAGGAACAAGATAAAACCCCAGGAAAACAACTAAATGAAGTGGAGATAGGCAACCTTCCAGAAAAAGAATTCAGAACAATGATAGTGAAGATGATCCAGGACCTTGGAAAAAGAATGGAGGCAAAGATGGAGAAGAGGCAAGAAATGTTTAACAAAGACCTAGAAGAATGAAAGAACAAACAAACAGAGATGAACAATACAATAATTGAAATGAAAACCACACTAGGAGAAATCAATAGCAGAATAACTGAGGCAGAAGAATGAATAAGTGACCTGGAAGACAGAATGGTGGAATTCACTGCTGCGGAACAGAATAAAGAAAAAAGAATGATAAGAAATGAAGACAGCTTAAGAGACCTCTGGGACAACATTAAACGCAACAACATTCACATTACACGGGTCCCCAAAGGAGAAGAGAGAAAGGACCCAGGAAAATACTTGAAGAGATTATAATCAAAAACTTCCCTAACATGGAAAAGGAAATAGCCACTCAAGTCCCGGAAGCGCAGCAAGTCCCATACAGGATAAACCCAAGGAGAAACATGCTGAGACACATAGTAATGAAACTGGCAAAAATTAAAGACAAAGAAAAATTATTGAAAGCAGCAAGGGAAAAACGACAAATAACATACAAGGGAACTCCCATAAGGTTAAGAGCTGATTTCTCAGCAGAAACTCTACAAGCCAGAAGGGAGTGGCATGATATACTTAAAGTGATGAAAGGGAAGAACCTACAACCAAGATTACTCTACCTGGCAAGGATCTCATTCAGATTTGATGGAGAAATCAAAAGCTTTACAGACAAGCAAAAGCTAAGAGAATTCAGCACCGCCAAACCAGCTCCACAACAAATGCTAAAGGAACTTCTCAAAGTGGGAAACACAAGAGAAGAAAAGGACCTACAAAAACAAACCCCAAACAATTAAGAAAAGGGTCACAGGAACATACATATTGATAATTACCTTAAACGTGAATGGATTAAATGTTCCAACCAAAAGACACAGGCTTGCTGAATGGATACAAAAACAAGACCCATCTATATGCTGTCTACAAGAGACCCACTTCAGACCTAGGGATACATACAGACTGAAAGTGAGGGGATGGAAAAAGATACTCCATGCCAATAGAAATCAAAAGAAAGCTGGAGTAGCAATACTCATATCACATAAAATAGACTTTAAAATAAAGAATGTTACAAGAGACAAGGAAGGACACTACATAATGATCAAAGGATCAATCCAAGAAGAAGATATAACAATTATAAATATATATGCAACCAACATAGGAGCACCTCAATACATAAGGCAACTGCTAACAGCTATAAAAGAGGAAATCAACAGTAACACAGTAATAGTGGGGGACTTTAACACCTCATTTACACCAATGGACAGATCATCCAAAATGAAAATAAATAAGGAAACAGAAGCTTTAAATGACACAATAGACCAGATAGATTTAATTGATATTTATAGGACATTCCACCCAAAAACAGCAGATTACACTTTCTTCTCAAGTGCGCATGGAACATTCTCCAGGATAGATCACATCTTGGGTCACAAATCAAGCCACAGCAAATTTAAGAAAACTGAAGTCATATTGAGCATCTTTTCTGATCACAACACTATGAGATTAGAAATGAATTACAGGGAAAAAAACGTCAAACACATGGAGGCTAAATAATACGTTACTAAATAACCAAGAGATCACGAATAAATCAAAGAAGAAATCAAAAAGTACCTAGAGGCAAATGACAATGAAAACACGATGATCTAAAACCTATGGGATGCAGCAAAAGCAGTTCTAAGAGGGAAGTTTATAGCTATACAAGCATACCTCAAGAAACAAGAAAACTCTCAAATAAACAATCTAACCTTACACCTAAAGGAACTAGAGAGAGAAGAACAAACGAAACCCAAAGTTAGCAGAAGGAAAAGAAATCATAAAGATCAGAGCAGAAATAAATGAAATAGAAACAAAGAAAACAATAGCAAGGATCAAGAAAACTAAAAGATGGTTCTTTGAGAAGATAAACAAAATTGATAAACCATTAGCCAGACTCATCAAGAAAAAGAGGGAGAGGGCTCAAATCAATAAAACTAGAAATGAAAAAGGAGAAGTTACAACAGACACTGCAGAAATACAAAGCATCCTAAGAGACCACTACAAGCAACTCTATGCCAATAAAATGGACAACCTGGAAGAAATGGACAAATTCTTAGAAAGGTATAACCTTCCAAGACTGAACCAGGAAGAAATAGAAAATATGAACAGACCAATCACAAGTAATGAAATTGAAACTGTAATTAAAAATCTTCCAACAAACAAAAGTCCAGGATCAGATGGCTTCACAGGTGAATTCTATCAAACATTTAGAGAAGAGCTAACACCCATCCTTCTCAAACTCTTCCAAAAAACTGCAGAGGGAGGAACACTCCCAAACTCATTCTATGAGGCCACCATCACCCTGATACCAAAACCAGACAAAGATACTACAAAAAAAGAAAATTACAGACCAATATCACTGATGAATACAGATGCAAAAATCCTCAACAAAATACTAGCAAACAGAATCCAACAACACATTAAAAGGATCATACACCATGATCAAGTGGGATTTATCCCAGGGATGCAAGGATTCTTCAATATACATAAATCAATCAATGTGATAAACCATATTAACAAATTGAAGGAGAAAAACCATATGATCATCTCAATAGATGAAGAAAAAGCTTTTGACAAAATTCAACACCCATTTATGGTAGAAACTCTCCAGAAAGTGGGCATAGAGGGAACCTACCTCAACCGAATAAAGGCCATATACGACAAACCCACAGCAAGCATCATTCTCAATGGTGAAAAACTGAAAGCATTTCCTCTAAGATCAGGAACAAGACAAGGATGTCCACTCTCACCACTATTATTCAACATAGTTTTGGACATCCTAGCCACGGCAATCAGAGAAGAAAAAGAAATAAAAGGAATACAAGTTGGAGAAGAAGAAGTAAAACTGTCACTGTTTGCAGATGACATGATACTATACATAGAGAATCCTAAAGATGCCACCAGAAAACTACTAGAACCAATCAATGAATTTGGTAAAGTTGCAGGATACAAAATTAATGCACAGAAATCTCATGCATTCCTATACACTAATGATGAAAAATCTGAAAGAGAAATTAAGGAAACACTCCCATTTACCACTGCAACAAAAAGAATAAAATACCTAGGAATAAACCTACCTAGGGAGACAAAAGACCTGTATGCAGAAAACTATGAGACACTGATGAAAGAAATTAAAGACGATACCAACTGATGGAGAGATATACCATGTTCTTGGAATGGAAGAATCAATATTTTGAAAATGACTATACTACCCAAAGCAATCTACAGATTCAATGCAATCCCTATCAAATTACCAATGGCATTTTTTATGGAACTAGAACAAAAAAATCTTAAAATTTGTTTGGAGACACAAAAGACCCCGAATAGTCAAAACAGTCTTGAGGGAAAAAAACAGAGCTGGAGGAATCAGACTCCCTGACTTCAGACTATACTACAAAGCTACAGTACTCAAGACAATATGGTACTGGCATAAAAACAGAAACATAGGTCAAAGGAACAAGATAGAAAGCCCAGAGATAAGGCCACGCACCTATGGTCAACTAATCTATGACAAAGGAGGCAAGGATATGCAACGGAGAAAAGGCAGTCTCTTCAATAAGTGGGTGCTGGGAAAACTGGACAGCTACATGTAAAAGAATGAAATTAGAACACTCCCTAACACCATACACAAAAATAAACTCGAAATGGATTAGAGACCTAAATGTAAGACCGGATACTATAAAACTCTTAGAGGAAAACATAGGAAGAACACTCTTTGACATAAATCACAGCAAGATCTTTTTTGATCCACCTCCTAGAGTAATGGAAATAAAAACAAAAATAAACAAATGGACCTAATGAAACTTAAAAGCTTTTGCACAGCAAAGGAAACCATAAACAAGACGAAAAGACAGCCCTCAGAATGGGAGAAAATATTTGCAAACGAAATCAACGGACAAAGGATTAATCTCCAAAATATATAAACAGCTCATGCAGCTCAATATTAAAAAAACAAACAACCCAATCCCAAAATGGGCAGAACACCTAAATAGCCATTTCTCCAAAAAAGACATACAGATGGCCAAGAAGCACATGAAAAGCTGCTCAACATCACTAATTATTAGAGAAATGGAAATCAAAACTACAATGAAGTATCACCTCACACCAGTTAGAATGGGCATCATCAGAAAATCTACAAACAACAAATGCTGGAGAGGGTGTGGAGAAAAGGGAACCCTCTTGCACTGTTGGTGGGAATGTAAACTGATACAGCCACTATGGAGAACAGTATGGAGGTTCCTTAAGAAACTAAAAATAGCATTACCATATGATCCAGCAATCCCACTACTGGGCATATACCCAGAGAAAACCATAATTCAAAAAGACACATGCACCCCAATGTTCATTGCAGCACCATTTACAACGGCGAGGTCATGGAAGCAACCTAAATACCCAACGACAGACGAATGGATAAAGAAGATGTGGTACATATACACAATGGAATATTACTCAGCCATAAAAAGGAACAAAATTGGGTTATTTGTAGAGACATGGATGGATCTAGAGACTGCCATACAGAGTGAAGTAAGTCAGCAAGAGAAAAACAAGTATCGTATGTCAGCACATATATGTGGAACCTAGAAAAATGGTACAGACGAACCGGTTTGCAGGGCAGAAATTGAGACACAGACGTAGAGAACAAACGTATGGACACCAAGGGGGGAAAGCAGGGGGGTGATGGGGGTGGGGGGATGATAAGAAATAAAATAAAATAAAATAAAATTCCCTTTGTGCACCTCGCCCAATTGCATCACTCACCAGGTTCCACTAACTCCAACTCCCAAAGTGTCTATGAATTCTTCTGTCGCTTCTCATCCTCCGCGGCCACCCCCCAACTCCAAGATGCTGTGAGCTATCATCCAGGCCACAGAAACAGCCTCCTGAGGTGTCTCCCCACACTCATTCTTGCCCTTTCTAACCCACTTGCCATACTGCACCAAAACAGGCAACACACCCCCGCTCCTGCTTAAAACTATTTTAATTGTTCCCCAGTTCTCGTATGGCCAAGGTCACAGTCTTTACCACAGCCCACATGTTGTGCACTATTACAGCCTGAGTTACTGCCCCTCCCCAGCCCCCAACCTGCAGCCACAGAGACCTCCTATCAGTTCCTCAGAATGCTTTGTTCCTTCCTCCTCAGGACCTTGGCATATGCTATCTCCTCTGCCTAGAATACTTTTTCTTGCCCACCCCCACCTCTCCCACTAATCCCAACACATTCATTAGGACTCAGATCAAATGTTCCTTCCTCAGGAGAACGGGCCTTGATTTCCCTGTTATATACTCACTGCCCCCTCAGAATTCTCCTCAGAAAAAGATTAGGACCATAATAATTAAATGCCTATGCAATTACTTGTTCTTTGTCTATCTTCTGCACCAGCCTATAAGCTTTAGAATTCATGGATTCTGCATCTCTTATTCATACTCTATCCACAGCTTTGAGCACAAGAACTAGTAATATAGTAGGTGCTCAACATCTATTTGTGGAATGAACATACAAATAATAACTTAAGAGGCCTAGGACTTCCCTGGTGGTGCAGTGGTTAAGAATCCGCCTGCCAGTGCAGGGGACACAGGTTCGATCCCTAGTCCGGGAAGATCCCACATGCCGTGGAGCAACTGAGCCCGTGCGCCACCACTACTGAGCCTGAGCTCTAGAGCCTGCAAGCCACAACTACTGAGCCCATGTGCCACAACTACTGAAGTCCGCGTGCCTAGAGCCTGTGCTCTGCAACAAGAGAAGCCACCGCAATGAGAAGCCCGCGCATTGCAATGAAGAGTAGCACCCCCTCGCTGCAACTAGAGAAAGCTTGCCTGCAGCAACAAAGACCCAACGCAGCCATAAATAAATAAATAAACAAACACAAATAACTCAGTTAAAAGATGGGCAAAGGATCTGAAAGACATTTCTCAAAAGGAGATATACATATGGTCAATAAGCACATGAAAAGATGTTCAAATCATTCATCATCAGGGAAATGCAAATCAAATCATAATGAAATACCACCGCTCCCTACCCATTAGGATGGCTATAATCGAAAAGATAATCACAACTGCTGGTGAGGATGCGGCGGAATTGGAGCGCTCACATGCTGGTGAAAACTTCTGGAAACTAGCTGCAGCCACTTTAGAAAAGAGTCTGGCAGTTCCTCAAACCGTTAAACAGAATTACTACATGACCTAGCAATTCCACTCCTAGATCTATACCCCGGAGAAATAAAAACACAGGTACACACAAAAACTTGTACATGAATGTTCACAGCAACATTATTCATAATATCCGAAAGGTAGCAACTGCCCAAATGTCCATCAACTAATGAATGGATAAATAAAATGTGGTATCCAAACAGCGGGCTATCACTGGGCCATAAAAAGAAATGAACGACAGATACCTGCTACAGCACGAACGAACCTGGAAAACGTTATGCTAAGTGGAAAAAGCCAGTCACCAAAGTTCACAGACTACGTGATTCCATTTATATGAAATATCCAGGGCAGGCAAATCTATAAAGACAGAAAAAAGCTTAGTGGCTGCCTTCAGCTAGGGGTGTGCAGCTGGGGGAAATAGTAAGTGACTGCTAATGGGCTCGGGGCTTCTGCCTGGGATAAGGTTATGTTCTAAAATTGATTGTAGTCGATAATGGTTGGGACCCTGGAAAGGAGGAAATCAGCAAAGCCTCTCAAGAAGTAAAGAAGAAGAAGGAGCCCTTGTTGCACGTTCTAGGATGTCAAATGCTTTCAAGCATGTACTCCCGTAATCCTCGGGTGAACTATGCATTCCCAGAGCTCAGAGGATTACAGAAGTTATTATACCTATTTTCTCCAGATGAAGAACTGAGATGTCAAACAACCAGCCCAGTATCATACAATAAGAAGGCTGGAGAGCTGAGCCTCAGGCTAGCTCTTCAACCTCTACTGCCCAGTTAAGAAAAGTGAGAGCCTTTCTGCCCTGAAATTCCATGCAAGAGGAGAGAACAGGTTCAAGGACAAGAACAGTCTGCAGTGGTGTCAGGGACCACTCGGGAGGAGGTGGACGCCTCATCAAAAAGGGCTGGAAAATAAGTCACTTGCTTGGTCCTCAGACTCCACCAATCTCTATTCTTGGATCCAAATCTGTGTGTCATATGGCAGCAGAGAAGATAGCTGCAAGTGCACAAATGCCAAAGCCAATTTCAGGCTGGAAGGCTGCCGTCAGTCACCCTAACGCCGCTTCCAAAATAACACCACACAAAATGCTACCTTATGGATGCCGAACAGAATCCCACCTACCACCTTATTAAAGATGGCATCCTGGAACTTCTCACTTGGGGACGGAAGGGGGACAGGAATGCACATACCCTGAGCTCCTACCACGGACACGGCCCGAGGCACTCGCCACACACTGCCTCACCGAGCCAGCACGCCAGCCCCGGGTGCCAGGTCACAATGATCCCCTTGGAGCCACTGAAAGTCAGGTGACTGACCCAAGGACTCAGAGCAGGTGAGCGGCGAGGCCCAATGCAATCATGGGTATATCTGTACAGCCCAGGATCTCGCCTCTGTAACTCAACCAGAAGTATGTCCCGTCTCCCTGTTTCGCCCCTGGGCTGCAAAGATGTTCTTTTTAACAGGATGCCACAGTTCTAGCCTAAGCTCAAGGATTACCGATTCCCTGACTAACCAAAGACCACAGAGAAGACCATTAAATTTTCTTCTACGTTGCATAGACCGGAGGCCAAACGGGTGGTAAGAGAGCTCCTCCCTTCCTGAGAAAGGTGGGGTTACAATATCCCTGTCTGCCTCTAAAACCAGACTCCACTTTACGCCCCTGCTACTCCTCTCAACGGCTGAGTCACTCTGGACAATTTTCTGAGCCTTTCAGAGCTTATATTTCTTCACATGCAAAATGTAGGTAATACCTACCTAACTAATATGCTTGGTGAGAAGATTAACTGTGATGATACATGAATAGAATATCTAGCACAATCCTGGCATATATAGCAGATGCTAAAAAAAATAAACACAGTAGCCTTCCTTTTGAAGATACCAGCAGGAAGATAATTCCAAATGGAAAATTTTTTTCAATATATTTGGGGAAATTAAGTTCATTTGATTATCCAATTTTCCTGAATATAGGATGCTATCTCCCTCACAGATAGCAGGGGGAAAAAAACACATGCACACACAAAACATCTAGTTTTCCTAATACACAGGTACAAACTAGACTAGCTGGGGCAGATGAGAGCATCTCTATTCTAGCCAAATTGCACAAATCTGCATATCCAGTACTGTTAATATAATGGCAGTGTCTTTTTTTTTTTTTTTTTTTTGGTCTCTACTGATATCTTTAGAAAACCCTTTTCTAGAAATTACAGTTTTGGTGCATAATTTAAAACAATCAAAAGCAATTTTGCTAATGATATATCTAACTCTCTTTGGTATGCACAAAAGCGGTAATTTACTGGTCAGAAAATAAACTTAATTCTCCATTCTGATGCTATGAAGCAGTGTGCACAGCTGATTTCTCAGAGACAAAACACCCATCAGAAACAAGGAGACCAGTCGCTGGAGCCCTACCACAAACACGACCTCTCTCCTTCTCTCCCAAGCCGCTCCCATCTCCCTGCTATGGGGTCCCTCAATCCCAACCTCCTCCCCAGGAGGGTTTTAGTAAAAGGTCCGATCAAACATTGCCAGGAGAGTCTGGTTTTTCACAATCTGGCATATTTGATGGTATCTGAGGAGAAGCATCTAGAGAAAGGATCTTGACTGAAGCAAAATGCAGGCATTCACCCACCAAAACCAGACCCTACCACTCGGGCCAGCACAGGCTAGACAGGAGCCTGACCCAGGGAAAGGGCACGGCTGTGCAGTCAGGCCCCTCACAGCTGGCTGACCATGGGCACTCGGGACCTGGCTTCCTCACCTTTGCCGCGTGTTGTAAGGATAAGAGAATGTAGACAAAGCCCACAGAACGGTACCTCTAAGACACAAAGTCCATACAAAATAAAACCTAGGTTCTCGTCCCTACCCCTAAAGTCAGGTCATTCCAGTTTTACTGCAACTGGCAAAAGTAAAGGTCCATCAACAGGGGAAAATTATGTAAACTTTGGTACATTCCCCACAGTGGAATTTTAGCAGCCATTACAAGGAAAGATGTTCCTGATACATAACATGGAACAGTAAGCTACAGACAGATGTACACACATGACTCTGCTTTTAGAATGAAAACACAGTTATAGATAAATAAGAGAGGGCTGGGATGGGGGAGGAGACAGGGAGGGAGGAAATGTTGGTAACACTTTGGGGAAGTTCAGGATGGACACACACCTCCAGGTAGAGGCCAAGATTAAGTACAGGCAGAGAGAGACACCAGACTTTATACAAATTTTTAAAAAGCAGTGGGATCGGAGGTGATTTTTAAGTTTTTGGTCTATATTTAGTAAGTAACTAAGTAAGTAATATGTGGGGAAACTTACTTTTTCGGTCCCCCCGGGGAAGGAGAGGGCAGCGGCCTGCTGCCCTGGCACCCTGCACAAGTTCTCCGGCTGATGCTCGGCGCTGAATACGGCGTCTGTTGGCTTCTCTTCCCAAGGCTCTGTCGTGCCCTCGTGTCTGAATCTGACCGTGTCGCCCTCCACAGCCATGGTCTGCACGGAGGCATCTTTCTGCTCGACGCGGGACGCCTCTGCCGCCTTTGCTAGCTGGACTCCCGGAGGCCACTCGAGTTCATCACGTGGCTTGGAAGACAAGTTGGCTTGGATGAAATGCCCGAGTTCACCTCTTAGCTGAACGGCCATCTGCCCAAGTGTCTTCTCCGTTTTACCATCAAGGTGTTCTCCCGAAGCTTCCTGCTCTCTCAAGCATATCTGTTCCAGAAGCAGTTCTCGGAGCACTTTCAGAAGGTCCGGCCTGTTTTTCCAAAAGGGAAGGAAGTGGGTGGACTCAGCTTTCTGCTATGGCCTTGTCACCGACCCACTTTCCTAAGTTTTCCCCATCGATTCTGGCCCAGATTCTGCTGAATTTAAACACAGTGAGCACTTGCCACGTGCCAGGACCCACGCCAACTATGCTATCCAGGTCACCTCAGAACAACCACACCAGGTAGGTACCACATGTCTCCTTCATGGAGGAGAAGGAGAGAACTGATTTGACACAGGTGCACAGCAAGTGAGGGGGGCACACAGCTACCTGGACGCAGGCTGGGCTTCGGAAGAGCAAACAGAGTCATAAGGTATGCATGACGATTGCAAGGTCCGCCCACCCCCCTGGGCCCATCCCTACATCCAGGGGCAAGTATGGCTTTGGATGAATCTAGCCAACCTGGCAGATCCATGAGCCACCTGGTCCATCAGGGTGCACAGTCGGTGCTCAGCAAAGGTATCGAATGAAGGGATGCTGGGAACTGCTCTGGATAAAAAGAGCAGTGGCTTTGAAATCAGACAAAATGGCTTCAGATTCTAACTCTGTGATTCTTGGAAAGCAAGGTGAGTTTTCCTCCACAGGACGCTTGAGGATTAAACGAGAGCATGTACGGGTAGCAGGTGCTTCTCACGCCCCTTTGCCACATGGCCTGGGCCTCCCTGGGATTTCAGCTGCAACTGCGTTGACAGCTCTTGTAGACAGTCCCTCCGCCAGCGCCCACGGCATCTCTCTGCTGCCTTGGGCCCTTTCCCAGAGCTCTCTGAGCCGGCCAGCAGGGCAGCGGGCAAGTGCGGACCCATTTATAGCTCCAGGGGAAACCCTAACCAGTGGAGGAAGAGAGCTGTTGGGTGAATGTCCCCGTCTCCCGTCCTTCAGAGGGCCAGCACTGACGCAGGGTCTACACCATCCCTCAGAGGGTGGCTGGCAGGGCAGAGGCCCAGCTGCCCACAGTAGCAACCAGATCATAACACAGCCTTCCTGGCTTTGCCTCCATCCCTACCTTAGTCTCCCTCATCCCTTCTTCCTTCTTTATTTGAGTCACATCCCAAATAAACCACTTGTACCCAAGTGGTTACCTCAGGTTCTGCTTTCCCAGGAACTCAAACTAAGCCAACACGTAGAAGACTCTGGAGCGGTTCCAGAAGAATCCCTTGTGAGTGTGTTTCTTGGGCCAGACACTATAATGGGCGCTGGGGCTGCAGAAGTGCCTGCGGGGCCTGGTGTTAGAGGCAGATGTGTAAACAAATCACTACTCCACAGGCTAAAAAGAGAAACACAGGCACTGTGGAAGTCTGGGAAGCTTATGGGCAAGCATTCCAGGGTGTCCAGACTGGGGGTGGCAGGAAGAACGCCAAAAAAGGGCCTGTAGAGTTGATGAGAGGTTAGCTGGGGGAAGGGAAATGGAAACTTCTAAGCATGGAAAACAATATGAACGGAGTCAAGACACACTGTGGAGAGCAGGGAGGTGAGGCTGGAAGGTGAGGCAGGGAGACCTCAGCCATGTTAAGGAAAGGAGAGCCACTGGGAGGCTCCGTGTGACGAGTGCATGGCCACACATGTGCCACGTGTGGAGGACGAATGGAGAGATTTCCCGTCAGGACAGTGGTGAAAGTACACTCAAGAGCCCCTACCATCTGCTCTAAACATACGTAAATGACAGCAAAACAGACAAGACAAAAAAATGGTCAAGGTGCACTACAGGACTCAGAATCAAATAAGATGTATCCAAAGGTCAGAAACAGAGGAGGAGACCCACTGCCACGATAAAGAGGGCATCCGCAGAAAGCGGAAATTTAACTCCCATGGTTGGAAGAAGACCCGTGCAAATTTCATGCCCCTAAAGTAAGACCTAGAGAGACAAGTCAAGGCAACTTCAAAAGCACCACACAGGGAGGCGCAAGGGTGGCGGGCGGAGCGGGGCTGCTGACACAAACCACTGCTGCAAACAAAATCCACTGTTATGAAAGACAGCAATCGGACAGATGAGAGAGCTCACACTCGAGGAAATAAAAACAATAAAGCAATCTGAAGAAGACTTAAACTAAGTATGTGTCAATCATCTAAAAAATAAAGGAGAAAAAGAGACTCATAAAAATGAGAGGAAGTTATAAAACTGAGACAGAAAATTATAAAAAAGAAGACTGGAGGGGGGTCAAGCACTGAGGGAGGGCCAGCTGGAAAGCTGTTGCTATCTTCTGGGAAAAAGAAGATGTGGTCAGGATGAATGGGGTGGAGTCAGGAGAGAGACGGGAGAGAGAAGAGGCCCTCATCAGTGCTAGATCCTTCTCCTCTCTGCAGTTTCTCTTGCCTGCATTACTTCAAAAAACCTTGTCAGAGACCGGAACGACGGACTGCCTTAGCATACCTTGGCCTCCCCTTCCTCTGTATCTTTGTTACCACTGGAAGTGACAGGTACCCTCATGTTGTCTTCCCACTGGGCCCTCTAAGGGCAGGGATGAAGCCTTAACTCTTACCTGGATTCCGAACGTCCAGCTCTGGGGCAGAATCAATTTAAGTCAACTTAAACAGCTACAGCACACTGAAACAGGGGAAAAACTAAAAGTATGAAAAACAAAATTAAAACGTGTGGTACACTTTTCACTTCTAACATGGGATCATCTAGACTACACAAACCATCTTAAAATTTAGTAAACCCAGAGTTCAAAACAATATTTCTGGTATTTCAAGCATGTTAAACTAAATTTTCCTTTCCTCTCCTTCCCTTAATACAGATTGAAAATAATAACAGTTGCTACTGAGCTAGCCAAAGGAGGACCATTACTCACTACCAAACAACACACAATAAAATCCAGGAAAAAAGACTTACAAATGGGTAGTAAAAGGTGGTGAAAGAGGCCATTATAGGGCTTCCCCGGTGGCGCAGTGGTTGAGAGTCCGCCTGCCGATGCAGGGGACACAGGTTCGTGCCCCGGTCCGGGAAGATCCCACGTGCCGCGGAGCGGCTGGGCCCGTGAGCCATGGCCACTGAACCTGCGCGTCAGGAGCCTGTGCTCCGCAACGGGAGAGGCCACAGCAGTGACAGGCCCGCGTACCACAAAAAAAAAAAAAAAAAAAGGCCATTATATACTAAAGTGGCAGAGCTGCTAACATTTCAAGTGTTACTCTGCTAGAAATCTGAACAGCAGATTCATTAAGCTATCGCCATAATCAGGACCTTTTTAATGGTTCAGTCCGAGGGCCCTGTCAGAGGCCCAAACGTTGTTTATATAACCTGAGCATCTTTGCCACATAGAAGGCATAAGGGGAAAGGAACTGACATTTACTAAGCACTTAACGGTGTGCCAGGTCCCTTAAATACACTAAATAGCTTTAGTCCTCACAGTAAGACTGAGATGGGGGCTGTTACTGACCCCGTTTCACAGATGAAGAATACAGGCTCGTGAAGATTCAAGATCTTCCAGCAAAGTGGCAGAGCGAAGACTGCAGACGCAGACCTTTCTGACTCCAAAGAAGCACTGCATTCTTTCTAGTTTTCTAAACTTAAACCTTCTGCTATGATGCTGAGCTTCTAATTGTCCACACATTCATTCAAATATTCATTGAGCTTCTCCCATTTGTCATGTAAGGCGGTGGAAATGCATGGTGAAAAAGTACAATGTTGCTGACGTTTCATTGAAGAGACAGACATCCATACAGACACGGGTAACTAAATAAGACAGTGCAAGGCAAGGAGAAGTACAAGGAAGGAGGGACGAGAAGGAGGGGAGGAGGGCGGCAGTCCTGAGACAAAGTGTAGAAGCAGGGATTCTTGTTAGACAAAGTGGTCAGGAAAGGCCTCTCCACAGAGCTGAGACACCACCACATCCTGGGAAAAGAGTGTGCCAGGTAGCGGGAACTGCTACTGCAAAGGCTCTGAGGTGAGAACAAGCTTGGATGACTGAGGAACAGAAAGGTGAGTGTGAACAAGAGAGGTAGCTGATAAAGACACAGAAGCAGGCAGAGGCCAGGCCAAGGAGCTCTGATCTTACTCTAAAGGTAACGGAAAGCCATTGGAAAACCTTAAGCACAGAAGAAACATAATCTCATCTAAGTTTTTGAAAGCTGGCTCTGGCTCCTCTGTGGAGAATGGCTACAGAGAGGCAAAAACGGAAGCAGGGAGACAATTTAGAAGGCTGTGCTTCTGGAGTCCAGGCACGAGATGTGACAGCTTGGACTAAGCTGGACTGACAGGGAAGCCGTAGAGACGTGAGTGGGTGGATTAGGGATCCATTTTCCAGGTGGAACAACGGGACTTACTGATAGTTAAGAGGATTGTGGAAGCTACACTTTCGGCCACAGCAGTGCTATTAAGTGACTCGTGGAAGAACAGCAGAGAAGCACATTAGAACAGGGGGTTGGGTTTTAAAGCAATTAGAGGGACTTCCCTGGTGGCGCAGTGGTTAAGAATCCGCCTGCCAACGCAGGGGACACGGGTTTGATCCTTGGTCCAGAAAGATCCCACATGCCGCAGAGTAAACTAAGCCCGTGCGCCACAACTACTGAGCCTGCGCTCTAGAGCCCACGAACCACAACTACTGAGCCCGCGTGCCTAGAGCCCGTGCTCCACAACAAGAGAAGCCACCGCAATGAGAAGCCCGCTCACCATGACGAAGAGTAGCCCAACTAGAGGAAGCCCACGCACAGCAACGAAGACCCAACGCAGCGAAAAATAAAGAAATCAATACATTTTTTTTTAATTAAAAATTAAAAAAATAAAAGAAAATAAACCGATTAGAGTTGAAAGCGCCTGTCAGACACACAGGAGGAGACAGCAAGTAGGCAGCTGACCGTGTGATCTGGAGGGGGGAGTCTGGGCCGTGGGTATGAATTTGGAAGTCACACAGCGTGCTCTGCAGCTGTGGAGAAAGGAGGTACAGAGGGGGAAAGGGAGCTAGAAAAGAGCTCCGGGACACTCCAGCATCCAGCATCCAGCATCCAGCATCCAGCATCCACCAGAGGAAGAGGAGCCAGCACAGGAGACTGAGGAGGAGAGGCCAGTGAGGGAGAAGGAACATAGAGAGGGGAGCTGTGAACAGAGGCCGGGGAGCGTGGCCACCGCTGCAGGAAAGCAGACACTGGCCACTGGATTCACAACTTGCAAACTGGCGTTGACCTTCATAAGTGAAGCAAAGGGTATGGAAGCACTTGGACTGAGATGAAGAGGCCTAGGTAACCCCTCACCTGTCCCATCCAACCCTGCCTTCAGACCTGGGCTTGGGCAGCTACTCGTGCTACAGGCGTTCTCGGGACGGGTCACACTTTGTACTGATCGTCACTCATTTCAAAATGGGCGCTCAGCACCCCCCGGCAGCTTCTCTTCTCCCCTCCCCAGCTGACGACATTGCCCTGCTCAGGTCTTCTCCCCTCCCCAGCTGACGACCTTGCCCTGCTCAGGTCTTCTCCCCTCCCCAGCTGACGACCTTGCCCTGCTCAGGGGAGGGGAGCGTGGAGGAAGCAACCGTGAGTGCCCATCCGGAGGGACCAGCATGTGCCCAGGCTCTGAAACGAGATGAAAGGGGTCTCATTCCAGGGACTGGAAGGACTGTGCTCCAGGGCCAGAGCACAGAAAGCAGGCCGGGCACAGTGTGAACAGAGCCGAAGGAGGGGGTCGCCAGATCACACGGGGCCTGGCAGGCTGGGCTAAGGATTCTCTGGTCCCAAGAAAAGTGGAGCGTCTCCGAGGGGTCTTAAGTAGAGGAGTGACTTCACTGCATTTTAAGTAACCGCTCTGGATACAGCATGGAAAACAGACTGGAAGGGGGCAGGATGGCTGCAGGGGACTAGTTAGGAGGCAACTGTGGGGATGCCGGAGAAGTGTGACAGAAGCGAGGAATGGAGAGGAGGAGACAGGGATGGGAGGAGTGCATTTGGGAGGTGAAGGGTCAGGACTTGGGTTTGGGAGGTGAAGGAAAGGGGAGGATCGAGGAGGACCCCGGGTTTCTGTCTGAAGCCCACAGACCCAGTCCCTCTGTAACAGGATCTGCCTGCAAGCACTCGCCGCGTCCTCTCCCCCGCAGCCCGCACACCCGAGTCTCCTTGGGTCTTTCTCTGCTAACTTCTTCAGACCCCTCGCCAGCTCCACGCTCTGGTGGTCCCTTACCTGTCCCTTCACCATGCCCAGAAGAGCAGACCCAGGTTTTTTAGGAGAGTTAGCTTCTCTACTTCTACTAGGTATGGCTCAAGAATACTAGCCTTGAAAAAAAAAATCCCCAAGGGCTCCCCTTTTAGACTTTTTCAAATGTCACACCTAAGTTTAGCTACAAAGACTGAAACGCTTAGGTAATAAATCCTAAACCATGTCCTCTAGGGAATGGGGCAAACGAACCAGAAGCACGTGAAAAGAGGGTTGGGAACCACACACATGGTGAAGACCATGGGAGAGCAGGGCCAGCCAGCCCGTCCTCCACGAGCTGACCCTTCACTCCAGCCCCGGTGAACGAGTGCTCGGCTTGGTCAAGTGCAAGACAGCTAATCAGGCTAAGTTGCTTCCTTATCCATCCCAGTGGATGGGTAAGTTGAATCAGATTTACTCCTGGGGCCCAGCTACTCTGCTAGCCTGTTAGGCCCCAGGGTGGATGGCTAGGGGGTGGCAGAGCTCAGAGGCCTAAGTCCTGGGCCTAAGCCTATCGCACTCCACACCAGGGTATCAGACATGGGCTCAGCCATGAACACAGAGGCCTGAATCACGGGCTGGCCGACGTATCTTGCATATGGTATGAATCTTACCTGAGGGTAACAGGGAAAGGGTAGGAGTAACTGGCCAGGCACATTTTAAGCAGTAATATCACCAAAGCCCCAGTTAATACCAACCTGGATCCGTATGTACACACATTACTTCATTTCATTCTCACAAGATCCCTACAGGGTCGATAAGTATCATCACCCCCCACTTTACAGGTGAGGAAACCGAGATGGGGAGATAAGTCACAAGGTCTAAACGGTACAGCTGGACCAGAGCACAGGTCTGTCTGGCTCTAATACCCTGCTTTTTGGGGGGATCAAAACACCGAACTCCTGGAGAGACTATCTGGGCAGAAAATTAGTGTTCCCCTGGCCAATGAGAATCCTAGTTACCCAAGCGGTCTTTTTAAAAGACCACAGCTGGGCCTTCAGGAGGGCCCTCGGAGCCGTGAATCTGCCGTCCTGGGGCTCAGCGGTGCACCAAGAAAGGCAGCTGCACAGAAAGCAGGATCAGAGCAGCAGATGCCGGCCGGCATTTAAGAAAGCCTTTTCTAACACTAGAACTGGCCCACAATGGCCCGGAAGCTGATGGAACAGACGCCTACAAGGGAACAGGTAACTGAATGGCTGATGTTCCAAGCTTGCCTGCGGAGTGTCAGCGCGTAAAGCGCTTTCTTTAAAACTGTAATGAAGTCTAAATTTTCAAAAATCAGGAGATTGAGCATACAAATTTGGGGCTTCTACTGAAAGACTGGAAGCTCTGAGGCCACGGGCTGGCATGACAACAATGATTTGGGGCTGAAAAGCTCCTCCTTGCCAGGAGGGAGCATGTGGGCCCCAATTCCCTGCACTCCCACCAGTCCACTGTACTTTCCCAGGTCACATCACCCACGTGCCTTCCTAGGCGGTCCTCAGAGAGAGCGAGGTGCATCTTTTAACTCTTAACACAGGAGCCCCTGATGCCGAGGAGATCCTCCATTTCTCAAGTGTCATTATGGTCACCCAACTCCCTGTGATAATATACCAGAACAGCCACTGGGCATGTCCCCCTAGCATGAGGACTCAGGCTAGAAAAATGTTAAGCAGATGTCAGGGGCTGGGGAGGGTAGCCTCCCGGAGCTCACAGAACACTACTGTCCTTTTTCAGCTGAAAAAATGTCTATGGGGCTGAGCCCACCAAGGACATGAGAACCACTAGGCTCGTGCCAGCCGTCCTGGGTGGTGGTACCAGCTCCCTTTCTCTGTCTGTGCTGGAGGAGAATGAAAGGTTTCACTGAACACACGCCACATGCCAGCCATTCTCCTTGAACAGCATTTTTTCCATTCCTCACAGCAACCCCAAGAAGTGGTCAGAGAAACGGAGGCACTGAGAGAGAAAAGCAAGCACAGCTCGCTCTGGCTCCAAAGCCCAGAGCAGCTGCTACAGTGGCCTGGAAAGAATAGGAAAGAAGGGAAATCTGCTCCTAAAGGACTAATTTTAAAAATACAAATGTACTGAATATTTCTCCCTTTTCGTTTTAAGGAAAACACCCTGTAGTGTTTCCTCACATAGGAAAGACTCCCGGCAGATATAATGAGAAGGGAATTGTAGTTCAAGCTCAACATGAAACAGCAGAGTCACAAGTACAGGGGCAGTTTTTTAAGTTGTCGTAGAAAGCGGAAGGGATTTCGGGAGGGCTGATTCCTCGCGCTGACAGCTAGGCAGCCCTTTCCGGGCTCCCAGGAACAATTCTGAAGGAAGCTTTCTCTCTCCTCTTTACGCTGGCCTTGCACGCGGC
The DNA here is from genome assembly GCF_059928025.1 of Delphinapterus leucas. NCBI lineage: Eukaryota > Metazoa > Chordata > Mammalia > Artiodactyla > Monodontidae > Delphinapterus > Delphinapterus leucas. Next base: position 111,058,221 of record NC_143134.1, read on the forward strand.
TTTGCTGAACGCAGTCCCCTCGCAGCCAAGGAGCAGGCAGCCTAATTACTTAATTGCACAACTGGCAAGATTCCTTCCAAGCCATTTCGGGAGCTCTCCCAGGTAAATTACACAGCACCGCCATCTAAATCCATTTAGCAAAATGAGTTTGTTCTCCCCTCAAACCAGAGACAACTGCAGTGCCTGGGCCCCATGTCTACCTGGATTCCAGTAACCGTATGGCCTTCTCGCTGAAGAGAGGGGCGAGCAGGCTCAGGAGCTCGCCTTCTTCCAAACTCTGGTCTCCGGGGCAGCCGGATTTGTGGGCTCCGTCAGAGTCTAAAATACTGGAATCTGTGTGCCTTAAATATCCATTTTTGCAGCCCCCTTTGGAATTGACCTCCATAATCTGCAAATCAAAGTATGTGGTCAGATAATGGACTACAAAGGAGCGGAAGGGGGTTACGTGGAAGAGAGAGAGAGGATGGAGACAAACAGTGATGAGTGAGGGCAAGTAGACCCGAGAGAAAATGAAAGGGGAGAGGGAGGGCGCACGCGGTCCACACACGCTCATCTGAGGGCACGGAGGTGTTTACATCACTTCCTCTCACCCTCAGTTTCCTCATCCGTAACTGGGCACAGTAACGCCACCTCCCATGGCGGCTACGAGAACAAAATGAGATGGCTGGCCCACTTAAGTTCCTGGCGCAGTGTCTTACCCGCTACAGCTGTGTTCCCTCAGCCCACGGCCTACTTCCTGTAAATTCTTTCTAAGAAGAATTGTTAACATTGTTAACATTGTTAACTGCCATTAACAATGGAACATTGTTAACTGCCATTAACAATGCTTTGGACATTTATTATATGCTTCTTGCAATGTATCCTCCTCATTATATGTCAGAAAGCAACCTCTTTACAGACACATCCTCATTACTGTGACTTTGATTTGTCTCATCAGGACGGTGGAGAGTTCCTAATTCCCATGAAGACGTGTTCTTCACAGATCCACCTTCTTGGGTCGCTGAGGGTCCCAGAGGAGTGGTACCAAGGAAACATCTAGTTAAAGCCTGTGCTGGGCATGTCTTGAGGTGCTGCAATTAGCATTCTTTCTCTCGCTTTCCAAAGCTGTAAATTTCTTCTATCAGTCTATAAATAACTCCTCTTGACTTCATTACCTGCTGGTGATATACACACTGGCCATCACACCCCTCTCCCCACATATGTAAAATGATTAAGATTTTTAAACGGAAGACAAGACCCACACAGATGAGCTGTCATTTATAGGGTCTTGTTTGCCACCAATCTAGTCATTAAATCCACCTAAATAAGCAACCTCCACCGAAGGAAAAGTCTAGAATATAATAATAAAAAGAGCAATTGCTACCACTCACTGAGCACTTAGTACATACCTTCTCTTTAAATATCACAGCAATTCTAACCAGGAAGCGGTGTTATTACCTTCATTGATGGGGAAACTCGGACTTGGGGGTTAAGCAAGGGTTCACGCAAGGTCACAGAGATCGTGACCAAGACTCAAAATCAGACCTGATTCCGGAGCCCCCACTTTTAACTGCTTTGCTGTCCAAAACGCTCATGAGAATGATCTCTCACTCAAGACTCCACGAACCTGAACACCCTGAAGGCCACAAACGCCCAATCTGCAGCCTCCTGTCTCCCGCCACATCCCAGTCTTTACGGTTCTTTCAACCCTGGAGAATATTTGCTCCAAATGTTCAGCCTCAGTGTGCCTGGAGTAAAATTCTCAACACCGCCCAGATGACACTAAGCTGGGTTTCAGATCAGGAGATTGCAGACGGACCCAGAGGAGGAAAGTCTGGTTCTATCAGTGGCTCCTTACTCTACACACAGATGATCTGGGAGTTCACAGCAGTCCAGAGACAAGGGCTCTGGTCCCAACTCTGTCACTGTCTTACTCTGAGCCCCAGATAAGCCACCTCCCCTCCTAGGCCTCAGTTTCCAATGCGTAAAATGAATGCGTTGGGTCAGAGCTCTAAAGAGCTGCCGAGGCCCAGTGTCCAATGCCTGCGACTCTCCTGCAACAGCCTCGTTTTTATTTGCAACTATATGTTTGTTTTCCTGGTTCATGACTGGCCCTACCACCCCGTCTGTAACTTCCAGAAAGGAAGAGGCCTCCTCTCTTTGCTCCCCGCTGGCACACGGCAGGCACTCCACACAGATGGAAGGAACAGAAAACCCGTTGGACTCGTTCCAGACTGGAGGCGGGCTTGGGCACAGAGAGGGGCAGATGTTCCTACCTTGTTCCTCTGCTCCAGACACTCGCCACTCAGCAGATTATTCTTGTCATCCTCTCCAATTCTGCTTGAGTCCTCGTCCTCCTTGCTAGCCAGAAGCTACATGGAGCATGGAATGGTGTGAAAATGCAACCCAAAAATGAGTGCAGCATGAATATGTATGAATAAGTCGGTGATGTCTTTTTTAAAAGATGCAGAACAAAAAACAAACCAAAAAAAGGCAGAGACAAATGCCAAAGCCATGAAATAAAAATTAGCCGAAGTCAGAGCTGCTAGTTCTGGCAAATCACACACAGCTGCCTGGGATCATGCATAATTTAAGGACAAATTCCCCAAGAAATAAGTAAAGCCATTGCCCCTGCCCTCGCATGGCCTTCCTGAGCTGCTGGAAATTGACTGTGCTGTCCGCTGTGCTGCTCCCATCCCTGCCATTGCTGAATTCACTTTCAGATTATATAAAAGTAACAAGATTTTGGAAAACAGTTATTGATGGAATTGAAACTATCAAATAGCGAGAAAGCAGTAAATGAAATTTATGGTGTGCCCAATTTATGCATCCCTTCTATTTAGCCCAGGGGATAAACCTCTTTTTGTACTGTCACACATCTGAGATGGGCAGTCTCAGCCACACTGCCATTTTGCTGACAAAAAAGTCCTCATCGCTAATGAGTAGAGTATCAAGCTTCCCTGACAATAACTTTATGCTTTTGAAAATGAAAGAGAGTTATTTCTAAAGACTGCGTAAGTCCCTAATGCTCTAAAGAAGTGTAAACCCCAAAGCTTCTGCAGTTTGCGTTCTACAGAACAGACAATTCAGTGTTCTCAACAGGGCCAGATCTCAGCTCTCTGGAAGAGGGAAAATTCTAGGCATGAGACACCCGGATTAACCAAATAAAAAGTGAGAGGGAAGGTAGCCAACGCTGTTTCAAAAACTGTACCAAACCGCATCTCACCGATGAAGTAGTGACCACTGCACCCCAGCGTTAAAACATGAGCTGAGTCCCAGCCGCCTGCTGGGCATGTTGTACATACGACGTATCTAAGGTTCTATCTGCATACCGTGATTTCATGAATTCCCACATTTAGTCAATCACCCCATAATTTTCCCAGCCCAAGTTAAACTTTTCTGATCTTCCTTCTAAAAGAAAGGAAGAAGAAAAACAAAACAAAGCAAACTGACTTCACGAAGTCTTTTACAGGAAACTTCCCAGGATCAGAATACATTCAACCCAACCGTCCTAATCGGGGTCAGAGGGCTGATGACTCTACACATCTCACTACACTGCCGAGCATTCAACACGCTAAACGTGCGCAAGTGCATTTCCTAAGGCATAAAAGTCCCTGAATACGGATGAGGAGCTTCTCTCCCTCTGTTGGTTTCTTCCCTCATTATTAAAACATGCTCAAGTTACCAACTAGGACAATCAAATTTGTCGGTGGGAATATGAAATGTTAAACTACTTTAGAAGAAGTCCTGGCAATTTCTTATAAAGCTAATAACCCTATGACCCAGGGATTCCCCTCCAGGTATTCGTCAAGAGAAATGAAAACATATGTCCACATAAAGATTTGTATATAGGGCTCCCCTGGTGGCGCAGTGGTTGAGAGTCCGCCTGCCAATGCTGGGGACGTGGGTTCGTGCCCCGGTCGGGGAAGATCCCACATGCCGCAGAGCGCCTGGGCCCGTGAGCCATGGCCACTGAGCCTGCGCGTCTGGAGCCTGTGCTCCGCAACGGGAGAGGCCACAACAGTGAGAGGCCCGCGTACCGCAAAAAAAAAAAAAAAAAAGTTTTGTATATGAATGTTCACATCCACTTTTATCATAATAACCAAAACCTGAAACAATCCAAATGTACATCAATAGCAGAACGAACAAAGAAATTAGAATATATCTATACAATGGAATACTACTTAGCAATAAAAAGGAACAAATTATTCATTCACGTAACAGCATGGATGAATCTCAAAAACACGCTGAGTGAAGGCAGCTTCACACAGAAGAGAAGATGCTTTATGATTCCGTTTCTATGAAAGTCTAGTACAGGCAAAACTAATGGTGGAAGAAAATGAGAAGAGCGGCTGGAGCGGGGGCGAGTGGGAATTGACTAGAAGGGACACGAGGGATCGTGATAGAAGTTTGGGTTACACAGGTACATACATTTGTAAAACTTAGCAAACAAAGACTTACGAATTCTGTATTTCATCGTGTGTAAATTTAAACTTAAAAGAAAAAATAACTATAAACATATTGAAGGAAAAGATATACATGTTGAAGTATTTAGGGGGAAGCGTATTGATGTTTGTGATTTATACTAAAATTTATCAAAAAGATACGATGGCTGGTGGGAACGGTTAATAGTAGAATCTAAGGGGTGAGTATATGGGTGTCCACCATGAAGTTCTTTTCACTTTGCTAGAATTTCTTCATAATAAAATGCTGGGGAAAAGCCGCTCTCATTTGAAAAAGAGCAAAATAACTACGTTTTTCCTTCCTGGTTCATCAGCAGCTCTGGTCACTGAGGGCTGCCTGCCTCTCTCCAAGCTTCTTGAAAGAACTCTCCATCCTCACCTTCCGCAACGTGGCCTTTGCTGCCAACGCCCTCCAGAAACTGCTCATGAAAGCTCCCCAAGACCTTCTAATGCAGGAGATGGAACCAACCCTCCTGGGATTAGGGAAGAGGCAGCGAGGCGCTCCTCCCCAACCCTGTGGATCAGAGAAGGGTCTCCCTGAAGTTTAGCCGAGCAGAGTACTGTTAACCCATGTCATTCCAGTTGAAGCAGCAAAAGCATCCGAGTTATCCTTCATTTCCAGAACCACAACCACACCGTGACTCAACATACTGAAATAAAAATTCTCTTTCATTTCTCTTTACCTCTGCAGATGTGGTTAAAATTAAAAGTCAGTTTCCAGCAATGATCAAGAAATTCAATGCTGTCTGTGGACACAGAGAAATGTCCCGCGTGCCACATGTGACGTATCAGTTTTCAAAGGCAAGATCCCAGAGAGACGGATGCGTCACTGCAGGTGGGCTCTGTTTCGGGCCCACCACCACCTGGAGAAGTGCCCCACACCTCCAAGCGCCCACCGGCGCCTCCTGCATTTCCCCACCCTCACCGCTCCTCCATCCACCACCACGTGGCCTCGGTCCCCCTCACTCTGCTGAAACTGCCCAGGTCACGAACGATTTCCCAGCCGTTTTTCTCTTGTTTTCTCAGAGTACGTGACACTATAAGCACGCCCTCCCTAAGCATCGCTCCCTAACAACTGCACTGGCCTGGTTCTCCCCCTGCCTCTTGAGCTATTCTTTCTTGACCTTTGCAGGCCCCCTGCTTCCTCCAGGAGGAAATTCCCTTGACCTCACAAGAGGACGCCGGGCCCGTCTCCACGCCCGCGTGCACTCCTCCAGGCCCTCGCCAACCTCCGCTTCTCTGCATCACGGACTCCATGGGGCAGGGACCGTGTCTGTGTTCCGCTTTAACACCAGTGCCTGGTGCTCAAGACAACACTGCTAAAAGGACAAACAAATGAATCAAGACTTTTTTCAAAATGACAGCTGGAACCAACAGGTTTTCGGGATTACCCCGGTCTTGCTACTCCAAGTGTAGTCTTTGGAGCAACGGAAGCTTGTGAGAAATGCAGACTCCCGGGCCCCGTGCCAGGCTCACTGAGCCAGAATCTTCACGTTAACAAGGTCCCCAGGAAATTCACACGCACGGTAAACTTTAGAAGCACTGCCCTATGGTGTTGCTAAAACAACACTGAACAGAGTCAGAAAAGGGTTTAGTTCCAACTCTGCCACTAATTTACTAAAAAAGTAAAATTAAAATAGCTGTGTTTTACATATTGAGTGCCTACTACATGCCAGGCACGGTGCCAAGGGCTTTATAAATCGGGTACAACTCATAATAACTTATGAAGTCAAAATGTTAGAAACTTCCTCCTTTCAATGAAATTCAATCTGCTTCTGACAAACCAAATTTCATTCTGTTGATAATAACAGATGTTAACAAGCACCTTCTACTTCTGAGTACCACTTCTGTCCTCTGAGTCACATGAGGTCTATTTCTTTTTTTTTTTTTTTTTGCGGTACGCGGGCCTCACTGCTGTGGCCTCTCCCGTTGTGGAGCACAGGCTCCGCGGCCATGGCTCACGGGCCCAGCCGCTCCGTGGCATGTGGGATCTTCCCGGACCGGGGCACGAACCCATGTCCCCTGCATCGGCAGGCGGACTCTCAACCACCGTGCCACCAGGGAAGCCCAAGGTCTATTTCTTATTCAAAAGGACAGCCCTACATATATCTGAGTTCAATTAAATTATGCCCCTTAATCCATGTTTCCTCTCCATGCCAAAAAAAAAAAAAAAAAAGCAGTTTTCTAACCATCCCCTAAAAATGACAACATAAGTAAATAATGACAGCGACTAACCGTTTCTGAGCGCTCGCCCACGAATCCCACCCCCCAGGGGTGACAACTGCACATCACACAGCTCATGGCTTACGATGCTCACCGCCCCCCCGCTGCCACTGCAGTCCGCTCAAATCACTCCTGAACGGCAATTCTCAACCACACCGTTCTGTAATACATAAACTATAACCAGTAAATAAATACAAGGAAATTGGGGCAACCTCATTACAGATTTTTTCTTGATGTACTTTAAAATAAAAGGATGCCTGTTCTTGGCCTTTTGTTGGTTTGGCTGCTTTTTCAGTGACCTGCCCGCATGCAGGGAATAAGCGCTGTGTGCCCAGCAGGAGGGAATCCAGCCCAGGGCCACCATTTTGAAGACACAGCTGCCAAAATGAATCAAGGGCTTCCTACTCTTTATAGCCTTTGTCGAATTAAAAGTTGCGGAGGCAGGGGTGTGTAATACGAAAATAAATCACGTGCCTATTTTATATACATATCTATCTGTGTCTGGACCTTTGACCTAGTCATTACTCATCTGGGAACACAGTCTAAGGAAAAAAAGCCTAAACCCTGAAAATGATTTGTGTCCAAAGACATTCATCAGGGGCATCACCGGAAATATCTACATGTCCGACACCGGTGACGCAGCTATAGCATCTCTAAGATGGCCTAAGAGGTTATAATACAGCAGCCACTGGAAAGAAACAGGAAACAGGACTGTGTATGTACTGTGGGTGGGCACGCACACGTTCAAATACACAAAGAGAGAAGGAAAGATTCCAGGATGTTAATTAACTGTGTTTTAATGTGACAGGATTAGGGGTCATTTCTTTATTTTCCAAGTTTTAGGCAATGCTGTGGGTTAACTATAAATACTGGAGGAAAAACTACTGAATTTTAAAAATACAAAATATATTTGCTGTCTGTTTTTTTCCTTTTCTGATTTGTAGGCTCCCAGAGCACTGGAGCAGTGCCAGCCCCTACTCCACAAGCCCTGCTGCCCAGAAAAGGCTGTGGACCACGGAGGCATTTCCCGTTTGTCTCTGCCTCGTTGCTCATCCAAGGAGAGCCACACACACTCCCAGGGAACAGCAGCCTCTCCTTGCTGCCATCCCACCCTCACCCCTAACAACCTCTCCTCCCTCAGCTCAAGATTATCGTGGGAGCACCATCCTGCCCGTGCGGATCTTCCCATCGCCTGCCGGGGAAGACGGGGCCTGTGCTGCAAAGGACACGACTATTCATAGGGAACATCAAGTTGATGTGCAGCCTGACAAATGACTCCAATCTGAATCGGCTGCTATTAAGATCTCAGAGTGGCAAGGGGAAAATCCCTCTGTTCTCCAAAGGACACAATAGGACATTTAACAGATTTCTTTCAAAGGGCAAATGAACAAACACTCGCCATCTGACACTCAAATGAAGCAGGTGACGAATGGGCTGCTTATTAAAAATGCCACACACACACAAAAATGCCACATTGGAAAAAACAAACCAAGAGACTTGTTTCTCCCTAAATGGGCTGCAGATATTCTTGCTTTTCCAAATTATCTGGAGCCCTGGAGACTAAGCTCAATAACATTCCCTCTCTCCAAGGGAGCAGATGGCCAGAGCTCCGCATAAACACCTTTGAGCGTTTCCCACCTTGAACGTGGGAGGAGACAGCTGAAGGCTGACAAATCTTTCCCCAGAAATGGTGTGGCAATGAGACCTCCGTTTACCTGGCACGCCAGGCTGAGTTCAAGACAACCCCAACCAGGAAGGTTCTGGGGGATCCAAGTACAAAAGGTCCTAGTGCATTTCATGGTGAGAACAGTTCCAGTCTTCTGAAACTAAGTAGCATAACACAGGCATGGAGCAAGGCGCTTCCTGGGGGAGCGTCAGGCCAGGTAGGGACTAGAGGGAGGAAGCGGCAAGCTTCTCCTCGCTGTCACAACATCAGGGCCCTCTACTGTGCGGTCGGGTCGAGAACAGAGAAAATCGGAGCCAACACACCACAAAGGTGAGCAGAGAGCCAGTCACAGGGGGAAGGGGCTCCCCCCGCTTTCCCTGGGGTGGGCTAACGGAATGGGCCCACACCCTCAGTGAGTACAAAAGCCCAGGAACCACACGCTCTTTAGTGCAGACACCAGATTTAACCTTCCGTGGCCCTTCCAGACTTCCAAATGCCACCAGTGGAAAACTCCCATAGTCAGGAAGCTGAATCTGTGGGCTCACGGGACGCCGACCCTGTACTCCCTGTCGGGTCGTCGGTGTGCAGAGTGCAGGGGTTCCTGGGTACGTGCAGGAATAAACTGCACACATCTGGTCAAATCCAGAAGCCAGATAACGTAGGAGTGACAAGATGCAATTAGAGGATTAATACAAAAAGTAAATGAAAAGTATGTTTTCTCGTTTGTTTCTCCATGGTAATGGGTTCATTAAGGCTGCATCTACACTACCCAAGTTACGTGGGTGATGTGGCAACTCTCCAGGCCCCTGAGACCAGACCAATCATCCAGATGTGCCATCTACAGCCCAGATCCCAGGGCCAGACTTGGAGTCCAAAGCATCACAGAACATCGAGTGTGTCCACACAGATACGACCCAAGCCTGCGGAACGCTCCGACAGACCTGCTGACCTAAGAGGGCCCTCAAACCCCGTCCACGGCAAAGGGAGTTTCAACAGAGACCTCCCCAGAAGAGATGCAGCCTGGAGACGTGTGTGTGTGTGTGAGGGGGGGGTGTTACTCTTTGTGTAATTAGCATGCGAGGACGAGAATATTCTTTCTTACCTCCATCTGATCTACCGACTCAGGCCTGTCCTCTCCCGGGAAGCCCATGCAGGAGAGATCAAAAATAGTTTTCTTCAGGTGCTGGTTGTCCGCGTACAGCTCTTTCACCAGCTGGATAAGGTCACCGACCTGGGAGATAAGAGCAGGAGAGGACTCACTACCCACGGGTACACTGCTGCCTCCCGGGGCCACGGCTACGGAGAAGACGTCCTGCATCACAGTCACGGAGAGTCAGGTGGCCTGACTCCAGGCTTCAGGCTACCCTGGGTACAGTGAGAAAAACACCAGCATTTCTGTATTCTAACCCCAGCGCCAGACTTCAAGGCAAAGAGATCCTGGGCAAGCTGCCTGGTCTAAGTCTCCATTTCTACATCTGTGGAATGGGTTCCCGTAAGAACTGAACGTGATCACGGTCACAGCACACTACAGCCCTCGGCACGGTCTAAGTACTCTGTCCATGACAGCAAATATGACCTCTGTCTTGTACTTGAGACCCTCTGGAGGAAAATCCCCCAAGACTGAAACTTCTGAGGCTTGTCAGAGGCTTATTTTACAGCATCCACCTTCCTCTTTCTATGCCTCTCTAGCACTGTCCATAATAACAACAGTCCTCAGGTATAAAGCAATTCGCGGCTGCTAAAATACTCCCACAAGCTTTAGTCAATCGTTCCTTACAAAAATCCCGAGGAGGTGGACAGCAGTATGACTGTCCCCGTTTTACAACAACAAGCCCGAGACACAAAGAAGTTCACTGCCCAAGGTCCCAGAGTTGGGGCGCCTGGAGAATTAAGTGACATACAACAACAGCCAAAGTGCCCGGTCGTGTGGGCAGGGGCAGCTGCCCGCACAGAGGCAGAGCTGGGCCTGGACTCCCGGTCCAGGGCTCCTCCTTAAGGCACAGGCCTTGCGAGGCCAGGTACGCAAGCATCTGAGGAGACACCACCTTCATTCCCTGCAAGCTTCAAATCACAACGGCTAGTGATTTTCCAAACCCTTCTTAAGGGGGTAATCATTAGCCCCTCAAAGAAAGTGGGAAATCCCACCCTGACCACACACAGCAGGTGTCCACTGCACCAAAACATGAACACAAATCGGACCCAACCTCAAGGAGGTTATATCATAGAGGGAAGAAGAAAACATTCTGATTCTACAAACATTCACTAAGTGCCAACAAAGGGAACTAGCTCCTGCCCTTAACACAACCATAGTAGGTACGCGCAGTGGCTATTACCATGTCTATTTTCATCTTCGAAACACTAACAGATACCTCAACGCTTCTTGTTCCACTCCTCCCAAAACACCAACATTTTTATATTCTCCTTCTTATCCCTTCTGCATCTTACATCTGCTGTTTTTCCTCTCTCTCTCTCTGCTGAAAAAGCCTTCCAACTAGATAAACTCCTATTCAACCTCCAAAACCACTTCAGGTCTCACTTCTATTGAGAAGTTTCCTGTGATCCAGTGAGTACCTCCCAACCCCCGACAGCTAACCTCTCCTTCTTGGCTACCCCTAAACCTCGCACCTCTGCCTATTACAGCCACCCTTGCACTCCACATTGCCACTGCTCCTTCACATGACTGTCTACTCCACCGGCATGTGAGTTATTCCCAGACAGAAACTCAAGCTGTCATACATAGATGGTAATTTTATAATAAATCACAGTGTCCTCTGAGCTCACACTTCCTATTCTTATCAATGGCTCTTAGAACCTTGAAATACAAAGCCACTCTAACCACACCAATGATCAATAGATTGAAAACCTTTCCAGTTTTAGAAAAGATTTACTGATCAAACCTGAACCTTTATTCTTTCAAAGAGCATCAATTACCTCCCACCATGTGTGCCAGGCACTGGGAAATCAGAAATAAATAAGATACACTCACTCACTTTAAGATGTTCACAGCCTAGTGGGGATACAGAAGAATACCCAGATAATTACAGATCAGTATGAGAAGGACATCAGTGCAGTCAGGTACAAGAAGAGAGGAGAATGACCCGAGGGAAAGGTGGCTAATTCTAGGGGGGATAGAGAGCATTTCCCAGGGGAGACGGAGCCTGGGTGGGGTCCTCAAGCCTCAGAAGGCGTGCATCAGACACAGGGTAGGGACTCCAGGGAATGTACATCAAGGGGAAAAAGACAGGCACGGAGAGAGGGAAGAGAGGCGGGGAGAAGGGCTTTCAGAATCTTACACCTCTGATCAGGAACCCAAGAGACAACAAATAACCAACAAAGCACTGAAAGTTAATAGGTCAATACCTTTTCCTTAAGCTCTTCTTGAGAAAAATGTTCCACTTGAAACCGATTGTGCTCTTCAAGGCAAATACTCAGATAAGATGTTTGATCACTGTAAAACGAAAATGGTTCTTCTGCACCAAAAGAAAAAAAAAAGTGGGGAGGAGGAGAAAAAGAACATCAGAAGTAGATCCTTCCCAGACAATTCCCCGTGCAATCCATCTAAGGCACTTTGAATTGGGTAGCGGGGGAAAGGGAGATAAGCACACACAGGGAGTTTAATGCACCACCTTTGGAGCAAAAGTAATTTTCTTCTCTCTCTACAGGCTGGTATCTCAATGTATGGTTTCATCGTGGGCTGTAGGCTTTCACTGTGGCCAACTCTGAATTATAACTTGCATATCCAGTGCTGTACCTGGAGACCATTCTGAGTGGCACAAGCAAACAGTGATTTTCAATTTAAATGAGGGAGTGATTCTGTTTAAGTGAAAATACAGGAAAATTAGATGTGAGCCTCAAGGGTAGAACTCAAAAGTGCCTGATGTGTTTTTTACCGGCCCCAGAGCCCGCCATGGGAGCGAGCACACCGAGTACAGAAACCGCCTATGAGATCTATGATGAGAGACTCTTGGGTCACCCACGGAAGGGTCGGCCTTCTCTGCACCAAAGGTCACACTCTCACAGGGAGCAAAGGTGCAGAGAAGGGTCACGCTATTCACTGAGTGGAGCATATCCACAAGCATGATCTCACTCAACACATGTGGGTAAGAGCTGATACGCCTCGTATAGAGGAAAGAGCTAGACTTCGAAGGAAGATGTCCTGCCTCCAATCTGGGTAAATCAACCCCCACTGCCACCTCGGTTTCTTTACCTGTAACGTGACGTCAATGCCTACTCGATCCAGTGGGACAACGGTCAGGATCAGAGGTGAGAAGTTAAGTGCCTGCCGCTGTGCCTGGTACACAGCAGGCGCTCAGGAAATGTCAAACCTACCACTGCTATTACTGATTGTAAGCAGGAATTACAATCAGTAATAAGGAAGAGAAAGGAAAGGAAGGCTAGAGATAAGGAAAGGAAAACGCCAACCCAGGCACCACGGGGCTCAGGTTCTAGCAAAGGAGGGAGCCAGATACAGCTGTCATGAGCACAGCAGTGCACGTACCACAGGACCCTCCCTAGCTGAATCCACTTGCGGTCATGACAGTGTGAAAAGCGATGCTTCAGCAGGAAAGAGGTTTCACCCGCACGTGTCTGTGCAGTGGGGCTCTCTGCAGTGGGTGCCGTGGTAGGCAGAGCCCAGATGTTTAGGGTGATGAGGGCCACTGACCACAGAAAGGGAATGGCAAGGCCCCAAGGTTATCTGGAGTTAGAAGAGTCAAACAATGCAGAACACAGCAGAGGCAGCGAGGAAGCAGTCCTGCAGCAGGCCCTCTGCGGAATTAACACTACCTGCTGGGCCCTTCGACTCCGCAAGCCCAAGTCAGCCTGGTACAGACTAGGAGAGCAACAGTAACACCATCACTGCAAAAAAGGCTTCCCAGACGAAATCCCCGGGGTGCCTCGTCTCCTACTGCAGTCTTAGGACTCTCTTAAAGTTCAGCCAAGGCCCTCCAAGTGGGAAAACCAAAGGGAAATACATACAAGAGAGCATGTACCTTCCCGCCGCCGGATTTCACTGATCTGCTCCTCCAGGGCCTTCTGCAGGTTCTGATAGGAGAGCACATCCCGCTCCAGCCGCTTCCGCAGGGCAAAGATGCTGTTCAACTCAGCTTGCAGGTTGTTGGCACTTGGTAAAACAAGACACCAGAATTTTAAAACAGACCTACTTGTGCTTTAAGATGCAATGCCCAGTAAGCCTTCCTTTGATTTTTATGTCATTTGTGGGTTTTTTCTGGTTATAAAAGTAAATACATGTTTATAGAACATTTATAATAGAAACGTATTAAAAAAAAAAAAAAAAAAAAAAAAGCAGGGCTTCCCTGGTGGCGCAGTGGTTGAGAGTCCGCCTGCCGATGCAGGGGACACGGGTTCGTGCCCCGGTCCGGGAAGATCCCACATGCCGCGGAGCGGCTGGGCCCGTGAGCCATGGCCGCTGAGCCTGCGCGTCCGGAGCCTGTGCTCCGCGACGGGAGAGGCCACAGCAGTGAGAGGCCCGCGTACCGCAAAAAAAAAAAAAAAAAAAAGCAAAAGTTACCATAACCCGACTATCAAAAAACACATGGCAGACTATTTCCTCCCAATCTTTTTCCCTGAGTATTTCTATAAGGTTGAAATCATTCTGGACATATAATACTAAGTTGTGCATTTCTCATTTAAATATTTCCCTACATTTTCAGAAATAATTTGCAAACGTCATTTTTAATGACTATATAACATTAAATCGGGTGAATGTCCCACCATTTAACTCATCCCCTATTAGTGGACATTTGGGTCATTTCCAAGTTTTTGCTACAGATGTAGCTAGGTGGAAGTAATTTAATTCCCCAGAATGTTTCTCTGGAATAACGCCTTGCATGGGCTTGGGTATGGAAGGAAGGCTCTCCACAGAAGAGAAGGCGACAAGGAGAACGTCGGCCATGTCACCCCTAAAAGAGGTGGCACTGGAGGTAAAGGTGAGGGGCAGCAGGGACAAGAAAAAAGAAAAGGAGAAGACTGAGTGTCAATAATAGGAGGAAGAGAAGGACCAATTTAGGGGTCAAAAGAAGTCTACAGTAATGGGTTGGCCACTCACAAATGCAGAGTAGAATGGATTTTTATTGGAGGGGTGGTGATGTCAAGTATCACGTCTGGGTCAGTGTAATATGGTACTGACCTGCACAGAGAGCCTGCAAGAAACCAGCAACCCAGAACTCAGAGGAGGGCATGAAAAAGCACACCTCCCAGAACCTGCACTGACGGGGGGAGGACTGTCCCACAGACCTTCCTCCAATGATGCAAATGTTCTGTATCGGCGCCGCTGAATACGGTACCCACTAGCCGAACGTGCCTACTGAACATCTGAAATGTGGCTACATGCTGAGGAACTGAATGCTTAATTTTTTAATTTATATGTATGTAGTCACATGGCTAGTGCCTACTGAACTAGGCACTGCAGTTCCTCACGCAGGGCTCCGGACTCCTACTGATGTGCACGTGGCAGGGGTCTGAACCGGTTCTCTCAGAGGAACAGAGGCTCCAGCAGACACCTAAGTAACATAAATATTGTTTCAATGAAAATCTCTGCGCCTAAAGCCTTGTTTCACACTCAGGGTTAGCTTCTTAAGATGGATTCCCAGCAGTGCAATTACTGGGTCAAAGTATGTGAACATTTTTTGAGACTACGAAAACATCTTAACATATCAGAAAGCCTCCTTTTTTAAATACCAAGAAATACGTCACTCTGTCCAGCGTCTGACCTATTTTTCCCTGAAAGGGTCCATCAACCCTTTGAAACTGCTGGAAGAAGTGTATGAAAATGTGGATTTGTTTTAGGGAGAGGGTCCATGAGCTTTCATCAGACTGTTCGAGAGGGGTCCACAGCCCCAAAATGGTTAGGAGCCATCGCTCTAAAATATGTGCGCCACAGACTCAAGCCCCACTTATCCTCCAGCGATTCCTTCCAGCTCCATCCATCGAACTGCACACATAAATCAACATCTATTGGAAGGAAAATAAACCATTATGTCTAATCTTCTATGCTTGCTGCTTTGAAGATGGTTCACTGTGAAGCAGCCTCCTTGCAAGGGAAGGGGCCCTCCCAGCAGCCTGTACCTAGCTCCATTTCAAGACAATCATAATGATCAATTTGTAAGGCTGATGGAAACCTTACAGAGGTGTCACAGCACAGCACTTGCTTGGATGCGGTCAGGCCGCAGACACGTTTAACCAGTGGGGGAAGAAAGGAGATTGTTTTAGCGAAGCTCCTGCAATGGGGGCTAGGGAAAGCAACTGCTTCACTCCCTCTTCCATCTTCTGACAGGGTGAAAAGTACACAGCTGCTGCTCCTGCGTCTGTCATTTCTGTTTCCCCAACTCCACGATCTCTGCAAGGTGTGAGGAGTCGGTGGAACAAAAGGAGCTTCACTCAGAAAGAAAGGACAGCCCTGAGCCTTCCTCCTTCTGGAGTGGAGTGGGGGAGGAGCCGGAGGACGCACGCCCCCATAGTGCCACCACTCACGAGCTCCATGACTTTGGCGGTCAGCTAAACTGCCCGAGTCCTGCTAGCCTCATCCGTAAAGTGGGGGCAGTGCCTTTCCTTCAAGAGTGTTTTGAGGATTAAATGAGATGTTATAACGGAAAGAGCTTAGCACAGTGCCTGACACACACAAGGTGCTCGACAAACATCACCTCCTTCCTTCCACGTATTCTAATGACTCCCATACAGCAGACATTTATATGCCAAGCTTTCTGCTACTCCTGAGTTACAGGCGTGATTTTCATCTGGAGATGACTTAAACCCCCCAGGGCACATGTGGCAATTCTGGAGACACTGTTGGTTGTCACAACTGGGGCAGGGAGGGTGCTACTGCCATGTAGTGGCAAAAGCCAGAGATGTCGCTAAACATCCTACAATGCACAAGACGGCCCCTCAAAAAAAGGACAAAAAGTTATCTAGCCCCGAATCCCAACAGTGCTGAGGTTGAGAAAGCCTGAGTTATAGGCAAAGTATAAACTGTCCTTGTCCTCCAGATGAGAGCTGTCTCAGTAAGGGCCTGGGCTCAGGAGCCACGGAGATTTGAGCTCTGAGAATCCCTAAGTGTAGGAGCTTGGGAAATACCCTTAACATCTCCAAAAGCAGATTTCCACTTCTGTGATATGGGGTTGAAGTGTCACTGTGAGGAATAAATCGTAAAGGGAAAGGACCAGGCACACAGCTGCCCTTGGTCAGTTCCTCCCTCCCGCTCCCCCTTTCCAACTTTAGTTACAAGTACGTCATACGTCTCCACAGTCATCCAGCTTTCACTGCCAGTTTCCAGAGAGTGAGCAATGCTGGAGTTACCCCAGGGGGCTCCACCGGCCTTAGCCCACAATTCTGCCCGCTCGCTAGGGCAAGGTCTGAAGGCTCAAAACCCCCTGCAAGCTGAGTTTATGCACAGTGGCATACTGAGGCATATGGAGGCTTTCCATGTTGCTGTTACTCTTAATAAACGTTACCATTTGTTGAGTGCTTACTATCTGCCAGGCAGAATTAGGACTTTACACATTATCATCTCGTTTCAAACAACCCTGGAAGGTAGGTAGGGAGGTAGGTAAACAGGTAGGTCTATAGGCAGGCCAATCTCAATTGCACAAATACATACCCTGAGGCTCAGGGTGAAAAGTGACCTACCCAAGAGCTCAGAGCTGCTGAACGTATTTTGACTCTGAAGGTGAACAGGAAACCTTTTAAGCATCTCTATTAGTCACAGCCCTGACCCACCTCGGTCCCATGCACCTTGTTATTCACTAAGGAAGAGCCTATGAAACTCAGAGCCGCCATCAGTGACGCTGAGGAAGCCTGACAGCGGCCACATCCACCCCAGGGCCTCTCGGTGCCCAGAGTCAGAACTGGCTCCCGTCGGAGTAGCCGCACAATTAAACCCGCTGTGCCCATTCCCCCTCTGAGGTTCCCGGCGCTACTCAACCCCTCCCCCAAGTGAAAATGATGAGCAGCTGAGGCTTCTCGAAAAAGCTCACTTTCAGAGAATTTCATCAGCATGTTTTCATTTTCCTTAAACTCGCTTCAGATTAAAAATCCTGAAAACTCATAACTTAGAAGAATTGGGAGGGGGTTCATCCGCAAACACTTCCCAAGTGCCTACTCCATACCAGCCCCCGTGACAGGCACTGGGAAATGCAGACAGCACGACAGAACCCCTGCCCTGGGGGTGCTCACCTTCTAGGCCGAGACGCAGGCCACAGCAGCCAAGTAACAAAGGGAGGTGAGGGCAGCTGTGAGGGCAGAGGAACAGAGCAGGCCTCCTGACAAGGGGAACCCCTGAGGCAAATCCTCAAGGATGAGGGGGACGCAGAGCAGGGTGCAGATAGCTGCTGAAAGCAGAGACAGGAGACACCTGGCCCCGGAACAGTGAGGACCCCATTGGGGCTGGAGTGAAGGGCAGAAGAGAGGCAGCAGTGAGGGCTGGGTTTTCTTCACTTTTTATCATGGAAAATTTTAGACATTAGCACATGAAGACAAGTCAGTATAATGAGCCCCACACACACACACCTGCCCACACCCCTGTCCCAACAACCAGGGAGCCGTGGCCAATCTCGTTCCATCGGTGTCCCCGCCTGCTCCCTGCGCTGCTGTGCAGGGTGGAAATGAACCCCAGACATCATATCCTTCCACCTGTAACCATCCCAGTGTGCAGAGAGGTGACTCCTCCATGGGAGAAATCACTGAGGCCAACCCAGTGCTGGGCCAAGAGAGGCCCAGATGTGTCACTTGCCCGTGGACACAGGCAGGGCAGTGGCAAGACCACTGGCCTATAATCAGCTCTCCTCCCCACATCTCATTGCACCAAATCACCTCGGCAATTCTGTGAAGACACCAGTCCCTCCGAGTCACTTATGGAAAACAGGGATAATGATATTACTTACCTCACAGAACAGCAGTGAGGATTATAAGAGATAATACATGTGGAGGCGCTTTCTAAATCTATAGTAAAGTATTATAAAAACCTGAGTAATTAGTATTAATGATATTTTTATCCTACATTTGCTGCCGAAAAATCAGACAATTCCTGCTAGGAAATAGGTATATCTGATTTAAATAAGGCAATCACCATCCGAGCACTTTACGCTTCGTAAGCAAAGTGGGAAGGCTTCGCTGCCTCAGCAACTACCAGCATTTATTCAGAATATGTGTGTTATGCATGCGTGTGATGTCCAAACAGAAACCCTTACCTGTCTGAGTCCTGCAGAGATTTCACCAGATGTGTATAGATGTCCTGCTCTTTCTTTAAGACCTGAATCAGCTCTTCATAGCCTAATTGTTGTTTTTCCTGAAAACGACAATGGGCATCTGACATTAAGAGAAGAATTTTGAAAGCGCACATCCTTACATTATGCAAACACATGTGGATAGTTCTGGTTTATAAATCCAAACAAAGGTGAACCCCTGTGCCAGGCTCCGGATCAGGCTGCAGTCAGAGGGCACCACCTGCAGGGGGAGTGGGGAATGACCGCACATCACTCACGGAGGAAGAAAGCTGAGCGCAGTGCTCCGGACAATACCCAACTGCCCTTCGTGAAACTTCCTCTGCCCTCCCCGCCCCAACCCAGCTCAGAGCTGCTGGTCATTGTTTTCACAAAACTACAAAGAATGCCCTTCCACGCTTGTTCTTGCTACAAAGAAAAGAAATTCATCAACCAAAACCTGACAAGTTTTAGGGACAAGGGACTTACATTAAAATAGTAGAGGCCAGGTGAGCCACGCTTTCAAGGCACCATGAACAGACTGATGATAAAGAGATCTGAGGGGGATCTCTGCCACTTACTAGCTATGTGACCTCGGCTAACCAGTTTAACAAACCTCTGTGAGGTTCAGGCTCCTCATCTATGAAGTGAGGATGTAATTTTGTGAATTTCACAAATGTGAAAATTTTTTTAGAGTTCAAATTTCGGCTCTGTGACTTCCTGGTTCTGGGACCTCAGGAAGTTACTTACTAGAGCCACCTGTAAAATGCTGGACAACAGCCACCACCTTATGGAGTTACAGAGCAGATACAAGTTCAATTGTGTGCTGGAAGGAATCAAGGATCCCAGGGGAAATGGCCAATTCCAGTACTGATGCAATGAAATTCAAAAGCAATCCACGTCTACAGCATTTTGTCACACCAGAAAATAAGGAAGTGTTTAAAGAATGGAGCACTGTCAAAAGGATACAGGAGCCAGTTTGAAAAGGCCAAGCCTGGGACAATTGAGCATCAAAACAATGATAGTAACAGATTAGAACCCACTGAGTGAAACAGGAATTCACGTCCACACGGACATGAGTAAATGAGTACATGGGAAGAAGAACGGGCTTTTCTTTACAGAACAACTAATAAATGTAGAAGGAATAATGGAATTAGAAGAATCACCATTTGCTAACCATCATGGTAAGAAATTATTCAGCCAAGAAACATAAAAGGAGGCTAAAACTAACGGGTGAAAGTTTGAAGAAGATCAGCGTATTTACATGGACTCAAAATACCTCCCCTCAAATACTTACTAATTACAAAGGAAAAAAGAGTAACTGCATAGTCGAGACACCATGCAGGCACCACCTTCACAAAGTTAACCCAAGTCAGCATGGCCGGTAATGCTTAGGTAACAAACCTAAGCTGTGTACTGTCGGATGGACACACTGAGGACACAGCTCTGGTCCTGTGACCCTCCTGCCAAGGATGCCTCACCTGAAGCCAGGCACCAAGAAACATCAGACAGACCCAACTAAAGGACACTCCACAACAGAACTGGCCTGGACGTTTCAAAAGTCTCAGGGCCGTGAAAGTCAATAGACTAAAGTCTACTAAATGCAACACAAGATCCTGAATTGGCTCCTTCCACTACAAAGGGCTTTACGGGACAGCTGGTGAGACACGAATGAGCCTGAGGGTTCGATGGTAGTCTGAGGGTCTCTGCTCAGTCCCTGGCTGTGACGGCTGTGCTGTGTCATACAGGAAAAGGTCCCTGCTGACACGAAGTACGCACTCAAGTATTCAGAACTGACAGGGCTTCACACAGGCAACTTACTCTCAGATGGCTCAGGACAAGCAAAACCCTTTACTCTTGTAACTTGCCTATACATCTGATATTATTTCAAAATAAGAAGAAAATGTTAAAATAAAGAAGTAAAGTGTGCAGGACACCTGGCACAGCGCCTGGCGCAGACTAGAAGCTCCTTAATGCTAGGGAGACGCTGGGTCAGTGGAGAGAGAGGGGCTGCAAGCAGCCCTTGTGTCTCGTGGACTCAGCCTGTCACCTAAAGTTCAGATAATGACCTAGGATAGGGCTTCCAACCCTAATGAAAACTCAAACATGAACGAGGGGAAAAAGGTACATCTTTATTTCCGCTAACCTCTAACTGAAATTTAGCGTTTCCTTCATTTAGGGGTTGAAGGAACACTGTTACTGCTACAAACCATAGTAGTACTCGGTGTTTTCCTGAGATTTTGTCATCAAAAGAAATAGTTACTTTGTATATGTTGCAAGTATCTCAAAATATTTATTCTCATCACTACCTCAAAACTACAGCAGCCACTCTGTTCACCACTAGATCTTGTTATTTACCACATTAATAAAGAAGCACCATTTCTACAGCTGATTTTTTTTTTATATTTTGATAACCAAATTTCAAAATAATTGGTTTCCTTTATAATCCTGTGCACATATTTTGTGCATTTAAATACTTTTCCAGGGAAGAGGTCCTTGGCTCCAGCACACTACCCAAGGGATGCAGATGGCAAAAAGGTTAGCAGCCCCTGACCCAGGAGAACGCTGCTGTGCTTCTAGCCCTGAACGAAACAAGGCAAAGGCACCACCTGCCAACTGAGGGTTTTAAATGCTAACCCACCAGTTTGGTCATGAGAAGCTGGCCACCCACACTGCTAGAAATGTCAGACCCTTTTGTAAATCGTGCCACATGACACTGACACAAGGAGCTCCCACCTGCCTTCTGTACACAGTCACCAGTGTCAGCTCCCACCCGTACACACCGCACGTAGACAGAGGGCCCCAGGGGAGCGCCTGGGAGGAATTCACCCGGGGATCAAGACAAAGAGGCTACCATGTCCTCAGGATGTCAGCCGTGGTACAAAGTGCTCTCCAGCATTTTCTCATTTAATCCTCACAAGCCAGTGAGCTCAAGCATTACCACTCTCCCCATTTTGGTGATGAGGGAACCGAGGCACGGAGTCAGGGTGGTGAGGCAGGGTGTGGACCCAGGCAGCCAGGCTCCAGGGCCTGTGCTCTTTGGTCCACCCGTGAATGACCCACGATGGATGCAAAGCACTGGGAGTTAGACAAAGGTGACACAGTCGCTGTCAGCCACATAAAGGCCAGGCAACAGTGACGACGAAAATAAGAAAACCTACTGCTTCTTGAGCATCTACCACCAAGGGCAGGGACTGTTAAGAGCGTGTGACCTTATTAGCTGTGTGACCTTGAACAAGTTACTCAATCTCTCTGTGCTTCAATATCCTCACCTGTAAGTAGAGGTAATAATTCTATATATCTCATAGGGTTGTGAAACAGATTAACTGAGCTAATCTATACAAAATTCTCACATGGATGCCTGGCACAGAGTAAACACTTAAGGAGTGTCAACCATAACTACCATTCCTACGCTCCGATGCTAGGCCAGGTCCTTTACATAGGTCATCTCTAATCACAATAACGACCAAGGAGGTATATTAATCTTCCCACTTTTCAGATGAATAAACTGATTCTCTGAGGGGACAGGTCATGTGTTTTAGTCCATTCAGCTAATAAGTGGCAGTCAGAATTTGTGCTTAGATAAGTAACCAACCAAGAAGGACTAGGAAAAAACATGAATAAATGTGGACCTCAGGTGGATGTGGGAGACTCAGCTGTGGGATGTACATATCCAGTGAAAGAATCCTGACCCTGTGTGTATATATATATATATATATATATATATATTTTTTTTTTTTTTTTTTTTTTTTTTGCGGTATGCGGGCCTCTCACTGTTGTGGCCTCTCCCGTTGCGGAGCACAGGCTCTGGACACGCAGGCTCAGCGGCCATGGCTCACGGGCCCAGCCGCTCTGCGGCATGTGGGATCTTCCCAGACCGGGGCACGAACCCGTGTCCCCTGCATCGGCAGGCGGACTCTCAACCACTGCGCCACCAGGGAAGCCCGCGACCCTGTATCTTAACTGGATCACCGTGGGCCTGGCTGGAAGCCCGAGAGGACCGCCCACTGCGGTGCAGGGCCTGAGTGCCCGGCTTGGTTCCCCTCCCCTCCTTTCAGGCAGCCATTCCAAACCTTCACCAGGTTTTCCAGGTCACTGCTCACCTCAGCCCCCACCCTCCACCTGCCAGCCGGCCACACCTGTGCTTGCTTTCCTGCCCTTCCATCTCCGTGGAACCAGGAAACTCCCTCCTCCTCCTCACAGACCACGCTCCATCAGTCGAGCGCTCTCCACTGACACCCTCCATGGCCCCTTACAGAGACCCTCCTCCAGCCCCACGGCACCCTGGTTCACCTTCACCCGGAGCTCGTGTACCAACCACGTGTTCACAGGCCTGGGGACCCCTTGCGGGCAGCAGCACCCCGAGCCAGGCACAGTGCTTGCCACAGGTGCTCGCTGAAGTGATGATTAAAAAGGTAAGAGGGGAACACAGGGACCAATGTGACTCTTCAGAGCAGAGATTCCTGTGGCTATTTTGCATAATGGAAGTCAGAGTGAGTCAACGTCTTCCTAGAAGCAAATTGCTCACCCATGTTAAATAAATGAACTCTTCAGAGCCATTTGGGTCCCACTGCATCAATCACCTGCTCCCCTGCGCTGAATCATGCCCCATTAGAATGACGTCATTTGGCTCCCTCGGCAGAGCTGGCAAACCAGTGGGTCTCCTCGGCACAGAGGCAGAGGGCCAAGTGGCCCAGAGGGGGCCCCTGCTCAGCAGGAGCAACCAACCCCCCTGTCCCCTACCCTCTGCCCGCCATCCCCACTCTCCACCCCCGCCCTCCACCTTGCCTCTCCAAACAAGACAGAGCCCCAGAGTCTACGACCTCTGGCATCTGTGAGGCTCTCCGGTATGTTCCCAGTAAACACTCCCTTTCATTGTTGTTTCGCTCAAACTCCTCAGCGTTGGATCCTACAGCTTGCAATCAAAAGAACCTTAACAAATACACTCACATTATTTTTAATCCTCTCAGGAGGCAGGCATGTAACTCCCCATTTACAGATTAGGAAGGTGAGCTTCAGTGAGAGGAGGTGACTTGCCCAAGATCACAGAGCTAATAAGCGGCAGAACGGACATTCTGACACCAAAGCCGAGGCATTTTCTACTCCACCATAGTTTCCTCAATGACTTGAAGGAAACGTATGTAATGGGCAGACCACAATCTGAAGAGGCAGCAGATATGTAAAGAGAGACCTTAATGGCTCACTTCCTGGTAATCAGGGCAATTTAGTGGCCTGGTAGACAGATGGTGTCTATTTCAGTAGCTATATCACAGCTCTGCAACAAAGACCTTTATTTTAATACTCAGGAAATTCAGCTGCAACGTCCCAACCATGTCAATAGCCAAACTATAAATCTCTGGCTGCAGCAAGTTAAATATGGTCAGTGTGTTTTACTCTCTGTTCTTCAATTCCCTGGTCATCTAGCATTAATTCTCAGGATCACACATGATTAGAAGGAAAACAGACTGCCCAGAGCCAACGGAGACATCATCACAGCCTCAAGTTCTTCATAGAAATGGGCAGAGGATAAACCCAAAATCAACACAAAATGGCCAAGGGCAGAGCAGAATAAATCCGTGTTTCCTACAAAGAAAGAACTACAACCTGAAAAGTATACCTTTCTCGGGGGGAAAATACCGTAGGCTGCAACAGCTGGGATTTCTTAAACTGACACCTAGAAATTTTCAATTCCTAAATGATCATTTATAACCTTTTATCCTCGATTTGCAATTACTCTTGCAGAACAGAATTAAAACCTTTGCTAAAATATGTAGGTATTTTGCACAGTCATTTAAGCATCACCAGGATCTAAAATATGACTGAAATGCCCATGGGATGACTTTATACTTGTGTTTCTAAGAAGTACAGGCAAGCGGCCAGCACAAAAAACTAAAAAACAATGCGGTACAGATGATCAAACTAGTGACATGAAATATTAAAATACTGTTAGTAAATTTAGAAACATTTTGTTCAACATTTAGACACTCTTTACATATCTAAAACATGATTCAAAATAGTAAAGTTTAACTAAATGTATTCAAATTAGTGATTATTTGTCCATCTAAAACACCTGATGGGCTGCTATCTTGTTTCAAAACAGACTGTGCCTCGTGAAAAGATGTTCAACATCGCTAATCATTAGAGAAAATGCAAATCCAAACCACAATGAGGTACCACCTCACAGTGGGCAGAATGGCCACCACCAGAAAGTCTACACATAATAAATGCTGGAGGGGGTGTGGAGAAAAGGAACCCTCCTGCACTGTTGGTAGGAATGTAAATGGGTGCAGCCACTATGGAAAACAGTATGGAGGTTCCTTAAAAAGCTAAACAGAGGGCTACCATATGATCCTGCAATCCCACTCCTGGGCATATATCTGGAGAAAACTCTAATTCAAAAAGGCACATGCACCCCAATGTTCACAGCAGCACTATTCACGATAGCCAAGACATGGAAGCAACCTAAATGTCCATCGACAGCTAAATGGATAAAGAAGATGTAATGGAATGTTACTCAGCCATAAAAAAAGAATGAAATAATGCCACTTGCAGCAACATGGATGGACCTAGAGATGATCATACTAAGTGAAGTCAGTCAGAAAGAGAAAGACACACATATGATACCACTTATAGGTGGACTCTAAAACAATACGATACAAATGAACTTATTTACAAAACATAAAGAGACTCACAGACATAGAAAACAAACTTATGGTTACCAAAGGGGAAGGGGGGAGGAGATAAATTGAGAATCTGGGATGAACAGATACGCCCTACTATATATAAAATAAACAACAAGGACCTACAATATAGCACAGGGAACTCTATTCAGTATCTTGTAATAACCTATAATGGAAAAGAATCTGAAAAAGAATATATGTACACACACACACACGCACACACACACACACACACACACGTGTATAACTGAATCACTTCGCTGTATACCTAAAGCTAACACAACATTGTAAATTAACTATACTTCAATTTTTAAAAAACAGTTAAACAAGACTGTGTCTGATTATGGGTTAACGTGCATCTTAATATCCAACTAAATTTGGTCAAAATAAAGGAACTATTCACAAAATAAAGCGACTAAATCACAAAACATTAGCCCTCTGAGATTTAGTTACTGGACTTGCCCAAGGTCACTCAAGTGAAGTGACAGAACCAAGAGAGGAATCCAGGCCTCCAGACTTCCGGCCCAGCCCAATGGCCAAGTCCTCGCTGACATTCTTATTCAAGAGGGATGGCAAAACGCAAATCCACAAATGGTCAGAGTTAAGAAGGAACTCCCACCGCTCAGGCAGCGGTGCGCTCCAGGACCAGAGCTGATACGGAGCGGATACACAGTGCAACGGTCGGTACTGGTGCTAAAATACTGAAACACGTCTACACCAGTTGTAAACTAACCCCTGATCCATACACCCCAACCACCCCAGCCCCTCTCCAAGACCCAGGAACTACAGGGTTGGTGCCTGGCACAAGAGGAGGCCTCCGGGACCCCACTCCAGCCCTAGCGCCTGAGTCTGTTCTGATGGCTGTGCCCGTGCTACACTGGTTGTTAATTATTTTGAGAATCATCCTTCACAAAAACCACAAGTCATGATCAGAGTCATTCATCAGAGAAAAATTTGCATAACAATTCCCTGTTTTCTGAACGTATGTACTTAATTAAAGCCAGGCTTAAAAAAAACCAACAAACCTTGGCCGACAGTGAACGCCTTTCTTTCCCATCTCTGGCTGCCTAGCTGTATTACAGGCAAGCTGCACGTCAGAACAATCTGGACGCATCTCCACAAACCAATATCATCAGTCATTCAATCAACAAATGTCCACTGAGCCAGGCACTGGGATTCAGACAGGAACACCAGTTCCCTTCCCCTGAGGTGCCTCCTGGGGTGCGCAGGGCTCCAGGGAGGGGAAGCACCAAGGCGGCTCCGTAACGTCAACCCAAGGGCTAAGCGCTACGGTGGATGGATGTGCAAAGTGCCGCACAAGGGGGTGGACAAGGAGACGTCGCGTTCAGCAGGCCAGGCAAGGAGCCCAGAGAAGGTGACACCAGAGCGGCAGCCCTAGGGGTGTGCAGGAGCCACCAGGTCAACAAGGAAGAAGAAGGCATTCCAGGCAGATGGAACAGCATGTGCAAAGGCACAGAGAGGTACAAACACGGAGTTTTCGGGAATCTGCAGGAAGTGAGGTGTTGTTAGAGATGATGGGGAATGAAAGAAAAGGAGAATGGAAAGCTAGCTTGGGGCCAGATCACGAAGGGCCTGCTGTGCCATTGTAGGTGTGCATGGAAATGTTCAACTGGGAAATGTTCTTACCTCGAGATTACATAGATCTTGAGAGAGTTGCCCCCAGGAGGGCAAACATGAGGCTCATCTTTGAACAAGCTCTAGTTTCTCGGTTTCCTGAGCAGTGCAAATACTAACACTCAGCTGAAGGATACTAATCTGTAAGGAGGAAAGACTGAGAACCCCTCCTCCTACCTGCTGTAAGCTCATTTACCAGCACAAGGGCCTTGGAGGATCTTTAGGTCAGAGGAGTCATCAAATATGTGTCAGGAAAGGATATGAATTTGCATGTGAATGTCCAATTTCAGTCGAGCTTACCTCGGAGAAGATGCTTTTGCTGCCTGGTGACTGAGAAGAGCACTTTTCTGTTATTAAGTCTTCACTCCTGAAATCGAGATCCCCCGCAGTCATTAAATAACGGTTCTGCTGTATTGCTTCCAAGTCTTTTTCACTGAATTTCTAAGGAAGAAAACAAATCATAAGGAAGTTGTCATCAAGAAAAAAATACCAAGCGATGGTCCCAAACTCTTTAAGGGAAGATTTACTGTTTTTCACAATTTAAACAATTTCCACCGTCCCCAAATATTAGGCAATTACACATGGTAATGCAATCCCTTTGTGCATTATTACAACCAGGAGCGCAGCACGCCAGCAAGGCACAGGCAAGGACTGTGGCAGTCATTACAAACCTCCCCTCTGGCCACCACTGGGACACCTCCCAGCGGGTACAGAAGACAAAGCCCAGGCTCTGGCCCCACGACCCAGGCTCCAATCCTGGGTCCTCCTTGGCCAGGGCGTGATTTCTGAGTCTGTTTCCCATGCTACAGGGTTAGTGCAGTGATTAGAGGGACTGTGTATCAAAACCCAACAAAGTCTAGGCGCTCCTGAAACATTACAAATTTGACAAAACTTGAACCGTCCATATCTACGAGGAGATTTGACTTCCAGGAAGAAAAAGGCAAGACTGCAACTACTTTGGGGGTCTGGTCACAGGTGAAAGCTCCTCCTTCACGATGAGACACAATACAGCCCACTTCACCAACCCCTTCAGACGAGGTCACATCCAACGATACTACAGGCCTGGAAACCACTTCTCTGGTCTTCTGGCCAAATTCAAGCACAGAAATCTATTCCTAACAATTTAAAACCTGGTAACTCCTGAACTAGGTGTCCGTCCACTCTCTGTGGGAAATTAAGGGTGAGAACCTCATCTCATTCCTAATCACCCATCAGAATTAATTCATCATGTCAAACATTTCTAAAATAGCTGAACACAAGCAAGAAAGTAGAAGCAATTTTTTGTAAAAACCCACTGAACTGTAACAGGAAGCACTGGGAATCAAATAACCAAAACAGAAATTCTAGAATTACCATCATGCAGTTGTGCTTGAGTTACAATTTTCATTTTTATTTCTTAAAAGTCCAACTATACATACACATTAACAAACGGGCCCACAAGGCTTAGAAGGGAACAGCCACCCCTAGCTCGCCACTTCTCACCTCTGAGTCCCACTCGCAGGATAAAACAGCTTTTGACTCTACTGATTTCTGTTATTTACTTCCATGTTTCTACACTGCGCTCCTATGCTCACATTGCTTGATTTCCTAAGGTTAGATTTTATTAACTGGCTCCTGTCATAGAAGTTTAAGGATGTAGCTCTCGCATCATCCACCCCCCAACGCTTTTCCTAATAGTTACATCACGATTTTGGTTAAATCAACATTCTGCATTTACGTGATTATGGCCACGCACATACTGTCCACAGCCCAGCCAAATGGTGTTCCATGGTGACATTTCCGTTCATGTTTAATTCCTTGCTTTTCTTGGAATTAGCAACAACTGCTTTGTTGTGTTTACTTAGTTCGTAAAACTAAATTATGTACTTGGCGTTAATTTATCTCCAAACTTATAAATTCTTCTACATGGAGTCAAGACACATCAGGTAAATGATGGGCTCTATTTCAGTTTCTTGAAAGAATCCCAACTAAGCCCTCCCTCAACGGCTCAAATCTGGCCTTCCACGTAAGTGGCTGGGATCTCCCTTCCCCACGTGCCAGGTGAATTCCCTACTTTCTGGATCCCATTCTGTGTTACTTCCTCGCTCGTACGGACTCGTCCTCCAGCAGTTTCCTGCAAGGAGCACATGGAGGCAGATGATTTTAGGCATGAAATGTCTGAAATTGCCTTTATTCTGCCCTCACTCTTGCTGCCAGCTTGGCTGACTACAGAATGCTGGACTGGAAACCACTTTTCGTCAAAACTCGGAAAGCACTGCTCTCCTGTCTCCTGGCTTCCAATGTTTTTTTTTTCTGTTTTGTTTTGTTTTAACATCTTTATTGGGGTATAATTGCTTTACAATGGTGTGTTAGTTTCTGCTTTCTAACAAAGTGAATCAGCTATACATATGCATATGTTCCCATATCTCCTCCCTCTTGCGTCTCCCTCCCTCCCCTGGCTTCCAATGTTGCTGCTGAGAATTCTGATGTCATTTCGGGTCTGGGTCCTTTGTATGGGACCTATTATTTTCCTCTCTCTGGAAGCCTTTCAGATCCTCTCTTTGCCCCTGTGTTCTGAAATTTCACAATGACACAGGATTATGAAATTGCGATAGAGGTCTTTCTTCATTCACCGTGCCAGAAGCAGGGCAGGCCCTTTCAAGGTAGAGATATCTGCCCTTGCATTCTGAAAAGTTTTCTCCTATTACTTTGAACTTTTCCTTCCCTCTGCTTTGCCTCTTCTATCTTTCTGGAACTTTTGTTCGTCATATATTGGAGCCCTTGACTCGAGCCTCTGATTTTCTTATCTTTCTTCTCTCATTTGCTCACCTTTTTGTTTGTTTCTGTGTTTAACTATATTTTCTGGGAGATGTACTTGACTCTCGTGCAACTTTTCTAACTCTTTTATTAGGCTCTTTATATCTGTAATCATACTTCCAATTTCCAATAAGGTCATCCCTCTTTTTCCCAAATATCTTTTTTATCAGATCCCGAACTCATTTCTTATCTGAAGATGTTACAGTATTGAGTTTTTTGAAAAGCTGTCTAGTTTTCTTCTCCGCCTCCACTGTTTCTGTTTCCTCTACGTAGCTTTGTTCTGTCTTTGTCTTTCCTCTTAGACGCTTTTCTCCTGTTTGGGGAACTCGGGCCACCCACGTATCTTTAAGGGTAGAAGTGTCCAGAAGCTCCGTGAGTGTGGAAAAGTACCTCAATGGCAGCCTCACTGTGAGGTGATCAGGCGGGGACTCGGCTGTTTTGTTGAAGGACCCCCTACTGTCAGTCAGCATCTTTCAGTCTTCTGGGTCCACAGAGGACTCTCCGTGCTGGTACGCACACTTCCACTCCTTCTCACTGAGGGATCCACTCCTGTTTTCAGCTGCACCTGGTGAGCCCCAGGCCAGAGCTTCTCTGGTTTAAGGTCCCCACAGAGTAAACCTCCCATATAGTGCTGGTGACAATAAGGCCACCTAACTGCCCAGCATTCCAGCAACCTCTGTTGCTGACAAAGGTACCAGGTACCCCCACTGCCCACTGAGCCTTCCTGGGTTCTGTAGGATTAATCAGCTTCTTCTTGTTGGCTTTTCATCCCCAAGGCATGAGGCAGACGGGAGAAAGCTGAATCCTATGGAGTTACCACTTATCATTCAAACAGCAACCTGCCCTTCCACCATTCCCATTCTCCTGGTCCTGTGCGTTTATACCTTTTCACCCCTTCACCGTCACGTTAATGAGGCTTCAGGAGGAAGCAGTGTTAAACACGCATGTTCACTCCACCATGGTTACCCGTAATTCTGAGCTGAATCAAAAATCCAATATACCATCAAATGATAAGGGTAGTCCAAGACAAAAAAGGAACAGATAGAAGAAAAATACAGAGGAGTGAGACAGCATGGCACAAAGGAAAGCCAGTACCGCAGCAGAAGGCTGGCGCTACAGCAAAGCAGGCCAGGGCCTGAATCAGGCCCTGCCGTTTACTAGTCACGTGACCCAGGACAACTCCCTTCTCTTCTCGAAGCTTTCATTTCTACAAACTTACCTCCCTGGTGGCTGAGGTCCAAATGGCATAAAGAAAGCTCTACAGCGCTCCGATAAACAACAGTGAAGACCACAGTCCTTTTTTGCCCAGCCTTACCTTTTTATAAGCATTCCTGTAAAAAAAGTTTAAAAGGCAAAGCAAAACCAAAAAAACCTATGCCGAAGTCAAAAGATTTAAATACAAAAGAAAAACTGTTGTGGTACCTGAAGCAACAAGTCCTTCTGATTGGCACTTTCTGTTAGACTTCTGATCACTTGCTCTTGACTGTGCAATTTTTTATTACTTTCATTCAAAAGACTCTTGTAACGATTCTCCACTGCTTTCTCTCTTTCATTCACTTCACTGCGTAATTTCTCAACTTCATTTCTAAGGTCCTACCAGAAGAAAAAAGAAAAAATGGAATTTACTTGACAAAAGTTTCAAGGTAATCTTTCACCTGTTTACCTTACTGCTGTAAGAGAGCAAGCTAAATAGATATATTTAACAAACGTGAGCTTCCTTCTCATTTAAAGTCTTATAAAAACCAACTTTTAAGAATAATAAATTTGGGGAAAGCTTCAATGCACAGACATTTATCACAAAATTATTAACAATCCTGAAAAACCAGAAAGAAACTAAATGTCTAAATCTAGCAACAGAGAATTAGTTATAAAAAGCATATGGTATAAAAAAAATCACAATTATGAGTAAAAACAAAGCAGGATACTATGTAATATGATGCGATTGTTTTCTAAGCGTTTACACAAAATATTGTCAAGGCTATGGGGAAACACACCAAAATAATGACAGTATCCCCAAGCAGAGGGATTATGGGTGACTTTGCATTGATTTTCATTTTTCTGAGTTTCTAAAATCTCTAAGTCTGTATTACTTTCATAATCAGAAAAAAAACTGTCTTAAAAAATGACATTTATAATAACATGGAAAATGCTGATGTTATATTGTTAAGGAAAAAAACGTAAAACAAACAGTATACAGTGTGATTTTTAACTACCTCAAAATCTGTACTATTTATAATAGTGAAGCACTATTCATAACAGCAAAAGGCTGGAAACAACCCGGATGTCCACCCACGGAGGAACAAACTCTGGTGCATTCTCACAGCGGGGCACTCTGAAGCTATAAAGGAAAAGGAATGAGGACTCTACAAATATCCCGCCCTCAAGTAATCTTCTAAACATATTGCGCAGGTGGGCACGTGGGGTGGAAAGTGGTGTGGACCCCAAGAGAAAAGAAAAGTATGTCTAGCATACTGCCATTTATTTAACCATAAATAATGGCTGCCTATACGGAAAAGGAGAGAACAAGGTACAGCAGAGAGTAGACTCATTTTACAGATGTGCCAGTGAAGTTGTTTAAATGTTTAGATAATTATTTTAAAAATAAAATAATAATCTCCTAAAACTAAAAGCAAAAGAAACAGAAAAAGAATTTAACTGTGTATCAAGGTGACTGGTTAACCAACCAGAGAGGAACGATCTCAGTAACGTAAAAGCAGACTAATTTGTACACCCCTAGTGGGATATTTCTCCAATGTCAAAGGGACTGCTGTAAAAATCGTAAACTGTTTTCAGTAATCATGTTGCAGGAAATAATATTCGTATTGTTACTCTGAAACTGTGTGCATAGATATATACATATTTATTAAATAAGTAATTATGACTATCATAAGAACCAAGCCTCAGAGAAAACAAATACAAATATAAAAGAAGTTAAAACATGTAATTCTAAATTTGAATTGGAAATACGAATATGAACTTACATTTTATTTCTTTCCTTTCACTGAAAAAGCCTAGAATCAGTATCCTCCCTAGCATGCAGGCTGTAGTCTCTAAATATCATAGCTCACCAAAAAAACCCAACAGGGTTCTTTAAAACAGTGGTTCTCAAAGTGTAGTCCCTAGAATGGAGTTAGCAGCACCACCTGGGAACCCCAAATGCAAATCACTGGGCCCTAACCCACACCTACTAAATCAGAAATTCTGAAGGGAGGGAGGGAGGGTCCAACAATCTGTGTTTTAATAAGCCCTCCAGGTGATTCTAAATCACACCAGAGTTTGCCTTATAGAAAGGGATGATTCCAGGCCTGGGGCAGGAATATATAGTATGAGCTCAGACATCTTATCATGTCAGAAAGGAAGGAAGCTGTCAAAGACTACACATTCACGTCCAGAGAACTCAGGAATCAACTCGAATAAAGCTTTTTCACTGTCGAAAGATAGGACAATTAGAATATCAAGGATAATGACAATGAATTAAAATACATCAAAAATGTTAAAAAGCTATGAGTTCATAATAATTAAAAAATAAAAAACCTTTTGGTCACTGTGATAGGCAGAATTACGGCCCCCACATCCTAATCCCCAGAATCTCCGACTACGCTGAATTACAGGGTAATAAAAGTTGAAGATGGGATGGAGGTGGCTAATCAGCTGACCTTAAAACAGAGATTATCCAGGTGGGCCCAACATAATCAAAGATCCTTAGAAGTGGAAGAGGGAAGCACGAAAAAGACTCCACCAGCCATTGCGGGCTTTGAAGATGGATGGGAGTCACGGGTCTAGATGTGCAGACAGCCTCTAGAAGCTGGAAAAAGCAAGGAAATGGATCTTCTCCTGGAGCCTTTAGAAGGAACACAGTCCTGCCATGGTAAGACCCATTTCAGATTTCTGACTTCCAGAACTACAGGGTAGGTTTGTGTTGGTAAGCAGCCAAGGGTGTGGTGATTTGTTACAGCAGCAATAGGAAACGAATACAGTCACCTTTAGAAGATTTTAGGGAATTCTTCCATTGTCTTTCTTGTATGAACTACACCCCAGAGTAACTAAATAGATAATGAAAAACAAATTTTTCTTCATACAAGTATACAGCTATAAAAGAAGAAGGAATGATGAAATTAAATTATCACCATTTTGCAAACAATCATCCATGGCTAGTAACATCACAAAAACAGGGACTATCAGATACAATGTACCTCCTGCTGGAAGTACAAATGACCACCTATGATATAATCTTGCCAAAAAATTAAACCTGAATTTGATCGTGCACCTTATCTAACTCCCAATTTATTAGAAATAAAAGTCAGCAGAGAAACAAGTTCAGTGACATTACAAAACTACAATCAGCAAAATCCAGAATGTGGAAAACAATAAAGGACAAAGGACCCAACTTATTCAACAAATAAATTTCAGAGAAAAAAAAGGAGAGAGAACCTGTAGATTAAATAATAATTAAGAAAGTTAGGGAAGGCTAGTGTGAACTCACAAATTCATACTGATTCTACTGATTCATTCTGAGTTCATTCTAGCGTCCTTTTCTTAATACACACACACAAACACACGCACACTTGCTCACACACAGAGATGGACTTAGAAATAAATACAGGTGTGTATGTGCATGTATGCAAACGTATTTTCAAGCTCTGTCTACTGCCAAGGCCTGGAAGTACTGACACCCCAGTAGTAATGAGGATACCTGTCATTCAGATCTTGGTTCCTAAATATCATTCTCCAATAAAAGAAACCAGAGACCCTTAGAGAAATGGTTGATTCCAGGATTGGGTTAGGGAAAATACAAGAAGAGTCCAGGACATCCTGTGACCCTAACAAGTATGGAAGTGCTCAAGAAATGTTAAAGACACAGGAATCAATTTGAAGGAGTTCCCAATGGCCATATCTGGGCCAATCTGAACAAGAAAATAAAACACGATAGTAACGGCTTAACAACCTACAGAATAGAACAAATATCCATGAATCCATACTGATATAAACAACTATACAATAAATAACTGCAGGAGAAGGGGCAGCCCTTCCTTACAGTAGAATTACAACTAGTAAGTGTAGAAGGAATGATGGAAAATCACCACTAAGCAAACACCACAGTAATGACTGTTGTAGGTAAGGGTCATCAATAAGATTCTTAAAAGTATGAGGAGAAACAAGACATTTACATAGTGTCAAAGTATTTCCCCCCAAAATACTTATCACAAATGGAGAATAGTAACTTTACTGCGGAGAAACCCAGGAGACCCCCACCTTAACCAAGTGACCAACACTAACTGCACCAGAAATAAGACGGATTGACATTATGCACCTCCAGATATGACATATCTCGTCTATGCTATTCTTGCCAAAAATGTATAACCTCAATCTAATCATGAGAGAAACATCAGACAAGCCCAAATTGAGGGACAGTAACAAGATAACTGATCAGTACTCTTCAAAGGAGTCAAGGTCACAAAAGACAATGACTTGAGCAACTGTCCCAGATTAGACAAAACTAAGGAGACATGACAATTAAAGGCAACGTGGATCCTGGACCAGAAAAGGGGCATTAATGGGAGAACTGGCAAAATTCAAATACAGTCTGCAGATGACAATACTGTATCAGTGTTAATCTCCTGATTCTGTTGAGTGTTCCACAGTTACGTGAAACGTGAACATTAGGGAAGCGGGACGAAGGATACATGGGAACTCTGTTATTATTTCGAATCTTTATGTCTAAAATTATTTCAAAAGTAAAACTTTTTAAAAAAGAGACTTATCAATCAGTACAATGTCCAGATCATGATTTGAACAAACTGTTTTACAACAATTTTTAAATAAGACAGGGAAATCTAAACATTAACTGGCTAGTTGGTAATATTAAGAAATTATTAATCTTTCTGAAGTGGAAAAAAAATTTTTTTAACATACTGAAAAACCAACAAAATAATATGCCTGGGAATTGCTTAAAATACTTGAGTGTTGAAAGAGAGGCAGTTGGGAGGAGGGTACAGATGAAACAAGGTTGGCTATGAGTTTATGAGTGCTGAGCTGGGTGACAATTACCAGAGGGTCAATGTACTATCCTCTCTCCTTTTCTGTGCATTTGCGTTTTTCTTTAGTAAGTACTTTTTTTAAAGTAATGATTAAAAACCTGAAAGAAATTACCAAAACACATGATTATGGATGATCTTTTTTTGTGTGTGGTACGCGGGCCTCTCACTGTTGTGGCCTCTCCCGTTGCAGAGCAAGGCTCCGGACACGCAGGCTCAGCGGCCATGGCTCACGGGACTAGTTGCTCCGCAGCATGTGGGATCCTCCCGGACCAGGGCACGAACCTGTGTCCCCTGCATCAGCAGGCGGACTCTCAACCACTGCGCCACCAGGGAAGCCCATGGATGATCTTTTCAATTATTTTTTCCCAATTTTTAAAACATTTTATACTAAGTATAGACCACATTCATAATGGGGGATAAAGTAAACATTTTTAAAGTAACATTTTTTAAAAAGAGAGAAACCACTTCAAAAATTAAATGTTACTCTTTTTCCTGGGCAAACAGATGATGGTAAGATTGTCCTAAGCCTTTAATCCAAAACAACCGGACCAAGAACCTATCACGAGTTATAAATGTAAACAGAAATTCAATTCTAGAGGGAGGAAAGAAGATCTTATTATAAGGCAACGGTAACAGAATTCTAAAGCTAAAGAATAAAAACATTCTCCCACAATACAGTTGGGCCAACAAATTAAGACATTTTCCCACTGCAGACGTTCCTGTCAGCCCTTGTCCATCTGCAGCCATAATTTTTATACAATTTTAACTTTGGTTTGGATTTTTTCCCCAAAATGTTACTTTATTCCATTACACCATGAGCTACAAAGAGCACACACCAACTAAACAATGATGACACATAAAGAAAAAATCTTAAAAGTTAAAAAGAAAAGTTTAAGAGTATAACGTCCAGAAAATAATTATTAAAAAAAAAAAAGTACAGAAGACGGAGGTCCACGGAGCTGCTGCGCCTGAGCTTACAACTTGGCTCTCCTCCTCTGAGTCCAGGAGAAAGGC
Source organism: Delphinapterus leucas (assembly GCF_059928025.1). Taxonomy (NCBI): domain Eukaryota; kingdom Metazoa; phylum Chordata; class Mammalia; order Artiodactyla; family Monodontidae; genus Delphinapterus; species Delphinapterus leucas. Next base: position 111,094,929 of record NC_143134.1, read on the forward strand.
TAGATGAGGTCACCGGGTGACGCTGAGTGAAAGATACCACACAATCTTCCTATCTATCCATTTTAATGAGCGTATCCTACCTCTCCTATTTCCCCACCATCTGTCTGCTCTTACGGGGAATAGAGCAAAGAACAGCTCTGTGCATAAAACAGGTTTTTTCTAACTTCTGGTTTGTTTTCTTAGGCTAAATCTCCAAGAGTGGAATTACTAGACCAAAGAGTAATAATAATAAGCATGGTTCGAGGATTCTCTCTACAAAAGAATTCACTTTCTTCCCAAAAGACAGTGGCTGAAATGCCACCAACAAAGCCTAAGTTTCCTGTTTCACCACAATCTCGCCAGCACTATTTTCTTAAATCTTTGCTAATTTAATTGGTATCAGATGGTCCTTCAAAGGGTTTGAATGCGCATGTCTCTGATGGCCCCCACCCTCGGCTTTGATATATCTGATTATCTGGATTTCCCCTTGTGCAAACTGTCTTTAGCCATTCATGAAAGCAGTTTCGAGGACGGTTCTAAAGAAAAGCCGATCTCTCAAGAATCGCCCACGGTGAGCGTACACAAGCGCACACGCACTCGCACACTCTCACGGTCCCCCGACATCAGAAAGGCCACCAGGACAGAGTCCATCTGTCTTACCAACGCTACCAGAGAACAGGCCGATGATGAACGTTTCGCGATGGTCTTGCCTTCCTGACCGCTTAGCGAGCTGTCCTAGTCCGAATGAGGACGGGGCCCAAGCGCAGAGGAGCAGCCACGGCTGGTGGGCAGTAGCCTGGGGCCGCCCCGGGACCGCCCACGCCTGGGTTCCACTGGTAAGAAAAGCTGCGGTGTGTCAAATCACATTAACCCACGTAACCTTCGCAACCCACGTGGCCTGCAAGGCTTTACTCCACCTGTACCCCCACTACCTCGCTGACCTCTTCTGCTGCTCTCCCCTCACTTGTTCCACTCTGGCACACCCGGCTTTCTTGCCGTCTCTCTTACATACCACGTACACTCCCAGCTCAAGGCTCTTCTACTCGCTCCTCACCCTGCCTGGAAAATTCCCCAAGGCTGCTCCCTCACTTCCATCAAGTCTGAGCTCAAATGTCACCTTCTCAGTCCAGTCTTCCCAAGCCCGTCCCACCTAAAATAACCACCACAAGCCCCACCGCAACCTCACTCCCCATATCCCTTCCCTTCATTATTCTTCCTCATAGCATCTGCTAATACGGTGTTTAATTATGTGTATGTTTTGGTTGTAGTCTCCCCTACCATGAAAGCAGGGATTTTTGTGTATTTTGTTTACTGTTTTATCTCCAGCACCTAGAATGGTACCTGGCACATAGTAGGCACTCACGGCAGATTTAAGATAGCCATAAATTCTTTGACCTTCCCATTGAAAGGTGTGGCGTCTGTGTCCCCTCGTATTAAGTCTGGGCAGTGCGGTGACTACCATGACCAATAGAATATGGCAGAAGTGACACTAAGCCAGTTTCTGGGTCCAGGCTTTAAGAAACTGGCAGCCTCCAACTCGTGTCTCTTGGAACTATGAGTCACCATCCAAAAAGCACGACTACCCTAATGCTGCCATGCTGGAGAGGCCACACACAGGTCTCCAGTTGACAATCCCAGCTGTGTCAGCTTTCCAGCCATCCCCCAAAAGGTAGCAGACATGTGAGTGAAGAGTTATGGATCCTCCAGACCAGCCCATCCACCAGCTGAATGCCATGAGTGACCTGGGCCATGGAGAGCAGAAAATCACCCAGCTGAGCCCTGCCCAAACCCTTAAGCCACAAAATCATGAGATATAATAAAATGGTAATGTTTTGAGACACCAAGTTCAGGGGTAATTTGTTATGTAGCAACAGATAACCAAAACAGCACTCAGTAAATATCTGTTGGACGACTGAATAAATGAAGAAGGTAGATGGGACTGCTCCCATTTTATGAATGAGGAAACAGGTCCAGATAGGTAAAGTAATTCTCCCAAAACCACAGTCACTAAGGGACAGCACCTGTCTGATTCCAAGCCTCTCGGTTCGCTTCCACACAATGACAAGGGTTTGGATTTCTTCGTTATCAGCCACTAATGCAATGATCCCAATCCACTCAGTGGTCATCTGACACTTGCTTTTAAACAAACCTCCCCCTGAAAACTGCTGAGAAAGGGACAATGAAATCTTTTGTTAAGCCACTTAGGTACATCTTTAAATTCACAATAAATTCACCTGCCATCCTAGAGAGATCCTACTTTTTAATTTTAAAATATGTGTGTATTATGCTAAGTAAAAAGTATACACTGCTCATGTGCACAGTAATTACAGGTCCACTTAACATCATTTCCCAGATTCAGTTCCCTCCTTTATAAAACACCTATCAGACCCGTACTTTGATGTCTGGTCAAGTTTTTGTCTACGTGCGTGTGTTCGGCAATCATTTATTCCATTCTCCAGTTCTTTTTTTTTTTTTTTTTTTAATTCAGCAACCTAGGTTAACAACTTCTTACATGTTTTACGTGATAAAAGCCACTATGTTGTTGCTTTTCTCCCCCATATATCCCTCAACCTAATAGAGCTGACAACGTGAAAACAACATACCTGTTCCAGGATCCCACCAAGGACGTATAGTTTTGTCATTCCTCCAGATTGGGGGGTTCTTAACCTGAGGGCCACTGAACAGGTCAGTCCCTGGGAGTCCATGGAAATTTGTTCATGTGTACATTTTGGGGGGTAGAGCGCTCTCAGCGTAAATCAGGAGTTCAAGGAAAGTCAGGACACCAAAGGGTACAAACTGTTTCTCTTCTTATAAGCTTAGTAACAGAACTACTATTTACCAAGGCCAAGGCATTTTCACATAAAACATCTCTAACCCTTAAAACTGCCTACACAGTAAGTATTATTAGTCCTGTGTTTACAGAGAAGAACCTAGGGCTTGTAGAGACTGAAAGATTTTCACAAAGCTTTATAACAAGAAAGTTCTGGTGCTGAAATTCAAACCCAAGTCAGTTTGACCTCACATTCTGTACTCTTCCCACTCAGCTGCACTACTGGTAAAACCAAATAAAGTATAAAACCACCCTGCGACACGGGCTTCCACTGGTCAGCAGTCCACTCCCCGGAGCTAATTTTATAGTTTCTCAAGGACTCGGGATGGATGGAATAAACCAGCTAATGAACGAAGCAGGACCAAGGATCTTGGACCACACATGAAGAGCAGTCGGAGAAGGCTTGAAGTCAAAGGACCACTGCAGGGAGGGGGGAAATGTGTGCCAAGGTGGCCTTGAGGAGGAGTGGCTGCCATGGCAACACAGAGACAGCTGATGGGCTCGTGGGCTCGGCACCAGCAGAGTTATAATAAATGTTTAGGGGAGGTATGGAAACGGCATGTCTCGCCTGAGCAAAACAATCAGAAATGAAAATTGATAAACTTGGGTGGTTTCCCCAAACCTCCTTCAATATTTCTGGGCTGTGAAGACAGGGAGACCTAGCCTTGAATCCTGGCTCTACTGCTAACTAGCTGTGCGGCCAGAGATAGATAACTTAAATCTTTGTTTCCTTTCCAGTAAATGGAGATACTATTATAGATTCCTAGCATCCTTGGAGGGTTAATTGAGAGATGGGTGCCCGGCATAGAAGCAGGTGCCCAGGAGACAATACTGTGTCACCTCCGCCTCTCCCTACAGCCCCCAACCCCCGCTCCAGAACGACCTCTCTTCCCACGCTTCCTCGTCTGGGCACAGCATCGCCATCCAAGGTTCGGCTCTTCCCCCTGCCTCTCACACACACCTCCTCATCCAACAGGAGACCCAGGCCTGAAGGTCCAGCGCATCCTCCACACAGAGCCCGTGAGAGATGAAGAGTGAGGTTCTGCTGCTCCTACATGGCCACGAGTGCCCAAGTCCTGCCCTGCCATCCACTCCTACTGCCCTCCCCACACCCCCAGAGTTCTCAGAGGCACTGAACATAGGAAACAATCGCAGACTGAGAAGCAAAGTACAAGTCTGGACAATCTCATAACCACAGTAGAGCTTTCTAATAAAATTGAGGGCTGTTTATTTGTTTTCGGGGGGGCCGGGAAGGGGTGGGGGGAACAGGGAGGGGATATGCAGCTTAAGGGAGCCATCCGAGTCCTCTTGCTCAAGTAGAGGCAGAAGTGGAAAAAGAAGACGACTGAGGAAATGAGGATGTCAGCCAGCCCAGCAAGGGCCAAGCCTGGCTAGGTCTGCAGAAGGAAAGCGGAAGAATCCAGAAGCTGTGTTCTTAAGGTACAGTAACCCAGGAGCAAGGACGGCCCAGTGAATATCCTGGACTCTGATTAACCAGATCAGCCCCTCCTCCTCCCTGGAGGAGGCATTAGAAGGCAGGACGGGCGAAGCTGAAGCACTGGGGGCAGAGAGAGAAGCACCCCCTCTCTCCCTCCAGCCCACCGCACTGCCTTCTTCAGCACGTGGCTCCCATCTGGTCAACGGCAACCGCTGTCTAAGTGCTCTCCTGACTGCGTTCACCCGCCAAACCACATGCATTCCTTTGATCATTACCTCTCTGCCCAGAACCCTTCAGGGACTCTGAGTTAACTGCAGGACGAAGCCTCCTAACAAGCAGTCACTCTGGGCTCCCTCCGGTGGGCTCCCTCCAGCAGCTCCAGCTTACCTTCTATCTAGCCTTATCTCACCCAACTGCTCCACCAGCACTCCAGGCCCCCACCTGCCTCCAGCCCGTCCCCTCCATCTGGAAACAAAATAGTAAGATCTCCCCAATTCTGCCTGGAGACAGCACGCTTATCTTACAAGGGCCAATCCAAGGGCCACCCCTTCGAACAAAGCCCTCCCTGATTACTCCGGCCCTCAGCAATCATCCTCCCAAAATGTTACCCACCACTTTATTCTATAAACGTCTACAGCACCTCAGAGAGCGCTGGGCACTCTACCTCCATCGCACGTCATCCACCTCTCCCAGCAGCCCTACGAAGTGGAGGTTCTGATAACACCCATTGCACCAATCAGGACACTGCAGTTCAGAGAGCTCAAGCAACTTAACCAAAGTAAAAAGTGGTGGAATCAGGATTTAAAACCAGGCCTATCTGTGTTCTTTTTACTAAACTAGTGGTTTTTCAAACCGAACTTGCGAAGCCCTCGGATTAGCAATGCCCAAACCTGGCCGGCTCTCAGCATCATCTAACTACGTGTTCCCGGGCCTTCCTCCAGAAACTGAGTCGGTTGGCTGGGGAAAAGCATGGAAATTTATATTTGGTTTTAATGCAGGAATCTGCAGAGCTCCCTTACGTACATTTGTTTATTTGCTTCTGAACAAAGAGACAAGGGGAAAAAGTTTGAAGACCCCTATCCTACACCAGACCACCATCCTGCTTTAAAGTGAGAGTGGCCCCAGCAAGTCTGCACGATGCCATGAACTGAGCTGCCTCAATTTCCACCCAAATGGGCCATATTTCCTTGAAGATTCCCAGGCACACTCCGGGCCAACACTGAGCTGAGCGTTGCCTTTGCATATCAGAGCTCTCTCAGGGCAGTTTTTTTTTTTCTTTTTAAGTGGGCTGTATGAAAAGTAAAATATCCCTGTAATCTTAGAATCACGTTAGAAATGAAAAGCCAGGCCCTCACACTTCCTTCTCCAGGCAGCTGGTTTATTTTATCTCTAGCCAGATGGAGAATGAGAAGGTTCTCATCCATCAAATTTCCATCTTATCAGGTTTCACTGTGAGAAAGCTTGTCAAAGTGCTCAGTGGTTACCTTTAAATATACAAAGGAAACTTCTCCAAAATCTTAATGAGGTACAGGAACTCAGTGATGTAAGAATCTCCAGAATTAGTAGGAGATACTGGCGTTCCAGCCACGCTCTATGGAGCCTCGTGGCTGCTGGGGGCTGAGGCAGGAGCGGGACGAGGTGGGGAGAGAGGGGCTCCCAGGCCTGCTACCTCACCCCACCCCACCCTGAGCAGCTCCACTTTTCTATGTTTTCTCTCCAGAAGAGTTCATCTGAACAAAGAATACATATGCTCAAAAAATAAATAAACAGAAACCACTGAAGTGAGACAGTCCTTGCCAAAGAGACCAACAAACATGCGCGGTACTGGCTGCGAGCAGTGCAGCTCTGAGCAGGGAGCTCCATGTAGGCTCCACCAGGAAGCCGGGGAAGAACGAACGGACAAAGGTGCTGAAGCTCAAGCTGTGCGGGGGCCGAGGCCCAGCTGTCAGGCGCCAGGCGAGGCACCACACGTCTCTAAAACCCCACCTGCCCTCTCCTCCAGCCCCCTCCCCGCTCCCCCTGTGCCAGGCTCATTCATGCCCCAGCCTTTGCACAGGCCTTCCCTCTACCAGGAATGCATTTCCACCTCCTGTCCCCCTCACCCCCAGGCAAACTGCTACTAAGCCTTCAGGTCTCAGCTCAAACCCACGTCTTCTGTGAAGCCTCCCTCCCCCTCCCCGGCACCTCTCTCAGCACAGCTGCATTCTCTGTGCTCCCAAAGCACTTGGGCCATCCCTCTATCAGCCCTCATCATGCTATACTTTAGTCAGCTCTTGTCTGCATTTCTTTTATATTTCTCTACTAGATTCCTTCAGAGACTGTGTCTGACTTGGTTCAGTCCTGTACTCTCAGTGCCCAGGGCAGAGCCTAGCCCAGAAATTATGAAGGAAGAACCAGGGATAAGGGAAAGCCTCTCTGTTTGCACCCCAGAGAGACGATAGCAATTCCCTGTGAGAAGTGACGGGAACAGCCTTCTAAACCAGCTTCCCCAGCAGGCCCCCGCAGGAGCCGCTCACACCCAGGGCCTGTCACTCAAAAAGCGTTCTGATGCCCTTCCTAGAGGGGTTAATCAGTTGAAAAGGAACAGACGAGCACTTTCTTCAGAGAGGTGAGTGCTGATCAACGAAGAAATTTACAGCTTTGTTGCCTGGACCGGTGAAAAGGCAGAACAGTTATGAGTCAGCAGCGCCTGTCAGAGAGTCTAGTGGGCTGGGCTGTGTCACCCCAAGTCTTGAGACAGCACCTGCCACACCATTAAAAGCAGGAAAAGAGGAAGGGAAAGAAGGAATCTAATGTAATAAGCATCGCCCTCTGTGAGCCAGGAACCACAGTAGCCATTTACTCCTGCATTAAATTTTATTATCCATTTATTTAATCCTAAATTAGATATCATTAACCCCGTTTTAGGGGAGCAAACATTAGTTTAGAAAAATTAAGAAACTGGCTTGGAAGCTCAGAGTTAAGCACCTGCTGACGCTGAGATTCCAACCCAAGTCCGGCACTGTTTTCCCCTGTCCCAAATATACCCACTAAATCGCTAAGTTTCTAGCACCCAAGGCAGTGACGTCATCACCATCAACAAAACAGCTAATATTTACTGATCATTTATGATGCACCAGGTATAACGCTAAGTGCTCTACCTTATCTCATAGAATCCTCACAACCGGTATCTGTTTTTCTGACAAGAAATGGACACCACAGTCTGCAGAGGCTAAGCAGCTGGTTCCCAGCCCCACAGCTAGCAAGCGATGGAACCAGGATTCAAATCTGGTCTGACTCCCAAGTCTCTGCATTGTGCCTCTCTTATGAGAAATTGGAATTTGCAAAGACAAAACTTCTCCCACACAGGTCATTTAAACTGCACATTCTACAAGGATACCGACTCAAAATCTTTACACCTGACCTTAAGAAAAAGGGCGGGGGGAGCTCTGACCCTTGGTAAAAATCACACTACCTCAGGTCTGTGGTCTTAGCCCTAAACCAACTAGCCTACAGCCTACAGACCCTGTCTCCAAATGCCAGGTTTTGATGACGGTTCACCAAAAGATGTCCTGAATGCTCTCGCAACCTCATCTGGAGCTATCCGTCAATAAACACACGTGAGAACCGGAGGGGTTCAGGCTGAGCCACCCTGAAATTAAACCCGCTCCTGTCAAAGCACACAGGATTAGCCAGCTGGGTGACGGGTACACCTTTAATTAGATCTTTGGGCTGTAGCCAGCAAATGCATCCCCACAGAGCGAAGGGCCCAGGTACTGAAGCGCACAGTTGTCAGAGTAGTGGGTGACAGGTCTCGCAACAGATGAGAGCGTTATGAGACGGTCTGGGGAACAGGCTAAACCAATGTCTAATAAACAGTGCTTATAAAGGAGAAGAAAAAGACTATGACTTGTTCCTCTCCTCCCTGCACCCACCCCGAGCAGCAAACAGAACGCCTGAACACACACACACACAGACACACACACACACACACACAGGCACACACAGACACACACAGACACACACACACGTGCCTTGAGTCTCTGGAGCCAAACAAGGGATGTGAGGGCAAGGATGTGAGAATCCAAGCAGCATTCCTGTTAGACCACAGAAGCTAGGACATTTTAAACATCACAGTTAGGACACCGACTTGGGAATACTGGGGGGTTTTGTTTGTGTTTTGCAAAGGCCTCCTGAATTTCTTTGAAGGGATGTGGGTCCCTCTGGTGGCAAGGAGGTATAACACAATAAAGGGAATCTATCCATGAGACCCTCACTTTTTGACCTTTCTTTTCGTAAAAGACTCCGAGGTAGAGGCCAAAGCTTGGGTTCACCCGAGCCTACCGACAGTGCCTGCACCACTGCAAGTGCTCAATAAATGTCCCTTGAATAAACAAATGAGCAAAAACTGCAAATTACCACACGTGCTGAGTTGCCTGGCACTACTAGGTCACTGCAATCACAGGCAATTAAAACAAACAAACAAACAATGAGCTGACTCTCACAGCCAAACGTCTCAGTGTTCACGCACCATCAGACACAGTGAATCCAGATGCCTCGGATCCAAGCTGCATTTTCAGACAGGCATTGTCTCCCTCCAAAATGCTTAAGAGCAGGCACAATGAGACGGCAATACATGTTTTTGGCATGAGCAAAGGATGGTTTGATCACATCCAAGAGAGGCTGGCTTGCCATCAGAAAGAATTCAGGCAATGCTACAAAAGCCCATACTGCTTGACAGGGGACCACTGCAAAGGCTTTGAGTTGGGGATCATCTCTCAACAGGGCTGCAGTATTTCCCACTTATTTTGAAATTCTTGTCCAAGAAACGAAAATAATGGGAAACAGCTAGAGAGAGTCCTAGGGACTGAAAACCTTAATACAAGCTTTAACAGACTTGGGTGACATTGACCTGGCCCTGTGCAAAACTGCTTCTACTGAATGGGGTACTGTCGAAGAGTCTGTATACTGCTCAGAGAACTCTTTACAAAAACCCACCAGAGGAAATACTTCCCTCAGGCCTCAGTGCCAGCAAAAGCTGTCCCTTTACCTTAACGTGTTCTTATAGACATCAGAGACCTTGTAACTGAATTTCCCTTTTTACTTTCGCTGCCAGGAGCCCCAGCTGGATTTTAAGTCCCCCTCTTCAGCACTGTGGCGGCTCTCACAAGTGGCACTTCTCCTCACTCACCTGCCTCCATTTCACTGGTCACCCTTATTGTTCCGTGACTCTAATGCCTTTAATCTCATTTAATTTTATGACTTTACATAAACCTCTGAAAATGCTTTTGAAACACAGAAAGAAAGAAATTACAAGTCTGAAAGCTTCAAATAACCAAAATACTTCAAGTTGGGTGGTCTTGAAAACGGATTATTGTAGTCCGCTGAAAAGCTGAAATTGTATCAAACTTCCGTTTTGCTAAAAGCACAGTATTCTTAACATAAATATTGTTTGGCATAGCCTCAGCATGGTATCTTAGGTGAAGTCCTGAAATTAAGAGTCCACAGACTTGGATCCATGTCACATATTTATCACTTTCTATGTGACCATGATCAAGCCATTTAAATTCTGAGGCTCCGGGGCTTCCCTGGTGGCGCAGTGGTTGAGAGTCCGCCTAACGATGCAGGGAACACGGGTTCGTGCCCCGGTCCGGGGGGATCCCACATGCCGTGGAGCGGCTGGGCCCGTGAGCCATGGCCACTGAGCCTGCGCGTCCGGAGCCTGTGCTCCGCAACGGGAGAGGCCACAACAGTGAGAGGCCCGCGTACCACAAAAAAAAAAAAAAAAAAATTTCAAGAATCCACCTGCCAGTGCCGGGGACCTGGGTTCAAGCCCTGGTCAGGGAAGATCCCACATGTCGCGGAGCAACTAAGCCCATGCGCCACAACTACTAAGCCTGCGCTCGAGAGCCCGCGAGCCACAACTACTGAGTCCACGTGCTGCAACTACTGAAACCTGTGCGCCTAGAGCCCGTGCTCCACAATAGAAGCCGCCGCAATGAGAAGCCTGTGCACCTCAACGCAGAGTAGCCCTGGCTCACCGCAACTAGAGAAAGCTTGTGCACAGCCACAAAGACCCAACTCAGCGAAAAATAAATAAATAAATTTATTAAAGAAAAACAAAAATTCTGAGGCTCTGATTAATCTATAAAATGGGAAAAACCTTTTGTATGCCCAATCACAGGGCTGTGAGCACCAAGGGAAAGACAGGCAGTCCTTGTATTAACTGTAAAGTACACTGGAGAAGAATACACCTAAGAAATCATATCTGCTTCATTTCTATCACTCTGTAACAGCAGTTTTCATTAACAGAGGGTGTTGACGATTGAGCTGAATGTGGACTGAGAAAAAGACCAGTGTTTGGAACACATTTTCTTACCGGTGTTTTTCAGCTCTACCTGTGGGATGCAGTGAAGTTTGAGTAAATGCTGAGTATTCACGAGTCCTGGAGGGGAGCTTTAGTATGCACCCAGACAGCCCAGAAGCCACACCTGAGCGGCTCCATTACAGAGGAGCAGGTTCTTTTTCCCCTCCATCCCCGACCTCCCGGAGGCTGACACACGTCACGTACCTTTTCTCATCTTCTTGTCTCCGGGCTCTCCGCAGGCAACCCATTCTCCAGACCTCCATCAGACAAGTCTCTCTAAACTGCAGATCTGATCCTAACAGTCCTCTGCCCAACTCCCCCTCGACAGGGGCCCCATTGCCTGTAGGTCAAGTCCACACGCCCAAACTCTGTATCCAAGGCCCTCTACAATACAGCCTCTCTCTAGGTTGAAGCCACCCTTCACTACAGCCCCAAACTCTTCTTCCCCCAAACACCGCACTCTCTCACATCTGTGTACCTTCACCTCCTATACGAAACTCTCGTCTCCCTCGCCTAGCTGGTAACCTTCAACTCAAACTTCAGAACCAGTTCGAAAGTTACTCTCCCGGGGAGCCTTCTCCAATCCTGCTCTGTGCTCCCGTGGTTACTCTGTGCCTATCTCCGTCCCGGAACTGTCCCCAGGCAGAGCTGAGGGCCTGCACAAAGCGTTCAATGTGGCTGAATGCATGAATGGGAGTCCTTTCCATTGCCAAGCCAGACACAGGGGCCACCAAAAGGCCTGGGGTTTTGTTTGTTTCAATCCAAAAGCAACAGCAATAGCAGCTGGTGAGTGGGAGGCTCTAGTTAATTAAAGAGCCTAGTTAACAGAACCAGCTGATAAGCCATGCAAGGCTGGTGGGTTACACTCTACCTCTGCATGCGTCCTAGCACCATAAGGCAAAGTCACCCCCAGCAGGTTTCCCCAGACGCTGAACAGGCCAGTGCCCCCAAGATCGGGTGCAAAGCATGCTCACGAGATGGGCACAGTCAAATTCTTAGGATAAAACCAGAAGTTAAGCAGAGATACCGTTGTGATGCGATACATGCTCAAAAAGAAAGAAACCACGGCCAGATCCTCTTGTCAGAAACGTTCATGACTCAATGTAGAAAAGCAGCCGTGATGAGACACTAGGAAGCCCTGAGTCACAGGCAGGCTCACCTGATGTGAGCATCCAGAGGCACAGCTGCTTTTTGGTGCCCAGAGCCCTGAAACAAAGCCGCGCCTTCTCTGGATAACTGCTCACTCCCTCCAAACACGGGGTTCTAGGGGAAGCGGCCAGTGATGATACACGAGCTCACACACACACACACACACACACGCGCGCGCGCACACGCACATGCACGCACAACCACACACACACTCACTTCTGACAAAGAATGAGCATGTGACCCAAGTTGGGCCTCTCGATACCTCACCTGTCTGGCCCTCCAGACCAGGGGACAACAGGGGTAGTGGGGTGTGAGAGTCCTCCTTCATCTCATTTACTAAACTGGGGAGCTGTGATCCCAGCAGGGCTGGCAATGCTGGGTCCAACCACTTGGAGCTGGAGTAAGAGGACGCAAGAAAGAGAAGCCAGGGCTTCCCTGGTGGCGAAATGGTTGAGAGTCCGCCTGCCGATGCAGGGGACACGGGTTTGTGCCCCGGTACGGGAAGATCCCACATGCCGCGGAGCGGCTGGGCCCGTGAGCCATGGCCGCTGAGCCTGCGCGTCCGGAGCCTGTGCTCCGCAACGGGAGAGGCCACAACAGTGAGAGGTCCGCGTACCGCAAAAAAAAAAAAAAAAAAAGGAAAAAAAGAAAGAGAAGCCAGCTCTCAGAGAGACACGGACTCGGTGCCGGCAGAGTTCCTGTCACCCCTGTCCTTTCAGCCATTTAGTTACCCAAGGCAATGCATTCCCCTTTCTGCCTAAGTTACTTAAAGCTGGGTTTCTATCCCCAGCAAAAAAAAAAAAAACTCCCACCCGTAGTATACTTCACTCTAGTCTCTCCCTCTCACTGTCACATGCCCCTTCCATTCCTTGCCAAGCACTCCTTACTTCCTTATGAAGACGTATGCATGTTACTTAGGAATAAATCTTATCAACAGCAGTCCAAAATTCTTTTAGAAGCACTAGAGTTTTCATGAATAAGTGAATTATGGAACCAAAATTGTCTGATAATAGAGGGATTGGTAAATAAATTACAGCGTATCCACTTGATGTAATGTTATATAGCCATTTCAAGTGTAAGTTATAATGTAAAGAAACAATTACATACTCTATACACCTAGATGTGTGTGTGTGTGTGTGTGTGTATCTCCCGAATCCAATTTCTATTGAATAAACATTTTTATATGATACAGGGGGATGGAGGGGACAAACTAAACTGAAAAAAAAAATGTTATCCAACAGTGAAGGATCTAAGAATTGGTTATGAAAACTGACCTCTATAGAAGGACCCTCTGGCCAGTCTTTTCTTTACCTCATCCACAGAGGCACACGACTCAGACCTCACACTGCTCACTCAACTTAAGTGTCATCTCCTCTAGAAGGCTTCCCTGACTACTCTGTCCCACGAGGATCTTTCGCACTGACTACGTAAGCTGCATGAATTAGCTCTGGGTTTTACACTGCTTTGCATTTTGTCATGTATAACATTTTCACCTCCCTTAAGGAAAAAATAAAACATTCAGGGCTCATGCCATGTATTTCCATCAGCATCTCAACTAGATACATTTGGTTTTCAGTAACACTGAATAAATATCAGACAGGTCTTTTAATAACATGCAATAAACTGGTATACACCAATACTGCTGGTGGCATCATAAACTGGGCGAGCCCTTTGGACGAATAATCTGGCAGCATGGTTAACTAGTATAATCCTCAGAATCTATCCTTGGGATTTCAAGAAAAAAAAAAAAATGCCTTTATGCCCGAAGATGTTCATTGTGGCATTACTTAAACAGCCAAAATGTCCAAGAGAGCAGGAAACTATTATTAAGTAAATCATGTGAAATCTATTCAATGAAGCGTATTCAGCATGACTGCTCTGGAGCCTACACAACACGGGGAGATGGCCATGAGAGAGAAAGTGATCAAAGAACACACAACAGCATTTAGCCTCTGATTGGACTGGGGCCCCAAATGCACCAGGACTAAAGGGTGATACTGAAAAACAGAGTTACTTGATGAGGGTGGTGGACTTATAGGCGACATTTTCTTATTTTCCTAAGTTTCCATTATTGCTCTCTTGATGTTCATTAAAATTTCTGTTAAAATAGACAAACATTTATATTTCAATCCTCTTGTCAGTGCCAGCCTTAGATTTCAAACTATGGTCCTGACGTCCCGTCCCTGCCAACAGCAGCCACCAGAGAACTAACCTCTGGTACCTGCGGGCTCTCCTTCGAGCTCTCTACTCCAATGACTCTGCCTGCCCCAGGCGCCCGTGCAGGGAATTCGTTTAACCTGAGTGTCAACAATCACTCAGACTCAGTCCCTGTGCTACCCGACTGCACCGAGGCTGTGGATCTGGACGTGACTCTCAGGATGCGGAATACTTACATTTAAACCTAACAGAAACTGTAAAAGATCAACTTTTTGGTCTACCAAATTCAGAGAGAATTTCTTAAACACTAACATCCAATGCTAAATAGAGTAGTCTTAAAAAAAGATCACTCTCACCTAGGGCAACGTGGTATAATCTTTCTGGAGAACAATTTGGGTGTATCTATAAAATAGTCTTTAAAATATTCATACTCTTTGACCCAGTAATTATACCTCTATCAGGAAATAATCAGTGGATAAATATTTATGTACAAGGATGTTTGCTGCAGCATTTGTTATAAGGCAAATATATATATATATATATATAAAATGAACTAAACATCCTACAGTAAGGACTAGTTAAATAAACTGTAGCACATTCAAGTGATGAACCATTATGTTCACACACAAAAAAACACGTTTTTGAAGAACACTCATGACGGCCCCACACCAAAGGGAGAACATTGAATTAAAAACAAAAAAAAGAAACAATACAAAAATGCATTTTCAGCTTGACACCAATAATGTGCACCAATAATGTGCACGCGCGTGTGTGTGTGTGCATGTGTGTGACAGAAAGAGAGAGAGAGAGAGAGAATAAAAGGACTAGAACATCAAATAGCTAAGACTGGTCGTTTCTACGTGATGAGATGGTGAGTGAAATATTTTATATTCTTCCGGTTTTTCTAAGCTTTCGGCGATGAATATCTGTCTCCCTAAAACAGCCAAAGAGCCCCGGCCAGCGCAAGCGCCCTGCCCACTACCTCGAGGGCCGAGCGGCACTCACGTGGGTGATGCGGTCTCCCTTGTTCCTCTCTCGGTGGGCTGCCCCCAGCTCCTTCTCCAGTCTCTCCCTCTCCTGCTGCAGGTCGCTCAGCTCCCGGCTGACTCTCTTAATGTTCCTACGCAGTCTGTGGTTCTCTGTGCTCTTGGTGAGGTTTTCTGAGCGCAGCTCAGCCAAAAGGGCTGCCTTTTCTAACAGAGCAGCCTCGTAATCTTCAGACCCCTAGAAGAAGAGGAGGGGAAGGGGAGCTGGGCTGATTTTCACAGCTCAGTAAACAAACCAAGAAATCGGTGCTCCTTGTTCACCAGTTTTGTTTTTCTTTTTTTGGTGGGGGGGGGGGATGGGTGGGGGGGTGGGGGGAGGTGGAGATTAACATAACATTCAGGACCCACAGCACAAATAATATGAAAGTTTTGAAATAACACAGGGTAGTGTTTATGTTACAACGTTGATGTTAAGGGGGAAAAGGCTACAATTATTGTGTAAAAACTTTTTTTTTTAAAGATGAGAAAGAAAAGCACAAAATGTTAGTAGTAACTGTATTTAGTAGGGTGGGAATACAGATGATTTTTTTCCTTTACTTCTCTGTATTTTCAAATGTTGTAAGGTTAGTGAGCACGTTACTTCTGTAATAGTTTAAAAAACCAATTTAAGTTATTTTTAAAAGATAGAAAATAAAGAATTTTATTTGAAAAGCAGAGATGGATTCAAGCACTGGCAATGTTCATCTCTGTTAGAGATAAACCCACAGTCATCTAGAGAAAAAGGAGGGTCAACCTAGTAATCGATAGCCACCTCAAGAGGCTACAAGTTCAGCAGAGTCGGAGGTCTACGCGTGTCAAGAACATGTTTATTTCATTAATACAGTTTATTAGAGAAAATACATATGTGATTATCGTGCATATGAAAAAATGTCGTAACTCACCACTAATCAAAAAGAGCGAATTAAAACAAGCTTTCACTTAACAAGTGAAATTGTTTTAATGAGAATACCCAGTGCTGGCAAACTTATTGGGAAATGGCACAATTAACATTCACGTTTCAAGAACTGACCAAGCATCTAGAAGCCAAGAAATATGCTGGCAGGAATGTACATTGATAGAACTCCCCATGGACAGATTATGTACATCAAGTATGTGTGTATTATATAAAGATGTTCACAATCATCCCAATAATTCTATTCCTAGGATTCAATCTCGGAGAAGAATCCAAAATATAAGGGGGAAAAGCCTTATGTACAAAGTCATTGGGGCTTCCCTGGTGGCGCAGTGGTTGGGAGTCCACCTGCCAGTGCAGGGGACATGGGTTCGAGCCCTGGTCCGGGAGGATCCCACATGCCGCGGTATGGCTAGGCCCGTGTGCCACAACTACTGAGCCTGCGAGCCACAATTGCTGAAGCCCCTGTGCCCGGAGCCCATGCTCCGCAGCGGGAGAGACCACTGCAGTGAGAAGCCTGCGCACCGCGGCAGGGAGTAGCCCCCGCTCGCCGCAACTAGAGAAAAGCCCACGTGCAGCAATGAAGACCCCAAAACAGCCAATAAATAAATAAATAATAAATTCTTTAAAAAAAAAAAAGTCATTCATCAAAGAACTACTTAAAACAGTGAAAAATAAGAAACAACCTAAATGTGCAAGAATATGAAAGCGAATAAAGTATGACAAAGCCACACAATAAAACCTTAAAACTATATTTACAAAAAGTTGATAATATGTGAATATTTCTAAGTCACTATGTTACATTAAAAAAAAAAAAAATCCCTGGTGGCTCAGTGGTTAAGAATCCACCTGCCAATGCAGGGGACACAGGTTCAATCCCTGGTCCGGGAAGATACCACATGCCGCAGAGCAACTAAGCCCGTGCTCCACAACTACTGAGCCTACGCTCTAGAGCCCGCGAGCCACAACTACTGAAGCCCGAGCGCCTAGAGCCCGTACTCCACAACAAGAGAAGCCACCACATTGAGAAGCCCATGCACCGCAACGAAGAGCAGCCCCCGCTCGCCGCAACTAGAGAAAGCCCGCGCACAGCAACGAAGACCCAACGCAGCCAAAAATAAATAAATTAAAATAAAAATCAAATTGTAAATGATCTAAAAAATAAAATCTATGCATAGGACAAAGCCTAGAAGGAAAAACAACAAGGCGTTAATAGGGGGAAAGTTGGGGAACTTCCTGATTTCCCTTTTTTCCCTTCTTGCCAGTCTTCTGAAAAAATTTTTGAAACGTATATAATACTTATACTCAGAAGAAAATTAACTTTTTAAAAAATCTGTCTTTTGAATTAGATTGAGGACAAGATTAAAAACTTTAAAGCAAGGGACACTCGAGCTGTCAAGGTCGCAGCTCAGACTGTGGAGTAAAGGGACTGGTCCCAGCTTCCGGGCCTTCCCAAGAAATCCATCTCTGCCTCTGTCGACAGTGAAGTCCTAGCTGTTCAGCAGAGGTGGGCTACAACCATGGTCACTCTGGAGGCAGAGGGGTTCCGCTGCTCCCGGGCCCCTACAACCCAGCCATCTGGTCCCATGCTTCCCCAACTATTGTCTAGGACACAGCAACAGAGGCTGAGGGAGAAAGCCATCCAAATTCCAAAGTAGGTTTTATAGAAGCTTCTGTTTTAGTTTCCTTTAAAATTAAAATAAATAAAAAGAAATGGGAAACCTAGGTCACAGGCCCACCCAAAAAATGTATCTGGGGCAGTGCTTATTTAAAGAAACTCAAAAAGAGAAAAGAAGATAAACAATGATTTGGGAAAACGCTCACCTTGAACAATTTTCATAGTTACCTTTTATTAAGCACTGATTATGTATGCGGGGTTAAACCAGGCACTTTTACACATATTATATCTCAGTCTCTCACAGGGCCCTACAAAGTACACATTATTATCCCTATTTAAGTAACTGAGGCTCAAAACTGTTAAATGACTAGCCTGTCATCAGACCGTAAGTGATTAAATCCAGGATTCAAACGACTCCAGAGCCTGTGTTCTTCCCAGAGCACTATTCTGTCTTGCCCATTCCTGGGCAGATTCCAGTTAACACCAATAAACTACAAAAAATTAAAACAAGCAGACTGAATTCAAGGGGAGAACACCAGTTAGGAGCTTGTTAAACAAAGGATAGCAATGGTTGATACTAAAATAATAGATATTATCAAGCGATCAAATTTCTGTGGGATTATCATGTAAATAACGGTAACAAAGCCTCTTTAAAAATCTGAGCTCGAAGAATTCAAATTCATACATTCGATTCACTTCATAAAAATACTTTCCATGTTAATTTTCCCTGAGATGGCCCTCTGGAAAACTTCTTTGGAGAATTTTTTTTACCTTTTCCTGCAAGACACCCTGACTTTCAGATTCTATAACACCAGTCAGGTGTTTATAAATCAGGTGGCAAATACCTGACCCAGTTAGACATGGTCAGAAACTAAAGCACCCCCTACCCACCCCCCTAAAAAAGAAGCTAAAGCCCAAATAATATGAAACAAATTGTTCTTCCCCACAGTACAGAAACATGATGAGTTCAATAAAGAAAGAGTCAGAAGGCCCAGAGTTCAAAGACCAGTTCTAGCTGTGTGACTTGGGAGAAGTTAACTTCTCTGAAGTTCTGTTTCCTCATGTGTGAGAATGATCTCTATTTCACAGGGTTGTTGTGAAGGTAAAATCTGACACAGAAAGTCCCATTTCAGCAGGTGCGGGATAAATAAATCTAGGTTCCCTTTTCCATCATTTACTCCATTATCTTTCATTCCCAATCAAGAGATAATATGGGGAGTTTCCTCAAACTAAAAGCTACGTGTATAACACCATTAACTGAGAATCTGAAAATAGACCAAAGTAAAAACTACTATATTGTTATGCCAGAACTACATCACCCAACTTAAGGGTGAGTTAACATTTACTGAGTTACCACCTGTGCCCAGATACATGCTCTTATTCAATCCTTGTAAGGATTATGTGACATAAATGTGACTACCCAGATTTTACAATGAGCAAGCAGACTGGGAGAGTGCAAATATCTTGCCCAAGATGATACAAGTTAGTGAAGCAGAGTTAGGATTCAAATTCGTGTCCCACCCCAGGTTCTTCAGAGTAAAAATAATATGATACATACATATAATGGACTATATGCAGCTGTTTAAAAAGACTGTATAAAAAGCACACAACACACACATGCAAATGACTGCATGTCAAACTGCTGAAATCTGAGTAAGGCCAACAGACTGCACCAATATCCTGGTTGTGACACTGTCCTATGTCACATAAGATGCTAACTTTGGGAGAACTAGGTAAAGAGTATACAGAAGTCTACTGCATGTGAATCTACAATTATCTCAAAATATATTTTTTTAAAGATCGGTTAGATCTATATATACTGCCAGGGAAAGAATGCTAAATGAAAACAGAAGAGATTACATAACAAAATACATATTATAATGCTATTTAATTTTTCAAAGGTGATATATATATATATATGTACAAATACGCTTTGAAAAGAGTCAAGGTGCTAACAGTGAACATCTTTAGACGTGAGTTTACTGGTGACTTTTATCAACCTCTTTCCACCATTTTAAATATTTTATGAGTTTCCTGCAATGTGCAATTTTACTTTTATAAAGCCGAGCAGGGAGGGGAGGAGACATAACCGCTACTTCCAATTTGAAAATACATTGTTTAAATGGCTTCAGAGGTAGCACAGCCAGGCCACACAGCAACCTTCACAGAGTCACACCTGTGATTAGAATCTACCTCTCTGCACTGTGGCAACTGCTCCAAGAGTCTGAATACCACTTGTCACTGTCACGCTTGATGCCACCCCTGTGAGCTTTAGCTCTTATACTCATGCTGCAATTAGTTCAAATCATTTGACATCCCAAAAAGGGCCCAAAATGTGAAAGACAATGCATTTTCAAATGTCTGTGCAATATTCAAATTATACATACCTCGCAATGAATTAGCCGATATAAGGGTCTGGTGTGTATTGACTCACACACATAATCAGAAAAATGGAAGGAGCAGAGACTTCGGAGTCAGACTTTGAGTTCAAGTACTGGCAACCTGTCAAACGGGTGAGCACTCTGCCTCCGTGGGTAAGGATTAAATGAGTGCTCTCTGAACAGCCAACGTGCCATGCAGAACCCGAGGAATTTCAACAGTGTCTGATCTCCATACCTTGCAAGATGAGAAACCCGGCCAACACTGTAAACTACAAGACCTCAAAGATCACTTTTAGACTAGGACTGAGGGTTATGAAATTAATCAATGGATGTAATAAGCCTGGGTAACACGTAAACGTGTAAGACTCTTTTCCTTCCTTCAAGGCCCAACAAGTAAAATATCACAAGACGTAAGAATGTCTGGTCTCTGCTTACCAATTACTAACATACACTTTTTCTTCTCAAGGAATTGGTTTTGCTAAGAATTCAGCTTTTAAGGCTTGTTATTTTCTAAGCAAGGGAAAAAAACTCAGTGTAAAGTGTAATCTCAGCTCCATTTCATCAACCACTGTCAAAATGGTGGGGAAGGCAAGTCTGCGAGTCCAAAGACAGAGATTTGTCTCTGCTTCTAGTGCACCTGGACTTAAACCAAATTACTTCAATTACTCTTACTGTGAACCAAAGCTCTGAAAAGATAAGGCATGGGATATGAATCTGAAGAACCAAACAGTCTTAAATTAGATTTAACTCCTAACTTCTACTTTATAACCAAAAACAACATGGGAGGAAGAAGTGGGAGGGTGGAGCTTTAAGGCAGTATGGGCTTAATCCCATGATGGAGCATTACTGATTCATTAGTTATTAGTAACAGGTATACACTGTAGAGGGAAACTAGAAACATGGGAAGAAAATGTTAATTCAAAACACTGAACTTGGGCTTCCCTGGTGGCGCAGTGGTAGAGAGTCCGTCTGCCGATGCAGGGGACGCAGGTTCGTGCCCCGGTCCAGGAAGATCCCACATGCCGCGGAGCGGCTGCGCCTGTGAGCCACGGACGCTGAGCCTGCGCGTCTGGGGCCTGTGCTCCGCAACGGGAGAGGCCACAACAGTGAGAGGCCCACGTACCGCAAAAAACAAAAAAAAAACAAAAAAAAAAACCCACTGAACTAAAATTAGCAAGAAAGAGGGAAGATTGAGGGGATGACCCGCAGGAGCCCTTGCTGTGCAACGCTGGAGGGAAAACAAAAGGCGGGTCAAATAACCAAAGCCTGGAACAGAAAACTGGCAGGGAGCAGGCAAGCCAGGTGAGGAGACGTAGGGGGTGAAGGGAAAAGCACAGGCTTGGGAGCGAGACTGATTCAGGGGTCAAATCCTAGCTCTTTCACTTATCGCTTCTGTGACCCTGAGCAAGCTACTTGAATCTCTGAACCTGGATTTCCTCAGCAGTAAACAAGGATATTAACAGTGCCTACTTCCTGGCACGGCTGTACAGATTTATTGAGCTAATCCACGGAGAACACCTGGCACAGGGCTTGACACATAGTACATGTTCAATAAATGGCAGCTTTTATTAGCAGCAATTACCACATTTAAACCCTGGTCCTGTCATTTGCAAAGCTGTGTGACCGTGAATAAGCTGTATACCCTCACTGAACTTCACAAACCCCTCAAATACAAGGGGGGTGAAAATTACCTTCCCCACAGGGTGGTGAAGATTAAATGAGATAATCCACACGTCTCGCACGGTCTACTCCTGGCACAGCCTAAGCTCAGCACTCCTAACTGTGGGCGTAGTGGTCACCATCTTCACTGTCATATTGAGGAAGGGGCTGGAGAAGCACCCAAAGCTGCAGAAGACGTTCCTTTAATTAGACTGAGTGAACTCTTCTACTAAAGACCACTCAGAGGACTTCCCTGGTGGCGCAGTGGTTAAGAATCTGCCTGCCGATTCAGGGGACACGGGTTCGAGCCCTGGTCCAGAAAGATCCCACATGCCCCGGAGCAACTAAACCCGTGCGCCACAACTACTGAGCCTGCGTGCCACAACTACTGAAGCTCACGCGCCTCGAGCCGGTGCTCCGCAACAAGAGAAGCCACCGCAATGAGAAGCCCGCGCACCGCAACGAAGAGTAGCCCCCGCTCGCTGCAACTAGAGAGAGCCCGCGCACAGCAACGAAGACCCAACGCAGCCAAAAGTAAATTAATTAATTAATTTTTAAAAAGACCACTCAGAGCTCCCTTGGTTCCTTTCAGCTGCAAAGCCCTGACATCACCAGGAGGAAGGATCATGGAGAGAGGCACTTCAAACAAAGCCAACACTTACCTGGAATTTCTGGGTCTGTGCTTTCTGGGGGGCCTCTCGGGCTTTAGCAAAGGCAGCATTGAGCTCTTCAATTTCAGAGTTAAGTTCTTCAATCTGGGTAAAAACAAGGAAGAGCAGCCAAGTATGCACTGGGCTCTCCTCTCTGTGCTCAGCCCAGAAGCTTTTCCTGCTGGACTGGGAAGTGCTTGTAACCGAGGGCTCTGTAGTCAGAAAAGTGGGATTTCTAGTTTGCCTGTCTACTAGCTGGATGACTTCAGGCCAGGCACTTTATCTCTTTGAGACTTAATTCCCTCAACTATAGGACGAAGATACGACCACTCACCCAACCACAGCACTGTGAGGCTTGAACAACGTTAATAGGTACAGGCGCTCAAGTAATGCCTGGCTCACGCTAAGAGTTACTATTATTGTCCACAGAGATGACCCACCCAACCAGCGAGCCTGGCTCTTCCCAGAACTCCTCACCCTCCAGTGACCTTCTCCTCTGGCCCAGAGTCAGCGAGGAACTCCCCTGGCCACACCCTGAACTCTGCCAGCAGCCAGAACTGACCTACCACCGGTGCCCCGCACAGCAGAGGGTCTCCGACGACCACTGGGCCCTGAACTCCCAACACCCGAGACAAATCACACTGACCATGATTATGAACCAAATCTCCGCTGCGGCTGACACTGGTGGTTACTCAAATTCCTACCTCCTCGGCTTCCTCAACCCCAGTTTCCTGGTCGGCGTCCCACTCCTGCAGCCATTCCTCCTGCCCCCTTTGTGCATTCCTCTCCCTGTTCCTGAAATTTGCTGTCCCCTGCGGCCCGAGGCTCAGCCTCCTTTCCCACCCCACGCTATCCTTGGATAAGTAGATCAACTCTCAGAATTTTCACTCGTATCTGTATACGACTGACTCTCAGACCTATGCCTCCAGGCCTGGGCCTTCTCCAAGCTTTAGACTCGCGGATCCATCTGCCTCCTGGACTTCTCACCTGAACGGTCCATGGGCTTCTCAAAGTCGGTACCTTCTAAACAGGCTCATCACCTCCATTGCCGCCCCCATCTCACCATGATCCTCCATTTTCTATGCTTTTAAGGGAGTTGGTGGCACCACCATATCCCCAGTCACGCAGCCAGAAGTCACCCTTGACTGCTCCTTCTCTCAAGTCCTACGTCTAATCATCAAAGTTCCCCAAATTCACTTCTAATTTTTAATTATTTCTAGTTGTATTTCTTGAATACGCCCCACCCCTCCACTCCTACTTACTGTGACCACTGCTCTAATTCAGCCTTTCTGAATTAGGGGGCTCTCACCTCAGCTACTGGCCTCCCTGCCTCCGTTCTCGCCCTTCTGCCGTCCCCTTTCCCAATACAGCCACAGGCTGCTCTCGGATGCAAACGTGACCACACCCCTCCGCTCGGAGCCTTCAGTGGCCTTGCTACCCTCTGAGTTCCACCACCTCCGCTGCCCCTTGCAACCCCTCCAGCTTCTTCTCTCGCCTCACTTCAGCTCTGCGCTTGATGCTCTGAGAACCTCAAACCGTTCTGTTTCCACAAACACACAAGGGGCTCTTTCCTAACGTAAGGCTCTGTCTGACCAGCATTCTCCCCTCTGTGCGAAATGGCCTCCCAGTCTCCGCCTCCCTTCCCAGCTAATTCCTGGTCCTCCTTTAAGATTCAGCTCAGACACCTCCTCCAGGAAGAAGCGCTCCCCGCTCCTCGCTCCCCGCATCCACACCCTAACCTGGACTAGGCCCCCTTCCCTCTGCTTCCACAGCCCCCTGCACTTCCCTCAATCACAACACCTTCATGCTGTCTTTTTTCCCCACTAGACTGGCAAGCAGAGCTGTGTTTTCTTCTCTGTATCTGTGCCGAGGAGTTACTGAGACATAACTGATGGCTATACTCGTGACAGGAGAACCGCAAAGAACCATGAGCCACCACCTTGGATCCCAAAGGCAACAAGCGGAAGGCAAGGACGACTTCTGGATGGCACGACTAGGGATACGGTGGTGCCACCAACGCAGGCAAGAGCAGAGAAAATGGAGTAGGATGGTGAGATGGGGGCGGCGATGGAAGTGATGGATCTGTTGAGAAAGTGCCGGATCTGAGGAGCCTGCAGACCACCCAGGTGAGATGTCGCAGTCATGGCCTTGCCTCCCAAAACTCCTTTATCTCAATTTTCTGTTGTCTTTCAAAAGATTAGACCCATGCTGTCCAATATGGTGACAAAAGTCAGAGTTTAAAAATGTTAAATACCTCATTGCTATTTTTCTTTTATTGATTACATGTTAACATCTGGCATGTATGTATTTTAAAGTTAATTTCAGCTTGTTTCTTTTTACTTCTTTTAATGTGGCTACAAGAAAATTTTAAATTACATACATAACTCGCATTATAGTCATGCTGGACAGCACTGAATTACTCTACAAAAGAACTTCTAATTGACTACAGGACCCTTTCCCCACTTTCTATACTCATCTCAGCTCTCTTATAAACTTTTTACCTAAAGCTAAAAAAAATTCAGGGTAAGACAGGGCTGTCACAGAAGCTAATAAAGAAAAGTCTCAATTCAGGTGTATCAGACATACCTCTTTTTCCTTCGACTTTAGTGCCATGGTTAGACCCTGAATGGCTTTATCCCTCTTTAAACTATTTTTCTTTTCCATAGCAATTTCTCTTTCCTTCTCTCTCAGGTCCTTCTGAAGTGCCTAAATTAGATTAGAAAAAGATGCACTAAGTTGATGCATTTTAACCAAAATGCACTGTAAATATAACTTTAAGAGCACACGCAAACGCAGTTATTCTATCATTCCTGTCAACCTGTGATTAATGTTTCCAAGTAGAACTGAGAATCGTGGCATCAGCTCCAAGTTACTGCTTTACCACTCGCGGCAACAGGGCTGGGTGTAGGAAGGGGATCAGATCAGTTAAGACGATGACAGCTACTCCCGTGGAAAGGACTCCAATGCCTTCTGGAATCTGAATACAGTCACAGCAGAGCCTTTGAAACCGTAGCAGGTTATTTGGGGGAAATGACAGATCATTAATTTCACTCCTTAATGCTACAAAAGCCAGCAGAGAATCTGGTTTGATGGAGACCGAATATATACATTTATAGTCTGAGTTCATTTCTAAAGATATTCACAGCTGCCTCCCTCCCGGGCTGTTGTGAGAATCAAATGAGATAATGGACGTGAAAACACTTTCTACGCTGGCAGGCGCTACACAAATGGCGGCCGCGGTGACTAGGGGACCCTGCAGCAGTGGCTCTGCGATTGGCCTGGCAGGTCTGAATCCTTGCTACGCCTCTTCCAACTCTGTGACCCTGGGGACGGAGCCTCACCTCTCTGAGCCCCATGTGCTACATCTGCAAAATGGGAACGCCTACTCCAGAGTTATCGCGAAGGCTAAGAAACCCTCCTCTCTGACACACCTAGAGCTTGACTCAACGAGTGACAGCTACTGTCACACAGGATTATCTATTGCACTCAGAAGAAAGCAAGAGGCAGGGATAAATCCTCAATACGTTTGTAAAAATTGTGTCAACATACCTGGATCCTCTCTTCAAAGCGATTTCTCTCCTTCTCCTCCTCCATTTGTGCAGCCTAAGAAAAGGCATTCATTGGTGCCCGGAAGGGATCCACAATCCAGCAGCTTCCCCAGAACGGTTAGAATGAGCACTGCATTTACTTTCTATTCCCCACCCCACTGCTGAGGAACTCATGAAAACAATCATCCACTCTTTCTGTCTCCCCAGAAATGCACCCGAGTTAAGAAAATGTAAAGACGAGCAACCCGCACTGGCTGACCACCAGCCCCATGGAGCGTGAACCAAAGAGCTACGGGACGGCGCAAAAGCCACTGAAGCACGGTGCCCGCGGGGCGAGAAGGGCCGGAAGGAGGAGCAGACGTGGGCTAATCACAGCCAACAACTAGCCGGGGAGGCCGGAGGGTTCGCTGCTGTGGTCGGGACAAAGGAGACCCTGCTCCACAAAGCGACTGAGACAGTCCACGAGCGCTGAGACGTCCCCTGGCGTTTAGGGACCACACGCGGCAGCTACCCTGGGTCCAACCAGGACTGGAAGGCCGCTACCAGGCCTGCCTGCACCTCCAGGCCTGCCCACCCACTTCAAAACAGCTGGGCATGGAGGTGGCCTGGCGGGGGCGGGCAGGGGTCCAGGAGGGCTTTGGGGTCTCTACCAGCGACCCACCTCTTGGAGCCTGGGAAAATATCACGACGCCTCTGAGCGTGTTTCTCTACCCGACGAGGGGACCGTGATCTCTGCCTTGCAAGGTGCCAGGATTAATTGAGGTGCATGCTGACACCCTTCGGGCTGCCAGGCCCGACACAAGTTATTTCCCTTCCCCGCTGCCTCTGAAGTTTCCAACCGAAGGTGGCCTCAAGTCTGCCTCTAACCACAGAGACAAACCAAACCCAGTGGGTGCAAATAAAGTCCCCGGGCATCGACAAATTAACCCATAGGAAAACAGAGGCGTGAAGGTGTGGACTATTTTGTTTCTTTGTTTCTTTTAAAGGTTTTGTTTGTTTTTTTTTTCTTTGGCTGCGTGGCTGCATAGGGTCTTAGTTGTGGCATGCAGACTTTTCGTTGTGGCACACGGGCTTCTCTCTAGTTGTGGCGTGCGGGTTTTTCTCTTCTCAAGTTGTGGCACATAGGCTCCAGGGTGTGTGGGCTCTCTAGTTTGTGGCACATGGGCTCTCTAGTTGAGGCGTGCAAGCTCAGTAGTTGCGGGTTTATTTCCCTGACCAGGGATCAAACCCGCATCCCCTGCATTGGAAGGCGGATTCTTTACCACTGGACCACCAGGGAAGTCCCTGCACTGTTTTTTTTCAACCGACTCTACATGAACACGAGACTGGAAGGATAAAAGAAATGCCAGGGCCCCTGACAAAGGAGCTTTCTGGTAACTCCTCAGCAGACAACAGGGAGCTAATATTTTGAAGGCCACTGTGTGCGAGACCTGGGGACTGAATGTGCATCCATTTCCCACAGGGGGATCAGGTCTGCTAATTAAAGTCCCCCTCCATGTCCCATCACCTCACCTCGGTCCCTCTCTCCTCATCTCCCCTCAGAGCAGCAGAAAGTCCTCGGAGCTCTCCAGATGACACGTTTTCATCTGGAGATGCCATCCGAGATTTCTCCTCTTTCAGGCACTGAATTAAAGCTTCTTTGCTCTTCAAAGACAGCTTCAACTCCTCAATCAGTCTGAAAGAGAACAAAATTTAAATATTAATTCTAAGCTGTTCTCTTAGCTCAGTGTAGCAGGAGGAGGTAGGTAACAGGGCCAAACATCGTCAAAGTAGACGCGTCCAACGACCGAACATAAACGGAACCACATTTTGCAGGTGGGAGATTTGGGGCCAGAATTCGCCTCCAGCCCGGCCCTGGTCAATCCATCCTCTGAGCTGCCAGACTACGGTCTGATCAAGTCACACTCCCGCTCAAAGACTTTCATTGGCCCCCACCATCGACAGCAGTGGATTATGAATTTGGGGGGCGGGGAGTGGGGAGGGGCACGAAATCTCTCCCTAAGGAATCTGTCAGTGAGACTCAACAAACATGACCAGTAAAGCAGAATGGTTCCAGTGAGCGTGAAAACCAGAAAGCGTCTCGCCAAGGCTTCCCAGGGCAAAGTCTAAAACAGGCTGGCTTCCAAAATAAAGGCCAAACTCCTCAGCAAGGCGATCGCGGCCCTGTCTTTTAGGGCCTAGTAGATCAGAGGTGCTGCTGACGGCGTCCGTCGCGCCTCTCACAGGAAACGGACACCCTCTTCATTGGCTCTCAGAGCCTCCCTCCCAAGCCTGTCCAGGAGCTGGGCTGCCCTGCGCACACCACTCGCTCTACCCAGAATGCCCTTCACACCTCTGCTCCCGCCTCCACCTGATAAACACCCATTCATCCCGCCACCGCCAGTGAGGCGTTACATCCCCTCAAGACCCCAGAGGCCCTCCTCAGGAAGAGCTGAGCACACCCTTCTCCGGGCCACCGAATTACCCCTGACCACGGCCAAGTTATTTAACCTCTCTGAGCCTGCACTGCCTCGGCTACAAAGTGGCCGTAACTTGCTTATGTGGAATGGAGATAAGCTATTCAAAATGTTGCACAACTCCAGGCACATGGCAGACCTCAACAAATAACAGTGGCTAAATGGCTATAATTATTTTTTTAAAAAACACTGAGCAATTAGCATTTTGTCAAAGGACTCTCAGAAGAGTCTCTCCAGCTAAGCCTAGAAAGCAACTCAGTACGGTAGAAAGAGCAAAGGCTTGGAAGTCTGAAAGAGCTTCCCGAGCTCCCAAGGCAAAGGTGAGGAGTGAGCTAAAAGCAGTTAAAGCGCCTAGCAATGCGTATTTGAGTATCTGAAAATTTGTGTCCACCCAAAATTCCTATACTGAAATCCTAACCCCCAAAGGTGACAGGATTAGGAGGTGGGGCATTCGGGAGGAGATAAGATCTTGAGGGTGGAACTCGCATGAATGGCAGCACAGATGGAACTCCAGAAAGATCCCCCACCCCTTCCGCCAGGTGGGGACACAATAAGAAGTCTGCGACCTGGAAGAGGGCCCTCGCCCAACCATGCTGGCGCCCTGATCTCGGACTTTCGGCCTCCAGAACTGTAAGAAATAAGCTTCTATTGTTTGTAAGCTACCCAATCTGTGGTATTTTGTTATGGCGCCCCAAAAGGACTAAAATAATTGGGTACAGAGGGAACCGGGCAGCACCAGCGCGGTGCCCCGCAAAACTTGGAGGAGTAAGACTGCCCTCTAGCGGTTCAACTTTGAAATCATCACACAGTCAACTGGAGAGGTAAAAAGTCACCAAACTATACACTTAAAATGGATGTGTCGTGCTGCGTGCAACTTATACTTCGATAAAATTGATTTGCTTTAGTTACCTTAAAGCAAGTTCTAGATAGGCATGGAAATGAGCAGGGAAGGCCTGTGGGGACTGTAGCCAGCCTAGTGCACCAGCCCGCCTAAGAGAACAGCCTCAGTCCAGCAAGACCCTGGCCCAGTCCTGCCACGCCTTCCAGGTTTTCAAGAGAAGCTGGAAATCTAGACTTTCACGTGAAATTAGGTGTTTGTTTTTTTTTAACATCGGCAACGAATTCGATCTTTTCAAAGTACTGTTTGGGTCAAATAAAACATGTCTGTCGGCCATACTGACCTGCAGGGCTCCTCAAGGCTGACTGTCTTAGAGATACGGACTAGCTGTAAGGTCCAGTTGAAGGAAATCAAGGAGCTAAAGCATGTACCTTTGAAAAGGGCGGCGGGAGGCCAGGACACGGGCAGTGTCCGTCCTGGTGAGGGCCCTGCTCAGCGGCGGTGGTCAGTCGCGTGGCAGACCTGGATCCAGCTCACCAGGGTGTGACCAAGGGCCCCTGCTCCATCCAATTCACTCACACCTCTGACCTCAATTTAGCTTCCTGGGCAGGCCTGCCTTCAGGGAGGGAACACACTGATCCTAGGCCCAGAAGAGTTCCACCACAGAGGGCCACACCCAAGCGAGCGGGCAGAAACCCAGAGCTGGCTGCCGGGAGCGTGGCTGAGGCAACTCTATCCCTGAGAGACGGGTGCACTTGCAGGACTGACACATCCCGTTTCGGTGCCTCCCCAGTCGGACCGGTAGGAGACCCCAGGAGCAGGCAGCCTCAGGGAGGCCCCGACCTGATCACCCACGTCCGTGGAGACCCCACTGCCCGGACCACAGTCAGTACTCAGGAAGCATTAACCCTTCCCCAAAAGGGCTCCGTCTGCCAAAACGATGGGCAACCAAGCTTCTACAGCGTATGCTAAACAGGGACCGAGGCTGCTCTAAACTGTGCCACGTGTCCCACCTTTGAGGGTGCCTCACCCCAAGCCCAGAGCTCTCCTCTCCTAAGCTCTCCCTGCCCCACACCCAGGCAGAGCTGATCACTCCCTGGCTTTCGTCACAGCCCAGACCCGGAACTTACCTCCAGCACCAATTGTGACTTTCTGTTTTTAACGCGTGCCCCTCCCCCACGTGGGAGCTCCGCATAAGGAAGGCAGTATTCACCTCTGCATTCCTGGCACCCAGCCCGAGGCTAGGCTCAGCAGCTGGGGAAGGAATGGACCTGCATCTCCTTTAATTCAGGCCTTACTCCATAGGCCCAGCATCTTCTGGACTCTCCTCTTGGATGCCTGCAATCCCTCAACCCAGTGTGTCCCAACTGAAAGCTCATCTTCCCACTTCCTCCACCCCAAAACATCTCCTCTTTCTCCCCTTTTCCCACAAACTCGGCAAACTGCCCTCCCATCCCACGGTTGCTCATGCTCTGGACCTGGGTCGGGGGGACCTCTGCGGCCTTTTCCCTCATCCACAGATCCAGCAGCCATCAAGCCCTTCAAGCCATCATGCCAATCCAACCTTCCCAGTATCTCTGCCTGCTCTTCCCCCAACCCGAGTTCTGTCACCTCAGTCCTCGTCACCATCACCTCTTATCTGAACTTCAGCATCATCCCCCCCTGCCAATCCACCCTCCAGGGGGCAGCCAGAGGGATCTCTCTAAATTTAAATCTGATCCTGTCATTCCCCCCACCCCCATCCTTAGCTCTTCAGTGGCTCCTCACATGCCCTGAGGACAAAACCCAAACTCTACCAAAAGGCCCACAGGACCTGCCCCAGCTTCCCTCTCCCCAGCTCCTCCTATCGCCCCGCCCCCGTTCCAGACCAGGCTGTACTCTTCCAGTTCCTTGATCGCGCTTTAGAACAATTTCTGTCGACTTCCAAACTAGCTTGGCTCTTCAATGGACGGGCCAGAGGTTAGCCGGAAGTCTCACTTTTGTTTAGTTAACTCAACCTTCCACTTAGTAACCACCAAAGCAAGGCAAGAGTATCAAAATGCAAAAACGGTAAAGAATAAAACCTCCACCCTCTCCTGACCAGTTTTGATTCAAAGTTTGGTTGCAAGACATAAAGGGCATTTAAGATTGCCAAAAAGCCGTATGGCCCACCCACTTCTCTGGACCAAATGGCACACGTTTTATTTCTGGACCATTGAAGAGCTCTGTACTTGGTCTACATTGTTTTGGTCCCTCGCACTGTACTAATCTGGGCCCTCAGCCTGCATTAAAATATATGATGGAAAACAGGTCACAAAAAATTCACTAGTATTTTACTGTGGGGATGGAGTCACTTACTATTCCCTTTGGGAAAATCTACAAGAGAAATGTCTCTCTGACAATGACAAGTAAAACTGGGCTTCTCCTGAGTTACTAGCTTGTTTTGTCTTGTGAGCAATGTGACTCTTATGTCCACCAAAATTGTTTTTCCCTTTTTCCTTTGGCTACCAGGAAGCTTATAGCCAAAACCTGAATGATAAATTTAGTATCTGAGTAGAACTTTTCAGCATGAACTTCTGTCTACTAATTCTATCTCTGTCCTCATATCACTACCCTATTCCTTTCCCTTTCACCCTGATTTTATCCCTAGTTTTCTCACTATGGGGAACAAGTAGAAAAAGAAGGGGAAAAGGGTAGGAAGGCAACAACTCTTTCCGTTTTTTTTTGGATCATGCTGCCAGATAAATGGATGTCAGAGCATCACAGGGGTAAAGAGCCAGACCTGTCCTTCTCTTCCAGGACCAGAGCCATCTCCAGATCCCCCTCGTGCATCTTCTTCATCTCTGAAAGCTTGTTTTCCAAGCTTAACCGAAGAGCCTTCTCTGTTTCTGCTCCAGCAAAGGCCTTTTCCAGCTCTGCTTGGGCGACTTTCACATCCTAGAGTTAAATTAAACGCATTTGATGCAATTTTTCAATACAATTGGGAACACTTTGAAAGGAAATTGGATTAAAATATAAATATTTATGACTTTTTCTCCAGCACATTTCCCCTCTCTGAATTGTACTACACATGGGGAGAATCAGTAATAAATACATTCACCAGCCACTTTTCCCCTCTTGTATCCTGAAGAGTAATAGGCATTTCCAATGGAAAAGACTCTACAAGAACCGTATTTTCGGTTTTGAAAATCCCGATCAATATTTACAGTTTCAATGAGAACGAGGAGAAATGTGCCTCTCGATACCTAAACATACATAAATTCCTAGGAGTCACCATAATCTCCATACAAATTCTTCCCACACCCCACTGCCCCCTCACTATTTTTAAGATAATGACTACACAACTCTAAAGTGCATTTTCTGTATCTCCAAGGTGATTTAGGTGGTAAAAAACTCTTATGTTCTTCCTGAGAGCTCAGAGAAGCCAAAAAGGAAATTGCCTAAGTCACGCAGGCAGCGTCTGTGTTGGGGAAAAGGGCCTGGTGCTCAGGAAAGTGACCGAATAGTAGATGTGAGTCTCCAAGCCCTCATGCCGCTGCCTCTGACTGCATCACAAAGATGAAAGGCAAATCGAACTGGATTCAAAACCCAGCTCTCCCACCGCTTATTTGCTGGGTGACCTTGAGTAGTCCCTTAACCTCTCTGAGCCCGTTTCCCGACCTATAAAACAGGGATAACCACCGTCTCAAAGAGTTGCTGGGAGACTGTCAAATGCCTGCTGCGTCACAGGAAGCTCAAAATACGCTGGCTTCCTCTTCCCTGCCCTTCCCTCCACGGTGCTTTGAGCAAGGAGCTTTACTTATACTATCTTTGATCCTCACTCAATCCTAGAAAGTTACATACTGACAGAGAGACTCGACCAGCCCAGAATGCAGGCTCTACAGCCAGACCACCTGGCATTTACTACCTGGGTGACCTCGCGCCGAGTGACTTGGCCACTCTGTGCCTGTGTCGTCATGTTTTTGGCTTTGTTCTTAAAAAGGGATAGTAAAAGCATTTACCTCCTACGCTTACTGAAGGGATAAACTAAGTCAGTGTATGGAAAGGCTGAGAAGGGTGCCTCAGACATGGTAAGCCCTCCATAAATCGTTAGTCCACTGCGGGTACTACAATTACTCTTGCAGGGCAGACACCACTGGCCCCATTTCACAGATGAAGCTGCAGAGGCTCAGAGAAGGCAAATGTCTTCTCCAAGGTGACAAGCTAGTGATAGAGCAGGGATTCAGCCCGGTACTGTCAGTCACGCTGCTACCCTAAAACCTGGGGAAGCACTTACTGGGAAAAATAAGATGAGTGAACCAACAGATTAAGTCTCTTAAAAGTCTCAGAATTACATTTTAACTAAAGTTCAGAATTCGGGCTCAGAAGACCCTCCTTTTGGTTTCAGCTCTACTGCTTATGACCAAGACTAAGTTTCCCAGCTCTCTGAGCCGGTCTCATCTGTAGTTTGGACCTAGGATCTACACACCCCCAGGGGGCCGATGTGAACGTGACAAATGGAAAAGACCACTATAAGATGTAAAATACAGTACAAATGAATCTGCTCTTTGTATCTAGAAGTGCTTTGTGGTGTCATTTCTCCTCTTATCTGCCAGGAAGAATCAGGGTTTTGGGTAGAGAAACAACAGACTTCAAAGATCAAGAATTAAAAGGAACTGGTATCACTCGATGATGACGAGCTTAATATGGAGGAAAGCTTTTCAACATCTAGGAGATAAAGTTGTTTGGCCAAGGAGCGTCCTGATTCCCACCACAGGCTGAGAATGGGGGGAAAGAAGAGCTACACACAGCGGCTCCCCGAGAGGAAGCAGGCAGCGGGCACAGGTGGGATGGAGGGGTGGAGGCTGGGCTCTGGGGACAGGGGCTGCGTGGCCACGCATGGCCTATGAGTCAGGAAACCTGGCTCCAGGCTTAGCTGTGTTAGGCGGGTCGCCTCCCCTCTCCGGGCCTCAGGCCTCAGCTCCCTCTTCTGTAAAGTAAAGGAACTAAACTAGATAAAAAGAAGGGTGGTGTTGCAGTCAGGACACAGGCTGTAAAATCAGCTGTTGTAACTTAAATCCGGGACTAAACGTGGACTAGTTAGTATTTCTCTCTGTACTTCCGTGTCCTCATCTAGAGGATGGAGACAATAAAGGCCAGCGCGCAGGGTGTAAGGGTATAAATTCCATACGCGAAGTGCCTAGACCGGGGTTGGAGCGCAAGAGGTGCTCAGCAACGGGGGGCTCTTCTCCCTGCTGAAACCCTGACAGTTTATGACAAGAGGAACAAAATTCTGCCCACTCGGTTACGAACCCGCTGTAGGAAACACATTCTCCTCAGGGCTTTCAGACTTGCCTCTCTTTCTTTTTTTGGCCGCACCACGCAGCATGCGGGATCTGGTTCCCCGACCAGGGATCAAACCCACACCCCCTGCAGTGGAAGCACAGAGTCTTAACCACTGGACGGCCAGGGAAGTCCGGACTTGCCTCTTCTAAAAGGAGTATTCTCTTGGTTAGGAGCTCTTCGACCTGCCGCACCTTCTTCTGAGCATCTTCCTTCACCCGCTGAATTTCAGAGCCACCCCCTGCGGTGAGGCTCTCAACTGCTTTGCTGCGAAAAGAGGCAAAGGCATAAAATGCACAAGAGTGACAGTCAGATGGTGATTCCAACCGCTCCAAAGAGACAAAGAATATTTGTTGGTCACTTCTCCCACAGACCTGTGCTGAGCTTTCTTTTTTTTAAATTAAGATTTGTAATTCAAAAGCACAGATAATGCAATATATAAATGTATCAAGTCAACCGTGCAGTATACCTTGAACTTACACAATGTTATATGCCAATTACATCTCAATTAAAACACATATATAGGGGCTTCCCTGGTGGCGCAGTGGTTAAGAATCCGCCTGCCAACGCAAGGGACACGGGTTCGAGCCCTGGTCCGGGAAGATCCCACGTGCCGCAGAGCAGCTAAGCCCATGCGCCACAACTACTGAACCTGCGCTCTAGAGCCCACGAGCCACAACTGCTGAGCCCGCGTGCCACAACTACTGAAGCCCGTGCGCCTAGAGGCCGTGCTCCGCAACAAGATGGAGCTACCGCAGTGAGAAGCCCGCGCACCACAACGAAGACCCAATGCAGCCAAAAATAAATTAATTAAATTTTTTTAAAAAATAAATAAATAAAACACATATATATGATATATACATATAGTTCGCATACTATCCAGTGATCTTCTTAGGGTCAACTCCTAGAAAGGGAATTACTAGGTTAAAGGATAAGCTCGTTTTTAAGACACTCGACAGCTATTGCCAAATTCCCCACCACGAAACTTCCGATAAAGTACACCTCCACCAGCGGCAGGAAAGGCAGAGCGCTGGTGTGACAAACCAGTGCGCAAGGAGCTGGAGACAACGAAAATAAACCTGCAGGTAAAGGTCTTCTGCCACTGGAGGGGGGAGCATCTCAAACACAGCACGACCACTCGGCAAGCACGAGCGGCAACTGAGGGCCTGAGGAGAGGAGGTTACCCGCCCTCCACCACCTCTAACATAAAAGGCAGACTTCACATCGCCGGGCATCGTGGAACATTCTCTCTGCTTGACCAGCATGGTCGGGCTGGCCCACCACCAGACACAGCGCTACGACCACAGACGCCTTTCATTTTGGTTCTCGAAAAACAGCGCCGGATGTGAATTTGTGAGACACAGACTCAGAGGCAGGTCTCATCAGATTTCTAAAATGACTGCGGGTTTCCAGAAGGCAGAATGATGAAGGAGACGGCTCCACCTAAAGCTAGCTTTTCAGAAAAGCTGCAAAAGGATAAGTCTATTCACCACCAGCCTCCCATGCCCTACTTTAAGGGTATATAACATTTTTCCAACCAGGGGCCACGTGATCAGACACTCACATGCACAGGCCATGTGAATTTCTGACTGAGAACAATGCAAAGTCAAGAGGGCCATCCTTGCTGCCTCGAACATGAGTCGCCTGCAAATAAAGACTTTATTCATATCTTGTTTCCTTTCACCAATAAGCCTTCAGAAGGCCCCAGTGTCATGATATCATTTTAATGGAATTCAATGTGAACAATTGGAAAGAAAGAACAGGGGCTCTGAGGCTGAACAGATCTGCTTCCAAATTTTGACTCTATTATGTCCTCAGCGTGACTCTGGGTAAATTACGTCTTACACCTCAGTTTCCTCATTTGAAAAATGAGATGATTACCTCTTAGAACTAATGTGCTAACACATGTGGTGGTCGTAGCGCAGTGCCCTTCCTCTCTGATCTGAGTGCTGCCTGCTGGCCTGTTGTCCCCGAGGCCACCGCAGCACTGGCCCCTGCTGCGCCGCTGTAAGAGGCCTCGTTCCACCGCCTCTGCTGGCATCTGAGCTGAGAATGGATCCTCTCTGGCCAGAACTAAGACCACCACGGTCACCTCCTGATCACTGCTATGAAACGTCCTGAGCCGCCACTCCCTCAGCTCATTTCCTGATCAGTACTGTCTGGAATTCACAATGATTCACAATCACTTCCACCACTCCTCAAGAGGCATTATACATGGCTGGAAGATTTCTGTACTAGAAGCTTTTCCCTCCTGAGCCTTGGACACAGGATTTTTCCAGTCCCAAATTTCCACTAACCACCAGAAATGTTTTAGCCCTTGGGCTTCATAGAGACTTCTCTAGAAAATGGCCCGCTCGACTGCCTCCCCCTCCCCCCGCCTATCAGCCCAGATCAAACATTTCTGTTTTGCAGTCTGAATCATATACATCGTCGAGGGGCTGACTACAATTTTTAACAAGTACTGGTATTATTCAGTTTGGCTGCACTTTAGTTATACCAATAAAATATATTCCCAATAACAAATGTTCCAACTTTTCATTTATCATCTTTGTATCTCTGTAGCAATAAAATTTATACTCAGCAGTATGGCGCAATTTTCCCCTACTGATGGAATTATTGTTTTTGTTTGTGTTTTAAAGCCACAGAGATAAAATTTACTCCCGACAATATGTCTGCTTTCGTTTTTAATGCCCCCTTACTGTAAGTGAGAAATACAAGAATAGAAAGCCGGCAAACTATATACTTACTCCAGAGCAAGGCATAGCGAGCTCAGACCAGGCCAGTCCCAGCTCTGTCACCAACCTGGGCAAGACTTCCTACTCCTCTGAGCCTCAGTTTTCTTTCCACTCAAATGGGAACACTGGCTGCCTCAAACAGCTGTTGTAAAATCAACTGCAATAAAGCATGTCAAGTGCCAGGCGCAGGGTTTGGGGCAAAGCAGGATCTCAGTAAACATTCGTTCTCTCCTTCTGCCCTTTCTCTCTTTACAGAACCTGGGGCAACAGATGAGATAGACAGCGAGGCCTAAGGAGAGGAAAGGTTTACAGAAACTGGTCTAATCCAGCTTTCCACCCAATACAAGACAGAACTGTCTATAAACACCACCCTCACTACCCTTTCTAACCCTCAACATTTCCTCTTGACTCTTTCCATTCTAATTATAGTTTTTTAGAAAAAGCAGGGGCTTTTCCTGTGACAGGTGCTGGGCATTTCGGGGTAAAGAAAGGCACCTTTAGCAGACGGGTGGTGGACAGGGCACCTAGCCCGTGGCAGGTAATTCTCACAAAGGCCCCATGAAGTAGGAACAGCTGAGAAGCCAAGACTCAGAAGCCAAAGACCCACCTACTGGCACAGCCAACCCAGAGCCCCTGCCCCTTCCACTGGCCCCATCTCCACTCAAGTAGAGGAACAGGCTCTTGGCCTCACAAGATGTACAGTCATGTTAGAGAAGTGAGAATCACATACAGGAAAATAAAGAACATGAAACCTAGTGCTAGGCTAAAAGTCAGGGACTTGGGTTCTAATCCCAGCTCTGATCTTTCTAAGTGATTTTGTCACGGTCCTTCCCATCTCCAGGCCTAAGTTCTCCCCGCTACAAAAGGTTTTCCTAGAAAGTTGCCTAGCTCCCAGGATAATGATGGAATGTATCAATAAATGGATGTGAAAGTGTTTTATAAACTGTAAAGTGTTACATACACATGGGATTGCCATTATATGCCAGAGCAGTCTGTACAGAGGTTGAGATGTGGACCACGGGCAGCCACGGGACTCAGCATGAGCCTTTATGGAGGGGAGGCGACAAGAAAGGCATCTGGGCCAGGAGGGGACGGGAAGCAGAAGAGACCTGCCAAGGCAAAGCTAGAGCAGCAGGGGCAGGACATTTTCAGTACCTGTGCACTACTGGGATAAAGTGTTGGTGGAGAGAAAGCTGGAGCAGTGAAGTCACTGGGACTTTCTTAAACAGAAACCCTGCCCTAGAAGGCATCCTTGACATCACCCTTCCCACCATTACCAAGCCCTGTGGACTTTGCTTCCCAACCATCTCCCCAGTCCCCCCATGCAGCTCATCACGAATCTCTTGCCTAAAGTACTGGCCCAGCCTCCTAACTCGACTCCCTGCTTCCACCCTGGCTCCCTCCACAAAACATTCCCCACTCAGCAACCAGAGTGACCTTTGAAAAAACAAAGCCCTGATTGTGTCAGCTGCTTAAAACCCATGACTGTTTTCCATCTGATCTCAGGATAAAGACCAAAATCTCTAGTGAGGCCTCAAGACCCTGCAAGACAAGACTGAGCCCCCTAGACCTGTCGTATCTCCTGAGACCTGCACATTCCCTCCTCCTTCAACACCTTCTCCACCCTTTCCCCCTGGTCAAGGCCTACTTACCGCCAGATCCAATCTCATCTCAAATGCCACCTTCCCGGCCACACACCTACAGCTACGGACCTATTCCTGCTGCTCTAACTCTCCTAGCTTCCTCCCTTTCGCTCACAGCTCTTTTCCCAACTTGTATTTATATATCTATTACTCCAAGTATTCTATCCCGATCACTCCTTCCAGAATGTAAGCCCCATGTGTCTGTTTGGATCATGGCTCTATTTCCAGGAACCTAGGCCAGTGCCACACACGACAACTGCTTGATAAATATTTTCTGAATAAATTAATAAAGCTGGTCAGACCAAAAAGGGCCTTGAACACCAGTCTGGGCAGCTGGAAAATCTGTGCATACAAACACGGGCACCAGCCCCCAAACGCTCAGCTCGGTGCGTTGGTACTGAGGCGTGCGCGTGGCCTTTTTGAGTCTGGGTTTCCATGTGCACACGCCTGGCTAGAAACAAGTCCTGGCTGAGATCTGCAGCAGGCAGGGTGAACAGAGCAGGAAACAGACAGAATTCTGCTACTGACTTCTAGGCTTGGTAAAGTCAATTTGACTTCCTGCCCAGAGAACGATGTGCTTCCAAACAACAACAACAAAGGCAACCAACAAAAACAACGTGTCCAGGGAATTCCCTGGCAGTCCAGTGGTTAGAACTCGGCGCTTTCACTGCCTTGAGCCCGGGTTTGATGGGGAACAAAGATCACGCAAGCCCAGCAGCATGGCCAAAAAAAAAAAAAAAAAAAAAAAAAGTGTCAATCTAGTTTGTTCATTCATTCATTCATTCATCACTCACTCACTCACTCAGAAAATACCACGTGTGCACAGTCAGCGTAACTCAGAGAAGCCTGGGCCAGGGAACCTCTAGTCTACTCAGAGCCCACAGCAGTCCATGCCGGCTGCTGGCTGTGTGACAATAAAAGGAATTGTGTGGCCTGGCCCAGAGCAGCGCAGCTATGCCCTAGGCCAAAGGCCCTAGGCCCCTGGACAGCCGTATCCAGCAGGAGCTCTGCTGCTAGGACAGATGAAGCATTTCCACGTAAGCTTCCAGCCAGGTCCTTGGTGGGTCAACTCCGGGAAGTCTTACTCCTCTCTCACCAAGCGAAACGCAGCACACTTTGGTGCCTCACCCCGTGCCCACAAACGCCCTCTGTCACTGCACCTCCAGCATACCCCGTTCACAGGCTCACCCGTCTCCAATGAGCTCCTGAGGGAAGGGACATCTCTTCTCAAATCCTCAGCGTGTGGCACACTCACGTGAGAAATGTGTATGAATGAATGAATGACCAACTGAGTCACAGACTGTATCCTCTGAACTGTGCTTGTTGTTCAATAAATATTTAACTTAATTAACTGACTGATTGACTAAGGTAATAGTTTTCAAATTTTTTAAAGCAGTAGAACCCCTCTTATAAACTAAATATTACAAGAGACCCTAGTACATAAAACACATACAAGAACGAGTTCCTCTGGTTGAAGCCCCGCCCTCTGCCCCCCTGCCTCACCCACCGCAGGAGTCCTTCAGGACCCCGAGGCCCCCCAGCCTTTCACAGCAATGAAGATGAGCTGCTGATGTAACTGACAACGGGGATGGATTTCACAGACACATGGCTAAGCAAAGAGGCCAGACACAAAAGGGCGGATGCACAGTGTACGATTCCTTTTCTATACAGTTCAAAACCAGGCAGAACTAAGCAATGCGGATGCTAGCGGTGAGCAGTGGTTATCTTTGAGGGAGAAGGGTAAGTTCTGGGAGCACAAAGGAAGCGTCCGGGGGGGCTGGTGATGTTCTGGTTTCTGATCTGGAAGGTGGCCCACAGCTGTGCCTGCTTTGTGAAAATCATCATGCTGTATGTACACTTACGATCAGTTCATCTTCCTGTAAGTATGTTACATTTTAAAAGTTTGTTGAAAAATAATTAAATAAAAATGTAAATTTCCTCGCGGTCCTCAGAGCCCCGCTGGAGAAGAACTGGCTTAGAAACACAAGGTTCTCTTGTACCGACGCACCCAGCCTCCACCACCAGAACCCTGGGCGACCTGTGAGCTCGCGGCAGGGGGACAGGTACTCACGAGGCTTTGATGAGCAGCCGCTCTCTCTCCTGGAGCTCCAGCTTCAGACTCTCTACTTCCACCTTGAGCTCGATGTTCTTCCAGACAAGATTAGGAAAGAAAAGAAACAGTGTGAAGCACAGGACATCCGAATGCCTACAGTGGGAAACCTGCTTTCAGCACGGACTGGCTCCGTGATGCTCATAATAGACAGATATTAGATTCAAACCCTCATTAGCCTCAGGGAACAGGGAAAAGGGAATTACTGAACACTGGTGGGCTCCAAAGAAGGCCCTGGATTTCTCAAGGCTTGGAACTATTGTGTAAATTTTCCAAGCTTCTAAGAGCCAGAGCATTCAAACATTCAGGCATAAATGTCATACAAGTGAGGCTGATTTAAAAATTGTCTGCCCTCCACCAGGCAAATTTACAATCAATTCTGCAGCTTGCTTTTACCATTCCAAGGTAATTACTTCTGGTTGTTTGCAATCACGCATGTGGTGGTGTAGCAGTGGGAATGTGTTACAGCGTCAAAAAAATAAAACCTGTGGATGGATAAGCAGGAAGCCACATCACTGCCTGTCTCATTTCAATGTAAGATTTCAGGGTGCTCCCTTCCCAAAGAGCCATGACCACATAGGGCCAGCTGTCTATAGGGGACACCACAGTGTTCCCCAGCCGTCTTCCTCTTAAGTGACTGGAACAAAGGGAGACACACATGGTCCTGGGCTTGTAACTCACGTGAGAATCCAAAGACAGACTCTTTGGCACACGGGTCACAACATGAGGCAGCGGGGAGAGATCAGCTTCGCAAACCAGTCCACAGATGTACCCCCGGCGGAATATTAGGTGAATTCATGCAGTAAAGAGGAAGGTCTGAGTGCGCAGCCTGCAGGGGACTGCTGTAAGTCCAAGACTTCTCTAACCTTGCTCCTGCTTTATTTTAATAATTTATGCCAACTTTACATTTTATTCCATACTACATGTGTATTATTTTAAATAAAAATAACATTTCCGGTAAAATTTACAATCTCCGAGGACAGGTCTACCTCCGTTTTAGCCAAGGAGCCCTGGGGGGAAGAGCACCCCTGACTGAGAAGTCAGCCAGAATGGAAAGGCCACAGCCTTGGGGCTAGACGGACCTGGCTTCAAATTCTGCCTCCACTCCTTCCCAGGAGGAAACCGTGGCAAGTCAGTGGATGCTCGTTTATTTACTCATTCCTTCACTTCACAGACATACACCAACCCCTGTGACAGGCCAAGCACAGGCTAAGCACCAAGGCCACCACAGTAGACGAGGCAGACGCAGGCCCTGCCTTCCTGCTCACATCCAATATGAAAGTGCAAGTGCAAGCCTGTAACTGTCCTTAGAAACACAAGCCCAGGAGGTCAGAGAGCAAGGTGTCTCCTTTCGGATCCCTCAGTGTCACACGAAAAACATAAGCCCACCTGACATGGTGGATTTGAGGATTGAATGAACTAACAAATGAGAAGAGACTACGAGACAAGGCTCAGACTGTGTTATTTTTTTCACTGTCAAACAACAGGAACTAAAGAAGTCATCTCTGCAGCAGAACTTTTTCTAGAAGAAACTGATCTTGGCATAAAGGACACTGAGTGACAGTGCACAATGTCTTCAACTGTGGTTTTGTGAAAACTGCAGAAACACCCTTCAAAGAGAAGATTCCTGTTCCAGCTCTCTGAAGGGCAGAGAGCTTCTATGTAACAGCTGATATCATATGTTCTAAGTGCTTTGCTTTCTGATGAACCAACTGGCACCCCAGCCCAGCAAATTTAAAAGAATGGACTGCTAACATGTCCACTAGACTTTTTTCTGCAACCTCAATACTTCAAGCTATAAACTTATATACATGGCGACCGTAATGTCTAAACCAAAAATCAAGACACCTTATAAGCATAAAATGGAATATCACTATAAAAAAGAATGAAGAAGCTCTTAAACCACTATTAAGGAAAGATAGTCAAGATATTGTTAAGGAAAAATACGAGGTACAAAGCAGAACATGCTCGCATTTATGTAAAAAGGGGGTTTGTACACATATACGTACACACACAATGCTTGCTTGTGTACACATAAAACTTCTCTGCCTGAGGAATTAATGATATTGGTTAGATCCAGGGAATCTAGGAGACAAGGGCGGAAGAAAGTCTTTCCAGTGTATACCTTTTATGCTTTTTGATTTTGAACCATGTACGCCTATCCAAAAAATTAAAATTTAAATAAAAGTGCAATTAAATCAAGTCATCTAGCCAAACAGTGGAAAAGAAGAGCTGAAACTGTGTAGTAGAATGAGGTAGGCAGACCCGGGGCCAAAACCCATCTCACAGAGCAGCTATACGACATGGAGCAAGTTGCTGATCTTCCCTGAGCTTCAGCTGCCTCTCCGGCAAGGTGAGGACCACCTCCATCGTACAGGACTGTCTTAATTAAAACAAGCTGATGAACGCACACATGCCCAGGACAGGTGCCCGACCAGGAGTAGGCAATTAACTTACTTTGATGTCCTAACACCCATATTCGTTCTGAGATACATGATAATCATACTTGCATACAAAATATTTTCGGTTACTGGGTTTTCTTTAAAATTCCGATTGCACCACCACTTCCCTCCAGAGAAGGGGAGACCCTCACTGTCCTTCTCTTGGGTCTTGAGGGACAAGGAAGCTTTTCAATGGTTGAAAAGGCTCAGAAGTACAGTACAATCCCTCTTCAAGACAAGCCCATTTAAGTCCATCCGCTAAAACTCAAGGAGAGTTCTTCTTCCTCCTTCAAAAGATTCCACTGGTGCAAACTTTCGAATAGAAAAAAATGGAAGAATTCTCAGGCCAAGGGCTAATCTCCTAGAGAAAGTCAAGAAACGGGCACTAAAATATTGTTTGTACTCACGTCTCTTCAAGAAAGCCAAGTTCTTTTTTCAACTTTCAGAACCAAGGTTTGTTTTCAGGCAGAGACCTCCAGGTCAAGACTTGAGATAGGAATAGACTCTTTCTTCTGACAGTGATAAGCAAGCACACCAGGAATACAGAAGAGTCAGATCACAGGAAAAATGACAAGGCTACCTTCGGGCCGCCCACGGAAGCCCCAAGAAGACAATGATGATCATTGTCAAGCGCTGACTGGGTGCTGAGGCTTTTCATCTGTCAACTCATTTTAATCCACACAAATAACCCCAAGACAGAGGGATTATCACTTAACTCTGGAAGTAAGCCCAGAGAGCTGAAGTGACTTGCCTATAGTTACACAAGTTAGTCAGTAACAATAGGATTCAATTCCAAAGACATTCTACCATTTCACTGTCTTTGTCTAAATTATAAATAATGAGAAAAAGGCAACTGAGATATGGTAAATCAGAATTCCCACTTTAAGAAGAGAGAAGGACTCCCTTAAAATTAATCTTGTATCGCCTTTTGCTTAATATTAAGGTCATCCTATTATCTCTTCATTCTCGCTGTAATCAATTCAAATGAAGTGAAAGCAGTGCTCTCTACTCATGCCAACTCTGAGAACAAATATTAATCAAACTTCTGCTTGGAATGACTGTTAGAAAAGACACTGGGAATGGCGGCAAGAAGCAGGGCACTCACAGTTTTGTAGACGTGTTCAGTGGGGCCATCCAATTCCTGTTGCATCCTTTCCTCGAGGAAATAGATGCGGAGCTTTAGGTTAAAGTTTTCTTTCTTCAATTCAGTGATTTGCTAGAAAATAAGAACAGATGGTCATCAAAAGTAAGATCTAAGGGACAATACCTGCATGAATCCCCATAGCTTCCAAGGCTACAAATGGAGTAAAAGCTTACCTTTGCTATAACTGTACTAACCCAGAAGTAAGAGCCAAACTCAGGACCATCTGAGCACTGAAATGAATGATGACTGAGTGGAGAGAGAATTCATGACTCCACACTGACAGTGAGTAAACAGGAAAAGAAAGAAAAGGAAAGGAAAAGGGGAAGCTCTTCTTTACAAAAGAAATCCAGTTAA
Source organism: Delphinapterus leucas (assembly GCF_059928025.1). Lineage (NCBI taxonomy): Eukaryota > Metazoa > Chordata > Mammalia > Artiodactyla > Monodontidae > Delphinapterus > Delphinapterus leucas. The sequence continues at coordinate 111,139,644 of NC_143134.1, forward strand.
TAAATGTAGAAGAATAACAGGAAGAGAAACTCACCCTTATACAACTGCTATGGTAATGACTGACTCAGGCAGGAATCATCAATGCGTAAAGCATCAGGTGAAAGAACACTGGAAGACACGATATTCCCACTGTCTCGAGACATCACCCCACAGATGGCTTGTTATTTACAAAAGGAGAGTATCTTCACAATTTAGAAACCTACTAGACACCACCCTAATCGAGAGAATATATTTAATACCACCTCCTGGTGGAACAAAATGACATCTCGTGCCTCCTGAACTAAATCACTGAAAGCAAGCAATTGCGTTTAAAATGTTAAAACACCTACAATCTTTTTGTTTTTTCTTTTTGCACCTCACCATTTGCAGGATCTTAGTTCCCCGATCAGGGGTCAAACCCAGGCCCGGCAGTGAAAGCACCGAGTCCTAACCACTGGACCGCCAGGGAACTCCCAAAATGCCTACAACCTTTAACTTGCGTCTAATCAAGAGTTGTCAATCAGACAAATCCAAATTGAAAGACATTCTACAAACAACGGGGCTGGACTCTCAAAAATTTTAATGACAATCTTAAGGCAAAAATGGCTGGGGGACTCTTCTAAATAAGTGGAAGTAACAGAGGCCTCACTACTAAGTACAGTGAAATCATACAGTGAACCTTGAAATTGTTTTAAGCTCTCTGGAGATAACTGGGGGAATGTGAATAACAATTTTATATAAGGTAAGAGTACTATGATTTTGTAGGAGAATATCCTAAGTAAGAGATACGTGCTGAAGTACTTAAGGGTGCTGTCACATGCCTGCAACTAGCTCTCTAACAAGTGGGGAGGGAGGGAAAAAAAAGAGATATAGCAGATGTAGCAAAATATTAATTGATAAATCTAGATGAAGAAGATATGGTTGTTTGTTGTACTATTTTGCAACTTTTCCATAAGTTTAAGATTTGTTAAAATTAAAAGTTGGAAATTAAAAAAAAACAGATTAAGAAAACTAGTATTTACCAAGACCCTACTATGTAAGAGACACTGAGCTTAGGTAATTTAACTACAGTATCTGCACCCCTAAAACAACTCTGAGAGCAGATTACCCCCGCTATACACATGATCAAAAATCACATAACCAGTGGAAAAGCTGAGATTCATATCCTGCTCTGTCTGGCTCTAGTGACTATGATGTGTCAAGTAAACCTCATTGCCTATAGAGAACACCTGATTTATTTGTTTGTAACATCCAGCAAGCTTTCTGAAGCAGGTTAACCTAACTCCAAGAACAGAAATTAGCATACACACTAAAGCTACTTACATGTTCACTTTTTTTTTTTTTGCGTTACGCGGGCCTGTCACTGTTGTGGCCTCTCCCGTTGCGGGGTACAGGCTCCGGACGCGCAGGCTCAGCGGCCATGGCTCACGGGCCCAGCCGCTCCGCGGCATGTGGGATCTTCCCGGACCGGGGCACGAACCTGCGTCCCCTGCATCGGCAGGCAGACTCTCAACCACTGCGCCACCAGGGAAGCCCTATGTTCACTTTTTTGATAATTTATTGAACCGTTCTCACGTGATTTAAACGTGCTCCTACATGTACGTTACAGTTCATTTTTCACATTTTTGAAAGTCAACAGTCCATGGTTATAAGTAAATTATGATATGGCCACTCAACAGAATCTTATGGAGCCACTAAAAAGAATAAGAGATCACTCTGTGTACTCAAAGGAAGTTATCAAGACACACTGTTAAACAAAAACACTATGGTATAGAATATTATATGTGGCAGGCTACCATTTTAAAAAGTAAGGGGAAGATATGCTTACTTGCTTGATATAAATGGTATGTATCTGGAAGTATATGCTATATAACCTTTTTACCTTTTGAATTTTTTTAGTATAAATTTCCTAACAAAAAATAACTTAAAAATAATATTAGATGAAGGCATCCTTTTTAAAGACTATTTGAACTGTGAAGAGACTGCTGCTGATGTTTTATTAAACCCAGTGTGTCTGCCCAGGCCATAACTCATGCATCTGTTGTTCCCCTTCCATTCTCCAAGTCACTACTCCAGCTCAGTTCTCAAAGGCAAAGCAGAAAGATCAGGGGCTTTGGAGACAACACTAAGTTCAATCCTAACTCTTCTCATAGAGTAACCCTAGATTTGTTACCTTTCAGAGCCTCAGTTTCTTCACTTATAATATAGAGATAATACGCTTTTGTCAGTACTAAATGAAATAAAATACAGTATAGAGGATGCCTAAGACAGGGTCAACAAAATGCACAAAGAATGAAGAATAAATTATATGATTTGATTATATCAAAATGTAAGACTTCTAACTACAAAAAGACTCATAAACATGGTTTAAAGTCCAGTGATTAAGATGTTGGCAAAATACCAAGACATAGGGTGAACTGTCTTGAAATGAATGGCAAAATAAAGTCTCAGCAGAGAAACAGAAAACGTAGAAAAGAACCAAATAAAAATTTTAGAAACGGAAAATACAAAAACCAAATAAAAATGGACTGGATGGGCTCAACAAATGGTGATGACAGAATACTCAGTGAACTTGAAGACAGATCAACAAAAATTATCCAATATGAAAACAGGGGGGAAAAAACTTAGAAAAGAAAAAATTAAGAGAGCCTCAGGGACCTCTGAGCCAATACCAAAAGGTCTTTCATCAGAGTCCCAGAAAAATGGGAGAAAATTAGGAGAGTGTAGTATAAAAAAAAAATTGAAGAAATACAACTTAGAACTTTCCAACTTTTGAAAAAGGCATAAAACATACAGACTAAAGAGGCTTATCAAACACCAAACAGGATAAGTTCAAAGAAATTCACACCTAGCAACCACTGAAAAATAAAGACAAAAAACATAAAACAAAAACAAACAAACAAAAACTCTTGAAAGCAGCCAGAGAAAAATGACACATTTATGAGGAACAAAGATTCAAATAACAGCAGATTTCTCAGTCAAAACCATAGAGGCCAGAGGGCAGTGGAACAATATTATTAAAATGCTGAAAGAAACTGTCATGCTAGAATTCTTAAGCAGTGAAGGTAAAATGAAGACATTCTCAAATGAAGGAGAACCAAGTGAATCCACTGCCAAAAGATCTGCTCTAAAAGAAATGCTAAAGGAAGTTCTTCAGACCAAAGGGAAATGATACTACAGAGAAAGGTGGAAACTTCAGAAATGAAGGAAGAAGGAAGAGAGAAGGAAGGAAGAGAAAAGCAAATGGTAGTAAATCAACTATACTTCAATTTTTAAAAAATGATAAATATCTAGATAACTATCTAGAAGAACAGTAGAAAAGAAAACACCTCAAGTTCTTTAAAACATTTATGACAGTAAAGCAAAAGTTAAAACATAGTCTGGTGGTATTTTCAATGTTTTTGGATATAAAATATACTGGGGATAGGTGTGGCAACATTTTTACATTTCACTTATGGTGAAATGAAAAGTTCCTATAATCTCTAAAGCAACCACTAAAAATTCTTTAATGTTTTAAAATAAACTATACAAAGGGATATGTTCAAAAACTCAATAGATAAATTTAGATGAAACAGTAAAATAATTCTAATAATCCAAAAGAAGATTTAAAAGGGGAACAGAAGAATCAAAAACAGAAGAAGCAGGGCTTCCCTGGTGGCGCGGTGGTTGCGAGTCCGCCTGCCGATGCAGGGGACACGGGTTCATGCCCCAGTCCGGGAAAATCCCACATGCCACGGAGCGGCTGGCCCCGTGAGCCATGGCCGCTGAGCCTGCGCGTCCGGAGCCTGTGCTCCGCAACGGGAGAGGCCACAACAGTGAGAGGCCCGCGTACCGCAAAAAAAAAACAGAAGAAACAACAGAAAACAAGTAAGAAAATGGTGGGCCTAAATTAAAATGCATTGATATATGTTAAATGTAAATGATATACACAACAATTAAAATACAGAGGTTATGAGAATGGATAAAAAACCCAAAGCTGTATTCAAGAAACCCACTTCAAATATAATGATAGAGGTAGATTAAAAATAAAAGTTAGAAAAAGATGTACCATGCAAACACTAATTAAAAGAAAGCTGGAATGGTTATTCATATCTGAGAAAAGTATTCAGGCATAAAAGGGACATTACATAATAATGAAAAATAACAATCCTAATTGTGTATGTACCTAACATTACAGCCTCAAATTCATGAAGCAAAAACTGATAGAATTGAAAGGAGAAATGAACAAATCCACAATTATTGTTTGAGACATCAATACTCATCTCTCAAAGAAAAAACAGACCAAAAAAATAAAACAAAATATAAAAATGCTGAGCAACACCATCAACCAACTAGATCTGATTTACACTTATAAAATACTCTAGGGATTCCCCTGGTGGCTCAGTGGTTAAGAATCCACCTGCCAACGCAGGGGACACAGGTTCAAGCCCTGGTCCAGGAAGATCCCACATGCTGCGGAGCAACTAAGCCCGTGCGCCACAACTACTGAGCCTGTGCTCCAGAGCGCATGAGCCACAGCTACTGAGCCCATGTGCCACAACTACTGAAGCCCACGTGCCTACAGCCCGTGCTCCACAACGAGAAGCCACCACAATGAGAAGCCCGCGCACCGCAACGAAGAGTAGCCCCCACTCACCACAACTAGAGAAAGCCCGCGCGCAGCAACAAAGACCCAACACAGCCAAAAATAAATAAATTTATAAAAATACTCTACCCAACAACTCAACTGAACATGGAACAGTTCCCAAGATATCCTGGCTCATAAAACAAACCTTAACAAATTTAAAAGAACTAAAATCAAACTATATTCCCTGACCATAATGGACATAAACTAGAAATCAATAACAGAAAGAAAACTGGAAAATTCCCAAGTACTTAGAAATTAAATAGCACATTTCTAAACAATCCATGGGTAAAAGAGAAAAATCAAAAGATATTTTGAATAAATGAAAATGAAAATAAATCAAAATTTGTAGGATGCAGTTAGAGTAATATTTAGAGGGAAATTTATATTATTAAATGCTTTGGAAAAGAAGAAATATATACCTATTATATATAAAGTAGATAACTAATAAGGACATACTGTATAGCACAGGGAACCCTACTCAATACTCTGTATTCCTATATGGGAAAAGAATCTAAAAGAGTGGATATATGTATATGTATAACTTTGCTGTACAGCGGAAACTAACCCAACATTGTAAATCAACTATACTCCAATAAAAATTTTTTTAAAAAGGAAGAAATATCTCAAATCAATAATCTAAGCTTCTATTTTAAGAAACCATGAAGAGAGCAAAATAAACCCAAAGCAAAAAGAATGAAGGATATAATAAACATAAGAGCAGAAATCAATGAAATGGAAAAGAGAAAAACAATAGAGAAAAATCAATTTAAAAAGGAGATATGGGGATATATGTATATGTAGAGCTGATTCATTTTGTTATAAAGCAGAAACTAACACACCACTGCAAAGCAATTATACTCCAATAAAGATGTTTAAAAAAAAAAAGATAGCTCTTTTCAAATGATCAATGAAACTCATACCTCTAGCAAGACTGGCAAAGAAAAAAAAAAAAAAGAGAAGACATAAATTACCAATATCAAGAATGAAAGAGGAGTTATCATTACAGATCCCACAGTAATTAAAAGGATAATATGAAAATAACGCATACAAATCTATGCGTGTAAATTGGAGAACTCAGATGAAATAACACAATTCCTTCAAAGGTACAAATTATCAAAATTCACCAAAGAAGAAATAAGAGAAACTGAATAGTCCTATAGCTACTTAAAAACTTAAATCTGTAATAAAAAACTTTCCAAAAAAGAAAATTCCAAATCAAGATGATTTCAGTAGCAATTTCCACCAAATACCTAAATTTCTACCAATTTTACACAATCTCTTCCAGAAAATAGAAGATGAGGGAACTTTCCCACTTCATTTTGTCAGGGCAGCGTTACCCTCATAAAATCAGACCAAAATATTACAAGAAAACTACAGACTAAATCCTTCAGGAATGATAGACACAAAATCCTCAACTAAATTTTTACGAGTTGGGAAAACATATTAACACATCATGAGTGGGATTTATCCCAGGAATGTAAGGTTACTTCAGTATTCCAAAGTCAATCCATGTAATCCACCAAACTAAAAGACTAAAGAAGAAAAAATACATACGATCACATCAACAGAGGCAGGAAAAAGCATTTGACACTCAACAGCCTCTCAGGATAAAAATTCAGCAAACTAGGAATTAAAGGAAACTTCCTTTATCTGCTAAAGGATGTCTACAAAAAAACACACATCTACAAAAAACATATTTACTTAAAAGATGAAGAATTGAATGTTATTCCCCTAACATCAAGAATAAGGAAAGGATATCGGTTCTCACAGTTCCTATTCAACACCGTATCTGAAGTCCCAGACAGCGCAGTAAGGCAAGGGAAGAAAACAAAAGGCATCCAGATTGGAAAGGAAGAAATAAAACAATCTTTATTTGCATATAATGACCATACATATTAAAAAATCCCAAGGAATCTACAAAAACAGCTCCCAGAATTCATTAAGTGACTTTAGCAAAGTCAACTTGCAGATATCAATCATATTTCAGTATACTAGCAATGAACAATCAGAAACTGAAAAATTTTTAAATACCATTTACAATATCTCCAAAAAATGAAATTTTTAAGTATAAACCTAACAAGACATTATATATGCTTAAGAGCACAAAATGCTGATGAAATCAAGACCCTAAATAAGTGAGGAGACTTACTTACCAAATTCATGGATTGGAAACCTCAATATAATAAAGTTGTCAATTCTCTCCAAATTGATCTATAGATTTAACACAATCCCAATCAAAAGCCCAAGAGTTCTTATAGATAAAGACATGCTGATTATGAAATTTATTTGGAACGGTAAAAGAGTTAGGTGAGTGAAAACAATTTTGAGAAAGAATCCAGTGAAACAGAATACAGAAATAGACCCATACAACTATGGCCAATTGATTTTTGACAAAGGTGCAACGACAATTCAATAAAGGATAGTGTTTTCATTTTCAACACATGACATCGGAACAATCAAACATCTATCTACAAAAAAAAGAACCCTGATCTATCATACTTTAAACAAGCATTAAGTCAAATTAGATCACAGATCTAAATGTAAAACGTAAAATTGTGCCTGTAAGGCCAACTGGCCCGGGGCAGGGGAACACAATCAGATTCACAGGTTGCATCAGACCGAAATTCTCCGGACCACCCAGTTCCAGAAACCGCCCTGGAGACATTCCGGACCACCCAGTTCCAGGAACTGACCTGGGGGCTCTGAACCCAGCCCAGCCTTCCCGCCTTTCGAGGGGCGGGACTAACGGTCCCCCAGGATACGCGAAAAGACCACCAAATAAGGAATACCCTGTGCCCTCCCAGATTCACCACACCCCTTTCCCTTCTTCCCCTATAAAATCTTGCCCAACCCTCGCCCGGGTGCGACTTCTCTGGCCCCCTTTCTCTCGGACCAGTGAACCTCGCCCGGGAGCGCTCCCTAATAAAGCTCACTTGAAGCTTTCCTCTGTTTCGTGGTGCCGTTTGTTAAGATCCGACCTTACAGTACCTTTTAGAAGAACACACAGGGAAAAATCTTCGGGACCTACAGCGAGGCAGAGTTCTTAGCTATAACATGATCCATAAAAAACTTTTTTTTAAATCAATAAACTGAGCTTCATCAAAATCTAAATAAAACGTTTGCTTTGGAAAGCACAGTGTTAAGAGAATGAAAAGACAAGCTACACACTGAGAGAAAACATTTGCAAATCACAAATCCAAGACAGGAACTGCATCTAGAATACATAAATAACTCCCAAGATGTAATTGTTAGAAAACAACTGAATTAAAAGAAAAACAAAAAACAGGCAAAAGATTTGAAAAGAAACTTCACAGGAGAAGATATACAGATGACAAATAAGCACAAGAAAAGATCTTTAACATCTTCAGCCATTAGGAAAAAGCAAATTAAAACTACAGTGAGATACCACTACACAGCTATTAGAATGACTAAAAAGATTTTTTTAATTGACAGTACCAAATGCTGATAAAGATGTGGAACAAATGGAATTCTCATACTCTGCTGATGGGAATGCAAAATGGCACAATCACTCTGGATGACAGTTTGGCAGTTTCTTACCAAAAAAAAAAAACTACACTTACCATATGACTCAGCAATTCCAGTCCTAGGTATTTTCCCTAGAGAAACAAAAACCTATGTCCACACAAAAAAAACTTACACAGGAATGTTTACTGCAGCTTTATTAATAACCACCAAAACATGGAAAGAACCTGAATGCTCTTCAAAGGGTGAATGAATAAAGTGTACATCCATATGATGGAAAAATATTCAACTACAGTGATAAACGACAACATGAATGAATTCCAAAGATATTATGGTGAGGAAAAGAAGCTAGCCTCAAAGATTACATACTGTATGCTTCCATTTATATCATATCTGGAAAAAGCAAAATTATAGGGACTAAGAACAGAGGATTAGCTGCCAGAGGTCTGGGGTGAACAGTCTGACCACAAAGAGGCAACACATGGGCATTTTTTGGCATTACAGAACATTCTGATTGTGGTTGACAGTCACATGAGCCTAAAACCGTATACACATATACCAAAACAATTAAAAATAAATATATATATATTTTTTCGATTATGACGAAAGTTACAAGGGACTATACATATGTCAAAACTCAGCCAACATTTAGGGCTTCCCTGGTGGTGCAGTGGTTGAGAGTCCGACTGCCGATGCAGGGGACGCGGGTTCATGCCCCGGTCCGCGAATATCCCACGTACCGCGGCTGGGCCCGTGAGCCATGGCCGCTGAGCCTGCGCGTCCAGAGCCTGTGCTCCGCAACGGGAGAGGCCACAACAGTGAGAGGCCCGCGTACCACAAAAAAAATAATAAAATAGATAAAAAATTTAAAAAATTAAACGGGTGAGTTTTATTTCATGTAAATTATATCTCAATAAAGTTGATTTTTAAATAAGTAAAATAAAATATAGCAAAATACTAATAGCCATACTTGAATGCCAATACATCACCATAAACATACGTTCATTGGCATTTTTCTTCAGCATTTTTAAAAATAATTGGTAATAGTATATAATACTCTTTCTAATAAACTTTTTAATACTTTTATGACTGATAAAAGAAAGTGATTAACATATTCTACATTAAGTATATTTCAAACTCTCTGCCCCTGGCCCCTTGTTAACACTTAAGATTTCAATTTTGTGGCTAAGAAGAACAGCGCAAGAAACAATTGGTAGGTTCATTAAAGCCTCCTTTTAAATGTTTTAAGGAAACAGCACATAAAACATTCATTCAAACAAAAAAGTCTACCCCGCCAGATGCTTCCTATAAAGAGAAACCTTATTCTATTACTCGGCTACCAATAAATTATTTATGGAGTGGGCTTAGAATGCCCACATTGTGCGCACTGCTAGAATTCTTAGCAACACTTGAAAGAATATTTGTCCTATTTATAGGTAAAGAAGTTGTGTTTTTTTTTTTTTTTAATGAGAGGAAGGTAAATAAGCCTTCAGAAGGTCACTGCAAATGCCAGACAAGCCCAAATGAATACAATGAAATACAGGCAACATCTTTTCTGCAACAACGTCAGCCTCATTTCTCTGCTTAATACCACTGCCCTCATGAAGTTTCCTCTGACTACCCCATCAGGCTGTACTGGGGTCCTTCTAAATGTTGCCACACACCCTCTAATTTCTTTATTATGGCAACTATCACACTGCATTGTACCAGTTGGGTTATTTGCCTTTCTACCCAATCCATCTCTAAGAGATGGGGAACCATATCTTTGTGTGTATTCTAGTCTAAAACATAAGAGATGGTCGCTAAATACCCAATGGCCGGATGAATGGACACATTTAAGAATTTCCTGAAGGCAAAGTGAGGCAAGGAGAGACCCATAGGCTTCAGAGTCAGACAAATCTGGTTAACATCACTCCATTGCTTTTTTTCTATCACTCTTGGAATAAAGCTTCCTGCCGTGGCCCCAGGGTTGTGTGATCTGGCTCCGCTATCGGCCTCGGGTAGAGCCCTCACCCTCACTGCAACGCTCCAGCCTCCCTGGCCTCCCTTCCGGTCCTCACATAAGCCACCTTGTCTGCCTGCACAGCTCTTCCTGCAGCACTTCCCAGGGTGGCTCAGTCTCAGCCTTTCCATCTCAGCTCAAATGTCAGCACCTCAGAGACGCCCTTCCTAGCCACCTGCTCTAAAGCAGACCTGTCTCCACCACCTCCACCAAGTTACTCTCTAACACAGACCTCTTGTCTTCTTGCTAGAGGTTGTCACAATCTGTATTCATACTATTTATTTACACGTGCGTTATTTACTATCATGCTTGTCATATGAATATAATCCACTTCTAGAGGGCAGGGACCTTATTATCTATCTGCTCATGGCTATTTCCCCTGAGGTTTTAGCACAGTGTCTGGAAAACAGCAGACATTTGTTGAATTTGTTGACATTCAACATTTGTTGAACGAATGAATAAATTAATGAATGAATACAGTCCAGACTACCTTACTAGCCATATGACCTTAGTCAAGTTCATTTTTCTGTGTGCCTCAGTTCCTTTATCTATAAAAATGGGATTATAATAATGCCTGTTTCAGAGAGCTATTATAAGGATTAAAGGAAATTAATTGGGATGTTTAGTATTGTGCCTGGCACAGCATAAGAACTTAAAATATTAATATTCTTTTCATTTGTACTTTTCATCTGTACTTGAAACAAGTTCAAGAAATGAAAAAAAAAAATTGAGTTGGAAACACTGGAAACAGCTTACCATACAGCAGTTATAAATACCTCAAAATATAAAACCCACCAAATATGACAGAAACTCAATGCTCAAAAGTAAGCTAGGGACTTCCCTGGTGGCGCAGTGGTTAAGAATCCGCCTGCCAATGAAGGAGGCAAGGGTTTGAACCCTGGTCCGGGAAGATCCCACATGCCGCGGAGCAACTCAGCCCGTGCGCCGCAACTACTGAGCCTGCGCTCTAGAGCCCGTGAGCCACAACTACTGAGCCCGCATGCCACAACTACTGAAGCCTGCGTGCCTAGAGCCCATGCTCCACAACAAGAGAAGCCACCACAAGGAGAAGCCCGTGCACCACAACGAAGAGTAGCCCCCGCTCCCTGCAACTAGAGAAAGCCCGTGTGCAGTAACGAAGACCCAACACAGCCAAAAATAAATAAATAAATAAAATAATAAATTAAAAAAATAAAAATAGTACTTTAAAAAAAAAAAAAGTAAGCTAACGCCAGACTGTACCCGTCACATTCCGGCTCCTGCAACTCAAGTGTGACTGTGGAGCTGCAACATCTGAAATGGGAACCATCCCAACTTGATCATGGGGTGGAGCTTTCAGAAGCTGGAGCAGCCGCAGCTCAGCAGCGGGACAGACCCTGAAGGAGCTACTAGTTGGTCATTATGGCTTCCTCCCATTCCCACTTCCAACCCCACCCCCTATCAAAGGCCTTCCTAGCCCACAGCACATCAAAAAGGGAAGAAAAACAAAAGCCAACAACATAAAAAAGAATCAGGACAACTCCAACCAACTGAACTCTCAGCAAGGTGCCTAACTCTGGCAATCAGTTTCAATGGCTTGCAAGAGCCTGGACCTCCAAAGCTGAAGCTCACCCACCAGATCACCTTTCAATTCAAGGCACAAGGAATAAGAGCAAGGGCCCTGGGGTCAGCAGAATAGGAAACGGATGAACTCCCAATGCTGTCACTTGTAAGCCGCGTAACCTTGGGAAAACTAACACCTTTGAGTCACTGTTGGCTCATCTATAAAATGAGGATAAAAATCAATTACCTCACAGGGGTGTTGTGACAACTAAATGAGCTAAAGTACCTGGCAGAGCCTGGCACGGAGCAAGCAGAAAACACAGGATAGCTTTCAAAAGGAATCCAGTTCTCACTAAGCCCTCAATACGCAGATCTTCGGGCCACTGTCAATTTTTTATCCTCTTTGAAAGTCCAAAAACTGTTAGACCATTCACCTAGACAACACAAAAGCCATGAAATCTTGCTGCCCAGAGTTCACCTCCGGTAAACAATACCGCATGTAAGGCAGTTCTGCCAGCAGCAACTAAGTGAGGTTAGTACAATGAGGAAGACACTTTGGAATTAGTTTCTGATTCCAGTACTCTCCCGGTGTCCTCAAATCATCCAGAAAACTGTGACTAGGCAAACATCTACTTATTAACAAACAATACTGTAGCAATGACAGAATTTTAAAACCCAAATAACACTTGGAATACAACTATCTTACGAAAGCAACTCTATTTATGTTCTTTTCAGCCTTGGCTCATGAATACACATCTTTTTGTAAAATTATAACATAAGTGAATTTGTATAATCCATTGCTTTCCCCTAACATATCTTAAATATTTTCATGTTGCTGCACAATTCACATAATTATCACTTAAAATGACTGCACTAAATTCCACTGAATTGATTCATAGTCCATTACTTAACCTTTTCTCTCTTGCCCACTTATGGATCCAGTGTGCTCTAGGAGAAGCCTACAGACTTTACAACCAGAAAGACCAGGTCTGAATTTTGCCTTCTCTTTTTAAATGTTTTATTTTATTTATTTATTTATTTATTTAGCTGCACCGGGTCTTAGTTGGGGCATGTGGGATCTAGCTTCCTGATCAGGGATCAAACCTGGGACCCCTGCATTGGGAGCGCAGTCTTAACCACTGGACCACCAAGGAAGTCCCAATTTTGCCTTCTTTTTGTTTCTCAATCACGCTAAACTCATGGGCAAGTCATTAATCTCTCCAACCTCCACTTCCTCACCTGTGAAATACCTTCATCACAAGCTTGTTGCAATAAGCCAAAGAGATAACAAACGTAAACTATAATTCCCTTGTTCCCAATTTTTCCCAATTACATACAATGTGGCAACAAACACCGTCATGCCCAGAGCTTTCTTCCTCCCACTGGGTTGTCTCCTCAGGACAAATTTTCCCAAAATGGATTATCGGGCTCAAGAGTAATATTATTTGTATGACCATCAAAATCTCTTTTCAAATGGCCTTCAAAAAGATTGTAAAGATTTCCTGTTATTGTGTAATGCTTAAGTTGTATGTCACTGTTTGAAAATTTTAAAACCTATAGTAGCTTGCTTAAAATTACAAAAGAGAAAAAAGCGTTCACACAAAAATAATTTTAAAATAGTGGATTTTGAGCATTATGTCATTTTAGGAAATAGCAATAAAATTGCAACATCATTTTTTTGGACCACATTTATAGACAAAATTCATCACTTTGGATCATTTCCACAAATCTTTTAACTTGTTACTTGTAAAAAGTTACAAATAAAAGTTGAGTTTTGCTTCATAAAAAAAAAAAAAAAGATTGTAAAAATTTACACCGCCCAGCCCGCCATCTGGCCAGGTCTTTGGACGTGCAGAGGTCCGAGAACTCACAGCATTCGATCCAACACACAGGAGGCCATCCTACCACACAAGTGAACCTCTGCACGGAGCACAGACATCCCACAGCCAGAAGCCCAACTTGATTCCCAAGGCCCCAGGCACTGACAGGCCCCATCTCCTGCAGAGCCAGCACCCCAGGGTGGCGGCGACACCCACTCCGTCAGCTCCAGACTTGGCCTCAACCACGTCCACCGGCCTGCACCCCACGCGATTCTTGCTCTCCTGCCTGGTTCTAGAGGCGTCCCTGTTCTCCTTTTCAGCCTCCCCTCGCCCACATCACTGCCTGCTCTCCTAAGGCTGGGGCGTCTGCGTGCTCCCTCCCTGCTGCTACACTGCTCCAGCCACTTGATTCCCAGGAACGTGGCAGCCGCCCGCATCTGCCCAAGACCCGGGGTACCAGGCACTGTCCTGGCACATGTTACTTCATCCTCACCACGGCCCTAGGAGTTAAGTATTACTTTTCCCATTTCACAGATAAGGCAACCAAAGTTTACAGCTTTAGTATCTTATACCAGGTCACACATTCATCTCATCAACAAGAATTTATTAAGTGACTACCATCTTGTTCAGTTGGGTGCTGAGCACTAGGGACGAAGCAGAGGAGACACATGTCAAGCACCCACACCAATAAAATACACCATTACAAACAGTCATGGGACTCATGGTGGGAAAGACTGGGTCCCGAGGGCTGGCTGGGTCCCGAGCGAGCTGGGGAAGGGAGTGAGGGGCGGCCTCTCGAACAAGGTCACATTAAGGCTGAGACGTGAAGGTCAAGGGGCCTGCCCCTAGGGAGGAGGAGAAAGGGCGGTCCCAGCAGAGGGAGGAGACGCGGGAAGGCAGCCTGCGTGCTGCAGCACAAAGCGTACCGCCGATGACACAGCGCAGGGTGTCAGGGACCGTGGCAAGAAGTTAGGGATTTCATTCCAAAGCCAAAGAAACATCACAGAAGGATCAGCCGAAACTGACAACTGATGGGGCAGAACCGAGGGAGCTGTGATAGAACCCTCAGATCAGAGGGCACACCAGCAGGCACTGGGCACCCACTGTGTGCCAGGCATCACGCTAGGTGCTTTCCACACCAGAACTCATATAACCCCCATGACAATTCTGAATGAAAGACCGTTTCAGCCCCCAGGTCAGTTAGTGACAGGGCCAAGACCTAAAACCCAATTCTGGTCATCTCCAAGTGCGCGTCATGTCCCCGTACCACCGTGCTTCTGAAGCTTCAAGGGCCGTGCGGACCGGGTGGGGCTGGAGAGTGAAGGGGGCTATTCTCTGTGAGGAAGTAACCCACCACATGGAGGTTACAGAGCAAATCTGAAGATGCAAACCTCCTGGCCATACCACAGATAAAACATTAAACTTGACCCACTGCCTCGGCTCAGACCAAGACTTTTCCACAAAAAGGAGTAAGGGCCTTGAAACAAGAACACCAGCACCTCAGGGCAGGTGGATTTGAAACAAGAGCAGCAGAGTCTATCCTAAGGAAATAACCACATAACTGTACAAAGACACATGCACCAGGATATTCACCACAGCTTTGTTTATAACACTGAAGAATTAGAAACAATCTGAACGTCGCACAGGAAGAGATTACGTAAATTATGGTTCAATCCATCCCTTGGAAAACAAGTCTTTATGAACTTAAGACAGTCATTAAATAATACTAGCCACTTGTATCAACAGAGGTGGAAAGCTACACGTGTCACTCTCTGTCACAGAATTAAACGCTTCTACATACGGATAAAGATAGCTACCCGGGGCTCCCCTGGTGGCGCAGTGGTTGAGAGTCCGCCTGCCGATGCAGGGGACACGGGTTCGTGCCCCGGTCCGGGAAGATCCCACATGCCGCGGAGCGGCTGGGCCCGTGAGCCATGGCCGCCGAGCCTGCGCGTCCGGAGCCTGTGCTCCGCAACGGGAGAGGCCACAGCAGTGAGAGGCCCGCGTACTGCAAAAAAAAAAAAAAAAAAAAAAAGATAGCTACCCAGACTGGACACGATGAACCAGATTCTGGGTCTCCCCACTTGCTCAAAACATTTTGAAAGAAACAAAGGGAGAGAGAGACAGAGAGAAACTGCAGTCTCTGAAACAGATCACACCAGGTAAGCACAGTCCTTTACAAAACACATCTCAGCCAAGCCTCGTCTGGTCCGGGGAGCTCCCCACTATAGTGGGGAGCTAGAAAGGCTCCCACTGAAGACCAAACTGATAACTAATCTGATAACTAATCTGCCAACCTCCTGCTATGAGGCTGCCGTGCAGGTGACTACACCTCAGCTGACGTGGGCCCTAGACAACGGATCACCAGTTTAAAGGCCCACAAGAAGGCGTGTGGCTTTTACATGTCAGAAGAGGACTCAGAGTGTAACAGAAAGACCTCCTGTGCCAGAGGCCTGCGGTCAGAACCCAAAGAAGTCCCTCTGCCTCTCTGGGCTTGAGTCCCCGTGTGTCAGATGTAGGGCCTGGGTGAGCCGACAATGCCGGCAGACTTTCTTCCCAACACCTCCGGACCCCTCCCCTTAGCTCAGGCATCATCCCTCCCCCCCCACCACCACTCACTGTAGTCTTTCAACCCATCACAGAGCCACCAGCCTCGCTCCCTCCTCCGTCCATGTAGTCACCAGCCTGGCCGATCTTTTGAAGCAGGATTCCGGTCACTTCCCTCCCCAGATTAAAATCCACCACTGGCTCCCCTTCATCTTCAGGAAAAAACTAAAAAGAAGCAGTGTAGCATACAGGAGCCTGCAGAATCTGACCCCTGCCTGCTTCAGTGGCCTCACTTCTCTCAGGCCCTCCATCCTACCGCCTCCTTCCAGCCAAAGGGAACTTAGACTCCCAACCTCCTCACACGCCGTCATGCCTCTCTCTACGTCGTCACATGTGAGCCCTTGTGCCTGGGGTGCTCTCCCAGTCCTCTCACCTTGGCTAACCCTAATCCCCACTTTTCCTGATGACCCTCCTCCAGGGAGGCTGCCCTAAGTCCCCTAGGCCAGGTTCGGGGCCCCTGCTCTGTGCCCCAGAGCACCCCGTACTTAACCCCTAGCACTGCACTATTTTCCTATCCATCTCCCTAACTAGACTGTGAGCCTCTTGACAGGGAGACTTACAGGGTCTTAATTTACTGCCAATTCCCTAGCCCCTGGCACAGCCTGGCACAGGACATATATTTGAAAATATTCACTGATGAATGGATGAACTCTAAGCAAAACCAGGAGGCCCGTATTTTGCTAGACCCTTGCTAGTAGACTCTGATGTTCAGATATCTGTCATCTAAGACTAGAATAAAAGAAACCACGAGTTTCCCCTTTAAATCAAAAGTATTCTAGTCCCCTCTTTAATATGCACGCGGACTTTAAAATTAGCATCAGATGCCAAGAGCATTTCCTATAAGCATCCCAACACAGAGATCATGCATTTAGTAGCTCAGGCCAGAGGAAAATTTTCAGTGTTTTATAAAGACCTGAAAGCGAGACACTGAGAACAGTGTGGTCATTTCAATTTCAACTGCAGAATTTGCTCTTGAAAATGCTACAATAAAAAATATCAATGCCATAAAAAACCTAACAGCAGCCAAAGGACCACAGTCATGAAGAAAAAACATAAACCCTAAAACATACTGGCAGAGAAGGCTCTCCCTCACCTTTAAGAAAATCAGTATTTGGGTCATCAAGAACACATCTGAGCAAGGGAAACATGAATCACATGGCAGAGTAGACAAAAATAACAGCAATAAATAGAACAGTAAGAAGGAGAAATAGGTAACACACAAAATGAACTCTGTGCTAGGCATATGTGTTTCACATATATTGACTCGTGAATCCACACAACAGCCCTATGAAGTAGGAACTTGTAACATGTCCATTTTAAAGACAAAGAAAGTACAGAGAGGTTAAGTGACTGGCCCAAGGTCACCCAGCAGAAGCGGATGAGCAGGCAGTCTGGCTCCAGAGGCCGTGGTCCTCAGGCAGCACAGACTGCCTCTGAAAACAGCTTTGCCATGTTGTATCCCTCAGCCTCTGTTTCTCCTACATATAATAAAGAGGGTTGGCTTCAATTCAGAGATTTCTCCCAGTTCAAAAGGCAGACAACAAAACGTGAAGCCAAAATTCTGAGATTCTGTTAAATTTTTCCATCTAGAAATAAAAATCAAAACTGTGCCCTTCAAAACTTAAATAACTCTGTATCTTGCAGAGCTGCTTCAATATTAAAGTAATATATATGAAGAGCTTAACGCTTCAAGTTCCCAGCTCAGAGCAAGAGCTCAATAAACAGTAGCTATTATTACTCTTATGATAAAACAGGAACAACCATTTAATAGTAGAGCACATTTTAATTATACGCGATGTGGAATAATCAAATCTCATCTGCTTCAGGCCCCAGGCCCCACAGCATAGATCGGGTTGTAGAGTTGAAATTGTAACAACTGAAAGCTCAGAAATTACTTGTTTCCATTAGAGACCTGACAAGTCATTTCTTCAATTGGTCACTGGTGGTTTGCAGATAACTGATAGCAGTGATGAGTATTCTAAATTAAATCCAGAGACAGTACCACTCTTTTCAGGAAAGACAACTGGAGAGAGAGAAACATGATGGTGGTATGTCCTTCCCTCTGTGTCCTCCATCTTCTCTCTGATAAATATCTCCCGTGTCCTGCATAGTATGGATTTCATTTGGTTACAAATGAAGAAGAGTCTAGATCTTCCCATGACAAATGAGAGCGTTGAGCAGGTAACTTGTTAAGGAGAACTGGAATTGGGAAAATAACCTTCTTTTCTTGTTACTTGACAAAAAACCCCGTCCACTAACAAATGAAACACACAATGCTGGAAGACAGTGAGCACTGAAGCCAAATCATCACTGAGCAATCCATTCTTAGACAATCACCACACAGCAGTGGGAACAGGCCGCTCATGTTTCATTCGACAGCAACAAAGATGGAGCCTGCAAAATGCAAGGAGGCCACACAGCGCAGCAAAAAGAATAATGGTTTTGGAGTCATTAAAAACCTGGATTCAAACCCCAGCTCTGTCACTCAAGTATGATGTGACCGTAAGCGAGCCTCCCCTAGTCTTAAGATTCTTTACCTGTAAAATGCGGATAATACAAAATACCTCCGTCACAGCGAGGATTCAATGGGGACCATAAATAACACGGCTTACATCACAGGAAAGCCCTTAATACATGTTAGTGCCTCTCAGCTGTGCTACATGGTGACATCCTCTTATTTGGGACACCAGAAATACACCAAACTCCCCAAGGCTGGAAACCACTGATCCTGTTGGAACCCGTAACTGGCCTGTGTACAAAGGGCCGCCTGTGTAGGAATGTGAAGGTCACCCAGAGAGCACCCACGAGCTCTGGCATTCCTCCCAACCCTGGCCTTATCCAGTCTGGATGCTTCTTAAGAAATACAGCTCCCTCCTGGGTCTGGCTGGACAGTGGCTGCAGACGTGATTTGTGAGGGATGGTAATTTGGTATGTCCACTTACGTTTTCAAAGTCCTTCATGTTCCGGGCTCTGGTGGGAGACACCGTTTCTTCCGACACATGTGGGAGCACTATAAAAAGGTAAAACAGACACAGGAAAACGTCACGGTATGCAGACTGCCCAGCATCCCCATTAGGGAAGAAAAATAAAAATGACTAGCTTCCACGATATATTCTGTCTTGTGATTTGAGTCTACAGAAAGCTCTAAGCCATTGTATTTCAAATATTTACGAACTACTTGAACTAGCCCCAATGTAACAATGTAAATGTCAGAAGATGAATCCAAAGAATGCATGGGGCAAACAAAGGAGAACTGCCCGCTATGTACTTCCTTACTGCTTGTCATAAAATTATTTTGCTTGTGAAACTTACATCGTCTGCTCTAAAACCTTCTTCCTTTCGCACAAAATCTCATCATTTTGGGGGGTGGGGGAGAACAAGTCAAAATTATCTCTAAGATATTTCAACGTGGCAAATTATTAGCACTTCCCACAGATACTTAGGATAGCATCCACTTTTTTCGGAAACAAATATTATGAAGAACGCTTAGCAAAACCCAAACTGCAAAACAGAAAGTCTCCTCATGGTCCAGCTTCAACACAGCAGACTGCCTATTTCCTCAGCGCTGTCTCCTGTGGTCTAACCAACTATTTGTCTCCAAAGGGCAGGCCCGTGTAGGAATGCTGGGCCTCAGCGGGCAACTGGAATCCAGCAGCCTGCCAGGAAGGCCTCTGCACACTGAAGTTTGGACAGCAGCCCTCAGGGGCCTCCAGCCACTCGGCAGCAGGGACCAACAGATCCTCCGAACCTGACCGAGTCACCGATTCAACATCCAGCCTCCACTGGTCATTCAGTTCAGCAAACACCGGCTGAACCCCTATAAGCGTGGTAGCAAGAAATGAAACTCATGAAATATGGCCCAAAGGACATCAATTCCTCTAGTCCAGTGTTTATGAAAGGACTAAGTAGCAGGTCAATATGTATACAAAATACTGTGTACCTCCTGGGAGCACCAAGCCATGCCAGGCTAACTGTGGGCCCTGGAACCATCAAAGCTCAGGCCCAGGCTCAAGGCCTGAAGGCCCTCGTGGCCTCGCGTCTACTTCCCTTGTTCTTACTTTGTGTACTTACCACCATTTCCCAAACCAGCAATGGGGCTGATGCCATCCAGGTCATCTGGTAAATTGGGAACAAGGCCACTAGGAGAGAACACGTGTGATAAAAGAAGAGTCAGTGTTTGAACAGCAGAGACTATCAGACGGACTGTCCATCATCAGGTCACAGCCAGCCAGCTACCTGTGAGGCATGCAGTGCAGAGGTTAAGAACTCAGGCTTTAGGGCAGAGGTCTGGCTCTAACACTTAACAACTGAGTAAGGTCCGTCATTCATTCACACGTCAAGGGTTCTGTGGGCCACAGATGGGCTAGGTGCAGAGGCACCATGCCAAATATAAGCTACTGATGTTCCTGAGTCTTACTTTGTTAATTCGTTACATGGGGATACCACCCTCTACCTGTAAAGATTAAATGAGTTAATGTATCAATATATAAACGCTCAGCACACAGTAAGTGCTCGCTAAATGGCATCTAGCGTTGTTTTTGTCATTACTATTATTATCATTATTAGTATGCCTATCACAGCCAAAAATTAAGCTTCCAAGAATCAGGCACCAATTCGGATGCTTTAAGAATATCAAACAAAAATGCAAAACTCACTGATTCAAGAAGTTTTACTGGTTGAATTATAAAAACAGGTTCAGTGAGGATCTGGAGGCACTGACAGAGAACTAAACCGTAATAGGAGGCGTGGTTCAACACAAAACACACCTCCCTGGATTCTGTTCTAAGCTCTGCCACATACCTCTCCCAGGCTCGCTTCCTTCGTCTGTAAAAGGAGAACAGCAGCTACTTGATAGAGCAACTGGCAATTAAATGAGACAACAAGTGTCCGGCAAGTACCTGGCCTATTGTGAGTATTCCATAAATGGGAGCAAAACACCCGGTCACCTTGAAACATACAATGCTCTATAACTTACAAAAGATTTACCGTCATGAGAATTGCCCAATTCCCTGAGGGTCTATGCATTTCTCAAAGGAAGGTGCTAAAGCCCAGATAATTTCAGCAGCCTCTACTCAGTCGTGGCAGTTAAGTAGAGAACCAAGGCCAGAATCCGAGCCCTTTACGTCTAACCCCCAATAATGCTTCCCTGTCCCAAGCTGTAAACTAAGAGTTGATGGACGTGCAGCTTGACTTCTTGGCAATTTGCTCTTTCCATGCCTCTAAATGCAGATCCGTTCTGTTCCTAGGACAATTTTGCCTGATAACCAAACTCTGGAGTTGGAATGAACCTTCAAGATCAGAACCAAGCCAAAAACTGGATGTCGTAAAATTCCAACATCAAGAAAATGATTACATTAAAAGTGTCTGCTATGAGGATAACTGGAAAAAAAAAAAAAAAACCTAAGTAGAATACGCCTTCAATTATTGAAAAACAAAATACACGTACACGAAAGACACCTCAAATCCTTGGAAACTAGGTGGGCTTTAAATATATATAACAAGACAACTGAAATATTAAAAATCATAATTTGCAGGGAAATGAGAGATATTTTCCTCCTTTTTAATTTTACAATTCTCAATTTCCTCCAATAAGTACCACGAGAAGGACAAACTCCATTTTCTAAACTGAATTGTAAAAATGAAAATCAAGTTCGATCACCACCCTTTGCAGATGGTGGCCCAGTGGCCCAAGATCACAAACCAGGTTACTGGTCAAGCTTAGCCTACAGTCTGGTCTCTACATTCCCAAGTTTGGGGTTCTCTCCACCACGGCCATTAATTTACTACTATTTATTGGAGGAAATGGCCCATCAGTTACTCAAGCCAAGATCAATCACCGTTGTAGACCACGTGGCAGGCAAAGCCAAAGAATTTGGTCTTAGGCAAATTTCCAACAGGCAACCAGCGAAGTCTGAAAAATGACATTTGACACCGCAACTCAGAAGAAACCACTATTTAATGCAGCAATTCCGGCCTGGTTCCTGCCAAATTTCCATCTGGACTTTACCTGCCCACTTTTTAAATGCCGTGAACCTCTGTCATGCGCAGTCTCAGTCAGTTCCAGCCACACCTCCACCTTTAAGAATTCACCTTTTTGTATCCCATTCTGATCATTCACTCTAGGCCTGAGAACTAAAGTTGGGGCTTCATGGGGCCCCACCTGTAGTCAAAACTAGGCAAGCAAAGGAAAAGGGTTTAGACATGATTTTGTCATGGTCTGGATGAGGGAGACTAAGGCCCAGAAAGGGAAGGAACATATTTGCTCAAAATCACAAGCGGGGGCTTCCCTGGTGGCGCAGTGGTTGAGAGTCCGCCTGCCGATGCAGGGGACACGGCTTCGTGCCCCGGTCTGGGAAGATCCCACATGCCACGGAGCGGCTGGGCCCGTGAGCCATGGCCGCTGAGCCTGCGCGTCCGGAGCCTGTGCTCCGCAACGGGAGAGGCCACAACGGTGAGAGGCCCACGCACCGGGAGAAAAAAAAAAAAAAAATCACAAGCGGTTGGTAGTAAAGCTGAGACCAAAATCCAGGTGTCTCTGTGTCCTTGACACTTGCTAACCAGCATCCGGGCTGCCCAAAGCTCCTACTCAATGGGGCACATAGTCAGGGCCAGTTTCCTCACATGCAAAACACAGCATAAGCGTAACCACTACCCTGCAGGGGCACCGCGCTGAACAGACCCCACGCTCAGCGACAAGCAGCCTCCCGCCTACTACTCACCACAGCCCTTCAGTGGTAGGTGGTAGTTTTTAGATGTTGCCATTTTTTTTTAATGAGGAAAAGGGAGGCCCAGGAAAGTTAATAAGCTGAAAGACCAAGCTGGCCTGACTTCAAAGCCCGTGCTCTTAGCCTCTACACCACCCTGGCCCCCGCCAGCACCTTCCTCAAGGGGCTGTGGCGAGGTCCCCATGAATCGAGGCAGGGCCTTCCAGAGTCTGCCCAGCGCACGGCCATGTGGCTGCTTCCTGTCCACTACGTGTCGGGTAAATGAACGAACGCTCACCTGCGCTTCACCAACCACTTCATCCTCCTAGCTCGCTCCACCGCCACCCAAAAGGGGCGATCTCCTGAGCCTGTACATGGCAGCCAACAACTGTCCATCCTCGCAAGGTCCAGCAAGGATGGAACGTTTCACGGACAAAGGGTTATGAGAGCCGTGAACGGACTGGACATCACATTCAGAAAACAACTATACCAAGTACAGTCTTGTCTGTCTTTCAACAACTTGTTTTTCATTCTGTGTCGTGTATTCTTAATGAGAGAAAAATATATATAAATACAAAATAGACAAGTTTCAAGTTCTCCTTGACTACTCACTCCCATCTTGGTCTCCTCCTAAGAGGTAACCACTCTTGTCAGCAAGACATTCCAAACCTTTCCCTATGTATGTAATCGCGTATGCAGCATCTTTTCTTCACTAACGTGTCCTAAAGACGTCTTCATGACAGTACAGATCTACCTCGGTGTTTCTAACTCCTACAAAGCAACGTACAGCAGCGTCTGCAAATTTTACTGACCCCAACCCACAGAAGGAAATATATTACCCTTCATTCTTGAAATTCTTTCTATTCTGTTCTACTCATTTTTTTTTTTTTTTTAATTCTGGTTGCAACCTACTACATTCAGTTTCATGAGTTGCCAATGGGTCACAGTCTGAAAGACACTTGAGAAAAGATGTGTATTTACCAGGTCTCCTGATGGTAATTCAATGTTTCTAAACTGTTCCTTTTACAAACAATGCTGGATCTCCTTATACAGGTCTCATTGTGCACATGTGTGAGGATTTCTCTAGTCAGAGAGATAGCAAGAAGTGGAATTCCTGGATCTAAACACATTCACATTTTTTTAATGGGCAAAGGATTTGAAAACATACAAAAGGCTAATAAGCACATGAAAAAATGTTCAACATCATTAGTCATTAGGGAAATGCAAATCAATACCACAATGAGATACCCTGTCACATCCCCAAGGATAGCTATAAGCAAAGACAAACAATAACAAGTGTTGACATGGCAATGGAGAAATAAGAACCCTCATATACTGCTGGTGAGCGTGTAAGATGGTGCAGCCACCTTGGAAGAGAGTTGGGCAGTTCCTCAGAATGTTAAACATACAGAGTTACCATATGACCCAGCAACCCTACTGCCAGAGAAACAAAAATTTATGTCCACACAAAAACTTGTACCCAAATAAGTGTTTACAGCAACATTATTCATAACAGCCAAAAAAGCAGAAACAACCCAAATGTCATCAACCAATGAATGAATAAACAAAATATGGCATCAATACATGTATATAATGGAATACTATTCAGGCACAGAAAGGAATGAAATACTAATACATGCTACAACATGGATGAACCTCACTAAAGACCACATACAGTAAAATCCCATTTATATGAAATGTCTGGAATAGGCAAATCTATAGACAAAAAGTAGATAGTGCTTGCCTAGGGCTGGGGGGAGGGGAAGGAGGAGAAATGTGGAATGTTATAGACTAAGTGTTTGTGGCCCCCCAGAATTCATATGATGAAACCCTACCCACCCCCCCCAAGTGATGGTATTAGGAGGTGGGCCTTTGGGAGGTAGTTAAGTCTAGATGAGGTAATGAGGGTGGAACCCTTGGGAATGGGATTAGTGCCCTTAAGGGTTCCCAGAGCTCTTGCTTCCTCTCTCTGCTCTCCACCATGTGAGGATACAATGAGAAGTATCAATAGGTAGTCTGCAACCCAGAAGAGGGTCCCCACTAGAACCTGACCATGCTGGCACCCTGATCCTGGACTTCCAGTCTCTAGAACTGTGAGAAATAAACTTCTGTTGTCTATAAGTCACCCAGTCTATAGTTTTTTTGTTACAGCAGCCCAAGCTAAGACAGGGAGCGAATGTTAATGGGCACAGGGTTTCTTTTTTGGATGATGAAAATGTTCTAAAATTAAGATTATGGTGATGACTGCACAACTCTGTAAATATACTAAAAAAAAAAAACATTGAATAGTATATTGCAAATGGGTGAGCTTTACGGCATATAAATTAGATTTATATCTGTTAAAAAAGCTGTTAAAAAAAAAACACACAAGGCACATTTTTAACGCCAAACTGTGTTCCACGAAGACTGTATCAGTTGACACTCTGTTGTGCACTTTTCCACACAGTGATTACAAAGCAGCATTTTACTACTAAATATGGAGCCTATATTCATGGTATTTATCTTTTCAAACGGAGACTGAACAAAATTGATTCATTCAACAAATATTTGTTGAGCCTCTACCATGTGCCAGACACAGTCCTAGGGCAGATACAGTGGGGAAGAAGCCAGACGTGCTGCCTGCGCTCCCTGAGCTAACACTGGCGACGGAGAGCACCTCCTCAAACCTCACAGCCTAGGGGTACCCCTGGTCCAAGGTCGGCCTTGGATTAAGCTTTCAAGCCTTCACCAGAAATTTCATTCCACCATCCTCTTTCTCAACCTCCTTCTACAAAATCCATAAAGGCACTCTTTGCCTGAGAAAGTACAAACTGTGTACCAAGCTATAAGAAACATGTCTTTGTGGTCTGCCCCTAACTGGGCAGCAAGCACTTAATGGCCATGTACTTGAGGAACCCATAGATGTACAAGCCTGGGCCAGGCCTTAGGAAGCTCACAGGGAGAGGCAGAATCCTGGGCATGAAAACAAACGGGTGAACCCAGGGGTGTGGGCACAGAGGACTTTGTCCAGGAAACAGTACAACATGGTAACGGTGAAACAAAAACAGCCAACATTTAATGTACTCCCCAGTCGGTGCTAGGTACTTAATACATACAATCTTGCTTCATCCACAGAGTCACCCAACAAAACAGATGTTATCACTGAAGAGAAGCTGAGGTTTAGGAGGGTGAAGCGAATTACTCAAGCAGCACAGCTAGTGACTGGCTGAGGCAGGATGCAGACGCAGACATCCTGCGTACAAAGCGCAGGTTCCTTCGACACCATCAGGCAGGCCCTAATGAAGGCCCTTAGCTCAGGTGAGGCTCCAGGGGCCGGAGCTCTTGGGGCACCCACAGGTGATCAGGTTTGGAGAGAATAACACACACTGACCTAATTCAACAGAAGTCCAAGGACAAACTGGACTCTGGTCTAGTCTCTAAAACTGGGGCTTGGATGTTAGCAAGCAGAAGAGTACTCATGTTAGCATCAAAAGAGATTGTACTGCAGGGATTTTTCTCATCCACTGTGACCACCTGACAGACAAGCTGACTCTCTCAGGACGTTTCTGCCACTCTTTGAGGGCCAGTTCAAGCACCAGCAGCTCCAAAAATCCTCCCAGAATCCTCTCAGAATTGGTTCAGAGAACTGGCTGGAAGGCAAGACATGGTACTGATAGCCAGGATTTGGAGTCTGTAGGCCTGGATTTAAATCCTGGCTTGATCATGTACTTTTTGTGGGACCCCAGGCCGTTCATTTCACCTCTCTGAACCCCAGTGTCCTCACCTGTAAAAGGGGGATAAAACTGTCACCCCACCAGATCATTGTTTATTCAGTGATTTACCAAATGGTTACTGAGCCCCTACTATGAGCCAGATACCACATTGGGAAGTCGGGTTACAAAGATGATCAACATGCAGCCCCTGCTCTCACGTAGGTCAGAGTCTAATCTGGGAGACAGACAAGTTAACAGTCATACCTGCAGTGGCCAGTACAGGAGCCACCAGCCACCTGGACCTACTGAGCACCTGAAACGTGGCTCATTCAAGTTGAGAAGGGCTGTAAGTGTAAAACACATACTGGACTTCAAAGACTTAGTAAGATCAAAAAGAAGATAAAATATCTCATTAATAATTTTTTTCACAAGTTAGAATGATAATATATGGAAATACTGGGTTAAATAAAACATTATTAACATTAATTTCACCAGTCTCTTTTTACTTTTTTAATGCGGTTATTAGAAAGTTTTAAATTACATACGTGGCTCAAATTATATGCTGACTGGACCACACTAGTTAATAAAATTCAGTGAAGTCATGGGACTTCCCTGGCAGCCCAGTGGTTAAGACTCTGAGCTTCCAGTGCCGGAGGTGTGGGTTCAATCCCTGGTCGGGGAACTAAGATCCTGCATGCGGCGTAGTGGGGCCAAAAAAAACAAAAAAATTCAGTGAAGTCAATGAGGGCTGTGAACAGGTCAGTGATGGGGGGACTAGAGGAGAACAGAGGGCCCAGGTGGGGATAGGGGGATATCAGTGAAGACTTCCTGGCAGTACCATCTAAACTGAGACCTGAAAAATAATAAGGCAAGGGGGGGGGGGGGCAATCCAGGCCGCAGGGACAGTGAGTACACAGGCCCAGCTGTAAGAAAGAACAAGGCAGATCATTCATAACAGTTTGGCAGCCAGCAAGAGTGACGGGCTTGGGGAGGAGACAGGGAAGGAAGAGGGAGGACAGGAGGTTAGTGAGGTAGATGTGCCAGAGTATAAAGAGCTCAGAAGCCATATTAAAGAACTTCATCTTGAGGGCAGAGAGGAGCCAGGGAGGGTATGAAGCAGGTGAGTAAGAGATTAGTTACCAGGAATGTATGCAGCACCAGGATCACCAGCAAAGGCAGGGAGAGGAGGGAAAGGAGAATATCTGATGCTCTGTTGAGCTGCTACTCTGGGTCAGACATTAGGCTAAACCCTTTTAGACTCACCCATGTTACAGATAATGAAAACTGAGGCTCACAGAGGGTGACTTGCCCAAGGTCACAGGACTGTTAAGTGTAAGAATTGGGATTGAAACCCAGTTAGGTCTAGGTCCCAAAACCCAAGTGCTTGGCCAACTGGCGCTGAGATGTGAAAAGCTGTCTGAGAGAATAACAATGGACTTTACCTTAACGGCAATGAAAAGCATTAAACACGTAAAGCAGCAGACTGTGACAATCAGATTTATATTTTAAAAAGAGCTTTGAAGCTGTAGTAAAAAAGGCTATCAGAGGGCTTCCCTGGTGGCGCAGTGGCTGAGAGTCCGCCTGCCGATGCAGGGGACACGGGTTCGTGCCCCGGTCCAAGAAGATCCCACATGCCGCGGAGCTGCTAGGCCCGTGAGCCATGGCCGCTGAGCCTGCGCGTCCGGAGCCTGTGCTCCGCAACGGGAGAGACCCCAGCAGTGAGAGGCCCGCGTACCGCAAAAAAAAAAAAAAAAAAAAAAGGCTATCAGAGGTGTGAAGGAAACCACGACAATCCAGATGAGAGGTCATACTGCAATATACTGGGGCAGTGGCAGAAAGATGAAGAGAAAGGGACATGATGCAGGAGCTGCAAAGGGCCTTGCTCTGTGCCTGATAACTAGTAGGTCCTCAATAAACAGAGTAACCATTTGTCCAAGGTCTGCCCAAGACAGGACCTGTTTATGCCTGCTGCTCAGGCATAAATTAACTGTGCCCATTTTACTCTTAAAACCGTCCAGATTTGCACAACAAATAACATGTCACCGTTTCAGTTAGGATCTGTTGACTAAAAGAAGCAGCCTGTCCCTAGAAGAGCTGGATAAACACTGCAGATTCTCAGTTAGGGATCACCTCTGAGACCTTCTACCCTCTCCCCAACCAGGAGCCCAGGACAACCAAAGGGCCCCAACCCTGCAGCAGTGCAGGGCTTTGTCAGGCCTTCCTACCAGGAGAGCCCCCTGCCGCACCAGCAATGTGGACTCCAACTGCCTCTTGGGACAGGTGCATGGGGATGCCACGCTCAGACATTATTCCCCAATTTGTATTACTGTTGATGATGATAATGACAACACCGAATCTCTTTTTTCTTTTTTTATCTTTTGGCCTCGCCCCGTGGCATGTGGAATACTAGCTCTCCCACCAAGGATCAAACCCGCACCCCTTGCATTGGTGTCGTCGAGTCTTAACCACTGGGCCGCCAGGAAAGTCCTCCGAATCATTTTTTAAGCACTGATTATATGGCAGGCACTACTCTTGCCAAGCAAATTGCTGGGTGGGCATCTTCTCTTTTGATCCTCACCCCAACTCTGTTGGGTGGATATTACTGCCAGCCTCCTTTTACAGATGGGAAAGTAGATTAAACCATTTTATCAAGGTCGTACAGCTAGTTAGTTTAAAGGGCTGGATTTGAATCCAGTTCTGTTCAACTCCAGCCAAGGTTCCTAACCGCTGCACTCCATAGCCCGCGTTTTGGTGGCCACTATGTGACCCCATAAGCAAAGCCTGGACAGACCAAGTGCACTCCCCATAATGAAAGCAAATCCCCAAACCAGCATGAACCATCAAGTACCCTCAAGGTCCCCGCCCCTCAACTAGCCCCCACTAATTGCACACTCCAAGAGATCCCCATCTCCCACCCTTTCAGAGAACCCTTTACCTGTCCCTCACCGCCTCTTCAAAGTATGTCCCGAAATGCGAGAGGCGGGCGTGGGGCAGGTCGGGACCGCCCAACCACCTACACTCAGTATCAGTGGGCGGGTGCCCAAAGAGATTCCCCCCCCGCAAGAAACCCATCCCACATACTGCCCACGTCCAGAACCCTCAAACACCCAAAGAGCAAACCCCAAGTCTCGGATGCAGCAAACCCCCATCAGCGGGAACCCCGGCCTGGTTACCGCGAACCCCCGAAGGCCAGGCCGCACCTGCAGCCGCTGCGTATCCCGGGGAGGGTGACGTCCTCTTCCAACACCGAGTCCATCATGGACACAGAGGAGGTGGCGGCGTTGGTATCTGGCGGCGTCGCCACTGGTTTCCCTCCCCCCCTCCCGCCCCCGGTCGCGACCCGCCTGGCTCCCGAGGTCCCCGCCCCCTCCAATCCAGGTCTTGTTCGGACTCTGGCGGCGCCGCTGGAATTCAAACCGCAGCCGCTGCCATCTTTCCCGGCGCTTCTTCCTACGGAAACGAGGCGGGGTCACCGAGTCGCGCGCTGTGAAGCCGAGGCCGGGCCGGGCAGCGCGGGCGGGCGCCATCTTAACTAATGGCAGGGGGGGCGGGGGTTCTGCACTTGCGCCAGCAAGACTTAAGGAAAGAGAGGCAGGATGCCATTTTTAGTGAGGGCACTCGGGCCGAGGCCAGGGCAGGTGCCATCTTTGTTGAGGGCTGAATCGGCCTTGGGCCGTTAATTTAAGCGGGAGATGGAAATCCAGCGCCTCTTGGCACCCGCAGAGTACCTAACCAGGTATGTACTTTTCTAGAATAATGACTGCGAACCTTAGGGTCTGGGCATCCCAAAATCTTCCGCCTTGAGTTGAAACTCAGATAATCCGGTGCTGCCTCGCTTTAGAAAAATTCTACCTACAGAACCCTGACTTAAGCAGTAATTTGCACATTTGTTTGAAACGAAGAAGCTCATCCCTATGAGCCTAGTGGTCAGGGACTCTCCCTCTCCAATCTCTCACCTGGTGAGCCTTTATTACCGTTAGGGCTCAAATGCACCTGAGATCAGTAAACTGAGGCCAAAAGAGAGGAAAGCCTCACCGAAGGTCATGTACCATAAGTCGGTCAACTGGAGCCAGACCCGTGGTTCCTGCCAACTATATCCGAGCACTCTGCATAACCCTGGCTGCCTTTCTGAAAGCAAATAGCAATCACCAAACACTTAGATAATCTGGCAGAGCTTGGCCAGTGAAATCGACCTTCCTCTCTTCACTCAGTGTTGCTACCCTTTCTCTGCAGACTGTCAGGACTGTTCTCCGTCCTGCCCGAAAATAACTTGAAAAGATGAGTGAATGGGTAGATGTACCTGTCCTCCGTCAGCCTCAGTTTCCTCGTTCTTTCCAAAAGAGACCTTCTTTAATCCTCTAATCTACATCAAGCCCTTTCTTGTATTCTTAGCAATCTGTATTTTTCCTCTGTGGCGCTTACCACATTTTGCAGTTCTATACTTCCGTATATAATTTTTTTAACTTTATCCCTTTTGCAGTAGACTGAAAGCTCGGTGAGGGCAAAGACTGTGTTCTGAATTGTTCACGGCTGCATCCCCAATACTTAGCACTGTGCCTGCCTCCCAGCAGGTGTTTAAATATATATGTTGAGTGAATGATTCAATCAATCTGGAAAATGGGGCTAATACCTATCCTGCAAGGTTTTTTTTTAATCCATTTTATTGAAGAATTATTGATTTACAATGTTGTGTTAGTTTCTGCTGTACAGCAAAGTGATTCAGTTACATGTATATACATATATTTTTTTCATATTCTTTTCCATAAGTTTATTACAGAATATTGAATATAGTTCCCAGTGCTATACAGTAGGACCTTGTTGTTTATCCATTCTATATATAATAGCTTGCATATTATCCTGCAAGGTTTTTATGACAATGTGGAGATGACCTAAGATACCTTTAGTAGCTCAGTCAATGGTAATCCCATCTCTCTCTCTCTCTCTCTCATACACACACACACACACACACACACACACACACACCCGTTTAGTGAAGGCTACAAGGCTCATGGTCCTGCGCCTGTCCCTCTTCCATTCCCAGATCTTCAACCACCCCCAGAATCAGCGATAAAATAACAGCCTGAAAGACAGTGGGCAGGAACCAGCTGGCACACGGGGAAGGGGCAGTCCCTGAATCCCTGGAACCAACAGTCCTTGCCAGTGCTAAGTTCAGCCAATGAGATGAGTGTGTCCAAAAGCAGGGAAGCTGGCGTGTCAGGATTCCTGCCCTGGTTCTGCCACTGACTCTCTCTGATCTTTGCCAGACTGCTCCTTTTCTCTGGGCCTCAGTTTCCACAGCTGTAAAATAAGAGGGTGGGACTGGATGGATGTCTCCGGACCTCACAGCTCTGGAGCAGATTTCTTTGTGTTGATTTCAAAGCTACTAACGCACAACCAGCTCTATTCTGATGAGGGAGTCTGAGTTACAAATCATCACTTCCCAGATGAAGGAACTAACTTTCCATCCAGCAGATGAAAGCTCTTGAGAAAGGACACAAGGAAGAGGATGTGCACAGTTTGACATTCCTTACGTGACACTTGTACCGGGTGTATCACAGGCACCACCGCATCTAACCCTCACAACCACCCTCAGCATAGGTGTTACTGTTATCCCCATTTCTCTTACAGATGAGAAGACTGAGGCTGAAAGAGGTAAAAATAATTTATGGTCTCCCTGCTGCTAAGTGGCAGAGCTGGAATTTGAGCCTAGGTCCCTCTGAACCCCAAAACCCTAATTGTTTCAGGAAGCCTGTCTTCTCTATTTGTTTGTTTTTCTCCACTTTAGAATTTAGGATTAAGGGGTGAGGTCTACATTCAGACAACGGTATTTCAGGGATGTGTTCACCAGACTCTACTCCTTGGGCATGTGCTTCAAGGTGGCCATGAGATGAATCTGAGTGTGGGCAATATAATTTCAGGACTGGAAGTCTGGGCGCCTGGATTCTGACTTTGGAAGGTCCTCCAGCTTATCCTGGGACCTGGCGTCTCTTCCCCTTGCTCCTCCTTGGTTTTTCCTGTGTAAAATGGGACAGACAATGCTGAGCTCACTCGGTTACATTAGATACTTTGGAATCTATAAAGAAGGAAGAGCCGGGGAGGAATTCTCCTTATGATTAATCCATTGCCCATTCGGTGTATGGCCATATTTCTGGGTTGTGTGCTAAACATTTTAGTGAACCAGGAAACTGAAAATAGAATCAATTGCACAAAAGATGGGCTATTTGGGAAGTTGTTTTCCTGTTTTCATGGTCAGGGACGAAGCCCTTTGCCCTGTCTCTGTCTCACCATGGCCTTTCTTTCTGCCAAGCCTGGAGGTGACGTCACTACCACCAGCTGTTTGGGCTATCTGGCGCCATCCCCTTGACGACAGCCACCCAGCCACAAAGCTGGCATTATTATTTCCTTGGGCAAGGTCATATTGAATGGCTGGGAGGAAGTCGCTTGCAGCCAGATGTTTCTCATTAGGGTAGAACCCTCAAGACACAGAAGCTGCCATTACTAACGGCAAGAATAGCTTATTATAGAATCAATACATACACACTGCTACTTTGCACTATTTCATTTTATCCTTAGAACACTGTGAAGTAGATTGGGATGACTGCCCTGCGCTTCAGCTCAGGAAACAAGACTCAGGGAGGGGAAGAGATTTGCCCAAGGCCACACTTCCTTCCTTCCTTTCTCTCTCTCTCTTTCTCTCTTTCTTCCTTAGCTTTTTGTTTAGAAATAATTTCAGGCTTAGAAAAAAGTTGCAAAAGTGTGCAAAGATTTCCTTGTATAGCCTTCACCCAGCTTCCTAAATTACTAACATTTTGGGGTTGGCCAAAAAGTTCGTTCGGATTTTTCCATGCCACCTTACAGAAAAACCCGAATGAACTTTTTGGCCAACCCAATACATAACAATAGCACAATTGTCAAAAATAAGAAATTACATTGAAAGGATACGATTCACTACAGACATTTTTAAATTTAATCAATTTTCCCATTAATGCCATTTTTCTGGCTCAGGAGGCAATCCAGGATTTGACATTGCATTTAGCTGTTATGTCTCCTCACCTCCCTCCAATCTGTGGCAATTCCTCTGTCCATGCCTTTCATGATGTTGACACTTCAGAAAAGGTCTTGCCAGTTATTTGATAGAATGTTCCTATTTTGGGGTTCATGTGGTGTTTCCTCGTGATAAAACTGAGGTTGTGCACTTTTGGCAAAAGTGCCACAAAAGTGATGCTGTGCCTTTCTCAGGTTCCAGGACGCAGATGGTATTAATATGTCTCATTAATTGGTGCTGGTAACTCTGTTTTCTTGCATAAGGTAGTATCTGCCAAGGTTCTCCGTGGTAAAATTACTATTTTTATAATTAATAAAAATCTTGTGTTGATATTTGAAACTATGTAA
The DNA here is from genome assembly GCF_059928025.1 of Delphinapterus leucas. Taxonomy (NCBI): domain Eukaryota; kingdom Metazoa; phylum Chordata; class Mammalia; order Artiodactyla; family Monodontidae; genus Delphinapterus; species Delphinapterus leucas. Next base: position 111,173,492 of record NC_143134.1, read on the forward strand.
ATATCCTGTTTTTCATCAAATTTTCACCCACTTATTTTAGCATCCATTGATAATTTTTTTTTTTTTTTTTTGGCTGCATTGGGTCTTCACTGCTGTGCGCAGGCTTTCTCTAGTTGCAGTGAGCGGGGGCTACTCTTCCTTGCGGTGTGCGAGCTTCTCTTTGCGTTGGCTTCTCTTGTTGCTGAGCACGGGCTCTAGGCGCACGGGCTTCAGTAGTTGTGGCACGCAGGCTCAGTAGTTGTGGCTTGCAGGCTCTAGAGCGCAGGCTCAGTAGTCGTAGCCCACAGGCTTAGTTGTTCCCCAGCACGTGGGATCTTCCTGGACCAGGGCTTAAACCCCTGTCCCTTGCATTGGCAGGCAGATCCTTAACCACTGCACCACGAGGGAAGCCCCCATTGATAATTCTTACCCAAAACAATTATCACAGGGCTGTTTGCCAGCTGACGATGTCCTGTTTTCATCATTCCTTCTATCTTTATTAATTGGAACTCTACTGTAAGGAAGAGCTTTCTCTTCTCCCCCATTTATTCAGTTGTTTATTTAACCCAGTATGAACTCGTGGATATTTGCTTTATTTTGTGAGTTAAAATACATTACTATCATTATTTCTCTTGTTGCCCAAATTGTCCTAGATTTGGCCAAGTCATCCTTTGAATACATAGGTGTGCCAAGATTCAGACCCAGGTCTGTCTGGTCCCAAGGTCAGCAGTATTTCTGGCTTGTCACCTGCCCCCTTGCTCACAGGAACTCTTCCCAGCCAACGCTCACCACCTGCAGTCCCTGACCAGTTCCCAGTTGTTACCCACTGTCTTCCCCATAGTGTGCTTGGTCACTAAGCCAGTGATGCCTTCTAGGACCAGCATCTAACCCCAGGCTGTGCACATAGCTCAATGCCAGTTTGCCAAATTAACTCAAGTCGTAACTTCTCAAGATGGGAAGAAAACTGAGAAATACTGCATATCAAGGGAAGAGCATATAGATCATTAGGCTAGAGAGAGTAATACACATCAACACCATATGATCTCAGACCTGCCAATTCTACTTTCTCAGCTTCTTTTCTTACCTGTAAACTCAGTACATTAAACAAAAACATGGAGGCTCCCTTCAGCTCTGACATTCCATGAATAACTGATACCAGTTACCACGTACTGAGTGCTTTCTATGTGCCAGGCGCTATGTTAAAACCTTACATTCAATCCTCACAGTAACCATTTGAAACAGGGACTGATTATGCTCCAATTTTATAGTTGACAAAACTGAGGCTTAGAGAGGAGAGGGATTTGCCTGACCATCCAGCTGCTAAATGTTGGAGCTGGGAGCTGAACCCAAATTTTATTCTGAATCCCAGGCTCTTACTCACTATGCCATTTGCCTTTCACTGAATTACTAGTATCCCTGCAGTCACCAGCTGGTTAAAATGCAGATAAGTAATTATAAATAAAAGTAAAACATTTGAAATACTTTGTTAGTATAAGAAAAATAAGTGTAAGATTCTAGGGACACAACGAAAAGAGATGAGTCATTCCGACTGAGAGGTTGGGGGAAGGTGTTTTATAAGCAAGATCTATGCCCTGCAGAAGCAGGGTAGAAACCTGTATATGCCATATGGGCCCCAGCTGCTCACTTTTTAATGCCAGCAGAAATAAAATAAAATTGCTATTTGATGCAACGCCATTTACAAAGCCCATGTCACTTTCTTTGATGCTGTCTCATAATTCAGACGTTTGTTACCCTTTATGAATAAGGAAACTGATTCTCAAGAGACATGAACTGATTTTCCCAAAGTCACACAATAAGCTAGTGACAGAGAAAGAAACTTGGACCTCAGTTTTCTAATTCCCAAAAGGTGGTGCTCCTGAATTTTTTTTTTTTTTTTGAAACTTCCAGAAGGTGTCCCAAATCAAGATCTCCCTGCCTGAATTGATCTTGCTGAGTACCATGGCCAGATCCCCATGCAGCTAAACCCAGAGGCTTGGCTGTAAGAGAGTCAAAGACTTCTGGGAAAACTGTCCTAAGGTACCAGGGAAAGCTTTCAAGCACCCTTCCCAGCTGCACACTTGAATATGGAAAACAGCAACAGCTGTAGGCAAAGAAGGATAATTGAACTAATCAACGGTCTGGACATTTTGCAGGTTAAAAGAATCTTGATGTCTTAATAGTGATTAAATGTGGTGAATTCCTAATAAAAGAACAGACCAGGACCTAGTGAAGGTGGACCGCAAAGAGGTGGCTACAGCACCTATTTCCTCAAAGGAATCAATGTAAAAGGCCCTTTGCCTTTGCGTATGCCTTCCCCTCTGTGTGGCAAGCCACCAGGTACACTGCATAGGTTGTGCCCTGTTGAGGACACCCAGCCAAGGACGGGCGGAGGCTTGAAATCCAGTCCATGCTCTGCTTGCCAAGCTGTGGGCTCTGCTTCCCAAGCTGAGTCCATACCAAAGCAGGGGCATCTCTTCCTAACTCTCCCAAAGGAACTCTTTGTGCTAGTGGTTCTTTTTTTTTTTTTTTAATATTTATTTATTTGGCTGCACCAGGTCTTAGTTACGGCACGCGGGATCTTTGTTGCCATGTGTGGGATCTTTAGTTGCGGCATGTGGTATCTAGTTCTGTGACCAGGGATTGAACCTGGGCCCCCTGCATTGGGAGCATGGAATCCCAGCCACTGGACCACCAGGGATGTCCCTGTGCTAGTGGTTCTTAAGGGTCTAGAATACCTTTCCTTCCTCTTCTCTGCCTAATTCCCAGAGTTTCCCCAACCATAGTTTAAGAGAATGTCCTGGGCCACAATCTGTATAGCTGCCCCACCTCTGAACTTGCAGAACACCCTGGTCTTATTTATGACACTTACACAGCTCTGTAACTGTCCATTAACTTGCCTGTCTCCTCTATTAGACTGAGGTCCCTGAGAACAGGACTTTATTTTAAATCTATTTTATTGAGATATAATTTATATGCAGTAAAATGCACCCAATTTAAGTATACATTCTGATGTGTTTTGACAAATGTGTACACCCATGTAACCACCACCACAGCCAAGGTATAGAACAGTGCTCTCCAAAAGGACTTTCTGGGTTGATGGAGGTGTTCTGAATTAGCACTGTCCAATAGGGTAGCCACTGGCCACATGTGGCTATTGAACCCTGGAATTGTGGTTATGGGAATGAGGAACTTAAGTCTTTTAACTTTTGGGGGGGGGAGGGCCTCACCTCGTAGCATGTGGGATCTTAGTTCCCCGACCAGGGATGGAATCCACGCCCCCTCCGGTGGAAGCACACAGTCTTAACCACTGGACCGCCACGGAAGTCCCAGTTTTTATCTTTTTTTGAAGTATAGTTGATTTACAATATTGGGTTAGTTTCAGGTGTACAACATAGTAATTCGTTTTTTGCTTTGTTTTTTTGCAGATTATATTCCGTTATAGGTTATTACAAGATTTTGGGTATAATTCCCTGTGCTATACAGTAAATCCTTTTTGCTTCTCTATTTTATGTATTTTACTTTGAATCTGTTAATCCCATACTCCTAATTTGTCCCTCCCCCATCCCTCTCTCCTTTGGTAACCATAAGTCTGTTTTCTAGGACTGAGAGTCTGTTTCCGTTTTGTATATGGATTTATTTGTATTATTTTTTAGATTCTACATATAAGTGATATCATTAAGTATTTGTAAAATTTTTATCTTAAATTAAAATAGCCACACGAGGCTAGTGGCAACTGTATTAGCATTGATATAAAACATTTCCATCACCCCAAAAAGTTCCCATGTGATCCAGTCCCAACCAATCTCCCTTCCCCTTCAGGAAACCATGATCTACTTTCTATCATTAAAGATTTGCCTTTTCTAGAGTTTCAGGTACCTGGCGTCATACAGTATGTACACTTTCTGTGCCTGGCTTCTTTTGAAAACAGGTACTTTTTTTGTTTTTTTGCGGTACTGCGGGCCTCTCACTGCTGTGGCCTCTCCCGTTGTGGAGCACAGGCTCTGGACGCGTAGGGTCAGCGGCCATGGCTCACGGGCCCAGCCGCTCCGCGGCATGTGGGATCTTCCCGGACCGGGGCACGAACCTGCGTCCCCTGCATCAGCAGGCGGACTCTCAACCACTGAGCCACCAGGGAAGCCCAAAACAGGCACTTTTAATTCTATATCCTAAAGCCTATCATAGTGCCTGGCAGATAATAGGTGTTTAATAAATGTTGGTGAAAGAGTGAATTATAAACCTTAATTAGAATTAATGATCTTATCCCAAACACTCTTTTTTCCCCACCTAATAGAATACAAGAGTGAAAAAGGCACTCACAGAGACCATTTAACTAAATCTCTTGGATGTACCAATGGAAATACTGAGACCCAGATGGGTTCCATGGCCTGTCCCAGTTCACTCTGTAAACTTAGAGCGAAGGTTACAGCCTACATGTGCAGACACCAAGGCTTGTACTCTTCTCACTTCGCAATACCCACCTGCCATCCATTTCCCATAGGCCAACATGGCAACTCTGAATCCCTGTGGGACCACAGGGATGCCTTCAAGATGCCATGCTGCCTACTTCAGCCTCCTGTGGATGCCATCCTGGCCCTAGATCACCTACCGAACCACAGAAACAGCAGCAATTAAACTCAGAAAAGTATCTCATTTCATTCCAAGCATACCTAAAACCTAGGAGTGACCTTCCTCCAATACTGGGCTGTGGGTTGGTTTTCTGCTCAGAAAACAAGCCACCCAGTACCGCTCAATAGAGAAAGAATAACACTGCATTTATTGAAGACCTCCTAAATAAAAGGGAGAGAGGAAAGGACCTACCATTCATTATAGATGTGGCATGTGCTGGGGTGCTTCACATACGATTTCATTTAACCTCAGTGCGACCTTAAGAGGTCAGCATCATTATTCCTTCTACAGGTGAGGACAGTAGGATTAAGAGCCATCAGTTATCTTGCCCAGGATACTACAGTGTGGAGCCTGCACCGGAATCCTCTCTGCTTCCAAAGCTGACACTGTTTATACTACAACCTATTGTGTTTTAGAACTCAGTTAAAGAGCTTTTCTATTGATGTTCCAGGATGCATCCTTTCATTAGTAAAAGCTAAGTAATCTATATTGTTGTTTGCTGGGAAACTCAGCTAAATTAGGTGCCAATTGCTAATGTAGCCTTAGCCTAGCTTTGCTGGTATACTTCTATCTCCTCTTTGGTATACTAAACTGGTACTTTTATCCTTTATTTAGTGGTTTAATGATCTCTGTCTTTTAATACAAAAGGTGAGGTACAGATTATAAGTAAATGAAGTTCATTCTTTACTCAGGACCAATAACCTGTTAACACTGCTACCTTTTCATTTTAACTGAAGGAGATTCAAAATGTAACTGTTGCCAAACTCTGATCCTTGCTCCGGCATATAAAGGCCTATCCATTTCAGACAATTGCTTTGGAGATTAATGGCCCATTGGAGTCTATACAATTTGCTTAATTGCCCCCAAATTATTATCTCAACTAAAACAGAATCTTAAGAGACAACCATTAATGTCTTTATCCTTGTCTGGAAGAATCTCATCTCTTGGCAAAAATAGCTTCTTCAAATGAAACTGGATAATCCCCTGGCCATGGTTATTAAAGATAACAATGGCTCATTTTAAAAATGTTTTGGGGGAATTAAAAAGCTGAGATTTAGCCTGTTCTGCAAGCTATTGAAAATAAAGGCAGGAAGGGGAGGACAACAAAAGCATCCACATATCAGACTAAGTTTGCTTCCTACCCAGTCAGCACAGGCCACAATGTTTGAGGATATGCAATCCAGTCTGTGGGGGAGATCTGTCTCTGCCCTATAGGAGTGAGCTTCATCGGCACCATTCCACTGAAGGAAATGTTGTGCTGTTTGTTCCCAGTGCCACTCAGAAACGTCCCTATTTACAAATGACTTGGTTCTGCCCCAGATAACAGTCTATTTGGTTTTTGGTTTAGGCTTGCATTACTTTAAAGCTTACGAACTGCAGTTCATACATGCCTTTACCGTATTTACCAGTGTAAACCCTGCAGTACATTACCGTATTTACCAGTGTAAACCCTGCAGTACAGCAGATTCCATCACTCATTCATTCACTAACATTTATTGAGCACCTTTTGGTACCAGGGCCATGCTTGGTTACATATACATTAATGTATATATATATACATTATATATATAAATGTATGTATATATTATATATATATACATTATATATATAAATGTATGTATATATATACATACATTTAATGTATATATATACATTAAAAGATGTGTACAGGGGCTTCCCTGGTGGCGCAGTGGTTGAGAGTCCGCCTGCCGATGCAGGGGACACGGGTTCGTGCCCCGGTCCGGGAGGATCCCACATGCCGCGGAGCGGCTGGGCCCATGAGCCATGGCCGCTGAGCCTGTGCATCCAGAGCCTGTGCTCCGCAATGGGAGAGGCCACAGTAGTGAGAGGCCAGCGTACCGCAAAAAAAAAAAAAGATGTATACAGTCCCAGCTCTCAAACTGAACAGATAATTTGATAGTAGAGAGTATCATCATCATCTTCTTCTTCTTTATCATGTTATTATCATGAATGAATGTTGGATTTTGTCAAATACTTTTTCTGCATCTATTGAGATGATCCTCATAAGATTTTTTTCAGTTTGTGTGAATTTCATTGATTTTCAAGTATCACACCAACTGTGCATTTATGGAATAAATTCCAGTTGGTCGTGAAATACTATCTTTTTATATATATATAATATATAATTATTAAATTATATACTAAATATATTTTATATATTGCTGTATTTAATTTGCTTAAGTTTTCTTAGAAATATTTGTGTCTGTGTTCTGTCTGTAGTTTTTCTTTTCTTGTGATGTTTGTCTGGTTTTGGCATCAGGGTAACGCTAGTCTAACAGAATGAATTGGGAAGTATTATCTCCTTTTTAATTTTCCGGGCCAAGTTTGTGCGGAATTGATATTATGTTTCATGGAATTCACCAGCGAAGCTATCTAGGCCTGGAGTTTCCTTTGTGGAAGGTTGTTAAATATAAATTCAATGTCTTTAATAGTTATAGGCCTCCTTAGGTTATCTGTGAGTGAGCTTTGGTAATCTGTGTCTTTCAACGAATCTGTACATTTCACCTGTCATCAAATTTATTGGCATAAACTCCTCTTATTATCCTTTTAATGTCTGTAGGATCTATAGTGACATCCCTTTATTACTGGGTTTTTTGTGTCTTTTAAAAAAATTTTCATGATCATTCTGGCTGGAAATTTATCAATTTTATTGAATTTCTCAACTTCTAGTTCATTGATCTTCTCTTTTGTTTTCTTTTATATTTATTTTTGCCCTTATTTTTATTCTTTCTTATCTTCTGCTTACTTGGGGTTTATTTTTCTCTTCCTTTTCTAGTTTAAGATAGAATCTTAGGTCACTGATTCGAGATCTTTCTTTTCTAATATAAACAGTGCTTTGAACTTCCCACTAAGCACTGCTTCAGCTGCATCCCACAAATTTGAAATGTTGTGTTTTCATTTTCATTCAGTTCAAAATACTTTCTATTTTATTCATTTCTTCTTTGACCCGTGTGTTATTTACAGGCATGTTAGTTTTTAAGTATTTCAGAATTTTCCAGATATATGTCTGTTACTAATTTTTAATTCCATGCAGAGAACATATTTTGTATGATTTAATATTTTTTAATTTAAGACTTATTTTATGGCCCAGTGTATGGTCTTTCTTGGTAAATGTTCCATGTACAGTTGAAAGGAATGTATATCCTGCTATTGTTGAGTGAGTGTTCCATGTAAATTAGGTCAAGTTGGTGACAAGTACTCTGTATCCTTACTACTCTTCTGTCTACTTGTTCTATATGTTATTGAGAGAAGGGTTGCAATCTCCAACTGTAATTGTGCTTTTTCCTATTTCTCTTTTCAGTACTATCAGTTTTGCTTCATGTGTGCTGAAGCTCTGTTCTTAAGTGCATAAATATTTATGATTTTTATACCCTCCTGATGAATTTATTCTTTTAGTATTATGAAATAAAATGTAGTGGATTTGCTTTCTTTTTTTTTTTTTTTTTTTTTTTTGCGGTACGTGGGCCTCTCACTGCTGTGGCCCCTCCTGCCGCGGAGCACAGGCTCCGTAGGCGCAGGCCCAGCGGCCATGGCTCACGGGCCCAGCCGCTCCGCGGCATGTGGGATCCTCCCAGACCAGGGCACGAACCCGTGTCCCCTGCATCGGCAGGCAGACTCTCAACCACTGCGCCACCAGGGAAGCCCAACACATAATGTATTTTTAAACAACATATTCCATTTCCCATTTTTGGCCATTATATAAAAGAAATTATATTGTATATATTCTATGACTAGCTTTTTTTGCTTGACATTATGTTTTGAGACTCATCCATGATGTATATAGCTGTACTTCATTCATTCATTTTCAACTACTGTATAAAATTCTCTTCAAAGAATATGGATAGACCACAATTTATCCATTCTTCTACTGACAAACAGTAGGGATATTTCCGGTTATTTTGCTATAACAAATGATACTGCAATGAAGAGTTTGAAACGCGGGTCCTGGTACACATACATAAGAGCTTCTCTAAACTGTATACCAGAAGTAGAATTGCATGCACATTTTCAAAATATTCTGTATTTTTCACTTAATTTTATTGTTTTTAATCATTCTTCCTTAGTCTTTTTTTTTTAAATAAAATTATTTATTTGTTTATTTTTGGCTGTGTTGGGTCTTTGTTGCTGCATGCAGGCTTTCTCTAGTTACGGCAGGCGGGAGCTACTCTTCATTGCGGTGCACGGGCTTCTCATTGCGGTGGCTTCTCTTGTTGCGGAGCATGGGCTCTAGGCACGCGGGCTTCAGTAGTTGTGGCTCGCAGGCTCTAGAGCTCAGGCTTAGTAGTTGTGGCGCACGGGCTTAACTGCTCCCCAGCATGTGGGATCTTCCCAGACCAGGGATCAAACCCACGTCCCCTGCATTGGCATGCGGATTCTTAACCACTGCACCACGAGAGAAGACCCCCTTCTTCCTTATTATTAATGACAATATGTTAATTCAGCAGGTGTATGCACTAAGCCATGTCTCTGTTGTTGAACATCTAGAGTTTGTCTCCATTTTTTTGAATTTTATACACGACTCTGGGGGAAAAAAAAATTGGGGGGTGGGGCACAGAAGTCTCTGCTTTTCAGGTCATTTCCTTATGAGAGATTCCCAGAAGTGGATTCCTTGCATCAAGGCTGTACCAATTTACATTCAGTGGGGGAGGGGATTATTGCTGAGATACATAAAGTAATCCCCATCCTAATAGCTGTTAATCCTTTCGGGATCATAGATCCTTTAGATACTGTGATTAAGGGTATGGACCTTTTCTCCAGGAAAAAAAACCACACACAAATTGTTTATATTCACAAGTAAGCATACAATCTCAAGAGTTTCTCAGACCCTCTGAACCCTGTATGCTGACATATCTATTAAATAGAAACACTGTCTTACCCACTGAATATAAAATTTCTTATAATACCTCACCAAATAAGTTCACAGACCAACTGTTGTATCTGTCAAATACTTTTTGTTTTAAACCACCATTTACTGAGTACCCATAACATGCCAGCACTGTGCCAGATACAAGAGACAGAAGAGGAAATGCTCCTGGCTTCAAGGAATGCAGTCTACTGAGGAAGACATAATATAACAAGTATTTGTAATAAAATATGTGCAGTAAGAGAGGTCTTCATTAGGCAAATGGAGATATAAATTAAGGACTTACCAACCTTCTTTTATCAAGGGTTTGCAAAGAATGAATAAACATTCTCAAGGATGTTATAGATAGAAGAAACAGTACCAGCAAAGGGAGAAGGACATCATATAACCCGACATATATAGGAAATTATACATGAGTTTATACAGTTGGGTTAGAATGGTAGTGAGCATAAGGAGGGGCTAAGACTCTTCCTTATTTGGAGCAGAGATTAAGAAAAACCTATTGACATTACAGGACTTTAGCAACTGGTCTGACAACACAAAGGAAACCACAAAAGAAGATCTCCTCCCAAACACTTCATTACCCAAACCTACTCTTATTACATACAAAGAAAACATTTTGCCTACTTTCTCTGCAACTGTCTGAAGTTCAGTGTTCAGCACACAACACGTGTATTATTCTTTTTTTTAATTTATTTATTTAATTTATTTATTTTTGGCTGCATTGGGTCTTCGTTGCTGTGCGCAGGCTTTCTCTAGCTGCGGAGAGCGGGGGCTACTCTTGCGGTGCACGGGCTTCTCCCTGAGGTGGCTTCTCTTGTTGCGGAGCACGGGCTCTAGAGCACAGGCTCAGTTAGTTGTAGCACACGGGCTCAGTAGTTGTGGCTCGCGGGCTTAGTTGCTCCGCGGCATGCTGGATCCTCCCGGGCCAGGGTTCGAACCCGTGTCCCCTGCATCGGCAGGCGGACTCTCAACCACTGCGCCACCAAGGAAGCCCCAAAAACAGGATTTTAAAGTTCAAATATCAACCAGCTGAAGCTGAATAAACCAACTGAAGTTTATAAAGCTCTCAGGACAAACAAAGGCCTGACTTATTTTTTCTTCTTTTTCAGGGTACCCCTTGGATCTCTAGATGGCATCCTTTGAGCTTTGTCAAAATAGAGGATCTCCAAGGGTACCTCAAAAGAGTAAAAAAAGCACTCTCATTACAGGTTATCTAACAAACACATAGAACATGGTTCCCTTCATATTCTAAAGAAAGGACATTTTTTACATGCGTGAAAAAGAAATCCAAAAGGAGCAAGTTTTTTCTGTAATATTTTCATGGAAAACCCAATGGATCTCATTGGAGACAAGTAAAAGCACCAACAAGAATATATGTTAATATATGCTTTTTTCTCAGGGTGTTTTGTTTTGTTCTGAGAGGGGGAAATCTTCTTTGTGTGGCATTTCTTTTCCTAAGTGGAAAACATTCTTTAAAGGAACTTCCTAAAACAGAAAGCATGGTCAGTAAATAAAGGGTTCAAAGACTTTCATGAAGTGGTTTGAAAATAAGTGATCTGTGACATATATTAAAAGACTTCCAAAAACTCTGACCACATAAAAAAGTAAAACAACAAATCTACAATAGGTACAAATTATATACATTTATTTTTTAATAATTTTAAATAATACTCTTGTATAAATTCTTTCATATATTCAAATCATACACAAATTTAGAAATGAATCATGAAGCCTAGTACAGCATATGCATGAGACATGTTTTTAAAATTTGTGTTAGAATTTTAGCGACATAAATACAAGTTTAATGTTTCAGAAACACTCCCCAGTTGCTTGGGCTGAAATTTAACGTAGTACAGAGTGCTTGTGCCTAGCATGAAAACGTCACTGTAAATCAGTTAGCTCTTGGACTAGTGCAGACCTAAAGCCTGGGCTCACGTTCTAGGGCTGCTGGTTCAGTTACTGCGTATGCATGATAAGTAAGAAAGGTTCCCAATGGCCTTTGAAAAAGCATCATTCAACCACTGACACTGTGATGATCCAGAACTGTTCTAGTCCATGTGATGTCATTTGACTTCTTCCGATGAATCAGTGTGTTCTTCCTGCTTCTCCCCTTGGCATAATCACTGGCTCGGGGCTGAAGGGAAAGCTTGCATTAACCTTCCGTTACTCCCCTGCACACACCAGACTCATTTTAGCTTCCAAATTCCTATCAAGATGATCATAATAGACCAAAGGTTCTTCGTGGATGAGGCCAGAAATGCTTTCTTTGCTCTAACAGATTACATTGGGTTGCTTTTTACTTCTCTGACATTTCTGTCAGAGAGCTTTCCTTGAGATATATAAATTCAACTCCTTCCCACATACCTCAAAATACAAGAACCTGGGAATGTTCATGATAAGTGGTGCTATGTTCACCATATGCGCTACAGAAAATACAGGTCCAAGGTGAATGATTTAATGACCCAGTCCAAACTGAGGCTGTCAGGAAGCAGTACTGTTGCTTCAGCTCTCTGGCTCCAGAATAGCACAAGAAGGACTAAGTGTCCTCAAGGCACTCAGCTGACCAAAATGAACTAGTGGGTCAGTGAGTATTGCTTTAATGGTCAATTTTCTGGGAATACTGGGGCTAGAGAGTAGACATATAATTTGATGCTTCCACAAATCCTCTGCCCCCACATCTCTCTCCTCCCATTCCACGTCCGCTCTGTTCTCCTCTCTTAAAATCCAGGTATCCCTAAGAGTAACACACTAGATCCATAGGACCTTAGTATAAATGAGGTTTAGTTTTTATTATCATTTTTCTCTATAACTGGAGAAATTCCATTAGAAGAGACCTCTGGGAGGTAGAGGATGGAGGGAGGGAGGGAGGGAGGGGAAAGTAAGGGAGGACAGACATACTTAGCAACACTACCGAGGGCATCTGTCAGAAATGCGGAAGGGCTTACTAAAACGAATTAATGAAGATAAAAGTATCACTTAATAGCAATATCTGTCACTCATCAATAAGATTCATACTAGTCTTATCTCATTTGAAAATAAACGCATTCCTAATCCTTAGACAAGAATTCTTCCAATATTAGTCTTTCTAAAGGACGTATGGGATCCTGGTGCTAAATGCCATAGTTCATGGGGATCATGCCTTTAGAGAAATGACTATTGTGCAATGCATTCCATACTGGTTTCCTAGTCTGATTTTGGTGGTAGATCACTTCATGATTGATTTCATTTTAGAGCAAAATTATTTCCACCAGCAGAAGCATGGGACACTAAAGAATATTATTTAAAACAGATTTTAAGACCTTAATTTTTTCCATCAGGACAAATTGAGAACATGACCTAGGAACTGTTCATAAATATTCAAAGGTAAACGTTCTTTGTGATTCAGTTTTTGCAATATCTTTTAAAGTGTGTTTCATGGAATCTCTACATGGCCAGAATCCAGACTATTTGGCTTTGGCTCTTAGACCCCAACAAACTCTTTCTTTCTCTATTCGGTTAACTTCTGTTTAACAAACGCTTATTTCTCACCATCCTCAATCCCTGGCTTGAGGAGGTAGTAATCTGGGGGAAAGGCAGGTATGTCACTTTACACAATTCCTTGGAACTATGCACTGCACAGTCTATACACGCGTATGTGGCAGCTGCTGGGGAAATCAGGTTTCCTTTCCCTGCTTGGAAGGATTAGTTCACTTTAATGAAGCACAAACTGGTATTTTAATTTTCTTGTCACCAATACTGGCTTCAGAGAGTAATCCTCCTGTGTTCTTTCCACAAAGTCCTTCATGGCTGTATGGCCCTGGATTGTACCTCGTACTTAGAAAAATTAGAAACGTTCACAGATGGGCTCTTCCTCCCAGCCTTCTTGTGTTCATGGCTGGGCAATTTCTGCACAAGCATATGGTTGAAAGAACATGTGCTTCAGAGTTAGGAGTCCTGATCCCAAGCCTAATAATGACATATTATATAGCTTTGAACAAGACATTTAACCTCACCTATAAAATGGGAACAACAATTATTCCTCAGGGGCCTATGGTGAGGAACAAAGGACACATATATAGAAAGATGCTTTGCAAACTGCAAAGGGCTATAGAAATAGTAACTAATTTTAATGTAATATAATCTTTACTTTCACGAACCATGGCCAAATATTCGGAGCACCTAAGGTTAATAGAAGTAGATTACCTGCCTGTGCATCCTCCAGAGCATCATCTCCAAACCCTGAGAACAACTACAGAGGGATGTGACCACATTCCAGGTTCTTCTCGGGGGAAGTTAGGCAGAGTTACCAACTTGGATTTCCGAGGTCTAATCTTTGTTTTTTTTTCTAACCACTTGACAGTTTGCTCTCCTTCCTAATAAATATCTATATTTGACTTCTGGCTGCTTTCCTGGCTTGCTTAATCTACAATCTGTCAATATCATAATTAGATGAGAGCAAAGGTAGAGATAGCCTCTAAGAAAAAACTGCATCTAAAAGCAAGGACCAACTATAGCCACTCAATTACAGAGCTACCTTCTAACCAGACAAGAAGATACAAGAACTGTAGCACTGCAGAGAGATGGTACACACCTCATGGCATGTGAGTGACAGGCTACGTTCAAATGTAGGAAGTATTTTGGGGTGGGGGGAGAATATAAATATTTCACAGGCATGATATTTCACAGGGGATCCCAAGTAATAATGATGGCTTTTCTTTTGGAACTAAAATATTTCTAATTCCTTTGGAAGACTATGTTTTACATTTTAAAAAATTCTTTAATGAGAATATATTCTACATTAATCTATGTAAAATATATAGAGGCTAATGTCTAATCAGGTGAGTAGTTTGGAGAGTGCAGCCTGTGTCCCAGCTTAACAAACACTGTCTGCAAAGTCTATTGCTTGAATCTATAGGAAGCCAAGACCATAGAACTCTACTTTTAGATTGAAAAGGGAAAGAAAAATTAGAAACATCCAACCTCTTATGAATTTCAACAGTGTCCAAAGAGGGACTAAAAATGACTGGTGCTCACCAGAGTCCCAGCTCTAGCAATATTGCCATCTATTTTACAGTATTTTAACCCCATATTTTCTTTTTACAACTCCATTAACTGCTGTACAAATAAATTCTAGATGATAAAATATGACATGATTTTTTTTACAAATAGATACAAATACAATGCTGACCAGATATTCTACATTAACTATATACACCTTATTTCTCTAGAGGCAGGAATATTCCTTATTTTTAGGCAATTTATCATTTACACTGAGACCCCAAGGAGGGACCATCAGCTTCCTGCTCCCAGATGTTGCCTCCCTCTCTCTACCATTAGAAGCTTATCCTGTGCTTTAATCTTATCATTGAGCAAGAATTCTGGAAGGAAAAATCAAACCCTTCTAAAGATCTTCTTGGGACTTTTCTGCCCCTATTCTGGAAATAATCAAGGTTGTTTATTGTGATACAGCCCAAACATCAGCTTTTCCTCAATGAATATCACCCCTGACCCCTCCTTTAAAAAAATGTGTTTCAGGAATGGAGATGAAGTCTTCTGGCAGTCCTTTCCCCCTCCACATCCATCATCCTGTTTCCGCTGGTCTGATAAACACTTCCCCAGAAGTCTGTTTGGAGGTCAAAGTGGATTTGGGCTGAACTCTGCGGTTCCGCCTTTCTATACTCCCATGTGGTTTGGTACAAAAATAGACTTTACTTCAAGTCCTTATTGTCAGTGACTGCTTCAGATCTTCATGGGAAATCTAAGAGTAATAGGCTAAGTACATTATAAATTTGTACCTGAAAATTTCAGATGCACTATACGCCTTTGCTTTCTCATCTCAGTGACTCTACCCAGGCTTTGTTCGGCCCAGGCACTGATGCTGTTTTAGTAAGCACTGCGGTCTCACAATCCAGGCGAACAGCTCTAGCTCCTTAGGCTTTATAGTTATGTATTGGTGTCGTCAGGGTCAGTTGCCCATTGGGAGCCACTTCATTGCCATCATCTTCCAACAGTCCTGACACATCTGCATTGGGAATGCTGTCATGGTAGCTGCTGAAACTGATATTGTCTTCTTTCAGCTCAATGGTCCAAAAGGGGGCGTTGAGTTTCCGGTTTTGGTACTCCCGGTACATATATACGGCCCCCACAAAACCCATCAGCAGCACCACCACGATGATGATGACTGTCAAAATGATGATGTTAAACTGGGTCCATGATACATCAGCTAAAGCTGATGTGCTATTTTCAGCAGAGCTTACTGAAAAGATAGTCTGCAGGGCTGTAGGGGTAAATGTACTATTTATAACAGGGGTGGGCACTGATGTGGTCAAAGAGGCATTGGAAACCAAAATGGTAGAACCTTCAGGTGTTGGAACAATAACTTCTGAAAATAAAAACAGAGAATGAAATGTAAAAGACAAAATATCTTGTTTTAAGAAACCATAAAAGAAATACACATGGGAGTGGAAATTGATATGGGATGCTGACATGATACTCTGCTTTACGGTAACGCAAGTTAAAAATAACTTTTTAAGAAATATCATGAAAAGAATCAGGGTCTAGAAAGCTAGATTATTACATCCATGGCTGTTATCCAAAGTGTATAATATCTATGCTAAAATCTTTGGGAAAATTCTAATGTTGGAGTTTTCCAACCTTCTGTACTCTTGAATAGATTCATACAAATTCCTAAAAAGGTAGTAAATATGTCACTAGAGACTTCTAAATCACTTGGTTAAAAGTGATTTAGATAATAATCATTTGAACTAAGTTCAACATGTCTGATGGCATTTCATAAAGGAAAAATTCTCTTCAATGGAGGCAAAAACAAAATAGGAAAAATTGTATTTCTAGTTACTTCTGAAAAACACATTTTAAATATCCAAAGTTGATATCAGCCAAGACAGAAAACAGCCATTGCAAGCGTAGTGATTCTTCCTTTATGTATGTTATAGCTATTTTATAACTAAGGTACTATACTTTGTACTTTTAATGCAGCATAGCTCAGTAGAAATACCAAAAGCTTTGGAATCAAGTAGAACCATGTGGCAATAAATAAGTCAGTTAATCTTTTTAAAACTGAGGTTCCTCATCAATAAAATGGGAATAATGATATCTACTTTGCAGAGTTCTTGGGAAGGATTAAATTAGATAAGGTACTATATGACATTATCACATTTAATGTTTACAGTGCTTGGCACATAGTAGGCACTCAACAAAATGATTACTATTATCATTACAATTCACTAAAGTCAGACACATCAATCTATCCTAAAAAGAGGCATGTTTTACATTTCCTAATAACTAATAAGAAAAATCATCCCAGTCCTGTCAGCTAAGTATGGACAAGGTATGCCTCTAGTGGGAAAAAGAATTGAGTGACAGGACCTCCAGGCTAATGATAGGGTTCAATCTGAGCTTTTTAGCCTTGATAACAGCAAAATAAGGATATCAAGAAAGTGGCAGAAGGATAACCCTTGCCACAGACCAACTGCCTATCAACCCAGTATTCAGCATCTGTCAGAATATCAAAGAATGGTTTATGGAAGACCATGGCCTAATCTCTATGACCTAATAAAGCCTGAATATCCCTAATTCATCCTAAATTTCTAATCATTAATTTTCATCTAAACCCTTACTGAACTTCCCTGAAAGAAACATTTTGCCATATAAATAACTTTCTCTTTTAAAAATTGAGGAATATTTTTACTGTTTCCTCCATCACACCTGGGAAAACTTGAGCCCAAAGTTAGGACAGAAGTTAGAATAAACCCTTGTTTCTCAGCTGGAACTTCTAACCAGATATAGGTTTCTACTTAAAAAGACCTTTGATGACCACTGGAAGTGATGAGAATACAGGAAGCAAAGGATAAAAGAAATGACAGGACTTTTAAAATATTTTTTTAAAAAACAGATGAAGAGAAAATGTGAGAACACTGCAATGACTTTGTCTTGGTCCTCAGATTTCTAGAGTTGACTCTGGAGTCTCAGGAGAGCAACAGGAATAGAAGGAAATCTCTTTAGGCAAATATCTATCAAAATCTATTTCCAGAAAACTTCTCTGGTAGGATTGGAAGCTTTTACAAAGCTAAAAGTAGCTGTCCTGAAATTTTCACTGCTAGGTTTAAGTATTACATTTACAACCTTAGGTGAAGTTTTACCTTTCTTGATGCAATTTCCCTCGAGGTCTTGAACATAACCTTCTAGGCAGTTCTCACACCAAAACCCAGTGGTGTTATGGAGGCAGTTGATGCACTCACCACTCTCAGGCTTACAAATCTTTGGAGTTTTAACTGGGTCCACGTGGCCATGACACTGGCACTCCACACAGATGCTGTCAGAATTGTAATAGCCATTGTCACATTCATTGCAGTTCTGGCCCATGTAACCATCTTTACACCGGACACATTCAGGTTCCAATTCACCGAGTTCTGACAGAGAACATCAAAATAATTTAGTAAAATTTCAAGCGACAATTGAAAATGCAAAACTACTACTAGTCCCCCCACCAAAACAGTTTACACACCCTGCCTACTACCTCCTCTCAAACTTAAGAAACACATGGAATTCAAACTAATAATTTACACCTTATTTATTAATTGTCCAGTTTGTTGTGAGAATGATAGGGCCACCCAGAAAATCTATTTAGGTAGAGAAGGAAAGAAGTGTGCTTACATAAAGAATCTGAGTAATTGAGATGGATAGGCACTCAAAATATTTTTATTCCTTCCTCTTTAGTCATGTCAGATGGAACAAAATAGTTTTAACAAAAACTTCCTCATCCCTCCCTCATGTCTCATTTTACATATGTATTTGGATTTGACTGCAAATTCCTAGAAAGGAAAACCTATACAATTTTTATAACTCCCTTTCACCTACAGCATCTAGAACTTTATCAACACACTTTCTACCTATTGATAATTGAGTCACTGATTTTTCCTCTAAAAATGAAGATTTAGGGAAAGGCCTTACTTATGATACAACTGCCTGTAGATGTCACTGCTGAACAAGGGCAGCGAAGACATTCTTTAGTGGCATCAGGACTCTGATAAAATCCTTCTTTGCATTCTTCACAATGATCCCCTCTGCTATTATCCTGGCAATTTAAACAAGCACCTAAAAGAAGCAAATCATTTCAAGAAGTTAAAGATTTACTCTGAAAGCACAGTAACTTTAAATAAATCATACCTGCAACCAAAAAACCTTAAGAGTTAACCAGAAAAAGTTATCCAACAGAGATTGCACAGAGTTCAGTTTCTACCCCATCTTATTTCTATACTAAACAGGCATATCAGTTCTGTGTCCCCTACTAGATTGTAAACTCTGTAGGGAAAGGCTAGGTACATGACTAGAGTCGCAATAAACCCTTGTTGATTGACTGACTACATACCAAAAGCAGGCCAACAATTTGCAAAGAAAAAATAAAAACAACCTAAAGACCTATTAAAAGAAGAATAGATAAATTGTATTATTTTAATAGTTGGGATACTGTAGTTAAATTAGTGAACTACACCATATGTATGAACACACATAAATCCTAAAAACAACGTTGGTTGAAAAAAGCAAATTGTAGAATGATACATAAAGAAGGAGAGTGCTTACTTATTTTGTAAAAATTGATTGATTGAAATAAAAATTTTAAAAACCACACTAACTAATACTAAGCAAATGGATACATAATACTCTGGGCAGATGGATACATACATATGCAGTAAAAATTAAATCCAGACTAAGAGGGTATAGGCAAGTTATATGCTGTTTGTCTCTGTAGAGGGAGGGAGAAAAACGAGAGCAGGGAAGAAAACAAAGAGGAAGAATTCCAGCTCTATTGCAAAATTTCTATTTCAAATATATAACTACAAAATGTATAAATATTAAGCAAAATACCAAAGTGTTAATATTTATTAATTCTTTGTTATATTATTCTCCATATTTTTTTAAGATTTTTTTTTTGATGTGGACCATTTTTAAAGTCTTTATTGAATTTGTTAAAATATTGCTTCTGTTTTTTATGTTTTTGGTTTTTTGGCCCCAAGCCATATGAGATCTTAGCTCCCCAACCAGGGATCAAAACAACACACCACCCCCTGCATTGGAAGGCAAAGTCTTAACCACTGGACCGCCAGGGAAGTCCCTCTCCATATGGTTTTATATTTAAAAATTCAAAATAAAAATGAAAACAATTAATAAAGAAAATGAAAAGGAAGGAGGCAAGCAAAGTTATGTGTTTCTTAATAATACTCCTTTGGTTCCCTACTAGTAAGGACATTCTACAGGTACTGAAGCAGCATAACATCTGCAAACAGGAAACAAAAATGTGTAGAGTAATTTACATTCCACAAAGATTCAAAAGGACACTCAAAACTCCTATTACAGAAATAAATGAGTAAACTCTACAAAGAAATCTAGGAAGACAATGAAATTTTTACATGATAAGCTAAATATAGTTCAGTGCAAAAGTATCATAAGTAATTTTATTTGATTTCTTTTCCTTACTAGTGAAATATTTACAAAAAAGGGGAGCAAGAATGAGGCTGTGGAATAAAATGGTCTGACAACTGGAACAAGATTTGAAAAACCAAAAGAATGAAAATTATTAACATACATCTCAATTCTTATGTGATTACAGCAAAGTTCCTTGAAACTTCATGAACTTATTCAGAAAGACATTTTTTTATTATATGAACACTTAACTCTGAATTAAATCAAATTTGCATGTAAATATCACTTTTAATCATATAATTTGTTAAGGCCTGATAGTGTTAATGATGTATTTCATATATGTAACAAAGTAGTATATCCTCATACGTTGATAAACACTTAAGGTACTGGTTTCTTCACAGATCTTCTTATATCCTGATCCCTCTTTAGCAATGTATTTCATATATGTAACAAAGTAGTATATCCTCATACGTTGATAAACACTTAAGGTACTGGTTTCTTCACAGATCTTCTTATAACCTGATCCCTCTTTAGCAATGTATTTCATATATGTAACAAAGTAGTATATCCTCATACGTTGATAAACACTTAAGGTACTGGTTTCTTCACAGATCTTCTTATATCCTGATCCCTCTTTAGCAATGTATTTCATATATGTAACAAAGTAGTATATCCTCATACGTTGATAAACACTTAAGGTACTGGTTTCTTCGCAGATCTTCTTATATCCTGATCCCTCTTTAGCTGTGTATCACTGTGACAATAAAAATAGCTGAAAAATACATACTAGGAAACTGTAGATTTTGGCTCTAAAAATAAAATAAATGTCAAAGTGTTCTGCAGGTTGGAAAAGTCAAAACCTGCTTTATGTATAAAATCTGTCTACCTGCTCTCCCCCTATTAAAAATGTCCAACGGGAATAATTTTCAAGAAAAATTTCTGATAACGTCCTAAACTTTAATACAAAAATATCTCAAAAATTAATAGTTCTGAAACAGAATAAGGATGCATTCCAATAACATGCCATTTGCAATGTGTCAAGAAAAGGTCTTATTAAAAAACAGTATATATATATGCTTTTAATACTTTGCTCTTACAATGTTACTGGACCTACATGCTTATTATTTTGGGGCTCTCTACTATTCTAGGTAAGACCTTCAAATGTTTGTCGTTGTGCTTATCACAATACAGCTTCACTCTCCTAAACCATTTATATTAGAATATTTAATATTTTTTCCAGAAGAATTTCTTATTTCAATTTGTTTTATGTCACAAGCCGCAATGAGAAATCAATAAGAAAAAATAAGCCTACATGGTAAACATGTTATCTGAAAAGTAAAGGAGGAAACAAGTATAACAATAAAACTCATCAGTTTTTAAAAACAGCATGCACATGGAACACAGCTATAGAAAAAGAAAATTAATAAATTAAAGACAGATAAGACATAAATACACCAGAATGCTACCAATAGTTGTGAGGGGCAACAGTCCTTTAAGTGATTTTTTCCCCTCTAATTTTTAAATTGTCTCTAGTATGCACTTATCACTTTTATTTTTACTATCTTAATTTTTTTCTGATTACAAAATTAATACATTGTAAAATGTACCAAATGCATATTGTAAAGTATTTCAAAAGCTCAAGCAATTTAAAAACATTTCATGTACAAAACTGAAGATTGATTTTTACAATAAAAATAAAGATCATAACTTTTAAAGTCCATATAGAGCAGGAACGAATAATATGAATTTGCTTTTCTAACAGCTTACAACTCCTCTTTGGGAGGCAACATAACATAAGAAAAATGGTATGTATTTCATGTCAGATATGAGTTCCATTCTCAGCTGAACCTCTTACAGCTATGTGACCTTCAGCAAATAGCTTCTCTGAGTTTCACTTTTTTAATATGTAAAATGGGATAATAATTCCTTGCCCAATGATTTAATGTAATGTAAACATTTCAGAGGGTATATGTAGATATTCCATAGGATATAATGCTTCAAATTCCTCCTCTACAAACTAGGAAAGCTTAACTAGATGAGATCTAAATTCCCTTTAAAATCTGAAATTTGAGAATCTTTCTTTTATGACAAATGACATATAAAAATTAGCTGAAGCGTAACTTTGTTCATTATGCTCTGCCTGGAACCTCCCAAATATAACAATACTGCCTTAAAATTCACATTTTCTTTGCTGAAAGATGGCCAAAGGAGCTAACCCAAAAAAAAGAATAAGTGTTTCCTGAAGATGATCTCATGCTCCTTGGCTAAGCATCAAAAAAATCTGGTGGGGGTAACCAAGAAAATAACTGGTCAAAGAAAGAATGTAGGGTTCTTTTCCAACCAAATTCAGTGAAAAAGCTTTGAAACCATAAATTGCCACCTGTAAAAAGCCTTTTCCTTATTTATTTCGTCACCTCTAGTTCACATATAAACCTGTCAGAAATGCAGCAAGGTACTTTGTTATAAAAAGAAATGCCTAATCTTCTCTATGCAACAGAAGACAAACTTCAACCTGTTAAACAGAAAGGCCAGCCTAAGCAAACAAGGGAGAGGGTAACAGAAGATAAGGTCAGAGAGAAAGGCAGAGGCCCAAAAAATGTAGTCATGGGAGGAAGTTTGAATTTTATTCCAAGAGGGATAGGAAGACTTTGGAGCGTCTGAGCATGCGAATGACATGATCTGGTTTTACATTTTTAAAAGATCACGCTGGTTGTTATGTGAGACTGGACTGTGGTGGGGTGGGGGTCAGAGGATGAGAGGACAAGAGAGAAGGCAGAATGGTCAGATGAGAGCGTGTCAAAGTAATTCAGAGAGATGACAGTTGCTTAGACAAGGATGATAGCAATGAAGGTCATGTTGAATGTCAGGCTGACAGAACTTGCTGACAGACTGCATCTGCAGTAAGGAAAAGAAGCAAATGTGACTCCTATGGTGCCAGTCACCAAAATGAAGAACACTAGGAGTAAAGTGGGCTTAGCTTATATAGTAAAACAAAGAGTTGTTTTGGATGTGTTAAGGCTACCTTGCCACTTAGAGCAGCGGTCCCCAACCTTCTGGCACCAGGGACTGGTTTCATGGAAGACAACTTTGCCATGGACAGGGGTGGGGGAGTGCGGGGATGGTTCAGGCAGTACTGTGAGCGATGGGGAGCGGCAGACGAAGCTTCACTTGCTCGTCTGCTGCTCACCTCCTGCTGTGAGGCCTGGTTCCTAACAGGTGGCGGACTGGTACCAGTCCACTGCCTGAGGGTTGGGGATCCCTGACTTAGAGCATTCAAATGAAGATGTCAAGTGCACTGTTAGATCTTTGAGTGTAGAGATCAAGGGAGAAATGTAACTCTGGTAATTAGCTCATTTGTAGATGGCATTTAAATTAAATCCAAGGGACTGAATGAGATCATTTAGGGAGAGTATAAATGCAGAAGACAAATGTGTCAAGACAAACAAACCTCTGAGGCACTCCAGTGCTTATAGGTGAAAAGAAGAAGATCTAGCAGAGCTGACTGAGGAGGAAAAAAAACAAAACAAAACAGGAAAGTGTGATATCTTAAAGCTAATTCTTTTTTTTTTTTTTTTTTTTTTTTTTTAGCAGTACGCAGGCCTCTCACTGTTGTGGCCTCTCCCATTGCGGAGCACAGGCTCCGGACGCGCAGGCTCAGTGGCCATGGCTCAGGGGCCCAGCCGCTCCGCGGCATGTGGGATCTTCCCGGAACGGGGCACGAACCCGTGTCCCCTGCATCGGCAGGCGGACTCTCAACCACTGCGCCACCAGGGAAGTCCCGTGTGTGATATCTTAAAGTGAAGAAAGTCACTGAGGAATGAAGGATGAAGGAGTGGTCAACTCAGTCAAGCTACTGACAAGTCAGGGTACTCACCATGAGACACTATGAATACACGAAGTCAGTCACCTTAAATTCTTAAAAAGAAGTACACTATGTGAACATAAAGTTTTAGCTTAAAAATGACAGTCCCTCCCACCTCCATTTTAAGGGAAGTATGTGTTCAATAAAGAAAATCTAGAAAAATACAGGAGAATAGAAATAAGATAAAAATCACCCAAAGAAATCTGTTATTAAGATTTTGAATACTTTTCCTTGCATCTCTCCTTATATAGAGTAGTTTGGGTTTTGCTTTTTACATAGTCTAAACATATGGCACATGTCATTGTATACCCTGCTTCTTTCACTCTCTCATGTCGTTATATTTCATTCTTTAAAACATTTTCATGGCAACATAACAATAGTTGCCATTTACTGACTGCTTGTAATTAGCCAGGCACTGTATAAACATATAGCACTGAATCTTCACAACATCCCATTAGGCAGTTACTGTTATAATCCCAAATTTCTAAGTGAAAAAACAAGGCTAAGTAATTTGTACAAGGTAAGTCAATTGTCTTATTTTTTAGAATTATAACTGCCACTGTGGTGAGCGTCTTTGAACATAAAGCTTTTTATGAATTTCAAATTATTTCCTAAGAATTGATTCCTGGAAACAGAATTACTGGACCAGGGAAATATTTTTAAGACATATTTCTTTCCAAAATATTTTTCTCAATATACTGTATCATGAAAAGGTTACTTTAAAAATCTACTTCAATCTAAAACACAAGGTATAGATAAAGACTAGGCAGGTGGGGGAAATAAGAACTGCAAAAACACAGTAAGTGGCCACCAGAGGGCAACCGTATCACAACACTGTTGAAAAAAAATCTTTTCAAAGTTTGAGACAAAAGGAAAGACTGATTTTCTATTAAGCTGGCAGTTTTATATTATTTGCACTCTTTCACATTAGATTCCACCTTTATTATATTTCCAGAGAAACCATTTATTTCTTATTACTAGCTGCTTTAGAAATCATAACCATGAAAAGGATTTCTTTTGCCTTAAATTATCTCCTGAGCAAAAACAGGTTGGGATTTATGTGACACTAAAGAAAGCTACCTCGCTGCTGCAAGGAAAATTAGAAATGAGAACCAGCAATGTAGACTGCTTCCTGGTACCATAAATGACCTAGGGAGCAATTTAAATCAACTCAGCATGGTGAAGCATTTCTGTTGTTATCCAGGATTGAAACTCATCTTTGCTCTGTAAGTTTCTCCATTCATTTGTTCATTTATGCAACAAAACTTTAGCAAATACTTATTATGTGCAAATATCTTTACTAAATATTGTATAAAATGGTGAACAAAGCTGGTATGAAACTTACAATGTAGTGAATAAACCATATATGACTCATAATCACAAATAAATATATAATTACAAACTGTGATATGTGCTATGAAAAAAATACAAGTGTATATGAGAGTGTATAATTGGGAATTATCATTTAGCCTGGAGCATGAACTGCTTTCTAATGAAGTCACTTTTAACTGAAGGCCTGAAGGAAGGATATGGTTTAATAAGGCAAAGGGGCCAGGGGTGGGGGTACAGGTATATTAGAAAGACCATTCTAGGCAGAGGAAAGATCATGTATGAGAATCTTGGGACAGCGGAACATAACACCTTTTAGGAGTAGAAGCCAGTATGACTGGATCACAAACAGTAAAGAAAAAGAATAGCACAAAATAGAACTGGCAAGTAGGCAGGGACCAGATCACATAACTGAAAAAAAAACAACACAATTTCTTCTAAATCAATTTGTTTCACCACAGACTACAGGATTAGAATGAAGAATAAGATTTCAACACATTTTTCCCGGGTACTTTCTTTTCAAATATTCTGCTACCTTGGTCTCATAAAAACACTTGTACTTGTCAGACTAGTATGTTCTGATTTTTTTTGTTGGGGAAAAAAAGATTTCCAAGGAAGTATCTCTAATCCTTACATTTAGGAAAACTGAAGAGCAGAAAAGCTAATTGTCTTTAGTTTTAAATGTTTAACTAAGTAAGCCTAGATGTGATTTTCTTTGTTTTTATACTGCCTACGGTTTGCTGAGCTGTTTGAATCTGTGGGTTGATGTCTTTCATTAATTTGGAAAACTCTTGGACATTATCTCTTTAGATATTTGCTTCTGTCCCAATATCTCTCCCCTTTCATTCTGAGCCTTCAAGTACATTTATGTGAGACCTTTTGGCTATTTCCCACATGTCTTTCCTGCTGTTCTTTCCATTGCATTCTTTTCCTCCATGCTGCAGTTTGGATATTTCAAATTGAGCTGTATTTAAATCTACTAACCTTGTCTTCACTGTATACAATGGTATAATAACCTTGCCTTCACAGTATATACTGTATACTTCTGTTAAGTCCATGCAATGAGGTATTAATTTCAGACATACTTTTCAGTTCTAGATTATTCTTTTGATTATTTTTTATAGATTCCAAATCTCTTGAAATTTTGCCTCTTTTCATCTATTTTGTCTTTTTTTTCCTCTATTTTCTTAAAATATTAATTTTAGTTATTTTAAAGTCATTTTATGCTACCTCTAACACTTGGGTCATCTGTGGGTCTGCTTCCATTGTTTTTCTCTTTATTATTGGTCACATTTTTCCTACCTGAGCATTGTCTAGTGTTTTGATTGCCAGGCACAATGTACAAAGAACCACAGATGATTCCCCTTTCCTCTGTTAGACAGATATAATGAGAGGGTCACCTCAGTTCAATCAGAAATTGAGATAGGTGGAGGATGGACTGCAATATTAGTATGAATCAGTTCACCTATGGTTCATCACTACTTCTTGGTCATGACCCTCTAAGGCTTTTGACTGAAAACCTAGCAGGCATGTGTCTCCTCAGCTCTGAAAGACTGCAACAGATTAGTACTTCCCTTAAGTAATGTGAGCCTAAGTCCCACTCCACACACCTCTGAATCTGGCAATGTCTTGAGAGAGAGATGGTTGTATGTTGTAGCAGGTCCTCTCTTTCTAAAGAGATTTTGTCTCCTAAGCACCACAAGACTGAGAAATTTCTTTCTACCTTTTGGGACAGCCTTCCATCTCCTGCACAGTCAGCTTATGTCCTGTGGGAAAATTGGCCTTGTGTTTAGGGCTCCTCTAGTTTCCAATTCATCACGCGAGCCCCAAATGACTGCCAGAAGCTCTTCTTGTATCTCTTTCCTCAAGAAGAATTCTTTTACTTGGACCAAGCCTGCTCCTTAGTCTGTGCCCAGAATCAGCAATGTCCCTTGAAAGGAAAAAGGCTGGGTGATCATCAGCTTACTTAGGAATACCCTGTCTGGAATTTTAGTTCATATAGTTTTCCTTTCTTCCATGGATCTCCAACCAATATGATTTTTGAAATTTATATATCTTTTTAAAGTTGTTGTAGCAGGAGTTTGGCTTGCTATGACCTATTACATGCTACTTAGAAGAGAAAGACCCTTACAAACTATTTGGGAGAATCAACTCATAGATGAAGGACTTCAAAGTGAAAAGAACAGTGGACTCATTATATAAAAAGGTAAGGAAAGTGTGTACCTGTGAGGGCATCACAACTGGCAGACCGATTATTGCATTGGCAGGGCAAGCAGCCATTCTTATTAAAGTCATAATATCCATCTTGGCATCTATCACATGAAGAGCCGGTGACACCCACTTTGCACTGACATTTCCCAGAACTGCAAATAAAAGCAAAGACAATGAACAAAAGTAAATAAGTTTGAAAGTTTTGTTGCCTAACATCCCATCATAGATGATCTTGATGTAGAAATAGTTTCAACTAGATTCTATTCACTAGATGTACTGAGTGATTTTTATTTTGAATTGGAAGTTGAGCAGCTTCATGACTATATTAATTCAATTAACATAGTACTAACACTAATCATTTTTGACAATTTAATCCCCTGCACTTGGGTAGTTTAAAATAGATGATAAAGGAACCATGGCGAGTACAAGTCCCTGGTCCTTCAAAATCTTTATTTACTAAAAGCACTGGGGCAAAGAACTGGCACTACTGCTACATCTCATTCCTGAATCATTCCACAGTTCCCTCAGAATCCACACTGCCCAATCTGGAGAAGAAATACCACCCAGCCCTCATGCAATCTAGCTTTTGGCTGAAGAAGATGAAGGCCAGGACCTTAATGAATGTGCTGGAAACTCGACATGATTTTCTACTTTAGGTCAATGCTGTATTAAAATATTTCTGATAATTAACTGGAATTCACAACTAAGTAAATATGACTATAATGGGGACCTCTATTGGTTTCTGAATTAAAACCATATAAAAATTCTAGATTGTCGACCCAAAAAGAAGACTAAAAATCTAAAGTAAGAAAAATATTTTATTTAGTATCCCATCACTATTAACCTGTTTTCTTAGATGTCAATTACATCAGTGACATCATCTCTCTCTAATCTGTGAAACTTACATCTTTGTTGTAATTTTCACCTCTCCTCTCTCTACCCCATGCTCTTCCAATCACTCCCTCAAATCCAATATCACCAATTTCAGTCAAATTTTCTTTCAAATTTTCTCTTCTTATTTGCTCTATAGTCACCCCTCTTAGAATATCTTTCCTCTTCTTCACCTCTCAAACTTTTTCCTGCTTTCATGCTCATCTTTTCCCATGAAACTCTTCCCTGACTGGTCGACAGAGATCTTTTGGCCTCCTGACATCACATACTCTATACCATACATTTTATTCCTAATTATGGACTTTTCTATACTCTTTCATATATGTACTCTTGTTTCTCTAGTTAGATTGGTAAAGACCTGAGGCAAAGGCCATATCATGCAGTTTCTTAAAAGGTTATCTTCAAGACTTAGCATGAGCCTAGGAATAGTGTACTCTAACTATTTTCATGTCATACATCTTACTCGGTAAGTTTGCTGAGTTCAGGGACCATATCTTAGCCATCTTGGTATGCTCAGATTCTAGTATAGTTCCTGGTTTGCTGCAGGCACTTAATATATGCTTGATAAATAAATGCTCAATACACAAACTGAGTTTTAGAGTTAAGCACTGGAAGGGAAAAAGAAAGATGAAAGACTATACTAATTACTAGAGTTCTCAAAACAGCTAAAGTACTTTCCCTTTTTCAACCTTTCTTTATATGCTCATTCTGGACATCAGGTTTTTAGACTTCATCTCAGTAAAATTTTGGCACCAGTCATATTGGATGGGAGACAATATAAGGTAGACCTGCATTTCAATATAATTATTTTAGAGACTGAGCTCCTAATTATGAGCCCCTATGGGGTTGTTCATTTTAGTTCAGAAGACTAAGCTAAAATTATTAATACTTACACAGCTCTTACACATGTCAGTTAAAGTAATCCCCTACTGCTTCCCATATTCCTATTTCTGTAATAAAAATAGAAGTTCTAAATTTGAGTTATTGGAACTTTGGGTTGAACTTTGCAGAATGGAAGTAAAGCAATTTTCAGCTGTGTGTATTCTATTTGTAGCATACAAACCTAAGAATTATTTTTTTAATTTGAGATGTGCCTCTCTGTTTATCAGCATGCCCTGGGCTAAATAATGAGGCTTTTGCCTTCTATCCTAAAAAACTATTTTGAGCAGCTAGAGTTGAAGTTTACTTCTCTCTCCCACTTACTATGGTTCTTTGCAATATCCCAGGGTATGCCAAAAAGGAGTAGAAAAACAGTTGTACCTCGTATATTTTTAAGGCATAACTCAAAACCATTCCAGAAAGGAAAGAAAGCCAGGCTTTTGTAAATAATAAATACTTAATATATCTTAAAGCCTTATATCCTAAGAAGTCACCTATTAAACTCTGTATTTCTATCTTAAAGCTGCCTAAAATACTTGGTTACGTAATTTCTTGACTTACAAATAATTTTACAGAAAGTGTAAAATGGAACAATGTCATCATTTATTGAGAGTCTATGTCAATAAATATATATTCTCTCTAATCCTCAAAATAACTCTACGAGGTGGCGGTCATAACCCTCATTTTACTACTGAGGGAATTCAGAGGGTTAAAGTTACTGTCCACACCTAGTAAAGGCAGGTTTATTTATACAAAGCCAGACTTTCCCACTCTGCTACCAACCCTTTCCTCAGTTTAACTCTATATTTGAACAGAAAATCTGACTGCCAAATAACCTGATACCCACTTACGTATCAAGCTTCATTCTGTAGATTCCAAGCACCAAAATTCACCATTTATTTAGGTTCTGACCCCAGTGAGCTGTTTCTGCCTTGCCCAGAATAAATCCCACTCTCTTTTCTCACTGCCAGTAAATTTCAGGTCTTCCTTAACAAAAGCTGAGAGTTCTTTCTGCTTGAAGAGACTGCAGCCTAACAAAGGTTCTCAGAGACACAAGCCCAGATATTTTGATGTTTAGTTAAAACTTAATTAAAGCTTGTATTGATCATACTATAGAAGATGATTATTCTCTTTAAAAATCCAACAGAAATATACATTTCCAAGTCTCTCAAGTAACTTTGCAAAAAAGAAAACAACTGAAAAAAAAAACCCCAAAAGCCCACCTGCATACATATATGCAGTCTTACACCAGAATACCCCAAGGTATTTAAAGATCTAGCAAAGTAAATCTGTATTCGTCAAATATGAAGTTCAGGATTATCTTATGACTCAACAAGAAGGAATCAGTCAACTTAAGTCTCACTATACTGTCAGAAAATTATAAAGGATATAATGTACCTTTTGGAGACTGGCCTTAGCCAATTTCCAAGGCTTTAAAAATGTTAATCAAAATATGCTTGCTCCCCATTTCTCTACAGACATTAGGTTATTTGGTATACAAAAGAATAAACAGTTACTTTTAATGGCAGTGTCTGCCCAATCCACCATCTATAAGAAAAAGGTATTACCTTGGAATACCTAATCACCTAATAATATCTCATAACCATAATATAGCCAGTGTTCCCAAAGTAGTTGCTATTCCTGTAAGTGACCTTTCTCTTCATAGTTCTGCTCTAGACACTCAGAAGACTGATATAAGCAGGCATCTTTCTCCCTGGAAAATATGCTCCTTAGTTCTTCATTTAAAAAAAAAAAAGTGGCTTTATGAATCTTGATGAGGTGGTTGACTAGTCTAGATACCATGCATCACTTTTCCTGGGTAGATTTTAAAACAACAAGAAAGGAGGTGTTTTTTCTCTATTTAAAAAATATATATAGAATGGAGTGGGGAAGTTTGGTTGTGAGCTTGCAACTAGTAGTGCTTTTCCATCATGTTACTCATGGCCCATGGCCAATTTCTGCATGTATAAGAATTAAATCACTCAGCAAATATAAAGCTTTCCCTGTGTGACTTCTTTTATAGAATAAAGCCTTTACAACACCGCTTTTCATGGTCTCCTTCTGTTAAAGACCGCTGAATGCTTTTTGAAGCAAAGGTCAATGATATAAATGCAATGAAATTTTTTAAAAAAAGAAAAGAAAAAAAAGGCCTGTTAACAGACCACTTATGCTTATCCATAGGTTTAAAATGAAAGAACCAAAGACTCACATCTTCATATCTGGAGAATAAGGGCACAGAGCTGGATTTTGAAAAGTCAGAAATCGATACTACTGAGATCAACTAACAAAGAATTTAAGATAGAATTTCCTCATCTGGCATCACTTTTTATAGACATGAGTTAGTTGCTAGTAAAGAACTAATGAAATATGGATAATTATATCAGAAAGAAGAATATGGAATTATTTATAAAGGAAGCACAAACATTGTGGAACTAAGCTACACTAAGTATACTAAACATATATTATACATTCTTAAATTACCCCAGAACGAATTATCAGATTTTCTTATGGTGTCAGTGCTTAGTTATAGAATTTATCACACTCACAGGTGTGAACAACTATTACAAGTTTTAAACACTTGAAAAATTCCCTCTTAAAATGTAAACAATGTATTTTCTGACATGAAGTTATTAGTTTTTCAAAAGGAAATTCAATGGTGTGTCATCTCAAGATATTGTACATATTTATGTCATACAAGTACTGACCAAAATATCATTTTAAAGGTTCTGTTTTAAGATGAGTGGGTGGAGAATCTTCAGAATTTCCATTATTTTACTAGGGTAGGAAGGGTGGAACACAGGAAGGGAGGTATCAGGGTCTATGGAAAATTCATAGCCTGAGAAGACAGAGAGAGCTTGGTTCAAATTCCAGCTCTGCTAGTAACTAGCTGGGACTAAGTTCTTATTCTATCTTGGACTCAGTATTCTCATTTGTAAAATGAAGATAATTATACCAAACTTTGTAAAGTTCTTGTGGGGATTAAAGATCACATATGCAGGGCACTTAGCACAGTGTCTGGCACATAATCAGTACTCAAAAATGAAAGAATTATGAAGATGATGACAATGGTCCTAGATCTTTAATTTTTTCTGTGAATTGTAAAGAGAATGTGTTAGAATCTCTACTAGGCAAAAACAGACAAGATTATTTACTTTTAAAATTCTGTTAACAAACCTAGAAAAATGGCAAGAATTTATGGGGTAATTACTAGTTTGGAGGAAAAATGTGGCTAGGAAAAGAGAGCACATTATGAACACATGGTAGAAACAGTTTTTGGAAAGAAAATTTAAAAATTGAGAAGGGAAAGAATCAGCAAAATCCTACATTAGGTGGGACCAAAGCCAGCAAGAACTGATATGCTCTTGTACCAACTAGCTAATTGATTTAACTTTTTTCTAAATTGCCAAATGTCTTGACATGTTTTACATTATCAAAAACATTGTCTATTTTCTTCCTAAGATTTACAAGGTATAAATTATGTGCATGGCATACCTTTATATATAATGTTATCAATTTTAATTCAAACAGTCACAGAGTAACTACAAAGGTATAGTTCTAATTAGGGGAAATTAATTTATTCAGAAGCCTTGCTTTTCCTCCTTCCTTCTTCCTGAGACAGCTTACATGTTGTCACTCTGACATGGAAAGAACGAGAAACAGAAAAAGAGAGATAATTAAATGTATCAATTTTCTTCTGCTGCCTCTTTTAATAACTAAAAGCAATTTAATTTAGGAAGAGACTTAAACTACTAGTTAAAACAGAGTCTGAAATTAGAAAATTGCTGATTGCAAGCTCTCCCAATATATTAAAAGTAATATTAAAAGGTAGCTAGCTTTTTCTAACCAGAAAAAGCTTTTACATGGGAAAATAAACAACATGAAAAGTTATTAACGATCCTTAATATCATGTTTGGCTCATGGTTTGTAAAGGTAATGAAAAAATAGTTTCTCCTTTTTGTGAAAGAAACTCAATAATCAGACATTTTGGCAAACGACTATTTGCATTTAGTGTTCCTCTGTCTTTCTACCATCATGGAAAAGACCATTATGCAATGAGCAAAGCTCCTTTTCTGGAGGAAAAAAGAAGATAGCTTTATTGTTGAAAACATTGGGCTATTATACTAAACATTCCTTGTTTTTTCGAGTCTAAAATATGTTTAGAGGAAATTCATATTTGAACAGAAATTCTTAATACTCAAAAAGGGCACTGCCTAAGTGTAAAAATATTTTCTGATAGCTGGTCTTACCAAAATCAAATTTAAAAGTTTATTTGAAAAGCCAGAAGTAAAACTTAATGGTAAAAAAAATAAAAGTATCATATTTCCAGAGCCACAACTTGGGAGGGCAAACTTAAACTAGGAAAGTTATTTTTTATTTCCTTCACTTTTTTTTTAATGGAAGAAATATAGCCATAAGAATTTGCAAACCCACACAATTACTCCATTATTTGATAGTGATTTCTGCATTTCAGAAGTCATTTTGAAACAGAAAAAGCATGAAGTCCCAGTATCATCTTCTTGAAAAGATGATGCTTCTCACATGTTAACATTTGTATTCTTTTGTAACCACTGTAAAAGGTTTGCTTAGTAAAACAACAATTATTAATACTTAATTTGTTTTCATGCTGAGTTCTAAAAATTAACTTGTAGCGCTTAGAATTTAGAACTCATTTTCTCACAGAAATGACAGCGTAAGTGGTGGCTTAGTTTCCAGATGAGCGAACAAAAACCTATTTAACTCAAAATGTTGATATCAACAGTACTGAGGACCAAGTAAGTCCTAACTAAGCCTTTGTGTTCTGATCCCTGTACGGGGTGGAGTGGTCAGGGGGCAATATTAACATTTATTGAATTCCTACTATGGGGTTATAAATAAAGTGCATAGAGCAATATTTATCTATGCATTACTTAATTTTGTCCTTACAATATGACATTCATTAGTTTCAGTTTTGTCACTTTCTTGCTGTTTGATTATTGGGCAAGTTAAGTTTCCACATCTGAAAAATAAGAATAATAAGCCCTGTTTCAAAAGATTGTAATCATTGGCTAAATTTACATATTTAAGTGTCTTCTGAATATTAGTAGCTCCGTATATGGTAAAATACTAATATTGTCAACATCCCCAATTGTTAGAAAATCAGCAATGTGAATGACTCCATTTTTGAGGTCACACAGCCAGAGAATAATCAGAATCAGAGCCTAGGTCTTCTGTTTGCTAATACGATGTTTTTTTCTGTCTCTTGTATATTACGGATTACCTCTATGTACATAATGAAAGCAATTCAGAAGGATTTAATGTGCTCATCTCTATAGACTTGCAATACTCCTAGAAGAAGCTTTTATGTTGATCTTCTCCTGGCTCAGTCGTCAGTCATTTAAATATCTCCTCAGTTGAATGAGACTTTAAAACAATTGCCAAAGAAATAAGACATTGCTTCCGATCTGTCTCAATACAATTACAAGACTTAGGAGCTCGTTTCCTACCTGTATCTAGCAAGCACTATTTGCAAATGCCCCTATAACAGCCAGTTTCCTTGCAAAGCTTTCTTTTTCCCCCTACCAACTTTATTGATATAATTTTGCAAAAGTTTTTCAGTCTTCATTTTTAAATTATGAAATATTCTTTCAAAAGTAGACAAATTTAGGGCTTCCCTGGTGGTGCAGTGGTTAAGAATCTGCCTGCCAATGCAGGGGACATGGGTTCAAGCCCCGGTCCAGGAAGACCCTACATGCTGCAGAGCAACTAAGCCCGTGCGCCACAAGTACTGAGCCTGCACTCTACAGCCCGCGAGCCACAACTACTGAAGCCCACATGCCTAGAGCCTGTGCTCCTCAACAAGAGAAGCCACCGCAGTGAGAAGCCCACGCACCGCAACGAAGAGTAGCCCCCGCTCGTTGCAACTAGAGAAAGCCCACGCACAGCAACGAAGACCCAAAGCAGCTGAAAATAAATAAATAAAATAAATAAATTTATTTTTAAAAAAAAACAGAAGTAGACAAATTTAAAGACAATACAATCATCTTTGAGTTATTTAAAGAACAATAAACTCAAAACTTTGATACCCACTAGTGAGACATGTAAAGCCCCTTAAGTGGCCCTCCTCAACTGCACCCTTCCTCTTGCCCCAGAAGCAACTAAGTTTTAATCATTCTTTAGCTTTTTAAGAGGGCCACTTACTATGTATTACTAAATAATATATAGTTTTGCCTGCTCTTAAACTTCATTAATAAAAATAATTATGTATAGTTCGATTCACTATTTTCTTGCTCAGTAGAATATTACGTTTTTGAAATTCATCACTGTAAATTTGTATAGCTGTAGTCATTCATTTTTCTCTGCTGTATATTTCATCATATGAATATAACCCTAGGTATTTATTCATTCTTCTAGACATTTGGGCTGTTTTCATTTGTTATTATGGATACCAAAGGCTTCTGTGAACCTTCTTGTATGTCCCTTCTGGTACACATGAGCATGCTTTTCTCTAGGGTATTTACCAAGGAATGGAAGAGCAAGGTAATAGTTTGTGCACGATCAACTTTACTAGGCAATGCCTAACTGTTTTCCAAAGTGTTAGCAACAATTTACACTCCCATTACTAGTGGAATAGTGGTCTCATTGCTCTGTATCCTCACCAATGCTTGATGTCATCAACTTTTTAAATTTTGGGCAATTTGGCAGCTTGAAGTGGTATCATGTTCTGGTTTTAAATTGCATTCTTCTGATTATTAATGAGATGGAACATGTTTTCTGGAACATGTTTTCATGTTTATTAGCCATTTAAGCTTCCTGTTCTATGAAGAGTCTGCCCAAGTATTTCTGACGTTGATTTGTACACATTCTTTATGTATTCCTGGAAAAGCAAACCTTTATCAGTATAATGTGCTACAATTATCTTCTCTCAGTTTGTGCCTTGTCTTTCAACTCTTTTCATAAGTTTCGTAGTTTAATGAAGTGTTAAGATATGAACTCTGGAGCTTAACCACCTGGATTCAAATCCTGGTTTTATCACCTACTAGCCATATGACCTTAGGTAAATCATTTAAACTCTTTGTGCCTCAGTTTCCTCACTTACAAAATGGAGAAAATAATAGTACCTCTCTAATAGGTTTGCTGTGACGATTAACTTAGTTAATGTGTCAAGCATATAGTACAGTGCCTGACACATAGTAAAGACTATGTAAGTACTGTCATAACATTAACATTATTGCTTAGGAAATCCTTCCCCACCTCAAGGTCATTAAGACGCTTTATGTTTTGCCTTTCACATGTAGGTCTTTAATCCACCTGATCTTTATTTCTGCATATGAAGAAAGTTAGAGGTCCAATCTCATTTTCTTCCTTACAGATAATCAAAGCTCTAGTACAATTCATAGAAAAGTCCATCCTTTTATCCCTAAGCTTTAATACTTCCTATGCCATATGTCAAATGTCTTCACAATCATGGGTTGTTTCTGAGCTTTCTTGTTTGTTCTATATATCTGTTTGTGTATTCCTGAACCAATACCACACTGTCTTAATTACTATAGCTTTATTTCCCTCCCCCCCATTTTTCACATAAAATTTTTTGAAAATATAGATATATTGAAAGAACAGTATTTTGAGTATCTGTGTATATATTTTGCTTTACCTAGTACTCCCCTAACCCCTTCTCCCAACTCACATCACTTCAGCCACAATCACCCTGCTTTTGCTCAAATATGCTAGGCATATTCCTGTATCAGGAACCCTGTACTTGCTGTTCCCTCTATTAGCAATACCCTTTCCCTAGGGGATCCACATGGCATGCTCCCTAACTTCTTTTTGTTATTTATTCAAATGTCATATTCTCAAAAAGGCCTTGGCTAGCTACACTATCTAAAATTATAATATCTCTTACTATTTAACATATTTTTTATTTCCTTGTTTATTCTCTCTCTCCCCATTAAGACTGTCAGCTCTTAAAAAACAAAAGAATGTCAGCTCTATGAAATCAGGGTGTTTTATCTGTTTTTCTCCACTGCTGTATTCCCACGGCCTAGCACAGTGCCTGGCACATGATAGACACTCAAACTTTTTTGTTTAATGATTATGTAATCTGGCTCCAAAATCTGTGTACCTTTCTTCATTAACTCTGATGCCTTCTGAGTGCACTATTCAGTGCACTATTCACTGTCTTCAATTTAGTCCGTTTAATATTTTCCAAGCACCTAATCCTGATGCTTTATATCACATTTAAATAAACCTCTTAGAATCTTAGAAATAGGATATTTATTCTAGGTGAGCAAAATGAGACATTTAATGACTGGTCCATGATGGGTCAATCAACCTTGGAAGACAGTGATCCCTTGGGTTTGTTCTTTAAAGCAGGACAAAGAAGAGCTGATAAAAATAAAATTACTAGCCCTCAAAGAAAATGCTATTTTACTTAACTTCAATATTCTATGATGACCCTGCTAAAAGGGCCTCTTTAATGTTTATAATCCTTATATAAACAAAGAACAGAGGCTAGAATGCCTTCTGGTTTTCTCCTGCATATAAATTGACACTAGGTTTTAGGGGGCAACACTGTCCACTAGATCAGTGGTGCTCAAACTTAGGCATGCATCTGGAAAGCTTGTTATAACACTGACTGCCTGGCCCTATCCCAGAATTTGTGATTCAGATAGGTCTAGGGCTGGCCCCAAGAATTTTCGTTTCTAATTAATTCCTAGGTCATGCTGATACTGGTCTGAAGACCATACTCGGAGAACCACTGCACTAGATTAACTGGAAAAATGTCATTGTTCTTATTTCACTCCCTACTTTTAATACTCTTAGCCCTGACTTAATTTCCACCTCTAGGCTTAGTGCTGAACCCTTTATTTGGTATCAGTTCTGACCTAAGGAGAGGGTACTTACAGCAATCAGCCTCAGTGATATCTGTCATCAAGTTCCATTTGCTTACTGGTTCCTTTGACCTCAGTCCCCTATATTCTCAATGACTGAATTACAACTATTGACCCTAGCTTCTCAATGGGACCCTGGCTCCTGGTCCCAGTTGCCCTGCCTCCCCACTTCCCACCTCAATGGCTAGGTCCATGACACTTATTTTCAGATCTCCTGCATGTCAAATGCCTGCCATTTAGGCTCCAGCAAGTCAGGTGGACTCAGCTTTGATATTCATTAATATGCTAAATCCTACCTTTCAAATGATTCTCTACACATACTCTCATTATTTCAAATTGTCTTCTATGCAATATTTATTTTCATTGTGCCCAGATCTGACTTCTAGATTTATGTCTCCATGAGCCAGTTCCCAGGTGGATGAATCATGCTAACCACACCCAGAACCTCACTTACACTGAGCCGCT
This sequence comes from Delphinapterus leucas, assembly GCF_059928025.1. Taxonomy (NCBI): domain Eukaryota; kingdom Metazoa; phylum Chordata; class Mammalia; order Artiodactyla; family Monodontidae; genus Delphinapterus; species Delphinapterus leucas. Next base: position 111,211,908 of record NC_143134.1, read on the forward strand.
GCCATATCTAATCTTGCCCATTCTATTTTAGGGTACAGTGGGGAGAACTTTGGAGTCAGACAGACCTAGTCTCAAATCTAAGCTCTGCCGCTTATTAGTTATGCCATATTGCTAAGTAACTTAGCCTCTAAGAGCAAGATAGCTAAGTTGTTCTGAGAAGTCAGAGAGGTTATATGTGTAAAGCATCAAGCACAGAGGTTCAACAGTGTTCGTTAGATGTTAGTTTTCTTCTGATCCTCCTGCTAAATTATGCAGCTTCCTTAGGTAAACAGTTTAGTCAAGAAAGCTAAAACTATTTCCCTGCAAAAACCTTTCTTTCAAATACCTACAGTATCTGTTTTACTGGACATTCTATTTAACTGTAGAACTTATAAAAAAATCAACTCAAGACCAGGAAAAATAAAAATTAAAGAGATGGTTGTAGTGTATGTGTTGGGAATTGGCAGAAGAGACGAAGGGATTCCAGTACTGATAATATAAGCCATATTTTCATTACTGCTTTTGGCAAGGTGAGAAGAACATCTTTGCCCTTCCTGTATAGTATTCAGAAAACTTCTTACACTTGATGGTATCTCGGATCTCTTTGAGAATCGATTGAATGTTGCAGACCTTCTCCACAGAAAAATGCACAGATTCACCATTACATTTCATGTGCTTCCCCTCTTAGGTTAAGAACTCCTGACCTCGAGCACAGGGGGGTATACTTACCCAGAAGTGCAAGACATGGGAGTTTAATGCAACAGAAGGAACATGGGATATGGTGTCAGAAGACCTTGAGATGACTCTTCTCACTCTGGTATGTAACAGATATCCAACTTTGGGCTTATCATGTAACCTTTCAAATATTACTTCTCATCTGTAATTTGGTGGATAACAATTTTTACCTACCTCTCAGGGTTGTTGTTAGAATCAAATGAGAAAATGTACAGGAGAAAAGGACACTATTACTTGTAAATGACTTTACAGATATTAGTTATTAACATTCTCTGGAAACCTACTGAATTTATAAACACAGGGGCAAGCTTGAAAATCCCAAATTATTGAAACTAATGGAATATATCATAACAGAGAATTATCTTAATAAATAAAAAAGCATAATAATGATTTAATAATAATGAAATTAATAATTTTAAACTAGTCCTATATACGTTGAATGTCAAAATTATCATGGCTGAAGCACTTATGCTCCTTTTTAAAGGAAATCTTGAGAAATTTCAAGCCCAAATCTCTAACTGGGATTGAGAAATTTAGATATTGTGAGTGGAAATCAAATCCAAGGAGAAAAAAGATAAATAGCCCCATATTTCTCTCTACCCTACAGGAAACATATTTCTTGCTATGAAACAACCATCTGAGATGGAGAAAGTCATGCTGATTTAATTTTCTTTCAAGGGACACCAGGGAAGACAAAGCCTTCTCTGTGGGAACAAGCATCCTTCTATTTTAGCCTAAGTCTACTAACATTTTAGAAGCTCTTCTTTTAAAACTTTAGAGAAAGAAGATATTTAAAATATTAAAGTAGGCTACGAATTTGATCATATATTCTAACCACAACGTCATACATCTAAAATGGCAGATCTCCATGACAACAACGTAAGTTTATTTCCTTATCCTGATTCCTCTTATGGATCTAAGGCTAAAAATTGTCACCAGGACCAATTCTGCCCTCATAATAAGACAGTAATGCTATCCATATTCCCTTGACTGACTGTTCCAAATAACAATTCTATTAACTTTTTATTTTGAAATAATATTAGATTTAAAGAAAAGTTGTAAAGATAGTACAGAGGGTTCTTGTACACCATTCACGCAACTTCCCCTAATGTTAACTTCTCATGTAACCATGGTATATTCATCAAAACTGAAAATTAACATCGCTAGAATGCGGCTAACTAAACTATAGACTTTGTCAGATTTTCCTAATTTTTACACTAAGGTTCTTTTTCTGTTCCAGGATCCAATCCAGGATATTACCTTACATTTACTCATCTCCTTAGCCTCTTCCAATCTGACAGTTTCTTGGTCTTTGTCTTTTATTACCTTGAAGCTTTTGAAAAGTACTGGTCAGGTATTTTGTAAAATGTTCCTCAATTTGAGTTTGTCTGATGTTTTGTCATGATTAGACTGAAGTTATGAATTTGGGGTAAGGATATCACAGAGGTAACATGCCCTTCTCATTTCATCACATCAGAGAGTACAGGATACATGACTTATTACTGATGATGTTATCTTTACCACTCAAAGGATAATTCTTCATGCTAGGAATCTGTCTATATGGTAGCTAAACCTAGGATGGTTACCACGCTTATTTGGAAAATAAGCAGAGGTTCAGCTGCTCAACTAAGAAACTCTGGGAACTACTGAAGGCAGTATAGTCAGACAGGTGTTGGTTTGAGTCTGTTTCTGCCACTTACTAGTTGTCTGTTGGGGGGCAAATTACTCAAGTCTCAGTTTCTTCACCTGTAAAATGAGAATAATACCACTTCAACCAGTTGTTATTTTATCCTTACAAGATAGTATATATAAAGCACTTAGCTTGGCACATAGTAAATAATCAATAAATGTTAATGCTGTTCATTCTGGGGTTGATGGTGGTAGTAATAATGTTAGTAGTATTTGCCAAGTTGTGTTGTGTGCTATTTCCAAACTACAGCCCCAAAATACTACGTGTTTGTAAGATTTTTAAACTTTTTAAGTGTAGTAAAATGTCCTATCAGAGAGATGTTTAACTAGAGATTAAATATGTGGGTTTTTTCTTCTTTAGCAAGAGAAGTTTGCAATTGCTTTGCCATTTGGGCAGAGGTAGAAAATAACCTTCAAGCGGATCCTCCTGACTGGGTAAAGAATCATTTAAGAATGAAATTAGAATACTCCCTAACACCATACACAAAAATAAACTCAAAATGAATTAAAGACCTAAATTTAAGGCCAGACACTATAAAACTCTTAGAGGAAAACATAGGCAGAACACTCTATGACATAAATCACAGCAAGATCCTTTTTGACCCACCTCCTAGAGAAATGGAAATAAAAACAAAAATAAACAAATGGGACCTAATGAAACTTCAAAGCTTTTGCACAGCAAAGGAAACCATAAACAAGACGAAAAGACAACCCTCAGAATGGGAGAAAATATTTGCAAATGAAGCAACTGACAAAGGATTAACCCCCAAAATTTACAAGTAGCTCATGCAACTCAAAATCAACAAAACAAAAAACCCAATCCAAAAATGGGCAGAAGAACTAAACAGACGTTTCTCCAAAGAAGATATATAGATTGCCAACAAACACATGAAAGAATGCTCAACATCACTAATCATTAGAGAAATGCAAATCAAAACTACAATGAAGTATCACCTCACACCAGTCAGAATGGCCATCATCAAAAAATCTACAAACAATAAATGCTGGAGAGGGTGTGGAGAAAAGGGAACCCTCTTGCACTGCTGGTGGGAATGTAAATTGATACAGCCACTATGGAGAACAGTATGGAGGTTCCTTAAAACACTAAAACTAGAACTACCATACGACCCAGCAATCCCACTACTGGGCATATACCCTGAGAAAACTGTAATTCAAAAAGCGTCATGTACCACAATGTTCATTGCAGCTCTATTTACAATAGTCAGGACATGGAAGCAACCTGAGTGTCCATTGACAGACGAATGGATAAAGAAGATGTGACACATATATACAATGCGATATTACTCAGCCATAAAAAGAAACGAAATTGAATTATTTGTAGTGAGGTGGATGGACCTAGAGTCTGTCATACAGAGTGAAGTAAGTCAGAAAGAGAAAAACAAATACCAAACGCTAACACATATATATGGAATCTAAATAAATTTTTAAAAAAGGTTCTGAAGAACCTAGGGGCAGGACAGGAATAAAGACACAGACGTAGAGAATGGACTTGAGGACACGGGGAGGGGGAAGGGTAAGCAGGGACAAAGTGAGAGAGTGGCATGGACTTACATATACTACCAAATGTAAAATAGATAGCTAGTGGGAAGCAGCCACATAGCACAGGGAGATCAGCTTGGTGCTTTGTGACCACCTAGAGGGGTGGGATAGGGAGGGTGGGAGGGAGATGCAAGAGGGAGGAGATATGGGGATATATGTATAGCTGATTCACTTTGTTACAAAGCAGAAACTAACACACCATTGTAAAGCAATTATACTCCAATAAGATGTTAAAAATTAAAATAAAATAAAAAAAGAATCATTTAAGTTAGGGTTCCCTTAGTAGGTTTAGAGTGAAGAGGCCCCACTGTCCTGAGAGAAGGGTTTAACAGACCTTTTGTATTGGGGAAGAAGGGAGGCTTATAGTTTGTTAGGTAAAAGATTCTACAAAATGTCCTCAACCAGTACTCTTGGAACTGGCTTATACACTGGGATGTAGCTGCACGTATAAACTAAAGGAGCCAGTTGTTACAATCTCTGTAACTTCCGAGTCCCAATTTAGAGTATAACTGAAGGAACTTGGAACCAAGGGAGTGGGTTCATCCTACCTCAAAGAAGCGTTGCTGTCAACGATTCTGGACCAGTAAAAGCATCATCTGTCAGGTTGTTCAGGGTCAGGCCTCAACCCCAAAATTCAATATAAGGGTAAGAAACAACAAGATCAGTGAACTGATCAGAATCATGTTCCCCTGATACTCAGCATTAGAGGGGGATTGACTCCTAGAGCTACTGGAAAATTAGTAATTAATTGTTGGGGAATGGATTGATGCAAAAAGAGGGCACTGGATTTATGCTACTGAGGCATATGAGTGTCAGAGTAATTAATTGTAAAATAAAAGAGGTATGCCTATACTTGAAGCCCGTTCGCAGAAAGTTCACCAGGTGTATAAGCTTTCAACTTCCCCATATCTATTGTTTGCTACCCCCACAGGCCTCTCTATAAAGATGAATAGTTTTTAAAATGCTTAAAAGGTAAAGGGCCCCTGGATTTATTTTTAGCAACACAGAAAGAACATGAGTATGGGGACATGGCTTGACACTTAGCAGCAAGGCTTATGAGGGAATAAAAATCCCATGGGATACAGTGGGTGGTAGCAACTACTGAAGCATAGGAAAGCAGATTCAATTCCTGCAGCCTGCAACAAAGGAAGAACGGTAAGCATACAGTGAGGGTATGGGCCTAAGAAGGAATCCTGGGACTGAGCACTTCCCTAAATTCAACTTAGAAACACAAACTACCTTTAGATTTGTGTGCATGTATTAATGCAAAAATCATAAACTTTCTAGAGAATTATGCACAGAAACACTATCATGGGGCAGATCACCATTCTCCTTTCTCTCCGCAGTCTCTCCAATCTCACAGTTTTCATTCTGCCTCTGATCTCCCCCTACCTATATCCACCCAATCTACTACTGCTAGAACACAGTGCTGATCTTTTACCTGCTTAAAATTGCTCTGTGAATAAAATCCAAGTCCTGTGTCTGGCCCTTAAGGCCCTCTGGGGCCTGACCCCAGCAGGACTTGCCAGATTTATCTCCTCTGCCCCACTGCTCTTCCACCTTACATCCTGTGTAAGCACATCTCTGAGATGTTAATCTTGCTGTTTCTATTCTGTAATGTTCTTTTCTACCTTTTGCACTTCTGTATGTCTAAATCCTTTCCTTCCTTCAAACTGAGGTCAAAAGCTATCTCCTCAATGAAATCATCTCTGATTTTTCCAGCTATAAGTGATATCTCCCAGTTTAATCCCCTTAACATTTTATCTTTCTATTTTATGATGTGGCTCAGTTTTTACCTTGTAAATATATATATATATATATATATATATATATATATATATATATGTATGTATGTATTTCTTAATGACCTTACTAGACAAGAAGCTCCTTTGGTCTTCACATTGTCCTATTTATTTCCCACAAGGTCTGTTAAAGTATCCTGCACATAATTTGTTAAACGAATAAATACCTTGGTACCAAATACTACATTTATATGAACTTGATTATCTGTAGTATTAGCGTATATATAACTACAGATTTGGGGGAGCTTCTCAGAAGAAGCAAAATAAATAATCTTTTAATATTATCAATAATAATACTTTAACTTTAAAAGATTTCTTTAAAAAATTCCAAACTGACCTAAAACTGGCTTAATAAAATGAAAGAAGCAGAGGATTCTGCAATATGGTTTAGGAAAAATTACGCATTTGATCAACAGCAACTACATCAATTCACTGTGACATGTTACGTTAATGTTCACAAAGGTCACCAATAGCTGGGAGGAAAAAGTGTTTTGTTTGTTTTTTTCATTCGACTACATATGATATCTAGTTAATAATTAGAAGACCAGGAGGGCAGATCATGTTCTGTATTGAAAGGAGGATTTAACACAGAGTGCACGGAAAAACATACAAAGCTTTCCAAACTGTAATAGACATGCATTATTTACACTTAAACCTCAATGCACTCAGTGCCTTTTCTAAATAAGCCCCTGTCTGGCTATTTATTAACATTCAAATTTTATTCTAATCTGTTTTACCATGAACATTACATGATTTATTTTCTAAGATATAAACCATTTGGAACTGTAGAAACATTTACTGAAACAAATGAACCACGATAGGATAAGGGCTGAGATCAGTTACCTGCTTCTGACCAAGACAGCTACCTTTTAAAATTCTACCTTCAAGGAAAAAAATACTGAAGTGTACCAAAAAAAAGGTAATTTAAACTAGAGATTGGTATAATTGCAAGAATAATAACGGGGGTATAGAATAAAGTTATTTTTAAGTAAAATTAAAGCTATAAGGCTTTGCTTTGTTTTCCTTAGAATATGCTAGCTTCCTTTCCTAAGAATATGCTAGCTAGTTTATAAGATTTCTTGAGTTTGGCACACAATGCATATGCAACTGTCTACCAGACACCACTATCTGAATGTCCCATAGAAAATGAACATGTTGAAGCCTAAGATCATAATCATCTCCTTTCAACTTGCTTATCCACCTGTATTCTTTATCTAGTTAATAGAACATCTCTTCACTCATGTGCCTGTGCCAGAGCCAGAGCAAAAAACATGGGAGTCATATCTATCTCTCTCTTACTCTATAAATACAATCAACCATCTAGTTCTATAGATTTTCTCTCTTACGCTGGTTCCCTCCTCTCCAGCACCATTGCCAATGCCAGTGTCAATGCCTTAGATCAGCCCTTTAATTTCTCTTGCTTGGAGAGTTACACGATAGCCTTCTCCATGGTCTCTCTGCCTGAGCTCACTCTCTCTATCCACCAGACTTCTGATGGAGTAATTGTTCTAACGAGCAAATCCGATGTTACTCCTTACTCAGTATTCTTCAATGGACAAACTAATTTACATGGCATATCAGGCCCTTCATGGTCTGGCCCTGTTTACTCTTAACCATTCACTCATTCTGTTCATTCAAGTATTTACTGAGTCTACTTTGTACCAGGCACTATTCTAGGTATTAGAGATACAACAGTAAGCAAATAGACAAAAATCTCATCTTTTCAACCTTTCCTCTCTACCACTGTCAAGTGTTCCCTGCCTTCAAGAAATAGTGAGCCACTTGTAGTCTACTAAAACATGGCTTGTTCTTTCATGCAAACTTCTACTCATCCTTCAGATTTCAACTTAAATGCAACTTCCTCTCTCAAGACCTCCTGAATCTCCTGTGTACTTTATAAATACTCATATTATGTTTGTGTTTCTATCTTTCCATTTCAAGTTCCTTGAGCACAGAAGTAATATCTTTTGACATACAGTTGGCAAATGCAATGTCTGTTAAATGAAATAAGTGAATAAAATGACAAAGGTTTCCTCAAGTTTTAATTGTTTCTAGTGATCAAATAACTTTTTCTTGATGTCCCAGAATTACAGGCAAAGTAATAAGTAAGAGTTTACACAAGCAACTGTTACTCCTTATTATTACACAACAGATGATTTTCAGAGCCCCATATGAATGTAAGTCTTGGCGATTTTGTCATCTTTCTATTTGACATTTATTTCAGCCTAAGTTTATTTCATGAGTAAAATTTTGCACTCTGCCCTGGGGCATATTCCCATAATTAAAAATGCAAAGTAGTAAATATTTCAACATACATTATACAGCAGCAACCACAGGTTTTATGGGAAAGGATATTACGCAACGACAGAACTTTGTTATCTCACAGAGACAGTTTTAAATGATGCACCTTGTATACTAACCTACTATGGATACATTAAAAAATCTCAAATCAGTATATTACTGCCTACATATAAGTCAACCCTGATGACATTCTAAGGTTATATTAAGAGAGTCAGGCTCTCACTAGGCATACTGCTTTATTGAGATAAAATGCTGATTTCTCCATTCATTTATTCAACATATGTCCAAATGTGAACCAGGAAAATATTAGAAATGCATTCCAAAAGCAAAAGTGAAAAGACAGATATTGTAGACCAAATCCTTCCCAATTAAACAGGTTGGAACACCACTGTTGATGTGAGGGGTGGCCATCTGTCAGTACATAAAGGAACTTGTGTTTGCACACAAAGACATTGCTCAACCCACATCTGGCTCCTGCAGCCAAATTCTACCCTCACTGGGGCAAACTCCCACTGAAATATATGGGCATAAAGAACAGGCAAAACAAAAAGAACAGGCAAATAAATTTTTAAAAAGCCAGCTATTCATTCATAGTAGATGTATGACAGTAGATGTATCAGAGAATCTGGACAGAATTGAGTCCACAATTCTACTTTCATTTAAAAAAAAAAAAAGAACAAGAAGGTCATGACAGAAGAGAATTTGCATATGTGTTAGGAGATCATATTTCTCATCTCATGGCATAAACTTAGGAAATTCTCTTGGATTCACATGTTTTTTCTCTTCTCATCTCTCTTCCCAAATCATAACCTGTAAGGCACAACTCAGTTCCTACCTCCTCTGGGAATCCTTTCCTAATTATTCCTGCTTTTTTCCTACTCTAAACTACTCTACTTAGAAATTTAGCATATATTTATAAACTTCCTCTAATGTTCTCAATGTCTACTAAGCTAAAACTAGGATTACTCTTTCCCAAGAAGAGTTATTTATATAGCACCAACTATATAATCAGAAGAAATTCCTATAAAATATCAAGTAGTTGGCACCACAGCATCAAAGTTTCTTACAATACTCACTCACTTTGCTCAATATCTGAGATTTCGAGAGGGGCTATACCAACATAATGGATAGAAATATATACTATAGATCCAGACTGTATATGTTTCAATTCCAACTCTTATTTACTGGCTACTATATCATAAGTTAGGCAAATTACCTAACTTGCAACTCTTTTCCTGTACAAATGAGAATAATAATAATAGTGCCTTCCTGATATGGTTGCTGTGAGGATTAAATTAATCACTACCTGCAAAGGCCTTAGGATAGTGCCTAGCATGCATTCAATTCATTTTAGCTGTTATTATTCTAAAGTATGAAATGTCCAATTTTAAAAAGCATATATGGGTTTCTTTAAAATGGAAGAAAATAAGCTAAACTTTTTTTTTCTTCTACAGTGAACAATTTCTTCTTTAGCCTACCAACAGAAACAGACATCCCAACCCCTACTCATACCCAAGACTGGGTGACTTAATTCTCCTCTTTTGTGAGTCACCAATTCTATTCCTCATTTAAAAAAAAAAAACAGGGGACTTCCCTGTTGGTGCAGTGGTTAAGAAGCCACCTGCCAATGCAGGGGACACGGGTTCAAGCTCTGGTCTAGGAAGATCCCACATGCCGCGGAGTAACTAAGCCTATGTGCCACAACTACGGAGCCTGAGCTCTAGAGACCGCGAGGCACAACTAGTGAGCCCGCATGCCACAACTACCAAAGCCCATGCGCCTAGAGCCTGTGCTCCACAACAAAGAGAAGCCACCGCAATGAGAAGCCCTTGCACTGCAACGAAGAGTAGCTCCGCTTGCTGCAACTAGAGAGAAAGCCCATGTGCAGCAACAAAAACCCAATGCAGCCAAAAATAAAAATAAATAAATAAATTTATAATAAATAAAATAAAATAAAATAAAAACAGACTCAACTACTGGGGTGTTACTGAGCCGAATCTAAGTGCCAGTTACAATGTAAGTGGGTATACACACACACAATTTAATTCTCACAAAAATTCTTCATGCTACATTTATGAATCCTATTTTACAGTAGAAAACACTGAGGATCAAGATTGTACAGTTAGTAAGTGGCTAAATCAAGAATGGAATCAAAGTACTAATTTCAGATTCCACCTCCTTTCTGCTACATATCACACTACTTGCCTACAATTTCCTTTTTCCCTTAACTTACCCACATATAATTTATAGCAGAGCAGAACATAGAGGTGTTTCCTCAGAGTTCACCCATATGTTCTTGCCAAAGTACATAGTCCTGCAACTTCCCATTTCTGTTCCTCAAGTCTCATGTCAATTTAACTTCCTTTCTTGTAGTAAGAAATGCAGTGCTTACAATTTGTATGGAAACACAAAAGACCCCGAATAGCCAAAGCAATCTTGAGAATGAAAAACGGAGCTGGAGGAATCAGGTTCCCAGACCTCAGACTATACTTCAAAGCTACAGTAATCAAGACAGTATGGAACTGGCACAAACACAGAAACATATATCAGTGGAACAGGATAGAAAGCCCAGAGATAAATCCATGCACATATGGCCACCTTATTTTTGATAAAGGAGGCAAGAATACACAGTGGAGAAAAGACAGCCTCTTCAGTAAGTGGTGCTGGGAAAACTGGACAGCTACATGTAAAAGAATGAAATTAGAACACTCCCTAACACCATACACAAAAATAAACTCAAAATGGATTAAAGACCTAAATATAAGGCTAGACACTATAAAACTCTTAGAGGAAAACATAGGCAGAACACTCTATGACATAAATCACAGCAAGATCCTTTTTGACCCACCTCCTAGAGAAATGGAAATAAAAATAAACAAATGGGACCTAATGAAACTTCAAAGCTTTTGCACAGCAAAGGAAACCATAAACAAGACAAAAAGACAACCCTCAGAATGGGAGAAAATATTTGCAAATGAAGTAACTGATAAAGGATTAACCTCCAAAATTTACAAGCAACTCATGCAGCTCAATATCAAAAAAACAAACAACCCAATCCAAAAATGGGCAGAAGACCTAAAGAGACATTTCTCCAAAGAAGATATACAGATTGCCAACAAACACATGAAAGAATGCTCAACATCACTAACCATTAGAGAAATGCAAATCAAAGCTACAATGAGGTATCACCTCACACCAGTCAGAATGGCCATCATCAAAAAATCTACAAACAATAAATGCTGGAGAGGGTGTGGAGAAAAGGGGACCTTTTTGCATGTTGGTAGGAATGTAAATTGATACAGCCACTGTGGAGAACAGCGTGGAGGTTCCTTAAAAATCTAGAAATAGAACTAGCATACGACCCAGCAATCGCAATACTGGGCATACACCCTGAGAAAACCGTAATTCAAAAAGAGTCATGTATCACAGTGTTCACTGCAGCTCTATTTACAATAGCCCGGAGATGGAAGCAACCTAAGTGTCCATCGACAGATGAATGGCTAAAGAAGATGTGGCACATATATACAATGGAATATTAGCCATAAAAAGAAACAAAATTGAGCTATTTGTAGTGAGATGGATGGACTTAGAGTCTGTCATACAGAGTGACAGTAAGTCAGAAAGAGAAAAACAAATACTGTATGCTAACACATATATATGGAATCTAAAAAAAAAAAAAGGTTCTGAAGAACCTAGGGGCAGGACAGGAATAACACTGATGCAGAGAATGGACTTGAGGACGCAGGGAAGCGGAAGGGTAAGCTGGGATGAAGTGAGAGAGTGGCATGGTCATATATACACTACCAAATGTAAAATAGATAGCAGTGGGAAGCAGCCGCATAGCACAGGGAGATCAGCTTGGTGCTTTGTGACCACCTAGAGGGACGGGATAGGACGGGTGGGAGGGAGACACAAGAGGGAGGAGATATGGGGATATATGTATATGTATAGCTGATTCACTTTGTTATAAAGCAGAAACTAACACACCATTGTAAAGCAATTATACTCCAATAAAGATGTTAAAAACATTTTTTAATAAAATAAAATTAAAAGTCGAAAAGAAAAAGAAAAAAAGAAATGCAGTGCTTAGAGCTGGATTCTGAGCTCCCATGCCTTCCTTCTAATGACTTTCTTTAAGTACAAGTTTTTAAATGACTTTTGTGATGCATTGCTTGCTCTGACAAATTGCCTGACATTTTGAAATAATATTATTTTTTAAATTTAATTAAATATTACTCTGTAGTAACTCATAGAAAAGAATTATGGATTTATCTCAAAATTTTAATATGCCTATCCTTGGGGCCAAAACAATCAAGAAATGAGGCTTCTGTGCTCCAATGAAACTTTATTTACAAAAACAGGCAGTGGACTGGATTTGGTTCATGGATTTGGTTTACAGACCCCTGCCCTAGACTTTCGAATGTCCAGTGCACTTTTCCACTACTTTATAGTTACTACCTATTTTCAGAATGGTGTTTTAGCCTATGTCACTTGATGACATTCACTGTCAGGGAAAAGATAAATAAAAAGTAATTTGTAAAAGACCTATGAAAACAGCAGTATACTACATAAACATTAGTATTACTTTTTTCCCTCTTCTCCAGCTTTTCAAACTCTCTCTCACTCTTCTCATTTCTTTCTCCTCTAATAAGGTAGTTTGACCTAGAAGTAAACACTTTTTTATCTTTCCAAAAGTACTCAAAGCAAATGTGTTTGCAGAATCTTATTTTAAAAGAAGTAGTGGACAGGGGACTTCCCTGGTGGTCCAGTGGTTAAGAATCCACCTTCAAATGAAGGGGACGCGGGTTCGATCCCTGGTCGGGGAACTAAGATCCCACATGCCATGGAACAACTACTGAGCCCACGTGCCACAACTAGAGAGCCTGCATGCCGCAACTACAGAGCCCATGTGCTCTGGAGCCCACACCCTGCAACTAGGGAGGAGCCCACACACCACAACGAAGAGCCCGCATGCCACAACAAATATCCCAAGTGCCGCAACTAAGACTCAGCACAGCCAAATAAATAAATATTATTTTAAAAAAAGTAGTGGACATGCCTTTAGGTACCAGAATGAACAAACTTATACAAATCTCATCTTTTAAAATGGTAAGAAATGTGGGCCTTCTGAATATAACTTGTGTCGGCATGTTTTAGGGGAGTAAAGGGAGCAATGGTAAGCAACCGTTATATTCTCAAACTCAAGTAACAAAGTGATTATCAGTTTTCTCATTATAGAAGCTATACGGCATGATGATAAGAATACTGGACTTAGTACTGGAAGACCAAATTTGGAATTCCTTTTCTGCCACTTACTATCTTTGTGATTTAATAACCTACATAAAAGGAGTTGCTATGAGGATTTAGACAGTTAACTATTTAAAAATACCAAGCATCATAAACATCGATTATTGTTGTATTCGAAATTATAAACTTCTTAAGTTCACATCTATATTTTTAATAGAAGTACAATATGATACAGTATTGTACAATACAATTTTTTGGGGGGGCTGCGCCGCGCTGCATGTGGGATCCTAGTTCCCCAACCAGGGATCAAACCCAGGCCCCCTGCAGTGGAAGCACGGAGACTTCACCACTGGACCATCAGGGAAGTCCCTGTACTATATGATTTATAAAGCATCCAAAGTATCTACTGCTAAGTATAAAGAAACTTTTCTGCCAAGGAGCTAAAGATTATTTAAAAATACTCCCTCATCAAGCCAACAATATTCCTCTGAAATTGAAAGAAACCAGAATTAATTGAGTGAGGTGTGCTGGGTATTTTACATAGATTCTACTCATTTAACCTTCACAACAACCTTGAGAAGAAACTGAGGCGCAGAGAAGTGAAATAAGTTGCTGAAATCACAAAGCTCCTAAGTGGCAGCTGATCTTGGATCCATACCCAGGTTAGATTGATCCTAAAGCTCTGTTCTTTTCATCACATAACACTGCCTCTTCAGCTTTTTCACTTGAGGTCCACAGAAAGCTAAGTACCTCACACAAGGTCAAATGATAATTACTTTCAGTGGAGTGGAAGGCAGATCCTTAGATTACAGGGCACTGTTCTACTAGATTAAGTCACCTACAAATAATTTACTATTTTAAAGGTAATTTCCAGACAATCTCTGCTTAATCTAGTTTTGGTCCCCCAAAATGTACATACTGGTACATAGAGTGAAACCAGTCTTTTTCACACTAATTAAAGACATTAGGATATTACCAAGTTTAAGCCTTACGTGCGCAAAGAAACAGCTTTAGAATTTTGAAAAGAGAAAAAATAAACCAAAGAATAAGTTTCCTGAAACTCTAATAGTATGTTAATAAACATAACAAGGACATTTTCACTGGAAATGCCTGGAAGTTATTGCTTCCAGGAAGCAGACTGCTTTCTCAATACTTTTTTTCCATGAAATTTAGAGAAACTATTACAAGGCAAAATTGGTTACTGAGGTGCTTTTGAAGAACTAAATCAGTAAATTAGAAGCTTTTAAATCTTGACATCAAATATAATTCACAAAATGATAAAAAATATGTGAAATATTTTGTAAATCTATGGCCCCTTTATTTAAACCAGTCTGGTCCTTGAGAGCAGAGGCCTTTTTGTGTGTGTGATAAAATAAAATTAATTTTACCTTCAACTTCTGCTGCTTACCTGTTGCAGAGTATGCTGAGGGCTCCACGTGGACTACAGTCACATGGCAGACAGAGCCTGGAAGTACGATTCAGGTACAAACCCTCCTTGCAGGTTTCACAGCGAAGACCCTGATAACCTGGCTGACACTCGCACTGCCCTGTGGTCTGGTTGCAGCGATTCACATCCAGGCTTCCGACCACAGAGCAGTTACATACATATCCTGCAAAGAAAAGAGGGAAAGAGATATCAATTAAAGTTTAATGCTTTCCTAATAAAATGAGCTCTATTTTATTTTTCTTAATAAATATTCATGACAACTTTGTAAGGATGGATAAAATTAAGTCTAGTTCAAATTCACTTTCTATCCTATTTAGTTTATTTAAATTGGGAATTATATACAGTAAAGTATATAAACTAATTATAAAACTAACATTCTCAATTTCTTTTTCAGCACTCTTTATCTTCTAGCCCTCTTACCCTATACTCCAATGTATGGGTGGGTCTGTATATTACTAGTTTTTCTGGATTAGAAATCTCCAAAGGCAGGGCCTATGCTTATCTACATGGCACTGAGAGCACATGCTGGAAATGACTACACGTTAAATAATAAATAATCCCGCTGTATAGCAGCAAAAGTGCAGACGGCTGACTGTGGTAACTTATACAGGTCAGACAAGATTGTGCTACAGCTGGAATCATGAACTACTATGTTCTTCCCAGGAAGAAATTAACGGAGAATTGCAACTTTAAGGTGAGGAAATGACAAACAATAAATCCCAGGTGAGAACATTTACAGGGGCATCCTGATCAGTGGGTTAAAACCAATCACAATTTGAATCTCTTTCCCAAATTAAAAGATTTAGAAAATAAACATTTTCTTTAGATATTTCAAACAGTTTTTTGAATGAAAATATTTAGAAGTAGTTGGCTTTAACTTTTTAAAAAGAAAAATCATTTCCAAGGGGCTTCCCTGGTGGCGCAGTGGTTGAGAGTCCACCTGCCGATGCAGGGGACACGGGTTCCTGCCCCAGTCCGGGAAGATCCCACATGCCGCGGAGCGGCTGGGCCCGTGAGCCATGGCCACTGGGCCTGCGCATCCGGAGCCTGTGCTCTGCAACGGGAGAGGCCGCAACAGTGAGAGGCCCGCGTACCGAAAAAAAAAAATCATTTCCGTGGGTTTTTTTAAAGATTTATTTTATTATTTATTTATTTTTGGCTGCATCAGGCCTTAGTTGCAGCATGCGGGATCTTCTGTTGCAGCGCCCAGGCTCCTCATGTCAGCACCCGGGCTTCTCTCTAGTTGTGGCCTGTGGGTTTTTCTCTTCTCTAGTTGTGGCTCGTGGGCTCCAGAGCACGTGGGCTTTGTAGTTTGTGGCACGCGGGCTCTCTCATTGTGGCATGCGAGCTCAGTAGTTGTGGCATGTGGGCTTAGGTACTCCACGGCATGTGGGATCTCCCTAGACCAGGGCTCGAACCCGTGTCTCCTGCATTGTAAGGTGGATTCTTTACCACTGGACCACCAGGGAAGTCCCAGCTTTAGATTTTTTTTGTTTTTTACATCTTTATTGTAGTATAATTGCTTTACAGTGTTGTGTTAGTTGCTGCTATATGACAAAGTGAATCAGCTATACGTATACATATATCCCTGTATCCCCTCCCTCTTGCATCTTCCTCCCACCCTCCCTATTCCACCCCTCTAGGTGGTCACAAAGCACCAAGCTGATCTCCCTGTGCTACGCGGCTGCTTCCCACTAGCTATCTTACACTTGGTAGTGTATATACGTCCACGCCACTCTCTCACTTCGTCCCAGCTTCCCGCCCCCCCACCCCCGTGTCAAGGCCATTCTCTACATCTGCGTCTTTATTCCTGTCCTGCCCCTAGGTTCATCAGAACCATTTTTTTTTTAATTTAGATTCCATATATATGTGTTAGTGGCTTCAGCTTTTTAATGCAGATACATTTAAAGGTCAATTAGGATTTGTTTTTTGCTATTATTTATACTCATTCTATTAAGAAGAAAGTATTTTCCACATAGTTTGACAAAGTATCAACATAGGACTTTCTAACCATATACAGAAACATGTAGTTAAAGTCAATTGCAGATAAAACCTTGTACATATTTTAGGAATAACCCCCATTCCAAAGTAGCTATGGACCTCGGTTTAAGAAGCTCAGAGAGGGCTTCCCTGGTGGCGCAGTGGTTGAGAGTGCGCCTGCCAATGCAGGGAACACGGGTTCATGCCCTGATCCGGGAAGATCCCACATGCCGCGGAGCGGCTGGGCCCGTGAGCCATGGCCCCTGAGCCTGCGCGTCCGGAGCCTGTGCTCCGCAACGCGAGAGGCCACAACAGTGAGAGGCCCGCGTACCACAAAAAAAAAAAAAAAAAGCTCAGAGAAATCTATGACAAATTATACTTCTGAATAAGTAAGGAACTATCAATATATAAAATGACATTATACATATAGATAAAAGTTTAGCTTGAAAAAAATCTTTAACATAACTTTTGATGATTTTTAAAAAGATACTGGATAAACTGCAAATCCAGAGTCTTAAAAAGAAAGCTATAAAGAAGTTTGCTTCTCTATTCTAGACAACGAAATTAACCTTCAAAATTCTTTATGTCATCACAAATAGCTTATGCACACAAGTCCAAACAAAGGATTCCACAAAGATATTCTCACTTGACCAACTCTTGGCCCACACTTCTTCAGTTCCTAACCTTTGGTGTCAGCTTATCTCTCTGCTCTTCACACCTCTTCTAATTTGTAAATATACCAAATGAATGAATATGTAAGTGATTTGTTTATTTTATGTATATTTTAAGCTTGAGTGGTGAATTAGTTACAAAACCCAGAGGAGAGTTCAGATTTCTTCAGCCCCAAACTTAGGAAAGGAATAAGCTTCCCGTCTCTATCAGGATTCTTAGTTTTACTAAGCTACATAAGCATGACATTTCTGTGACAGAGTTACATGTTTTCACATTATGTCTAGTTTCTTGGTTTGTGTGTGTGTGTGTGGTTTTTGTAAATAAGGAAGCCGTGTTTAGTGGTCTGTAAACCTGCCAATGACAACTTCATGGCAAGGCCTTCACTCTACCAAAAATGACCAGAATGCTAAAAATAACATTTTCTTCCAAAATCTGGCAGAATTCCAACATACATTCAATTCCTCCTGCTGGACCAATTTCATCACAAGTTAAACCAAGCAAATTGTGCTGGTGTGGGCAGAATTAGCTCAAGAAAAATGAATGGACTAAAAAACTCTATAATAAAGACCGAGAATTTTATTCTATTATTTCTTTACTAATGTGCTTCCATCTAAAATGTGAATCAGTGTTCCCAATGAATAACATTTTTAGTAAAACTGTTAAGAACTTTGAGATAAAAACTAAGTTTTTTTTGTGTTTTTTTTTTTTTTTGCAATATGCGGGCCTCCCACTGTTGTGGCCTCTCCCGTTGCGGAGCACAGGCTCCGAACGCGCAGGCTCAGCGACCATGGCTCACGGGCCCAGCCGCTCCGCGGCATGTGGGATCTTCCCGGACCAGGGCACGAACCCCTGTCCCCTGCATCAGCAGGTGGACTCTCAACCACTGCACCACCAGGGAAGCCCAAAAAACTAAGTATTTTTTTCAATCAAGTCTTATGGATAAAACTTCAGTAGTAACCAAGTTTGTTGGTTATTTATTATTTCTATAGAACTGATTCAGCCTTTTCATTATCCCCTGAACATACTCTTTTCAGTCCCATTCTGTGCTCCTTGTAATGTTCTCTCCTCTCCACATATTTAAATCTGTCCCTTATTTCAAGAATCAGCTGAAATTTACTCCTCCATAAACTCTAATTCTATTGCCACTTGTTTGAACCCATAACAACAACTACCACCCATAACCCTCATACAACAGTAATTTAAAGATTAAGGCAGTAAAGTGAAGCAGATATGAGCACAGACGATAGAAGCAGACAGCTACAGGTTTAAATCCAGCTCCATCACTTACTAACTTTATGACCTTAGGTGAGTTAGTTAACCTCCTTGTCCCTTCCTTCTCTCATCTGTAAACAGGCATAATACAGTACCTATAACACTCAGGCCCAACACATAAACTGGAAGCCGTTTGGAGTGCCGAAATAATTACTACAATAGCTGGAAGAAAGGGATTCCAAATAAAATAATAGAAACACAATTTAGATGGCCAGATTCACAGGCCACAGCTTTGTGATGAGATCTGAAAGCCTGGGATTAGGTTTATTACCATGTCAGTTTTGGACAATATCTGTGAAATAGAATTAGCGTCCTGACATTCAGGAATTTAAGCTGTGGGTCAGGTAGAGAAGAACAGCGTATCCTTCATATGCTGGGCTCCATACATTACCAACATGGGTGCCTACAAATACAACGATGAAAGCAAAAGGGTGTAGGACATGGTTTCAGAGAGAAAAAAAAGAGCATTTATTGATCATATGCCCTTGGTGCTAATCATCCTAACGGTAGTGGGGTGAATGGCAAATATTTCAGCAAGAGAAGAGACGATCACCCTAGTGCCAGGATGAAGTGCTATCACCTGATATAGCAAGACAAAAATACACTATCACATTAACATTCCTCCCCAGATTAACCAAAGGGAAGGAAGCTGAAGTAAAGCATACCAAGTCAAGTGCCAGGGAACATATGCATCTTTTTGGTTTGGAGCTCAGAATCTGAGGCCCTATCCCAGTGTTTAACCTCAAATGAAATGATCCAAATTAAATGAATAGTATGAGCAACAGTAATAAATATAAAGGACTATGAACATGCATTAAATTGTGTCAGGATAACTCATTAGCTTGTAAGTAAATTCTCAGAGCCTTCACAGTTCTTGACATTCATACGGAACCAGATAGGAGTTAATACAGAAACAATGCAATTTTCTAGGAGACTGGCAATATGAAAAAAGAAGAAAAGACATGTCAATCGATAAAAGCAGCGGGAAGGACCTATAGCCAAAGACAAGATATGAAGTGCTGACTTTTTAATGAGGTAGAATCTTAGACACCAGAGCGGCACAAAGGAGTCTGTGACATGACTGATGGTAAGGCACTTGTGTGTATGTTAATGGAAGTGAAACAAGATGAAGAGGACACAAAACGCTAATCACAGACAAGTCTGAATGAAATGCCAAAAGGCTCATTTGGTTGCCTATGAGTAAATATGGAATAAACTCGCCATCATTTGAGTAGCGTGTTTCCTTTCAGTGCACTATAATTCTTAGGAAAACTCTACAGAAAAATAGAGAAGAGTAACATATATATTAGCAGGGAGACATTTCTTTTTGTTTGGCTTCTGAAGAACAATGAAATACGGTGACTTGAACCCCGAAGAAGAATAAGAAACTAAAATCTGGAGCCAAATTGTTTAAAAATAGAAATATAGGGGGCTTCCCTAGTGGCGCAGTGGTTGAGAGTCCGCCTGCCGACGCAGGGGACACGGGTTCGTGCCCCGGTCCGGGAAGATCCCACATGCCGTGGAGTGGCTGGGCCTGTGAGCCATGGCCGCTGAGCCTGCGCGTCCAGAGCCTGTGCTCTGCGATGGGAGAGGCCACAGCAGTGAGAGGCCTGCGTACCGCAAAAAAACAAAAACAAAGAAATATAGGGCTTCCCTGGTGGTGCAGTGGTTAAGAATCCACCTCAATGCAGGGGACACGGGTTCGAGCCCTGGTCTGGGAAGATCCCACATGCCATGGAGCAACTAAGACCGTGCACCACAACTACGGAGCCCATGCTCTAGAGCCCGTGAGCCACAACTACTGGAGCCTGTGCGCCTAGAGCCTGTGCTCCACAATAAGAGAAGCCACCGCAGTGAGAAGCCCACGCAATGCAACAGAGTAGCCCCTGCTCGCTGCAACTAGAGAAAGCCCGCACGCAGCAACAAAGACCCAACGCCGCCAAAAATAAATAAATAAAATAAATAAATTTATTAAAAATTAATTAATTAATTAAACACTGCACTTTTCAAACATCCCTTACCAAAGCCAAAAGATGAAAATTTTAGCCCTAAAGAAAAAAAAAAGTAATTTTGTTAAGAAGTCCCGTAAGTCCCCTCTTTATGCAAAAACACCTGTCCTGGTAAGAGATTATCTCCTTGAACATATTAAAGATATTTTCCGGGCTTTTCATACACCTGGTAGGCTTCTCCCTGCATTCAACTTTTAACCAACTCGTGTCCTTAGCTCAGTAAGAAGTCCATTATATCATCTACAGAATTTTAATTATGTTTTGGTAACTGCAGCTACTTCGATGGGAGTTTTTAGAAAAATATTAATTGTAGTAATATGGCCTAATTAATGTGTCCTTTGTTTCTCTGTGCCTGTTTCTGAAGTCCTTTCTGAGTGCTGTAATTAACTATGATGTCTGAAGACTAAGGCAGTTTGATACAATAGTGTGTTAGCCTTTTGCAGATAAAGAAGAACTATAAAAGAAGTGAAAGATTTGAAAAAGACTGAATAAGAAAGTGAAAAAAATTGTGTCCTCAGTCAATTCATGATGCAAATCTCATAAAGAAATGTTCATTGATATCAGCACTGTTGCTGAACTAAAATGATTATGAAACAAGTATTGCACTTAAGCATAGATACTGAAAAAAATACTTGTAAATACAACTAACACAGAGCACTCACAGGAATCTGATTCAGGAGTATAGCCTGAAATTCTATCTATAGCCTCTTGCAAAATTGTGGAAATACCTTTGCAAAACTCAATCTCTGACTCCATTCCTTCAACAATCATTTCACTCTTGCTTTTCAATATCTTCAGATATTGAAAGAATACAAAAAATATATCTATTAAGAATACCAAAAAAAAAGAAGGAAAGAAAACCTGCTTTTGGCTATTCTAAAACTTTTCATTTTTCCCCATATTCAGAAGACATAGTAAATTGTACTATAATATGGCATCTTCTGTTCAATCTCAAAGCAGCAAAAACTAGAAGAAAGGATTTAAAATATATTAAGACTCAGTATTTAATCTTATAATGAAAATTTTAAAAATTCAAGTTTAGTAAGTTTAAAATTATCTGAAAATATACACTTAAGTAAAAAATAAATACACTTTAGTATCTCCTTCAGGAAAACATAATTATTTTGTAAGGCACTATCTAGAGGTCATTTATAATTATGGAGAAATTGAGTTTCTCAGGCTTATCATTAGATGGGAATAAGCTGATTCCAGGATATAAAATATTTGGGGAGCATTATGAACAGAGGTCATATGACAAGAGTTATGGCGGCACTCATCATACTGGTACAATTGTCACCACTTCCTGCTTTGTACCCTAAAGCCAAAGAAAAAAACGCATCTTCCCAACTTCCCAAAGAATAACCTCTTATTCCTCTACTTCCTCCTTTTCCTTCTTTTCTCTCTCTCTATTAACTGTATTCTAATGTTTAAAAGTATTCTCTACACACACAATGCAACCATTATAACAGCATCTACTGAATGGAAGTCAAAGAGCAAATTGCACAGTAAGAGGCAATGAATACCCACCTATTAGAATGGCTCAAGTTAAATAAACAAAACAAAAAAATGACAATATCGATTGCTGGGAAGGATGCAGAGGAACTGAAACTTTCAAAAACTATTGCTGTGAATGCAAAATAGTACAGACACTTTGGAAAATAGTTTCTTATAAATTAAATATACCTTCATCATATGACTCAGCAATTCCACTCCTAGGTATTTATCAAGGAAAATGAAAACCTATGTTCACACAAAAACTTGTATTAAAATGTTTATAGAGCTATATTCATAATAACCCAAATCTGGAAACAACCCAAATGTCCTTCAACTAGTGAACTGGATAGGCTGTGGTACTTTCTTACAATGGAATACTACTCAGCAATGAAAAGGAAGGAAGCATTGACATGGATGCTTTGACAAGGGTGTGATGGACCTCAAATGCGTTATGCTAAATGAAGAAAGCCAGACTCAAAAAGGTACATATTATATGATTCCATTTACATGATATTCTGGAAAAGGCAAAACTATAAGAGCAGAGAAAAGATCAGGGGTTTTCCAGGAATTGGGGTGGGGAGGCAGGTAGGGGGAAGGGCTAACTACAAGCTCAAGGGAATTTTGAGGGAGTAATGAAATTGTTTTGTATCTTGATTGTGCATTTGTCAAAACTGATAAAACTGCGAACCAAATCAGTAAATTTTATTGGATATAAATTTTAAAATTAAAAAAAAGTTTAAAAAAAGCAATGAGGTTTTACTAGACTAGGTTCTTAAATTTTGCTAGAGGGAAGCCATGGTGTACCACAAGCAACGATTTTAGCTGGACTGTGGCACTAAAGTCAATATGGGACCCAACTAATAACTCAGTCTTTTTCAAAGCTAATGTTACCATTAAGACAGCGAGAACTGATTAACGCTTCCGCTGATTACTGCATAAGGAGCTGTGGAACATTTTAGGATTTAAAATGCTATTTAACTAAAAGAAGTAGAATTTTCCTTTTTCCTTTGGCTTCAACTAAAGTCTTGGATTGTAATTGCTCCTATGTAGAATGAGGGAGAAGAGGGAAAAAATGAAACATAAAGATGTATAGGATTTCCAACCCCTTTTCATATACAATTGCTTATTTCCCTTTGAGATTGATCATTAAAAATACTACTCTATTTAAACAAAGACCAGGAAAACAACTTTGAATCTATTCAACATAAAACTTCATCCTTTTTCACAAACCTAGGATAGCATCTACAAAAATAACATCTCTCCTGATTTTCAAGTTGAAAAGAAAAGGAAAAATAATTGTTGGAAATAGGAATACTTAATTCAAACCTCTGCCTGCACATCAAAAGAACAGAAAATTACAAAAACAACAAATTATACTGTCTTGACTATAGACCTGATTTCCTAAGTGTATGGGGTATTTATTTCAAAACGTAGTTTTTATTAGGCCCATACTTCATCTTTGTAGGTTTAGAGTACAGGAATCTCAGAAAGGCCTCATTCTAGGGAAAAGGAATTATCAACATAGAGTTCTTATTTTTATAAAAGGTCCTACTCTAGCATAACACTGATACTCAAATTATATTTCACATTTACGTTATGCCAGTGTAAGGTCACAAATCTTTGCAAAGCTGGGAAACAATACTAAAGTTGATGAGTTTTTGAGTTAAACCAGGCTTTGTAGAAATATGGAAAGTTTTAAAGCCACCACTTTTAAAGAAAGCTTTACCTTTTAAAATAAAAATATATCCATTAAAATTCCCAATCACAATTCACTACTGCAAAACATTTCTTCTACTTTACGGTAGACATATGAAAAAAAAAAGTGTAGCATGACATAGGTTTTGTTGAAAAATTTGTCTCATGCTTTAAGGACCATGTTGTTAGTGCTTGTCCCTGGCTCACTGCCAGTTTTCCACAATTCAAAGACAATTCATCTAATTAATGAGACAAGACAGCAAGTTCTGGGAAAGGCTGTAACAACTACCTTTTACTACAAATAGTAACAGAGATGATATTACCAGTTATTGAGCATGTGCTGTATGTATATCAAACTTCACATTAGAAACTTTACACATATGGCCTCCTTTAGTCTTCACCACAATCGTGTGAGGAAGGTTCTTTGAAGGAGGAAATTGAGTCTTAGAGAGATGAAACAAATCATACAACTAACCAGCACAGGAGAACAAACTGCAACTCAAACTAAATAACACCAAAGTACACGTTTTTCACTATAAGAAGCTTCTGCTTTCACTTTGTTATAAAGCAGAAACTGACACACCATTGTAAGGCAATTATACTCTAATAAAGATGTTTAAAAAAAAAAAAAAGAAGAAGCTTCTGCCTATGAAAACGAGTAGTAAAAACACTAGACAGACCCAGCAATCCCACTACTGGGTATATAACCCTAATTCAAAAAGACACATGCACCCCAATGTTCATTGCAGCACTATTTACAATAGCAAGGTCATGGAAGCAACCTAAATGCCCATCGACAGATGAATGCATAAAGAAGATGTGGTACATATATACAATGGAATATTACTCAGCCATAAAAAGGAACGAAATTGGGTCATTTGTAGAGACGTGGATGGATTTAGAGACTGTCATACAGAGTGAAGTAAGTCAGAAAGAGAAAAACAAATATCGTATATTAACGCATATATGTGGAACCTAGAAAAATGGTACAGATGAACCGGTTTGCAGGGCAGAAATTGAGACACAGATGTAGAGAACAAACATATGGACACCAAGGGGGGAAAGCGGCAGGGGTGGTGGGGGGTGATGAACTGGGCGATTGGGATTGACATGTATACAATGATGTGTATAAAATGGATGACTAATAAGAACCTACTGTATAAAAAAGTAAATAAAATTAAATTAAAAAAACAAAACACTAGAGAGACCCAGGACACCTGAAAACCAAAATATGCTGCTAATTAACTATCTCCGTGACCTTCAGTAAGTCTAACTGTTCTGCGTTTCAGTGTCTCAGTCTATAAAATATGGATAATTCTTGCCATCTCTCTATATGAAATACTTAGATATAAAGTAAAATAGTATGTGTATGGTTTTTATGCTAAAAACTGCAAAACACTGATGAAAGAAACCAGAAAGACCTACATAAATGGAGAGACATACCATAACAATTAGATCTACAGAGCTGATGAACCCTGATCAAAATATCAGCAGGATTTTTTGGTTGAAACTTGAATAGCCGAAGACAAATAAAGTTGAAGGAGTCTCAATAACTGATTTCAAGACAATCTAAAGCTGCAGTAATCAAGACAATGTGTTATCGGTGAAAGAATAAACACAAAGATCAACGGAATAGAATAGAGAGCCCAAGAATAGACTTTCACAAATATCATCAACTAATTTTTGACAAAGCACAGAGGCAATTCAATGGAGAAAAATAGCTTTTTTCAGGCTTCCCTGGTGGCGCAGTGGTTAAGAATCTGCCTGCCAATGCAGGGGACAAGGGTTCGAGCCCTGTTCCGGGAAGATCCCACATGCCGTGGAGCAACTAAGCCCGTGTGCCACAACTACTGAGCCTGTGCTCTAGAGCCCACAAGCCACAACTACTGAGCCCACGTGTCACAACTACTGAAGCCCACGCACCTAGTGCCCGTGCTCCACAACAAGAGAAGCCACCGCAATGAGAAGCCCGCACACCACAACGAAGAGTAGCCCCCACTCACCACAACCAGAGAAAGCCCACACACAGCAACGAAGACCCAACGCACCCAAAAATAAAAATAAAATAAAATTTTTTAAAAAAATAGCTTTTTTCAATAAATGGGGTTGGAACAGCTGGACATCCATATGCAGAAAACTGAACCTTGAGTTAACCTCACACCCTGTAAAAAATTAAGTCAAAATAGATCATAGCCCTAAAAGTAAAATGTAAAACTATAACACCTCAAGAAGAAAACATAAGAGAAAATCTGATTGACCTTGGGTCAGGCAAAGAACTTTTAGATACACACCAAAAGCAAAACCCGTAAGAGAAAAATTTATAAATTGGACTTTATTAAAATAAAGTTAAAACTTTTGTTCTTTGGAATACTACTGAGAGGATGAAAACACAGCCACTGGCCGGAAGAATATTTGCAAATCACATTTCTGTCAAAGGACTTGTATCAAGAATATACAAAGAACTCTCAAAACTCAATAAGGAAACAATGTAATTTAAAAATGGGGAAAAGGTCGGAATAGACCCTTCAAAGATGTGTGTATGGCAAATAAGCACTTGAAAAAATGTTCAACATCTTTCATTAGGAAAATGCAAATTAAAACCATAATGACATACTACTAAATACCTAATAGATAGGCTAAATTTCAAAAAACTGGCAATACCAAGAGCTGACAAAGATGCTGAGTAACTAGAACTCTTATACGTTGCTGAGAGGAATACTTGGAAAACAAGTTTCTTATAAGGTTAAATTTACACCTCCCATATGACCCAGCAATTCCACTCATAGGGATCTACCCAAGAGAAATGAAACTTATGTTCACACATCAGTGTAAGTGAATGTTTATGGCAGTTTGCTTCATCATCACTAAAAGTTGGAAGCAACCTAAATGTCCTTCAACCAGTGAATTGTTAAATAAACTATGGTCCTTTTTATAACATATATTGATATATTTTTCACATCAGAATCTGTTTCTGATTTTGAAATTGATCTATTCTTGTGCCAGTAAAAAAAAAAAAAAAGGTTTTAATAACTACAGCTTTATAATATGTTTCACTGCTATTCTTCTTTACATTTTCTTTCAGTGGTTCATAGTACTTATGTTTTCATCTGAACTCTATTTGCCACATTTCCTCCAAAAAAGATCCTACTGTAAGTTTTCCAGTAATTCTACTTATTCTAAAAGTTAACGTGTTAAGAACTGATAGCTTTACGATATTCAGTTTTCCCATCTATGAGCACTGGCATGCCTCTCCAGTTATTCAGTCTTCTTTTAAATCTCTCAGTGAAATTTCATAATTAAAAATATATCTATATGAGTTTCACACATATCTTGGTGAGATTATTCCTAAACTTTTTATCATTAGTGGTAGTGGTAGCAGTAGTGGTTAGAACTGTGATCTTTTTTTCCATTATCTCTTCTAATTAGTTTTAGTTAGTAAAACTTATTAACTTGGATTTCTTGGGGAAAATACATAGTTATTTTGATGAAGTCTCTTATTATTTCTAATGGTTTTTCCCTTGATTCTTTTGAGTAAGGCCTCTATTTTTAAGCTACGTGGAATGAGGTCTTCCATTGAAAGTTATATTTTGCTTGGCTAAAAACAGATACAATTCTGAGTTTCCTCAACCACAATAGTTTGTTGGTAAAATAGAGCAGGCCATTTCATATAACTTCTTATCTTAATCCCTAGGTTAGCTTTATTATTAATTATAATAAAAGTAGTTACCACTTACTATTACCTACAATGTCTCAGCCTTTGTCACACATTTTACTTGTATGAACATTTACCTTCACAACAACCTTGCAGAGGTTGTTTATAAATAGGAAAACTAGAACTTAAAGAAGGTAAGTACTTGCCCAAGGCCACAGAGTTACAGTAAGTGGTTGAGACAGCATTCAGACCCAGGTTCATCTTACTCCAATGCCCTTCCTCATTCCACTTCACCACAGAGCTTTCTTCCTTGGTAAAGAAGGGGAGAAGAGAAGGGGAGAGGGGAAGGGGGGAAGGAAGGAAGGAAGGAAGGAAGGAAGGAAGGAAGGAAGGAAGGAAGGAAGGAAGGAGGGAGGGAGGGAGGGAGGGAGGGAGGGAGGGAGGGAGGGAGGGAGGGAGGGAAGGAAGGAAGGAAGGAAGGAAGGAAGGAAGGAAGGAGGGAGGGAAGGAGGGAGGAAGGAAGGAAGGAAATAAGAAAGAGAAGAAAGAAGGGAAGGAGGGAAAGGAAAAAAGGAGGAAGGGTAGAAAGAAAGAAGAAGAAAAAGAAGAGGAAGGAGAAGGAGTAGTAGCAGTAATAATAGTAGTAGTAGTAGTAGAAGAAAGAAATTCCACCTAGTATTGTTAAAAGCAAATTTTTTTTTTCAATCTGTTTTCCTTGTGAGAAAGTAACATCAAGTCAAATGACTGCCAGACAGTATGGTAGGGGGAAACAGTTGCTCCAGCTACAAAAATAATTCTCAACTGGCGACTCACAACACCTTGTATATGCTTTGGGCTGGAGAGTCTTAATATATTGCTCAAGGTTAAACATGCATGCTCATGGTTTAGTATTTGGGATCTGTTTATTTAAATGCATTCTCATAGCTGAAAGAATACTGCTAATTAATATTTCCAGTATCTCTCTAAAAGAAGTGTAATGATTTAGGAGTCAAGGGTTACGGATATGGACTATGCTAAACTGCCAAATTGCTACCTGAACCTAAACAAAAATTTTTTCTTTATGTGCCAACATTTTCCCATTTCTTTGCATTTTTCAAGCCTTTAAAACAAAACAACCTAATTTTGCTATTTAATAAGAGTCAATTGCTTACTTTTTGAAAGTGCATTTTATTCTTTCAGGCCACCATCAAATTCAGAATGCACTGACAGAATTAACCAAATACTGCCCATATGGCTTGGAAGAATAACTATTCTATCAAACTTTGAATTTCTGTGAGCTTTTTTATTTACAGCATTTTTACAGTATCCTTGAGTTTAAGGGGAGGTAAGGAGCGGGGAGGGGAGCAAATACAGAATGTGAATTAACATGTGAAATCTGGTTCCAGGCCATAGTAGAAAAAGATCAGTCTATGAGGTGAAGGGACCTGGGTTCAAATACAGAAACCACTGTTTATAAGCTCTATGATCTTAAATTTCATGACCTCTTTTCATAAAATTGGGATAATGATACCTAACTTATAAGAATGTTTTAAAAATTAGAGACAAGGCAAAGAAAACACCTATGATAGGGCCTTCTCCTCCCCATCCTACAATTTTATTATAAGTAATCTTTTTAACAAAGCAGCATTCTTAGATGTTACTAAAAATTGCAAGAATTGAGAACTAAAAGGGATCAGCAATCTCAGAATGCACTCAAATTACCCTAAATAATTTCATTAATACCTTAATTTTTAGCAACAGAACAGAAAAGGTAAGAAAAATAAAAGAACTTCAAGTACTGCTGATTGCTTCTGACGTTGGGACTTAGATTTGCTCTCTATTTACAGAGCAAAGCTGAGCAACTTAAAGGCTAGAACTATTTGCTCATGATAATACCTGAAAAATGAGTTCAGAGAAAAGGAGTGCAAACAGAGCAAGAGGAAAGGTCAATTTAAAAATACTATCTTAAGGCACCCAGTGATGTAACCTAGGAACTGTTTCCTAATTTTCAAAAAAGGGAAGGTTGGTCCCATATTATAGTTTAACATTCATCCCCAGCCAATCTTTAAACATGTTATTAAATAGATGGTTTATGGATTACTAGAAATATATATTTGATCACAAAATTACGCCATACCATCCTGGGAAAATACCTGGTATATACAGGGAAGCGTGAGTAGAGAGAAAATCTTACTATGGTTTCAACAGACTAATAGGAAGGAACATAGGAGAAAATACGTATCTAAAGGGTTTACTGGGGCCCTGAACTCCAGACTAAGGAGTTTGCACTTCATCCTACATGGAATGATTCTCCAAATGAGGTCACAGTACCATCTGCTTCAAAATCCCCTGGGGAGCACATTGAAATTCTGACTCCTGGGTCCCATCCTAGACCTACTGAATAGAAACCTCTATTTCTATTTGGGGGAGAGGGGACTCAGGAATATGCATTTTTTACAAGTTTCAAAGTGATTCTGATGTACCCAAAAAGTTTGCTATAAGCAAAAGGGAATATGAAAAATTCTTGAGCAGAGCAATGATGTGGCCAGCGTTGGGCTTCAGAAGTAAAAACAACAACAAAGACAAAATAGCAACAATAATAATGACAATAGTAACACTCTCTACTACTATTCATTATTTGTTACTTATTTACTTTTTACATACCAGGCACTGTTTCATGTACTCTACAAACACTGACATTTAAAACTTTCAAGGAATCAATAAGGTAGGTAGGTATAAGGTGATACAGGGGATAAGATAAGGAAATGAAGGCACAGAAAAATAATTTCCTCAAGGTCAGATGGCCATAAGGAGCCCAGCTGGAATTAGATTATCCTTAGCAGCAGTGTGAAGGAAGGATTAGAGAGGAGAGACTGGAGGTGATAGATTTACTGATAAATATTGTAGCAGCCTAACATGAAAATCTGAATTGAGGCAGTCTCACTAGTAAAAATTGCTTCTGCAAACATACAGATACCTGTCTGTATGTCATAAAGTGAAATTAAGTCTGCTTGCTTTCAGAATAAATAAATACTGCAAGGTGGAAAATATACCTGTCTGCAGCTGTCTGCAGTGCTAAAAGTTTAAAAGATTTGAAGTTAAGAGCCAAGTGAAATAGCTGAGCCTTGAGTTATTCCAAAGGACCCTTGAAAGAAGTACTTTTTTCTTTTGGAACTGGATGTGGGCTATCTTACTTTGTGTTCCCTATCTAATCCTCTTACTCCTCAAAACATGTTGACAAATTCTTCCCACTCCCCTGCCACACTTCACTATTATCAAACACTTATACAGTATCAGCATTGTTCTACACCTGCAAGCTGTGAAGTTCTTTGCCTTATCATCATGACTAAGCATTTGGGTAACACTTCAGATTCAAAAATAAGGGCACAAGAGAGAAGAAACTCCTCTTCCAACTCCACTGCTCACTCCTGCTCTTCCTGTACATACCATTAGTGGAATCCAATTGTCCCTCCTTCCGAAAACACACGCATACACTCACAGGATCCTCAAAAGAACACTGAAATGGTCAGAAGTCACAGTTCTAAAACATGGATTGGGAGGCTTCTTCTTTTTTTTTTTTTAACAAGAATTTGGGAGCACCAAGATGTCAAAGATCTTGTTCAAGTTTGCAAACAATACAAAACACAACTTTCAAACTTTCCTTAATCATTGCTAAAGCACTACTGGAAGTTAACAATCTCAGAAATTTTCAGTGGTCAATAAAAAGCCAAAAAAAAAAGAAAATTTGGCTTCCTCCTCCACTCCTAAAGTATTAATAATAGTCTTGGAGAAGCAAGCAATGTTAGCTAAAATATCTAAGGGAAACAGATGCTGGCAAAGTGAAATTTACCTTCACACCAGTAGAATTTACCTATTCTTCCTACTTCACTTCTGATTTCATATATCCCTTTCACTACTTTCTGTGCCATTAAAAGTTGTCACCACACTGTTGGTAGAATTGTAAAATGGTGCAACCACTATGGAAAACAGTATAGGGGCTCCCCCAAAATTTTAAAATAGAATTACCATATGATCCAGCAATTCCACTTCTGGGTATATATCCAAAAGAAGTGAAAGAAGGGTCTTGAAGAGATATCTGCACACCCCTGTTCATATCAGCATTATTCATAATAGCCAAGATGTGGAAGCAACCCAAATGTCCATCAACAGGTGAATGAATAAACAAAATGTGGGATATATATACCATAAAATATTTTGCAGCCTAGGGGGCTTCCCTGGTGGCGCAGTGGTTGAGAGTCCACCTGCCGATGCAGGGGACACAGGTTCGTGCCCCGGTCCGGGAAGATCCCACATGCCGCGGAACGGCTGGCCCTGTGAGCCATGGCCGCTGAGCCTGCGCGCCCGGAGCCTGTGCTCCGCAACGGGAGAGGCCACAACAGTGAGAGGCCCGCGTACCACAAAAAATATATATATATCTATTATGCAGCCTTAAAAAGCAGGGAAATCGTGTCACATACTACAACATGGATGAAACAAAGTCATTATGTTAAATGAAATCAGTCATAAAAAGACAAATACTACAAAATTCCATTTATAAGAGGTATCTAAAGGAGTCAAATTCAGAGAAACAGAGTAGAATGGCAGTTACCAGGGATGAGGAGAAAAGGGAGAGTTCTGTTTAATGAGTATAGAGTTTCAAATTTGCAAAATGAAAAAGTTCTGAAGATCTGTTTCACAACAATGTAAATTAACACTCCTGAAACTGTACACTTAAAGATGGTTACAGTGGTACATTTTATGTGTGCTTTTTAATTATAACAGAAAAAACAGGTGGGTAGAAGCTATCATCATACAATATGTGTGTATGCATTTCTTAATTTATCAAAGAAGCTAGGAAATCTTCAGTGCTGGGAGTTAAGGATCTAATTATCTGATCTACTCCCTTTTTACAGGTAACTGAAACTAAGAGCAGTAAACTAATTTCCCATGTAAACCTTGAAGCCAGACAGGTTAGACTACAAACACTGGCTGTAATACTTAGCTGAGAGCTTGTACAAACGTGGGGATTAAATGTAACAATGTAGCACAGTGCCTGACTGCACAGTTCTCCTTCCCTTTCAGCATCTGGGATAGTTCATCTTATAGCCTGAGCCCTGTCTGGGTTGACAATGGAAAATGGAGTATTTGGAAAGAAACAAGTGAAGTTTTAGAAAATTATTTAATTAAAATCTATATATCTATATAATTTAGATCAATTCCTAAGAAATACTGTAGTTAAGCTAACTATCCTCTGAAATAATTTTATTATTTCATGCTTTCCCACCCAAAAATCTTTCTAATTTTAAGAAGAGAATGGCTGCAGATTACATTTAAATAGTTATCTAGAAGAGGCTACTCCTGGGACAACCAAATCCCTCAAACACTCCTGTTGGAAATATAAACCTGTCGACATCGTCAAAGAACAGCGTGGCAGTATCTAGAAAGATAATGATGTGCCACAACCTACTACTGCCTTGCAATTCAAAGTGTGGTCCATGGATCTGCATCACCTGGGAACTTGTAAGAAATGCAGATTCTCAGGTCCACCTCAGACCAACTGAGACAGAATCTACATTTTAACAAGGTACCCAGGTGATTCCTATGCACATTAATTGCGATGCACTGCCCCAGAGAAAGCCTCCTATTTGTGAAGAAAGAGACATGGGCAAGTTCATTGCAGCTTTATTTAAAATAGTAAAGAAAAGCATTATTTGAAATAGCTATCAATAATAAAATGGATACACTGTGGTATATTCATATAGTGGTAAACTACACAGCAACTTAGACAATCTAGAGTTACATGAACCAGCAAAGATAAATCTCAAAAAAAAAATGTTGAGTGAAAAAAAGCATGGGAAGATGCCATTATGCAAAGTCTAAAACATTAAAACAACCCTATATTGTGCGTGTGTGTGTATGCATGTGTGCACACACGCACGAGCACACACAGAACCAAATTCAGAATAGCGGTTACATCTAAGTAGGGAAAGAAGAAAATTGGATAAAAGAGGAACACTGGAGGCTTTAGTCATATCTAGTATTTTCATTCAAAACAAAACAAAAAAACCCGAAGCAAATGTGGGAGACAATTCAGATATTACAAAGCTGAGAGGTAGGTGTACAGGGGATGCTTACCACATTACTTTCTACGCTTTTCTGGAAGCTTGATATATTTCACACAATATGAAATATTGTATTGAATATAATATGATATATAAGACATACATTTCTCCCCAATGATTAATATTCCTCATTATTAACATTATCCTACTCAACCTTGTACTATAGTTATTTATCTACTTGTCATATTTAGGTTCTAGAAGAACAGGTTTCACATCTGATCTATCTCTGAATGTATACTCACCCCTCCCCAAAACACACATACATGGCTCTTTGGGCTTCAGATACCAGGTTAGGAGATGCAGAAGTCAGACTTAAGTTGAGTAATGGTCACCTGAGGCTATAAAATGGATAAACAGGATTTGCCTGGGGTAGCCAAGATTATGGCCTCAAAATAGGACTAAATGTAACAGTCCAAAAAATGAAAGACAGAAAAAATAAACAGCACAGCACTGGAAGCAGGACTGAATCAGGGGCACCGAAAGAGTAAAGAAGAAAGAGACGCACATTTAAGGGTATGAATGTATTCATTCATTCAGCAAATATATATATATTGGTTCACCATGTGCCAAACATTGTATTAGGTCTTGTGGATGCAGCAGTAAATAAAATAAACCAAAATTCATGCCCTCATGGCCCTCACCTCAAAGCAGGGGGAGACATACAATAAGTAATTTAAACAGGTTAAATATCTAGTATGTTAGAAGAGTTAAATAGTAACGAGGGAAAGCAATACAAGGAAGCAAAACATGGCGGTTGTGGCGGGGAGAGGAAGGACTATATGTGTGTGTATTAAAGAGTCCAAGTTTCAATAGGATGGACAACAGAAGCACACACATGTACTTTCCACATGCTTCTCGGCAAGGTATGGAGGCTGAAGAGGTTCAAAGCAATGTTCTGTTGAATAATTAAACGAATAAATAAGTTAATGAATGAATATGACTAGAAGATGAGAAGAAAAATATCAAGAATGTGAAAACAGAGAATCGTAATTTTTCTCGGATGTTGTTAAAGATTCTTGGCAATGCACTTGATTATTAATTCAATCATTCAACATATTAGTTTTGTACCAGAAATGAGTAGTATAATTTCTAGATGCTGAAGATATAACAATGTGGAAAAAAAGAAAAGGTTCCTGCCCTTATACAGCTTAAGGTCTAATAAAGAGAAAAACAAAGTAGCAATATAGTGTGATAAGTACTAAAATGGAAATATGCCACAATGTTATGGGAAAACATGGTACGTGTTTGCACAGGGAGAAACACCTAATTAAGACTTTCCAGAGGAAGAAATCTAGACTGGGACATAAAGAATGAGGAGGTTTAGCCATGCTAAGAGTAGAGAGGAAGAATATCCCAAACACCAACGTTTGTGTAATGACCTGGAAGCAAAACAGGGCACAGAGAACTGAGAAAAGTTCATTATAGCTCTGACATAGAATAGGAGGCAGGAGTGGTGACAGGTTAAGGGCTTTCTTAAGGGCAACTGGGTAGCCATGGAAGAGATTTATACAAAAGAGCATAACATGATTATACCTTCATTTTAGAAATATAACTGACTGCATGTAAAGAATGGATTGGGAAAGAATGAAGGCAAAGAGACCTTTCAGCAGCCTGCTAAAATAAAATAATCCAGTTGAGAGACAAAGATAGCCAGAAAAGTAAATGCCAAGAGCATATGCACACTATTATAATCAGAGAAAATTTATCGTTACCTGGCCCAGATGGTATGCTCACGTCCTAAAAACCTACTTTTCTATTGTTGCAAAAACAAATCATATGTGCCAATGAATTATCAATGCCTCTTACCCAGAAGACAGGAAAATTGCATTAAATCAAAGACCCTAATAAAACAGGGCTATGAAAATGTTATCAGAGTTGTGCTTGATAACAACCTTAAAGTCATTATGCTCTTCCCTAAGAGAGCGCGTTCATTGCACATCATGTCAATATCTGATAACAATTTTCATCCTTTCCCTTCCCAAAACAATTTTTCCACCTATTTTAACAGCTTCTGAGACCTTGAGATTCACGCCTGACTGTATAAGAGACAAGCACAGCTTTTCAGCTGAATAAACAAAGACAGACAATGAGGGCAATGTGGCAAACAAATCTGCCCACTCAGATATTTTCCAAAGTAGGAGTTCATGCTGGGCTCCCTCAGCTGGAAAGCCCAGGGGAATAAACATTCCAGATATATAACTGAACCAATATCAAAGACATATTTCAGCAGCACTATCATTTCTGTTAATTGTTGACTCGACAGTATATAAAACTTTGGGGAAATTAAGAGGTCCAAGGGCTTAAAAATTAAAGAACAGAAATAAAAACGGTTGGTATACTGGGGTATTTTGTAATCAAAATTGGCACCACTCAAAATGGACGTTATTTTTATGTTAGGGTATACTCTTAAAAGACTAATGTTTTATATCACCTATACAGCAGATGTAAAATATTTGACTTGAATGTTGCAATGTTTGAGGCAGCTTCACTAACCTTTTTTCTCATTCAAAATGAGCAGTACATTCCTAACCAGGTCTGCTCAGACACCCAGGGTGCTAGCGAATGGTAGCACAGACTCTTCAGTGACCAAGCAACCAATATCCTGGAATTTGAAAAGAACGTTTTATAATGAAATGTTCTACTATCAATAGACCATTTGCTTGAGTTGTTTTCAGAGTTGCAACTGATCCACTGCTGGAGACCAAAATTTCCCCTGTATTAGCCCTAAAGTCACTCCACCAGCTAAAAATTAGGATAGGACAGAGGCGAGAGAAAGTACTTTAAAATTCTAAGACAACAAAAGATAAAAGAAATTAGGTGATCAAAGGGAAGAATGTCCTTGTTATAAAAATAATGTGGGCCATAGACATTTAAAAAGAAATATAAATAGTAAGTTTCTTGAACTCAAATATTTATGGAATGAGCATGGTTCAAATGACAAATTTCAGCACAAGTTGTTTGCAGGTTATATGACCATTGACAAACCATTTCTTTGAGTCAGTTTACTCACACGTAAAAACTAGATAATAATCTGCACCCAGTTCTACCCAAACAATTCAAAGAGTCCTCATATTGCTAGTTTTCATCCTTAGTTGGGTTATATGAGGTATTTAGCAATGTCAGAAATGATAACAAAAAGACTATCAATTTTCATTACTACTCCCCCAAACTGATCGATCAAGTCTCTAGATTTAGCTTTGAAAAATGGAAAAGGGAGGGACTTCCCTGGTGGCACAGTGAGTAAGATTCTGTGTTCCCAATGCAGGGGGCACCGGGTTCGATCCCTGGTCAGGGAACTAGGTCCGGCATGCCGGAATGAAGATCCTGCATGCCGAAATTAAGACCCAGTGGAGCCAAAGTAAATAAATAAAATTAATTTTTAAATGTTAATAAAGAAAAAAAAAATAGAAAGGGAATTCCCTGACGGTCCAGTGGTTAGAACTCGGTGCTTCCACTGCAGGGGGCACTGGTTCTAGCCCTGGTTGGGGAACTAAGATCCCACAAGCCATGTGGCATGGCCAAAAAAAAAGGAAAGATTTCCCCCCTCATCATAAAGAAAGCATTTTGATGATATTAAGAAATTGTTCATTTTTTCATTTAGATATGATAACAGTATTCTGGCTATTTAAGAAAAATAGGAGAAGACATATTTTAGAAACACATTCTGAAATACTCACAGACAAAATGATATGATGTCTAGGATTTATTTCAAAATAAAATAGGAGAGGGGTAAATGGATGGGGTACGGATGAGGCAGGATTGGCCTGAATGGTTGTCCAGATGGGTGATAGGTATGAGAGAAGTCAGTACACTGTTCTCTCAACTTTTGTTTATTTTCAAAATTTTCCATAATAAAGAAAAGCTTAGAGTGTCTTTATGCTAGTTTCACAGGCATATTTTCATAGGTGTTTGTGATACCAAGGTCATTCACTGATCCCCTGAACCAGAGGTCAGATCTCAAACATGCATGCTAGGCAAAAGCTCTTCATCGATTAATTTGAATAAGGTAGGTTGATTTAAATGCATTTTAACAAAATTTCCTGAATGTTCGGAAAAAGATGAGTTGCTATTCCAAAGACAATTTTAACAGCTAACATTTAGGTAATTCTTTCCTTATGCTCCCACTGTTTTAACATTATCTCATAACAGTGCTCACAACTCTCTGAAGCTGGCTGACAGACTTAGAGAGGTAAGGAATGGAACTGGGATTTGAATCCAGACAATATGACCTTAGAGCCTGCACTTTTAATCACCAATGACTGGATCTTTTGAGGTTCAACTGGTTTGGGTAGTGTTTGAAAGAGTTAAGAAAATATGGGAAGAAAACTACTTCGGGCTTGGAAATAATATATATGCATTATCTTGTCTTTAGAGGAAGCTAAATATATGATGGGGGGGAAGAAACACTCTGGAGCTGGGTGGATGGAATATTGAATTGTAGCTATCTACCATTCATTATTACATAAATACCTCTCTTAGTAGAGCTTTAAAATTCTCACCATAATAACAACAAAAAGGTAATTATGTGAGGTGAAGGATATGTTAACTCACCTTATCCTGGGTAAACATTTTGCAATATAAATGTGCAATGAATCATCACATTCTGGCCTTAAACTTAGACAATGTTATACATTAATCATGTCTTAATAAAGCTAGAAAAAAATCCCTCTTATCCTGGATTTCCACATCCATACTTTGAATGTTTGAGATAAGGATAGAAAGTGAAAATGTAAGTAAAGGAATCTAATACATAAGTATCCTAAAGCATTTGTATACAAGTCTATCCCTCCAACAGATTGTAAACACCTAAGTCATTCACCATTTTATCCTCAGCTCCACAGTGCCTGTCACACAGGAAGTACTTGGGTTTGTTCCGTCTAACACCAGATCCATTAAGAGGTCCAGCACCAATTGCTGACTTTATTTGTCAAGTCTCTAATTTCAGTCCTCTAGGTCTGTGTGTTATACCAACAAGCAAAATAGGTTTCAAATGTTTGCTTAATAAGAGAGAACAGAAAACAAGTCCATGTCCCCTCGTATTATTACATTATCTTAGCATTTAAACCCTTTAATCCAAAATTAATGATGGGAAAGATTTAGCGGGGCCTCTAATCATCTTTGCTGGGGAACACTTTTAAAAGTGCCCTGCAGTTCCCATACTGATCTAAAACTCAAACTTACCATATCACTTCAGGGCTTAGAGCTCTTTGCTGCTTTTAGAATAAGTTTCTGAGCATGACACATAAAGCACTTCATGATTTGACAAGTGCCAGCTGTTCCAGCCTCAACTCTCACCATTCCCCATTCCACACTCACATATGCTCGCCTTTCCTACTGGAGCCACCCAGGACTTCAGTTCCCTGAACAGGCCGTGCATGTGCTTTCTTACCTCCATACTTTTCATGTGCAGGTCCCTTTTCCTGGAGTGTCCTCCCCCTCCTCCGCTTGGCTAATTCCTATTTTTTCTTAAGACTCAGCTCAGAGAAAACTTCCTCCAGAAAGGACATCATCTTTCACCCCCCGCCCCGGCAAAAGTCTGGGTGAGGAGTCCTCTCTTTGCTCCTGTAGTACATGCATACCACTATGGTGGAGCTTATCCATCTGTACTCTGACTTTCTGTATCCTCCACTATGCTCTCAAGGACAGAAAACACATCTCATTTGTCTCTCTTGCATCTATCCAGTCCAGCAGTAGGTGCATAGCAAGTGATTAACTACGATCAGATCGATGAATAAAAGAACCTTATTTTGTTAACACAGAAAGCCCAATGTAAACTTATTGGCAAAAGCATACCCTTTGGGCTTCCCTGGTGGCGCAGTGGTTAAGAATCCGCCTGCCAATGCAGGGGACACTGGTTCGAGCCCTGGTCCGGGAAGATCCCACATGCTGCGGAGCAACTAAGCCCGTGCGCCACAACTACTGAGCCTGTGCTCTAGAGCCTGCGAGCCACAACTACTGAAGCCCGCGTGCCCCAAGCCCGTGCTCCTCAACAAGAGAAGCCACCGCAACGAGGAGTAGCCCCCGCTCACGGCAACTAGAGAAAGCCCGTGCCCAGCAACAAAGACCCAACTCAGCCAAAAATTAATTAATTTTTTTAAAAAGCATACCCTTTTCCCTATTACTGAAGTAAAAGTGGATGCAAAGTCTTAAGCTGAGCCATCTAGTGAAACACAGGTGAAGGCCAGTTTTAGCATGGCGAGACCCGCCCACCCCCCAAAAAAAAACAAGTGAAAAAGGATCTGAAATCTTGTCTGATTAACAGTGAAAGGAAAGAAGGAAGGAAGGAAGGGAGGGGAAAGGAGGAAGAAAAGAGAGAGAGAGAGAGAGGGAGGGAGGGAGGGAGGAAAAAAAGAAAGGGGGAGAGAGAGAGAGGGAGGGAGGGAGGGAAGAAAGGAAGCAAAGAAAAGAAAGAGGAAGATACCATTGCAGATTGGTTAAGCAATAAGGAAGTACAAAGTAACAGCTTGTGACACTTGTGGCTTTATTCCCTGAAGACTACTTAATCACTGATTTTCTAAACGAGTGATCTATTATATGAGATTATCAACCAAAAGAAATATAGCAAAGAGAAATGCTTACTTTCTGATAAATTGTTAAAACGACTGTTGTTAACAAGAAAGATCATATGCTAAGAAAAAGAATTCTCTCAAACTAAGTTTAAGTAAACTTTTTTTTTTGCAACAAATGTCTGGAGTCCATTTCTAATTTCTCTCTCTCTTTTCTTCCTCCTTTCCCCTCCC
This sequence comes from Delphinapterus leucas, assembly GCF_059928025.1. Lineage (NCBI taxonomy): Eukaryota > Metazoa > Chordata > Mammalia > Artiodactyla > Monodontidae > Delphinapterus > Delphinapterus leucas. The sequence goes on from NC_143134.1 coordinate 111,252,283, forward strand.
TCCCTTCCTTCCTTCTTTCCTTTCACTGTTAATCAGACAAGATTTCAGATCCTTTTTCACTTGTTTTTTTTTGGGGGGTGGGCGGGTCTCACCATGCTAAAACTGGCCTTCACCTGTGTTTCACTAGATGGTTCAGCTTAAGACTTTACATTCACTTTTATTTAAGTAATAGGGAAAAGGGTATGCTTTTTAAAAAAATTAATTAATTAATGCACAAGTTAAACAATGATTAATGCACAGAAAAGTACTTTACTAGGCTGCAAAGCTTTTGTAGCAACTCAATATCATTATTTGTTACTGTCTCTATTTCTGACAATCTTGTGTTTCACCTGTTGCACCAGCTGAAATGGCCCTCAGTTGGGCGTATTCTATTTGTCCTTAAACGCCACCCTGGCTAATGTATAAAATTACTCATCTGACTCATAACACTACGTCTTCTTTCCTGGCAACAATCCACTGTACAGATCAATTAAGCTAACAAAAAAATGAAAGTGAAATTAAAATGAACAGTCATAGTAGTATGTGAGGATATGCTTTGGTCTTTCAAATAAAATACATACTTTCTACTACAAAAAGAATCAAGAAGAACACCAAAGAGGGCAGTACACAGACCTACCGTATGGACAGAAAAACAATGACTACAAGTCAGGAAAGAGAGTGAAGGTGGCAGGGGAAAAAAGAGGCATTAAAACTAACAGGAGTTATGGGGACTTCCCTGGTGGTCCAGTGGTTAGGACTCCATGCTTCCACTGCAGGGGGCACAGGTTTAACCCCTGGTTGGGGAACTAAGATCCCGCATGCCAGGTGGTGTGGCCAAAAAAACAATCAAACAAACAAAAAAACAAAAAAAACTAACAGGGGTTAGAAGGATATAATAGGGCACAATCTACTTTTAGCATACTATTTTGCCATGATAGAAAGCACTTCCAAAAAGGAGAGATCTTGGTTTGAATTCCAGCTAACTAGTATTTCCAAGCTCTGTGACTACTGAGCAAACAACTTAACCTCATCTCAAACTCAGGTTCTTTGTAAAATGGGGTGATACTACTAATTCAGAATGGAAAGGATTAGCGGTAGTGAAGAATTACAAAGATTGTCAGTAGCATTCCAATAAGTAAATAGGTATTCAAAATATAAAAATGAAAAGAACAGCTAATATTTAGAAGGCCTACTTATGCCAGGCATTCTAAGTACTTCACATATGTTATCATTTAATCCTTGTAATAACCCTGTGAGGTAGATGCTATTATTATGCCCATTTTACAGATGAGGAAATTGAGACACATCCCAAGGTCACACAATAAGTAAGTTGTAGAAAAATTATTCAAACCTGGCTCCAGAGCTGATAGTTTCCACATAACAATAATTCTTCAGTTCGCTTGAACAAAAGTTCTTTTTCAGCTTGACGTAATTATGCTTGTGTCCCTCCAAAAAGCTAACCTCTAAAAGCTACAGAACTCTGGTCTACATATAGTACATTTCTGCCACTCCACTACCCATGTGTAAATCATTCCACAATTATGGGTCTTCATTTCCTCAAAATGAAATGCTACCACCCTGGGTTATTAAACTTTTTAAAACAGCATACAAGACAGTTTGCCTAAAAGCCTTTTCTTCCCGGTATAGACTGCATCTATCAAGACATAGTTGGTTATACAAAAGGAGACAAAAAAGATTTCATGTCAAGCAGGTATTGTACTTTAGGCCATTTTTGTGGCTAGTGACTATGGTGGTAGGTCTGGGAAAGAATTCCTAACTTCCCTTTTCTGGTTATGCTACTGGATAGGAGGAAGAGGTAACTAGAGATGAACAAGGCAGTTTCTGGCTTCATACTGTATGTGGTCTAGTTGTAAATTATAATACAGTGCTTTGAATCTGCCATTCACATTCAAAGGTTTTTCTGACAGCATCATTCCCAGAAATAAAGAATGTACTATTTAGGAGTATTCATTTATTCTATAAACACTTCCTGAGGTTCCAGTACATGTTAGTAATTAATCTAGGTGCTGGGGAGACAGTGGTTTAAAAAAAAGAAAACAGAAAGAGAGACAAATACAAACATCCCTGCCCTTGTGGAACTTACATTCTAGTGGTGGTGGGCAGGGAGGATTTATGCCTCAATTCAGTTCAGCTTTTTATTGAGTACTTACTATGTGCTGAATGCTGAACACTATCCTAGGTAGGTAGATGTTAGACAGTACAAACCGCAATAAGACATAGCCTATGAGCTACTTGAGAACAGGTTATAGAGGAGTCAGTTACATTAACAAGTAATACTTAAAACAAGAATCCTTAAAAAGCAAGTAATCAAAAAATATGTACAGTAATATTAGAATGTATAAGGTAAAACAGTATGGGAGGCTGCATGGATGATGTTTCTCAAGGACAAATAAGTTTCTCAGGTAAAAGAAAGGGATATGGTAGACTAGACATCTGTCATTCTTTTTGGCATCCTGCTAATTCCTTCGTATTCTGGGAAATTCTCCATCTTTTAAGGCTTGCTATCCCACCACAAAGGTTCACAATGCCAGATTATTGTTTTCCCTGCCTCCCCTACATCCAGGGCATGAGCAAGTGACTGAGGCCCCAGTAAGCACAAGCACCCTCACCTGGCTTGTAATTAGAAACTAATGATCCTAAGGAATGAGCATGAGGCCCTTCTCTGGTGGCAGAGGGGGTGATGGCTGCAGTATGACAAGTGGCAGTAGAGCATCTAGTGCTCAATGGTGATGGCAGTGGCATATTCAGTGCACCTCTCTGTGTATGACTGGGCCTTATCTCTAGCTCCATGTCCTGAACTTGGTTCCCCTGGAGATTCTGTGAACTCTTTAACAATCTTTTAGTAAAGTCCATTTCTGATTAAATCAACAAGCATTCATTTCTGCTTTAAGGCCTGTATTAAAACTGAAGAGAAGGGCATTCCAGGCTGAGGGAGGAGCAGAAGCAAAGTATACGAGAGGCCAGTTAGCTTAGTGATTAAGAGAGGAGCCTCTCAGGCTACAGAGATCTAAATTTGAATCAAGGTTCTACATTTTACTAGCTGTGAGACCTAATTCAATGTATTTAAACTCTCAAACCTCAACTCCTGCTTAGTAAAATGGAGATAATAATACATATTTATTATAGGTTCTTTTGAGAATTAAACAAGGTGATGATAATTCATTTAAAGCTCTTAGTACCTCACACAGAGTAAAACCTCCACAGATAATTGTTTTATTAGTAATATTGATGATGTAATAACCATGATATTTTGGGGTAGATACAAGCAATCTGATTCTGTTGGAGTTTAAAGCACAAGGAGAGGGGTGGTAGGAAATGAGGACAGAGGCAGGTTACAGAGAAGTTTTAAATCACATTGGGAAACTTGAGCATTACGCACTGGGGTCACTCATGGTGAACACACAGGAGAATTATCTTAAAGTATAAATATTGTATTAAATTATTAACTAGGAGACTGATGTGACCAGGTTTTGCGCTATATGTGTATTCTCCACAGCTATAGTTATATAGTTCCACTTGACCACAGTACTTGTGCACTTGCAGGATGTAATAATATATTATACATTGTTACTGTTGAGTCCTGATGCCATACAAACTGAAGTTATTTGATTCTAAATCAAATCCTCCAACATTGTGTATATCATCTGTCAATATGTTTGCAACTGGATCAGAAGAGGTTGGTTCTATACTTGAAATAATAGCTTCTCCTTGTCTGATCTGAGAGACAATTAGCCCTTCAGTGAGAAGGGAAGTTTATAAAATGGGGAGGGGGAATGCCTCCTCGGGTGACTGGCAGAAGTATGAATCACATCTGCAAGTCTGAGATTCTTCTATGACTTATATAATCAAATATCACCTGCCACTTTTTACAACGTGTTGTTGTGCACAAGCATCTTCATCTAGAGTCCATATTAAGTTAAAGATGAAAGGTTTTATTGTCAAGTCAAGAACAATCAATACTATCATTTTGCAGTGTGTGGTATTTCTTGCCAAATGCTAATAAGCATCACATTGTCTCTGTTAGCCCCGATCCTTCTGGCGCTGAGTAGACAATCTCATAGTTACTGTTCGGTTCTGCTTTACATTTACATGTAGTCTACCTGCTTACCCTCAGCTAATTTCTACCATTATCTCCTCTCCCTACCTCCACTCCACACCCATATCTACCTCTGAGAAACACTCTTTGATTTAATTTTGATTTTCACAGCAGCTACTGAAATCAAACCTGAGTCAAAACTGTGTAATTCAGAACAAGCGCTGAGAAGGACAATGTATGGGCTTGCTGGTGGAGGCTCTGGGAGGCTAGGGAAGGCAACAAAAATGGAACCCAAAATGTGCTCTGTAACCACTGAATGCTTCATTTCATTTTCTGCTACTCCCATCTGCTTTGGCAACGCAGCACAGTTTAGTCAAAAGAAAAAAAAAGCAAAACACAGACTTTTAAGTCAGCCAGAGCTGGGTTTGAATTCTAGGTCAACACTCAAGAACCCTGTTAGGTTGGTACTATTATACTCATGTTACTGACAACAGTATAGTAGCCCAGGGAGATTATGTGACTTGCCCTGTGTCTGTGCATGTAACAGGTCTCATTTTATAGTTAGAGAAACTAAGTCACAGAGCCATTAAAAAAAAATGTGCTCCGGAACTTACAAAGTGAATGAAAAGAAAGACGAATTTATTTCTTCTGACTGCTATTCCACTGATTAGCTGGACCATTCAGCCCTGCCTTTGTGGACAAGTTGAAGCAACAAACTAACTTAAAAACTAAAACCAGTTGAACAGGATAGGTTTGTAGGCAATACACCAACAATTCAGTATAATAATAAATACCCAACAGCTAGCTTGCTTTGTGGTTTTGGTACACTTTATAACCATTCACTCACCCACACAACATCAAGGGATGGTGGGGCTACCTTGTTAAAGCAGTTCATATAGAACAGGTAACCAAAACACGCTGTAGAGTTATAAGGAATATAAAGTCAAAAGAGAAATCTACAGCAAAAAAAGCCCAATGCCTTCCTCTGATCAAGCCTCAATACAGATATAAAACAGGATAAACACGTTGGAATACGAAGCATTCCATCTTTTCCCTCATTATTACCATTAACCCTTCCCAAACTGCCATTTCATCCCTATAAACAGCAGATAGGGCTGAAGAGAACCTAAAAAAGCTACTCGGTTCATGCAATTTCCTTCAGAGGAGACAACTTTCCCTAGAATATGTTTAAATGAATTTCATTTTTAAAGACCATTTCTAAAATTAAAAGGACCTAGGGCTTCCCTGGTGGCACAGTGTTTGAGAGTCCGCCTAACGATGCAGGGGACACGGGTTCGTGCCCCGGTCTGGGAAGATCCCAGATGCCGCGGAGCGGCTGGGCCCGTGAGCCATGGCTGCTGAGCCTGCGCGTCCGGAGCCTGTGCTCCGCAACGGGAGAGGCCACAACAGTGAGAGGCCCGCGTACCGCAAAAAAAATAAATAAAAAATTAAAAGGAACTAGAGAATATGATGTTCTCCTTACAATTAACAGTGTTACTCATAACCTCTTCTTTTTGCTCACATACATCAAATAAAAACTATAGATTTTTGGGCTTCCCTGGTGGCACAGTGGTTGGGAACCCGTCTGCCAATGCAGGGGACACGGGTTCGAGCCCTGGTCCGGGAAGATCCCACATGCCATGGAGCAACTGGCCCTGTGCGTCACAACTACTGAGCCTGCTCTCTAGAGCCCCGAGCCACAACTACTGAGCCCTCGTGCCACAACTACTGAAGCCCGTGCGCCTAGAGCCCGTGCTCTGCAACAAGAGAAGCCACTGCAATGAGAAGCCTGCGCAGCACAACGAAGAGTAGCCCCTGCTCACTGCAACTAGAGGGGGCCCATGTGCAGCAATGAAGACCCAATGCAGCCAAAAATAATAATAATAAATAAAATAAATATTTTAAAAAACTATAGATTTTAAAAAATAAACAATAAAAATCTAATAAGATCCCTGGTAATATGCCAGTTTCTAGGAAGCATGCAAGACTGAAACAAGTTTCCAAAATCAGTTATTTAAAGAGTGTAAAATCTACTAAATAAAGGTTATTTAACGTTCTCCAGCCAGGTTGAAAACATTCCTACCCCTTATCATTTTCCCTGTGACTAGGCAGAATACATTCCTTTTTCCAACTGAATATACTTCCCCTTCCCTAAGAGCTTAGCTGTCTCCCTGGCAAGGATATCATATAGAACAGCTGTTGTATTACCAGTATAAAAGCAATCCCATCCGATCTAATTGAAAAACATATGGATAGACTGAAACCAAACTTTTGGGAGCTCTGTATCTTTAAAGGAAGAGATAACCAAAGACCATCTATTGGTAAAGCCTGTGAACAATGTCATGAATTCAAATTCTGCACAATTTAAACAAGATCTATTTCAAAAACCTACTTTAATTAACTTTTAAGTTCATGCTTTAAATTCCCTAGACAGAATGAAATGGATAAAGAATCAGCTCTGTTTTCAGCCTCTGCTAAGATCTTAGTTAAACCTTCCCTAAAAGTACCAAATCTTAGATGTGTCTTCACTACCCTGATTTGTCAGGTGTCAGGAACAGTTTCCTTTCTTGGGTATTGTCTTCAGCAATCTCCTTTCTTCAGAACCACAACTCACTGAGACTAAGCAAATATCTCTGATGCAGATCAAAACTGGTGAGTCAATCGCAGAAATTAGAAAGTGGCCCGGGGTAATATCACCTGAGTTGATCTCATGTAAGTGGAGGCTTATCAAGCTTAACATAACTTTTTATTCATTTTTTATGTTATTCATTTATATTTATGACTGTAAAATTAAAATTGGATACATTCATTGAAAAAAAAACTTGGAAAATCCAAAGAAACACAGAGAAGGAAATTAAAAAGACCCATAATCCCATCACTTAGCTTTAGCCACTTAATATTTTGGTGTATTTCTCTCCTTCTATGTATACTGCTACTTAACATAATGTAAGCATTTTAATAGATGCATAATAGTTCAGAGATTACCATAATTTCTTTATCATAGAATTTTAGAGTAGAAAAATTCCTATTTCAAATATCTCTACTGAAAAAAACAAACCCAATATATAAACCAGATGAGAGTGGAGCTGATTAAAGTGTGGGCGGTGATGCGGGGGTGTGAGGTGAGGGTGGGGGTGGAGGGCCCAGAAGTAGACCCACTTGGCCTCCTGAGTCCCTATACTGGCTCCCAAACACATCTAAGGAACCCTGGCTTCCCAAATAATACAGTTTAGAAACAACAAATCTAGCCTCTTTCATTATACAGATGAAATTACTTGCCCAAGATTTCAGAACCAGTAAGAGAGCTGTGAAAGACCTTAGGGTCCCATGTCTTACATACAAGGGCTCTGCTTTTCCAACTTTAGCTACTTTTTCTACAAAAGGCATCAGATGTGCATCTGTATATTGCTGTTCTTCCTTTAAGAAAAATAGAAGGGACAAAGTTATGTAACAAAAAATGAATAATTAATGTAATTTGCTAGATCTCAAAGAACTCCACTTACCTAAGTAGGTTCTCATACTATTCCTATGAGTAATGGAGAAAAGGAGAAAAGTTCATTTCTAAACTAAGGAAAAGGCCATGAGATTACATTATTTTCCTCAAGAATACACTACACATCTAGTGTAGCTACAAACCACTCCTTCTTCTTCACTCATTCAATCCTTAAATTTTTATTCAGAATCTATTTTGGGCTGGATGCTGGGGATACAATTGTGAACAGAACAAACAGAAGTCCCTGCCCTCATGGACTTCGTAAGCCTGACAGCTTGAGCAAGCTGCTTTCTCTTTCTGAACCTCAGTATTTGCCACCCATAAAGTAAGGATAATAATACTTAACTACTGCTTTGTCTAAGAATTAAATAACATGATGTAAGTAAAAAAAAAAAAATCCTGGTAGGTAATTAGGCATATAATAGGTGCTCAGTTAACATTAATTACCTTTCCTCCCAGAGCGTTAAATATTAGATTGGTAATGAGAGGTGAGAAAGTACCAAGTTCCTTTGATACTCACACTGATTTGAGGCAACAGAACAAGTATGTTAAAATAATCCCAAACAGATTCCTACACTAGAAGAGAAGTAAATAATATTTCCATCTGAAGAAATGAAATTTACATGAGTTCTCCCAATCAAGTTCTGTAGTTTGCGTTGCTACCTCCATCACCATTTACGTTCAATTATTACTGGGCTCTTTCCATAACATTCAGCCCCATATAGTACTTAGGAAATAAAATATAAAGTAAGCAATCCTCTTCCCAAAATGCTATTTTTCCATCCCGTAAATATGGGCAGCTAAACCAGTCAAAGATTTACATTCAACAAAATAAACTTAAAGGACAACAGTTTGGGACTTCCCTGGTGGCACAGTGGTTAAGTATCCGCCTGCCAACACAGGGGACACAGATTCAATCCCTGGCTGGGGAAGATCCCACATGCCACGGAGCAACTAAGCCCGTGCGCCACAACTACTAAGCCTGACCTCTAGAACCCGTGAGCCACAACTACTGAGCCCACGTGCCACAACTACAGAAGCCCATGGGCCTAGAGCCCATGCTCCGCAACATGAGAAGCCACCGCAATGAGAAGTCTGCGCACAGCAAAGAGTAGCCCCCGCTGGCGGCAACTAGAGAAAGCCCATGCGCAGCAATGAAGACCCAATGCAGACAAAAAAATAAATAAATAAAATAAAAAGGAAAAGAAAAGACAACAGTTTGATTTCTTTTTTTTTTTTTTGGCCACACCATGCGGCTTGTGGGATCTTAGTTCCCCAAGACAACAGTTTGAAATACAAAATACCAAATGTGAAACCCACCAAAAACCTATAAAGTTTTGGTCTATATTCACCAACATAAGTACCAACAGAGGTCAGAACCTGAGGTTTTACTGACTCATATAATACCCAGAAATCTACAAAATATAGATGCCAAAGTCTCGGAGATTCTAAGAGCACCTTGTAAACTGTAAAGCACTGCACACTTGTTAATTATTAGAAGCACTCTGTTCACTATTGACTTTAATTAGATTTCTACAGGGGAAATTCTGTCATTCAAAAGATCTAATATTTGCTTCTCAACCAAATTAAACCTTTTATATTGCTATTTAGCCCAAATACACCTACCCAACAAAAACAGCTCATATTATTCATAAATAGAAAAAGAAATTTGCTACTTATTCAAAGTACTGGATTTTTTTTTTTTTGGAGGCAGATAATTTCTGTTATGGCAGGTTTTTTTTTTCTGTATTGTTCCTCAGGAGAAGGAAAAAAAACAAAAAACAAAAACAAAAGCTGGTCAATAAAGAAGATCCAGAACAAAAAGAAAATCTTTTCTTTCATTTTTTTCTAAAAGAAAGAATTAATACCATATCCTGAATATTGTATAAACTATGACATTTTCTTATCAAGTGGGCTTAATAATCTAAATTAAACAGACTTTAAAAACAAATTCATAGGGACAAAGTCAAAGTCACAAAGAAAGACAGGTTTTGTTCTGAGTGCAAAGTGTTCAACCCTGTGCACCCTGTTACCAGAACGTCTTCAAGGACCTTTTGTTCCCCTGGAAAGACCTCTTGGAAGAATTAGGCTTTGAGGAGGCATTGAAGGAGGACAAATGGGAAATTGTTAAGTAGAGAGGATAATTTGGTTCCTTAAAGAACATGAAAGAATGGATGGGTCCAAGAATAAGAGACAGGAGTAAGAAGAACATACAGAGGAGCTTAAAGTGAAAAAAAATGAGCAAGGAGAACAGAAGATTTTATTTTAATGAAGAAAAAGTAATAGGGAAAGATTTTTCAGACAGTAATACTTATCTGTGGAACAGTGGCATTACTAGAGGGATTATTCTGACACACATTTATCACATGTACTTAAATAGATACAGTTAAAAAGAGCTGAGTAAACCTTTACTGTGATTCAAACACACATGTATCCAGACATAATCTTTATCTTTTTCATGACAATTTTTAAAATATCTCCCTTCAAAGTTACCAGTGCAGTTAGGGTAGTTGTTTCTAGTGAAAAACAGATAAACCAAAACGCATACTTGAAAAAAAGACTAAGTGACCAAGAAGAGATACCTATAACATAATCTCAACATTAGTATTAAAGATGTTTATATTATATGTAAAGAAAACAAACAAAAATAAAGATCAAGGCAAAAAGCATGAATTAAAGCTATTTTTAACTAAAAATATCATCTAACACTGTCTTTCAGCCAAACAGATCTTATATTTCTATTCTCTTCTGATCTATTAAGTGCCCTAGAGCAGTAATCTCTCTACCCATAATCTACCCATCAGTAAAAACAGCACCATGATACTTTTCTTCTATTCTTTTTATAAGGGTGCCAAGATGTCTGGGAGTTAATATATACATGCTTAGCAATGCTGAGATGAAAAGTAATGCTCACTTTAATTTTATGGATCTTTATAAAAAATCAAGATAAAAAGACCTAGTTAGATTATTTCAATGTGTAAATTTTCAACCAGCCAGAAGGCTTCCTGGGGACATAATTCAGTAGATTTGAAACTAATGCTTTAGAGTTTAACTGTGCTGTTCCAGAAACTAATCAGACTAAGGAATTCCTGCAGAAAGCTAGGCACTCAGGCCAGGAATAAGATAGAGTGAATTTGAGTAGTCCCTGGGCCTAGCCCTAAAAAGACTACAGACAATCCTCCCTATCACAGACCATATTAGAACCTAATCAAAGGAAGAGTTAGAGCTATAATTGTACAACATTGTAAAACAGAAATTTTGAGGAGGTGACTAAATAGCACACAAGAGAATGAAGAGAGTAAATGCCAAAGAACAGGTGAAAAATGTTCAGACTAGTATCCAAGGGCAAATATTTTTAGCAAAATGGTTTCCTTCTCTTATCCTCTATGTAACTATTTCTTTAAATGCCAATAATATGGATTCTGGAACCACAAAGGCTGGGCTTGAATCTAGGCTCCACCATAGCTGGGCTTCCCTGAGTCTCAGTTTCCTTATCTATAAAATGAAGATAGTAATAGTACCTAACTCAATTATACCTAACTGTTGTGAGGATTAAGTAAGGTAACATATGTAAGGCACTTAGAACAGTACCTGTAGCATAGTAAGTACTAAATGTGTTTGCAATTACTATTACAGTGGTGCACAGTCCCTCAGACCTGATGTAAATACCAGAAGATCCAAAAAACCAAAAATTTTTCTGTTATTCATTTGGCAGCAAAACCTGACCTGAACAAATGCAAGGCTATTTATAGCTTTTTTAAAAACCCACTCAGTGTGAATATACATGCATTTTACTGCAAGTATCTTCATGTGTTTGATTACAGGATGCTGCCCTAGACTACACTGGGGTGTATTTATTAACTTCCTAAAATCTGAAAAATTCTAAATTCTGAAATACACCCAGCCCCACAGGTTTCTGATAAAAGATTATGAACATACCTTATCTTTGAAGCCTGAACAATTTCTATTTCCTTAAAATGAATGGTATCTTCTTAAATAACCATAAGCAAATGACACCCTGAACCTAGCTGTACAGAATTTTAGGATGAAGAAAATGTTTCCCAGTACAGGTAGGAGGGCCCTGAATTCCGAGAATGCTCCTTTCAAATAAAATCCATTCACAATATTTTATTTACATGCCATAGTAGTCAGAGCTTTCAAACTCTAAATTCTAGGACTTGCTTGAAAAAAAGCCTATTCTCTTAACTTAGATCACAAATAAATGATTGAGGCTCATTTCGGGGGCATTCATGTGCCCTGAATCATGTGTACCAAATCATCACAGAACTTTACAGCTGGAAGAGACCCTTGAGAACTAATCTAAATCATTATTCCTTCCCTTCCAAACTGTTTTATCATCCATAAATGTACTCTCCCCTATGAGGTAAGAACAAACTGCCCTAACTTGTCCTTAGACTCTGTCTATAGGAACACCCTGTAGGTGAATGTGAATAAACTGGGTGGGGTACATTGACAGACTCGGGATCCAAAATGATGGGTTGAATCTAACACAATAAATCTTACATGCTTGGCAAATGTCTCAGTTTACACTTAAGAAAATAACAAGAGTTTCCAAGTGCAGAATGAAGAAAGACTCATCTACTCCATGTTTTTTTTTTTTAAAAGAAGACTTAACTATCTTAATGGACTCAATGAGTCAACTACATAATGTGGCTGCTAAAAAAGCTACTGTGATTAGGAACTAACTACATCAACAGTGGTACAGCAACCAGAAAGAACAAGGTAACCGCCCTCTCTGCTATGAGCTGGTTAGAGCACATCTGGAGCAATACGTTCAGCTCTGTGTTCAACACTCCAGGAGAGACACAGAAAAACTGAAAAAGTCCAGAAGAGGGGTAACCAGGATAGTAAGGGAATGTGAAACCATTTCACATAACAGTTGAGGGAGCTGAAGTTATTTAGTCCAGACTCAGAGGGAACATGATCACTGTCTGCAGATCCCTGAAGAACTGTCATGGCCCAGAGAGAGCTGACTTGTTCTGTATGGCCCCAAAGGGCAGAGCCAGAATCAGCTGGTGTTAACCACAGTGAGAAATATTTCAGCTAAGTCCACAGAAGTGTTTCTTGCAATGTAGAGCCACGTTAGGACACAGTGGCTTCTAAAGTCTTATCTAGCCCTGAAGGTCCATAATTTTAAAAATCAAACATTTGTCATCTCTTCGGTCTCTTACTGTTGATAACTATTATTCTCTAGTATCACAGCTTCTGCCTTCACCCTTCTTAAAATGTCCTACCCAGCCAACCAATCAGTCAAATGTTTTGCCAGGTCTGTGGGAGGAAAATGCTTGCTTGCTGGGCAATTAGTTTCAGTTTGCAGATCAGTGTCTCTACAAACAAAAGACAGCCCTAATTGAGGGGCAGGCAAGAGCTCTGAGCTAGACCTCCTTGAAAGAAATTCTTATTAATTCAAATAGCAGCTAGAAGACCCATCTAAACACGTAATATATTATCTATGGTGTTCAGTCCTTACAGGAACATTAAAATAAAACACCCTGTACCCGTCTTCCCAAATGCCAGAGAATCCAACTTTACCAACCTAACTAGGTCTCTCAAATTCAGTTAGAAGTTTTCCTTCTGTCAAAGAGATGCGTTTACTGTTTGAAGTAGACTAAAACCCATGCTCAGATAGAAAGGCCATACTCGATTACATTACTGTAAAGCTAAAATTGCCCATCAGTAGGCCCACAGAGGCAGTTCAGCTTCTGAGAACTAGACATGGGCAATCCACAGTGAATTCACAGAAAACTACAAGCTATGAAAAATTTAAAACGCAGGAGAGCTACAAAAATTGGACATCCTTCTAAAACTTCTGTTGCTCAAAGACCATCATAGACATAGATATATGGTAGTCTATGGAAGTTACTAAAAGCCTTGAACAGCTCAGATGGCAAATATTACTCAATCCAGCTTTACTTCTCCTGAAATTGATCTGGAGTCTACAAAACTCCAGCCAAAGTATTAGAGAATATAATATATACGTGATGGACTGAACAAGAACACATTCTTCCCTGTGCTTTTTAAAGTGAAGCCCAGAAGCAATCTAAGTGTCCATAAACAAGGGATTGGTTAAATAAGTTATGGTATATACTTACAATGAAAAATGCAACTGCTGAAAAGAATAAGGTAGACCTTAGGTACTAACATGAAAAAAACAGTCCATGATACATAGTTAACTGGATACAGCAAGTCGCAAAACTCTACGACTTGCTATAACCATATATAATTAATATATGTAACATATATAATTATTTCATTTTGAGTTTTTAAAACCTATTTTTAAAAACCCTGTGTTTATGTTCATATATGCCTAGAAAAATGTCTGAGAAAAGATCAAACTGCTAACAGTAGTGACCTTTAGGAACTGACTGGAACTGGGAGGCAGTAAAGGAGTGACTTTCACTCTTTCCTTTGTAGACTTCTGGTTCTTTGTTTTTCGCAAGTAAAGGTTACGTTTGCGGACAAATGCTGTATGAGTCCCCCTGTATGAGGAACCTGGAGTAGGCAAATTCACTGAGACAGGAAGTAGAATGGTTGTTGCCAGGAATTAGGGCGATGGGGGTGGGAAGTTATTGTTTAATGAATACAGAGTTTAAGTTGGGGAAGATAAAAAAGTCCTGAAGATGGATGGTAGTGATGGCTGTACAACTTGAATGTACTTAATACCACTAAATTGTACACTTAAAAATGGTTAAAATGGTAAATTTTATGTTATGTATATTTTATCACAATGAAAAAGTAACTTAAAAAGGAAAAAGTTACCTTTGTGATTTAAAAATAACAGTACAAAAATTATTAAGGTAAAATAACATCAATTACACAGACATTATATACTAACCATTCAAAATAAGCAATCTTCCTACATAAACACTACGGTGTGCTTCAAACTTCGGAAAATCTAATTCATCCTCTTCTACTATATTTTACTAAAACAAATAAAAATCACCACAAGTCTCTACTAGGTTTCTCAAATGCTTTCTATCCCACAAAAAAAAAAAAAAAAAAAAAAGAAGAAGACCTAGTCATAAGGATAGCTAACACACCCACCCACAGTGTGTTGCTCTGCACGGGGAACGGTTGTTCTAAGCTTTATAAATGTACTAAATTATTTAATTTTCACAACAATCCTATGAGCTAAGTACTATTATTATCTTCATTTCTCAGATGAAGAGAGGTTAAGCGACCTGCCCAAGTTTACACAGCTAATAAAGGGCAGAACTACGATTCAAACCTAAGAATGGACTCCAGAGTCCATACTCTCAACCTCTATGCTTCCCGTCTCTCAGTAATATATCCATCTCTCTATAGGAAGAGGCCAAAAAAGGCTACAGTCAAAATCCAGCTAGTTAGCACAGCCCTTGAAGCTGGAAGAAATACAAACTTGGCTTTTTATGGGTGAATAATCTGCATTCCTTCTTATGTCAATGCCAAGCTCCAATCCAAGATGTGACTGTATTAAGGCTCATAATCATGTGGGAAAACTCTCTACAAATTCAATTATAGTCCAAAGTCCATACCTGACTCCACAGTAAATCACTGAGCCTAAGAATTAGGTCAGAGATCCATTAATATAAATACAGCTAGCCAAAATGGTTTGGACAAATCAAACCCCAACTCAAAGCAAAGGAATTCAGAAACTCTTGACTAACATCTTGACAAGGTAGGTTTTATTTGTTTAGTTCAAGGCCCACTTTAGATCTCAAGGGGGAAAGAACAGAAGTTGTCTCTAACTTTGCTTGAAGACTTCAATCAGCAGGAAGAAGAGCTATATTTTCTACAGGGACTCAGACAGAAATTGGCTTTTATTAGCATCAGCAAAACTGAACATTCCCCTTAAGGGGGAAAAACCCCAGCATTCCTGCTTAAAATGTGTATTTGTCCAAACATATTGACCTTGTAATTGAAGAAGGGAAAAAAAAAATGGTGCAAGGAAGGAATTTAACCTAATTTATAAATGTGCTCAACCTAGATACACACCTGCCCCAAATGACCTACTGAATCTATTTATTTGCAGAGAAAACATGGATTACAATGTCTTTTTTTTGGCCTCAAGTGGTCTGTACTACTGTTTGTAAACAAAATCCTCTCAATATCTTTTCCACCTGTCACATGCACATCTGATATTTATATAAACAAGGAGAAATGAACAAGGAAAGTGGAGCTGTAGGAGGAATCCCTTAGACTCAGTTTTTGACCAGTTGGTTTCAGGAGGTACTGGGCTGGCTTTCAAACTTCCCCAGATCACCCAGGCGGAGAGGCAAGGTGAGCGAACCGAACGCAAAAGTTTGCGCCCATTCAGCCTGTCTGACAAAGGCCAGAGAGCCCTGTTTGGAAGGAGGTGCGATGCCTTTCCACGCAGCAGCCGCCCCCCTCCCGAGGACGCACAGCCCAAGGGGGGGACAAAAGACATTCCAGATTGGGGGCTGGGGGGCAGGCTAGCTGGAGCTTGCACCTCCCCTTGAGAGTCGAAATCTGGGGAACCTTTGGGGCAAGAAATGATCCATTCCAGCCAAGAGCCCAACGCTAGAGGCCAGGGCTGGGGAAAGGCACTGACAGCCGCTGGGAGGGTCCGGCGGGCGAGGAAGCGCTGAGACTCACCTGGGGGAGGCGGGGAGGGGGCCTCGGTGGCAGGTGGGGTGGGCGGGACGCTGCTGCTGCTGCCGCCGCCGGGGAGAATGGAAGTCGGGATCGGGGGAGTGGTGGGCGCCGGCACCGTGGTCGCTACTGGGGTGGTCGCCGCTGGGCCAGTGGTCGTCGAGAGGGTGGTGGGCGCGGGTCTGGTCGTCGCCCGAGCGGTGGTCCCAGCACGTTCCACCGCAGGAGGTGTGATCGGCGAGGGGCCGAGCGGCGCCCGAAAGGTGGTCGGAGGGGGTTCGGCCCTGGCCCGAGAAGGGGTGGTAGCCAGGGGCTGGGCTGAAGAGGACGCAGCCAGGGGTCGGTGGACGGTAGCGTTCGGGGGTCCGGTCCTCGGGGCCTGGGCCGTGGGAGCCATGGCCTTAGAGAAAGAGTGACTGGGCTCGCCCCCCAGCCCCGGGCCCGGCGACGCGTCCACCTGCCCCGTGGCCCCGCCGCCACCGGTGACATTCCCCGCTGAGGTTGCTGAGGCGGCGGCGGCGGCGGCGGCGGCGCACAACAGGGCGAGGCCGCCCAGGCTCGGCAGGCTCCTCATGGCGCGCTCGGCTTCGCCATTCATTCATTCAGTCAGTCGGTCGGTCAGTCATCTTCTCCTCCCTGCACTCGGACCAGGGAAGCCGCCGCAGCCGCCACCACCACCGGGCGCACCATCGCCACCTCCCTCTGACAGGCGGCCGGCCCCGCGGGCGGGCCCCAGCGCGGAGGGAGAGACCGGGCCGTGCGAGGACAGCCCGCCCTCACCGATTGGCAGCCTGACCCGACCAATGGGAGGCCACGCTAACTCACGTGACCCACCCGCTTCCCGGCCTCTTTGTGGCCCCGCGGGCCAATCAGAGAACGTCAAGGAGAGGGGGCGGTGCTAAGGCGGGAAGAGGGTGGTGCGAGCGCAGCACCAGCCGGTCCGGCTAGCGGCAGCCACGGCTTTGTCTGCCCAAGGAGTGGGGCGCGGGCCTCGGGCACCGGGCGCCACGGAGCAGACAAAGGACGCGCCCCACGCGGCAGAAGCCGGGCCAAGTCGCCTGCTCCACTGGGCGGCGAGCGCGACCCGGAGCGGGGATCGAGAGCTTCCCCGCCTTCTTGAACAATGGGGCGCCGGCGGCGCTCCCGGGCTCGGGTGGAGACGGAGCTGGAACCCCAGCGATGGGTGAGGGCGGCTGCAGCGAGGATGTGGAGCCCAGCATTCCCTCTGCTGCCCGAGAGCACCTGGCCTCGGCCCTGCGAGGTCTGCGCTGCATTCCCATTTCAGAGATGGGGAAACTGAGGTCCTTGTTGAGGACCTCACCGAACCAAGACCCACGCCCTCATCAGACACCTGCAGTGGGCCAGGCGCTGTGCCTGGCAGGACGGAGGTTCTAAGAGACCCGTCAGGAGCCGGAGGTGCAAGCTTCCTGCGTGGGGAAGACAGGCTCACATGCACACTTCACCCTAAAACGCCGGGGAGAGTGGGATCGGATGGGGTTGAACCTCAGCTCCAAGTTTCCTGCTGAGTGGTTTTGCGGCCTGAGCGCAGTGTTCTCACCTCTAAAAAGGGGTAGATAGAAAGCTAACATCCCCAACGGCCCCATCCCCCTCTTACAGAGCTGATGTGAGAATTAAGTAATGAATTGAAAGGGCTTAACGCAGTGCCTGGCCCACAGTAAACCCTCATTTATGCTTACTACTCTCAGTGTAGTGTTAAGACAAGACCCATGCCGCAGCCCTGCGTGTACCCAAAGCCGCCTGCCTCTTGGGGTGGGTCTGATAGCAGAGCTTAACCCTGGGTGACACTCAACCCTGTGTAAAGCTGGAATTCCGGTGCGCAGCCTCGCACCATCGCCCAGGATTCAGAGCTCGCTCAGGCGCTGCAGCCTCGGCTCAGCAGCTTCTAGTGGCAGGCGGGCAGGGCGCGTTTGTCATCTGACAGGGCTTAATCCCAGCCCCACCGCCAACCCATTCCTGGCCTCCCCTGCGTGATGCTCGCTTTGTGTATGGCTTCCCATTAGTCACTGGCCTCCAACAAGAACGGGGCGATGAGATTTGCATGCGAACCCGTGTATATGTGAATTTAAAATGCACTTCTTTACCTGCATGAGGAGTCGGTGGGGAGAGGATAGTTTTGTGCTTGTGTAATGAAAACATAAACATGTTTGTGAGTCTGTGTGTATGAGTATTATGTGTATTTGTATGAGCTTATGAGTATGGGAGCTAGTATCTTTTTTGCGTATTGTATGTTTTAAGTATCTGCATGTGTGCTGATGTGTGTTTTATGTGTATTTTCTGTGTGTCTTTGCATTTGTGAGTACCTATGAGTGTGTCTTGGTAGGTCCATGTATATATGTAAGGGGAGGGGGCAAACTGGGAGGGCTGTGTATGGGTTCTGGTTTCAGAACCATTCAGAATTCAGAATTCTGGTTTCAGACCAATATTTAGGAAGCACAAATCAAGATTCTGTTTTTACTTCTTGGGGAAGGGAGGGGATAGGTCATGCCTCTTACCCATATTCTTTTGCTGAATCTTTCTAGCCCTTCAAACCCCAACCCAAATACCATATCCTCTAAGAGACTCTTCTGGATCTCTGAGTGGGAATTAATCTCCCCCTCCCCATTTTCCCACTGCCGTTTGTTTGTTCATTGATTATAGCCCTGACCTATCAATCTATCTCTCCCCTGCCTCTTCCTAAAAGGATTAAGGATGGCTTTCAGAAATACATACAACAGGATAAATAGAACTGCCCACGTGATTTTATTACTTCTCACAGGCTTGCATCAGCGGGAATACTAGAACTTGTGATTTCTGTGTCTGTCTCTCCCATTAGGCTGTTCTCTCTGTTCTCAGTGCTTAGCAAGGGGTAATATGTGTGAGCATTGACCCATGCTGGTTAAATTGAATTAACTTGAAAAGAGATCCTGTGGTGTCCTGGGAAGAGCTTGTATCTTTAGCGTCAGACAGATCTGGGTCATGATTCTGCCAGCTGTGCGACCTTGAAAGAAACCTTTCACCGCTCTGAGCCTCAGTTTCCTCATCTATAAAATGGGACCAATGAATTCTGTCTCACTTAGTTGAGCTGAGGCCTGAAGAGAATGTTTTTACAGAGCCTGGCACACAGAAGTTGTCCGATCTGTGGAGGCTCATTTCATTTATACCAGTACTAACTTTGAGTCTTGTTGGCCTAAGGACCACAACCAGAAACAACTTCCCCATCAGGTGACATGGCCTGACAGTCACCCTACCAGATACCCCAAGTGATAGCTGAAAAATGCTGGGTTGGCCCTAAGCTGTGCTATATCAGAGATTCAATGGCACTAGGAGAGAAAAGCTGATGCAGCTTCTTTGCCTGAAGAATCACAGAGAAAAGACTAGAAGCCCTTGCCAAAGTAATCCAGGCCAGCTCCCTGCCTCAGACAGGGATCACCCCCGCCATGGGTTCTAAAATGAGTTAATTACCCTGTAATAAGTATAGAAAATGTTGAATTTTTTGGAAAGGTGATTTAAGTGTATTAACGTTGATCCACTCAACATTTAATCCTTAAATTTCCTGTTCTGCCTTTATCTCTAAAGTGCAAGATAATGCTTTTGTTTGTTTCTTAGGAATAATATTTTATTTTTGTGTTTAAAAATTGGAAATGCTCCAAATATCCAAATCAGAGAAAGTTGTTATTAAATCTCTTCAATTTAATCATATAAAGTCATTGTAAGGGTGGCTATGAAGACATTATAGTGAATATTAATAATCGACCATTGAGCTCTTACTACATGCTAGACATTATACTAAGAGCTATACATTAATTCTTTTGTTTAATCCTAAGAACAACCCCAGGAAGTAGGTACTATTATTATCCCTATTTTACAGCTAAGGAAACTAGGCCACAGGGAGGTTAAGCAACTTGCCCAAGGTCACTTAGTAAATGATAGAGCCAGAAATCAAACTGAGGCTGGCTGGCTCTAGCTGGCACCCTTAACAACTCTGCTGTAAAGGGAAAATGCTTATGAAATAATTTTAAGAAAAGAGAAAATAAAAATTAGAGCTATGACTCTCTGTGTAACAGAATGTCATTTGGTACTTTTCCTGTGGCTCCAGAATTGCAGCTAAGGCCCAGGGCTCTAAAGAGAGCTGTCAACCCATCCATGGCATCCGGGGCCTCTGGACTTAATGAGGGGTGGTGAGGAGGCACAGAGCAGCAGGGGGCAGAGAGGGCTGATTCCTCTTTGTATCTTCGGCACCTAGCACAGTGGCAAATACAGAGAAGTGAATTGTATGTTGAGCTAAACAAGGCCTTATGATGTGGCAGACACCGTTCCAGGAGTTTTGCATTCATGACCCATTTATTCCCCAAAGGTAGGACTATCATCTGTACTTGAAAGGAGGAGAAAAGGAGCCTCTGAGAGGTTAAGGGACTTGCCCAACATCTGCCCAGCTCCAAAATCCAGGCCATTTACATAGCTACTATGCCTTGCACATAGTAGGAGCTCAGTGAACACAAAGAAAGAACAGGTATACACCAAATTTAACCCTCCTGCTAGAGCAGCATTTAAGAAAAGAGAAGCTTTGAGAGTAAGGAAAGAAGGCATAATAATATAATCAGCAAAATAACTTCATCTCCAGATTTCAATAAAACACAGAAACTTTCCCCTTTCTGGTTTCATTGAAACAGCAGTGCCGACATGGACTATTTCTTTTTTTTTTTTTTAACATCTTTATTGGAGTATAATTGCTTTACAATGGTGTGTTAGTCGCTGCTGTATAACAAAGTGAATCAGCTGTACGTATACATATATCCCCATATCCCCTCCCTCTTGCGTCTCCCTCCCACCCTCCCTATCCCACCCCTCTAGGTGGTCACAAAGCACCGAGCTGATCTCCCTGTGCTACGTGGCTGCTTCCCACTAGCTATCTATTTTACATTTGGGAGTGTATATATGTCCATGCCACTCTCTCACTTCGTCCCAGCTTACCCTTCCCCCTCCCCACGTCCTCAAGTCCATTCTCTATGTCTGTGTCATGGACTATTTCTAACCCTGCCAGAGCCTGGGCTCCTATAAGATGTGGCCAGATGCAGACAACTTTAGTTATTGGGGCCACTATTAGCAAAGCCTGCTCAGCAGAGTCACAGAAAGAGAAATACAAACGGCTAAGCCACACAAAGCACTGTGTATTCAACTTAAGTCATCAAAGATTTGCAAGCTGAGACAATAAGTTACCATTTTTTTAACCTATTGATTTGGCAAGAATTTTTTAAAACTGGTAATACTTGTTGCTGGCAAGGGAATGCCTCACATAACTGATGAGAATGTAAAATGTAAATGATATGTAAAATGTAAATGATATGTAAAATGTAAAATGATACCACCTTTCCAGGAAGCCTTAAAAGTGTTTGTACTCTTTGACTCGTTATTTCCACTTTAAAGAATCCATTCAAGAGAAATAAACAATTAGATGTAAATAAAGCTTTATGTATGAAAATGTTCATCAGAGTGTTATGGATAATAATGAAAATTAGAAAAATCTAAACAGATAACAGGGAATTCCCTGGCGGTCCAGTGATTAGCACTCCACGCTCTCCCTGTCGAGGGCCCGGGTTCATTTCCTGATCTGGGAACTAAGATCCCACAAGCCAAGTGGCTCGGCCAAAACATAAAAAAATAAACAGATAACGGTAAGGAGAGGTTAAATACTTTGTGCTGTTATGCCCTCCCTATGTTGGAACACTATACATCCATAAAAACTGATATTCATGGGGGCTTCCCTGGTGGCGCAGTGGTTGAGACTCTGCCTGCCAACGCAGGGGACACGGGTTCGTAGCCCTGGTCTGGGAAGATCCCACATGCCGCGGAGCGGCTGGGGCCGTGAAAACCACAACTACTGAGCCTGCGCGTCTGGAGCCTGTGCTCCGCAACAAGAGAGGCCGCGACAGTGAGAGGCCCGCGTACCGCGATGAAGAGGGGCCCCCGCTCGCCACTAGAGAAAGCCCTCGCACAGAAACGAAGACCCAACACAGCCAAAAATAAATAAATAAATTTATTTAAAAAAAACAAAAACAAAAAACCCCCTGATATTCATGAAGGAAATGCTTGCAATATAAAATTGTGGAAAAAATAGGTCATACACCTCTGAGAATAGCCAAAATCCAAAACCCTGACGACACTAAATACAGGAGAGGATGTGGAGCGGGAGGTACTCTCGCTCACTGCTGGCGGGATGCAAAATGGTGCAGCCACTTTGGAAGACGCTTCGCCGGATTCTCACAAAACTGAACATGCTCTAAACATACGATCCAGCAATTGTTTTCTTTGGTATTTACCCAATGGAGTTGAACACTTGTGTTCATACCGAAACCTGTACGAGGATGTTTACGGCAGCTTTATTCATAACTGCCCAAACTTGGAAGCAGCCAAGATGCCCTTCAGTAGGTGAATGGATAAACTGTGGTGCATCCAGACAATGGAATATTATTCGGCACTAAAAAGAAATGAGCTATCAAGCCATGAAAGGACATAGAGGAAACTTAAATGAGTATTACAGAGTGAAAGAAGCTGATTTGAAAAGTCTATATAGGGGCTTCCCTGCTGGCGCAGTGGTTGAGAGTCCGCCTGCCGATGCAGGGGACATGGGTTCATGCCCCGGTCCGGGAAGATCCCACAAGCCGCGGAGCGGCTGGGCCCGTGAGCCATGGCTGCTGAGCCTGCGCGTCCGGAGCCTGTGCTCTGCAACGGGAGAGGCCACAACAGTGAGAGGCCCGCGTACTGCAAAAAAAAAAAAAAAGAAAGAAAAGAAAAGTCTATATACTGTATGACTCCAACTACATGACATCCTGGAAAAGGCAAAACTATGAAGACAGTTAAAAGTTCAGTGGTTGCCAGGGTGCGGTGGGGCGAGGAGGGATGAATAAGTGGGGCACAGAGGATTTTTATGACAAACAAAACTATTCTGAATGATATTATAATGATGTATACATGTCGTTATATATTTCTCCAAACCCATAGAATTTACAACAGCAAGAGTAAACCATAATGGACTGAGTGAATATGATGTGTCAGTGTAGGTTCATCAAGTTTAACAAGTGTACCGCTCTCTCTTAATAGTGAGGGAGGTTATGCATGTGTGGGGCAGGGGATATATGGGAAATCTCTATACCTTCTCAATTTTGCTGTGAACCAAAAACTGCAATAAAAAAATAGTTTTATTAAAAAATAGGTTACATGGTTATTTGTACTATGATCTCAATTATGTAAAATAATATGCAAATATATATTCATATATTACTATATTCATATATTGTTTTACATAGTATAAATGATACATGAATATATTATTAATTATATGAATATATTATTAATTATATATAGTATTAACTATATATTAATATGAATATAACATTTTATATATACATAAAATAAAAGAATAAAAGGGAATATACCAAAACATTAACAATCTCTGTCTCTGAATGATTGTATTATGGGTATTTACATTTTTTTCTCCTTCATACTTTTTCACATTTTTCTTTTTTTTTTTTTTTTTTTTTCAGTAAGCACATATTACTTAAATAATCAGAAATAACCCACAATAGAACTCATTTGGATCTGGGGATATGTCTGCCAACCACATCCTGGATCTGCCTCCATGGTATCTCTTCTCAAGATGATGAGGAAGAGAAAGTTTTAAGTTGTAAACTCACATTAACTGCAAAGTGCCTTCCCCAAGGAAGCTAAATGTTGAAATCCTGCTTCAAAGTCCTTCTGATGCTAAAATAAGCTCAGAAAAGCATTTGCTGCAGTTCTTGGAGATCCACTGAAGGACGTCATTCACAGTGGGCACCAAATCAAACCCTCACTCGTCATCAGCACTGGCTGCAGAGCAAGGAATTGGAACCATCTAGAGGAGGAATGGGGTCAGAGCTTCACAGATAACTCTTTCCCTTAGGTTGCTATAATTATAATACAGGGGATTACTGACAGGTGCAGAACACACAAAGCTTTCCCAATCATTGTCTTGTTTGAGCTTTGCAACCACTCTGGAGAGAAGGTGGTGGTGGTATTGGTAGTAGTAGTAGTAGTGTAATAATAATAGTGACTAACATTTACTGAGCACTTATTATATGCCAGACATCCATGCAAAACACTTCATGCACATTATCCCTTTTAATCTTATACTGTGAGGTAGGAGTGATTATCCCCACTTTATAGGTCAGTAAACTATTGCTTAAAGAATTCAAATGACTTGCCCAAGGTCACCAAACTAATAAATGGAAGAACTAGGATTCATAGCCATTTTTTTAGTCCTCAGGTCCAGAGTGATTTCCACAACTGCTTACTGAACTTCCTCAACTTTAATTTTTATTGCTATTGTTATTAGGAGAGACAGTGCAGCAGTAAAGAGTGCCTGGCTCGAGGAGCAACTAAGCCCATGCAGCACAACTACTGAGGCTGTGCTCTAGAGCCCACGAGCCACAACTACTGAAGCCCACATGCCACAACTACTGAAGTTCATATGCCACAACTACTGAAACCTGCACGCCTAGGGCCTGTGCTCCACAACAAGAGAAGCCACCGCAATGAGAAGCCCTCGCACCACAACAAAGAGGAGCCCCTACTCGCTGCAAATAGAGAAATCCCACACACAGCAACGGAAGGCCCAATGCAGCCATAAATAAATAAATAAATAAATAAATAAAATCTAAAAAAAAAAGAGTGCCTGGCTCAATCCTGGTCTTTCTAGCTGTATAACTTTGGACAAGTCACTTTAGCTCCGTGTTTCAACGTCCTCCTCTGAAGAATGAGGATCATAATATCTATCTCGCAGGTCGAGGTCAAACAAAGCAATGTATACAAAATGTTGAGCTAAAACCTGCCCCAGAGTAAACACTCAGGAGACATTGGAACATATCTGATTTTCCTAAACCTTGTCTTTTCACATAGTGGGTCAAGGCCAGGAGAATACAATGAACTTGGGGGTCAATGCCCAGTATTCATACTCCCCATGACCTCGGCCCTCTTGAAGAGCCTCCTTCACTGGAGTGAGTACCTGTCAGTGGAATGTATACCTAGTATCTAGGGCTAGGAGAGTGGCAGGAGTACACACCTGGCTCCCCGGGTGTCCCTGAGAAACCCAGGCTTTTGGGACTAAGATGCTCTTTGTTGAATTATTTTAAGGTAGCCATGTTGATTTCATGCTGACTTCTGAGGGCTGGAAGATAAGGAAACCCAGTCCTAGTGGGGAGCAAATGTTTCCTGAAAAAAGCCAAAGAAAGAGCAAATATCAGAGCTGGAAGAGGACTCGGGAATTAGCCCCTCCAAACCTGTCCTTGGACCAGTGATAAACCAAGATCCAGAGAGGAAAGGGCCTTGACCAGATTCCATGCTGCACATTAGTGACAGAGCCGGGGTCAGATCCAAACCCTCTGCCTCTCAGGCCACCAACAGACCCAAATCTTTCCTCACAAAGGTGGCAGCTGAGGGCCAGCGAGGGACAGAGTGTCTGCTGGCTGGGAAATCCAGGCCCTTCCCACCCACATCACTGCCCTTCTGGCTTCTGGTCCAGGGCTTTTTATGTCACCAGGCTCCCTCAACAGGAACTTTCCTCCCGGAATCAAAGAAATGGTACCCTGCTGTCAGCTCTTTACCAATGGCCAAGGCAGTATTTTAAATGATAACAATAATCAAGGTCCGATCTCAGGCAGTATTTGAGACCTCAAAAATCTGCCAAATTAGGCCACATGAAACTAAAGGAACTAGAAACAACATCTTTCCCATTCCATCAGGCCTAAATTAGAACAGCTCTGAAGAGGACCCTGGGAGATCGGGCCAGCTCTCAGGCCTGTGGGTTTGATTTTCTTCCTCAAGCAGTCACTGCACTTTTCTTGTGATCATTGGGTATTTATTAGGTGTGTGTGATGCCTCAATGCAGCCTGGAATTCGGAACTGATTGTAATCCTTAGCCACATACAGGCACCTCTTTAGAGATAGGAACTTTGGAATCTCTGCCATCGGGTCCCATGTTGTAGAATTAGTCTATGAATCAGCCAAGCTGGGTTCCCAACCCAGAGTCTATCTCCCCTCAAGGTGAAATAGTCTAGCGGGAAGAGTTCATAATCTAGGGCCTGGCTACGCTACTTCCAGTCTATGTGACTAGGGCAAGAATCCATCTCTCTAAGCTTCAGTTTTGACATCTGTAAAGTGAGCATATAATGCCTGGTCTATTCATTGTGCTGCTAGGAGGATTTAATCCATTCATTCATTTATTCATTCATTCATTCAGCAGAAATGTATTAAACACTGATCGAGAGATACCCTAGTGAACAACACAAGAAAAGGGAGAGTACCTTGCATTCATGGTGCTTACAATATATCAAGTGAGATAACCAATTAACATATAAACAGGTAAATAAGCAAGGTATTTACAGCTTATGATAAATACTACAAGGGAGATAAAAGGGTGCTGTGACACAGAGAAACTGGGAAACATTCCCTTAGGGTGGTCAAGGAAAGCATCTCTGAGGATGTAGCATTCAATCCGAAATCAAAAGAAGCTGGTTCTGCAAAAACCACAAGGAACAGCAAGTGCAAGGCCATGAGGTGGGAAAGGGTCTGAAAGGAGGCCAGAACACACAAAGCATATTGAGGGAGAGTGTATTAAGTGGTATGAAATAAGATGGGAGCTGGAAATGTAGAGCTTTGTAGCCATGTAAGTAGGTTGGATTTTCTTCTAAGAGCAGTTTGAAGTCCAGGGAGAATTTTCAGGAGGAGATGGAGGTGGATCAGAGGACGGCAAGGGTGGGAGCACAGTGAGAAGGCTGAGTGGTCCAGGTGCGAGAAGGTGGTGGCCTGCATGGGCCTAGAGAAGATTCAGGATCAATTTTAGATGTGGGGTGTCAAGACTTGCTATTGGGTTGGGTGTGGCGTGGGAGAAAGAAAGAAAACAAGAATGATTTCTAGATGGGGAAATCAATAGGATCACTCATTGCACAATCATCAATGAAGCACGCAGATCTGCGTGACCCTATGCTTGGTGTTGTGGACAAAGACAGGGATGAAGAACATAGCTTACACAGGGAGGTAGACCGGAAAATAGGCAAATGCATGCATTTAAATAAGTTTAGTAGATGTTGGAGAACATCTAACTCTGCTAAGGGAAAAGGATCAAAGAGGTCTTCCGGGCTTCCCTGGTGGCGCAGTGGTTGAGAGTCCGCCTGCCGATGCAGGGGACACGGGTTTGTGCACCGGTCCAGGAAGATCCCGTTTGCCGCGGAGCGGCTGGGCCCGTGAGCCATGGCCGCTGGGCCTGCGCGTCTGGAGCCTGTGCTCTGCAACGGGAGAGGCCATGACAGTGAGAGGCCCGCGTACCCAAAAAAAAAAAAAAAAAGAGAGGTCTTCCTAGGGGAGAGGAATTTGAGATGAGTCTTGAAGGAAGAAGAGAAATGAGGAGGAGAAGGGCTCTGGGGTCATGGAACAGAGCTCTGAAATAGCAACAACAAAAACAACAATAATAGTAATGGTAGGTGATATTTGTAAAGCCCTAACAATGTGCTAGGAACTGTTGTAAGTGCAAGTTAAGGGAATTCCCTGGTGGTCCAGTTGTTAGGACTGTGCACTCTCACTGCCAAGGGCCCGGGTTCAATCCCTGGTCAAGGAACTAAGATCCCACAAGCCAAGTGACACAGCCAAAAACAAACAAACAAAAAAAAACCCTTATAAAAAATGGGTGTAAGTTAACTTATTTAATCGTCACATAAGAACTCTGTGTGGTAGATACTATTATAATCATGTCCACATCATGAATGAGGAGACTGAGGCACACTTAACCCCTGTTCTATCACTTGCCCAAGGCTACACCATCTCAAACCAGGCTTCAGTCTCATGCAGTTTGGCTCCAGAGGTCAGGGTTCCACCACCACAAAAACTGCCTCTCCCTGGGAGAGCACTGCATGTTAAGGGGTTGACAAGTGCAGAAAGTATAGGGCGTAGGAAGGTAGAAGTGGATGGAAGGGGAGATAAATGACCTGAAAGTATTTTGCAAACTAGTAAGTACTGTCCCCCAGCGGATGATCACCACTGTGATTAAACAGTGTGAGAGACAAAGGTTTCTCAGCAGTGTCTCTGGATTATTGGCCTTGGGGGACTGTGGCTGCTTGGGGGGCTGCCCAAAGAGAGGGGATCTTAGGAGAGGATGGGCTGAAGTGAATCCTACCCTGAGTTGGGAAGCAGTAGGTGTGGGTTCCAGCCCCAGTTCTGCCCCTGACTTATTACATGGTTTCAAGTGAGTCACTTTTCAGCCTGGTCTTCAGTTTCCCCATCTGGAAAACAGAAGGAAGGAGGAGTGGGGATTCCAAGGGCCTGTCCAGTCTTCACATTTTGAACAATTGCTGTTGCAATTGGTGCCCTGCTTCTTGACTAGACAAAAAAGGAATGTCTGCTTGGAGCCCTTTACCAAAGCAAAAATGACAGCTCAGATGGGAGTGGCACCTTCCAGAAAGCAGGACCCACACTAGATGAGAAGCCTATGACATGTTTCCTGAGTCCACAGATCTCTGAGTTAAACCCCTCTCATCCCTCCTGTCCCCGCCAGGATGCTGGTTTCCAACACCCTGCCCAGCCCAAATCCAGCCCATTCCTATCCTTTTTAATCTTCCAGGGGTGGGTCTGAGAAGCACAGACAGCATTTTAGACAGTATATTTCTGAGAACGCAGCCAGAAGATGCTTTTACATCCTAGGGGGTCTTGTTTGGAGTCTTCTGCCAACCAAACCCTCGGGGCTTTTTTGCCTGTGCTGCTCCAGGCTCCATCTGTGTGATTGGTTTGGGTCCACTGCCCTGGAGTAAAAAGTATTCATCTGGATGCAGCATGGCATCTTTCTCTTCATGTCTTGGGATCTCCATAGTGAGAACAGATTCACAGGCCTGCAAGAGAACCTTTTCCATCAAAGCGATGCAATCCAATGCTGTCTTGCTGACGTAGAATTTTGTAAACTGTAAAGCACATTCATACATTATTAATTCACATATTATTCCTTTTGTACCTCATAAAATTCCTGAACTAGTTTGGACAGGGGTAGGGTTGCAAGATAAAATACAAGACGCCAGTCAAATTTGAATTTCAGATAAACCATGAATAATTTTTTTACCATACCACAAATATTGTACGGGGCATACCTATACTAAAATATTATTCATTGTTTATCTGAAATTCAAATTGTTGCGAAGTCTAACAACACTGGACAGGGAACATTAACCCCATTTTGCAGGACTGGGGCTCAGTGGGGTGAAAGTATTTATCCAGACTCCCTGAGAGCATGGACTATGTCTGATTCATTTGTAAAATTTTAGTATTCATTTATTTTGTAGTATTCATTTATTTTATATTCTCATAAAACCAGTGTATCAGTTCCTTTAGTGGTGATCTGAAAGATTTATGTACCATGAAAAGTTTTGGGCTTCCCTGATGGCGCAGCGGTTGAGAATCTGCCTGCCAATGCAGGGGACACGGGTTCGAGCCCTGGTCTGGGAGGATCCCACATGCCGCGGAGCAACTAGGCCCGTGAGCCACAACTACTGAGCCTGCGTGTCTGGAGGCTGTGCTCCGCAACAAGAGAGGCTGTGACAGTGAGAGGCCCCGTGCACCGAGATGAAGAGTGGCACCCGCTCGCCGCAACTAGAGAAAGCCCTTGCACAGAAACGAAGACCGAACACAGCCAAAAATAAATACATAAATTTTTAAAAAGTCTTTTCCTCTGAGAATCTAACCCCTGTGTTTGCATAGGTATGTGTATTACACAAAGCATTAAAAAGGTAATGGTTCATTTTTAATCCCCAATTCCCAGCCTGGAGTTAGCTCAGAGAAGATACTTGGGAAATGTTTACTCAGCGACTGGGTTTTCTGAGCCTCTCACTCTCCCTGTAAGAACCCTACAGGGTGAAAGAAAGAGCTGGCTCAGGACAGAGAATGGTCCCAGGAACCCAGTACTAGGCTTTCCTGTTCTTCCAAAGTGGTTGTGCCTAAGATTAATTCAGATGAATTTCAGGAAAGCAGAATGAAACTATAAAACATCATGAAATCAACACAGGGCATGATGAAAAGTCTTTTCACATCCCCTTTCCACTCCAGGTGCAGGAACACAGGGAGGCTGCCACACCCAGGGAGGTCTTGGGATAAAGGCCACCCAAGGAGTCCCTACACTGTCAGTGACAGAGGCACAAAGTCCCTCTCCTGGTGTGGAGAAAAGGGAACCTCCTACACTGGTGGTAGAAATGTAAGTTGGTGCAGCCACTATGGAAAACAGTATGAAGGTTCCTCAGAAAACTAAAAATAGAGCTACCATATGATCTAGCTATCCCACTCCTGGGCATATACCTGGACAAAACTATAATTCAAAAACATACATGCACCCCTATGTCCATAGCAGCACTATTCACAATAGCCAAGACATGGAGACAACCTAAATGTCCATGGACAGATGAATGGATAAAGAAGATGTGGTGCATATATACAATGGAATGCTGCTCAGCCATAAAAAAAAAAACAAAATAATGTCATTTGCAGCAACATGGATGCAACTAGAGATTATCATACTAAGTGAAGTGAGTCAGAAAGGGAAAGACAAATACCATATGATATCACTTATAAGAGGAATCTTAAAAAAGGATATAAATGAACCTATCTAAAAAACAGAAACAAACTCACAGGCATAGAGAACAGACTTGTGGTTGCCAAGGGTAGCGGGGGAGAAGGAGAGGGATGGACTGGGGTTAGCAGATGCAAACTATTACATTTAGAATGGATAAACAACAAGGTCCTACTGTATAGCCCAGGGAACTATATCTAATCTCCTGGGATAAACCATAACAGAAAATAATATTAAAAAGAATGTATATATATATATATATATATATATATATATATATGTATAACTGAATCACTTTGCTGTATAGCAGAAATTAGTACAACATTGTAAATCAATTATACATCAATTAAAAATAGTTTTTTTTTAAATTCCCTCTCCTGCCCCTTGGATGAGTAGCCCTGTCAGGGGCATTGGTGGGACAGCCTCCAGGGTGACTCTGGACCAGATTCAGCTCATCTCTCTCCTGATAGACATGCCGGGCTCTGCCCACTGAGAAGCTTGCATGCCAATGTCATCTGCCCAGCCAACGCTGTGACTAAACACAGACACTCGGAGAAGACTTGAGCTTCTGGTGATGGACGTCGGGGGTCTTGGTTCCTTGCCAGGCTGTCCGATAAGAAAGATGTCCTGCTGAAGAATTGGAGCCTGGCACAAGCCCTGGCCACAGGTCTGAGGTTTGCTGGGTGGCCTCCTGGAATGTTAGGATTCCAAGAGAGGCCCTTAGAAAGCATCTAGGTCTAATACAAATATTCTCATTTTTCCAGAAATACACACCAAGGCTCAGAGAGGGAAAGAACTTAGTCAAACTCACACAGTAACTTGGCAACAGAACCAAGTCTGGAACTCATATTTTTTCGAGGTGCTGCATTCCTGATTCAGTCGATCAGCTTTTCAGTGCAAAGCAAAGAGCAGGTGGGACAGATGTGGTTACTCACCAGTGCACTGGCGCTGTGGGTCACCGAACTTTAACCCTGGCACAAAATTAGCATCTTAATCCAGTCTGTCACTCCCTGAAGGCCCTGCAGGCCACAGGCGGAGGATTAGAAATAAACTCCTCTCGCCAAGGCCCTGAAATTGGAGATGAAATGGCTCACAAAGATCATCCGATCTAGTTCCCTCAGCAATGCTAAGTCCCCAGCATCCGTGTTGAGGCCAGTTCCAAGTACCTGTGAGCTCAGCGAGCTTGCAGGTTGGCAGGCAGGCCCCATGGACACAGAGGGTTGTGAATGGGCCGTGGAGGGATGGACCAGGTGTAAAGCTAGCCGAGGTAAGCAGCAGCATGTTCTTTCGGCCTCCCGCAGCTCTGTTCAAAAAAGTACAATTTACATCCACCTCAAGTCTGTCTCTATGAGCTTCTGCCCAGTGGGTCCAGTCTGCTGCTTCTTCAGGCTTGGGTAGAGGAGGTGGCCCAAGTCACCCCGTAAGTGAAACTACCAAGTTAGGCAGGAACCCTGATCTGCATGCCGTCCAGCCAGGGCTCTCTCCCGTGGTTTATCCCACTCAGGAGAAGAATGAGAAAACCGAATGAAGAAGGGCGGGGGCAGCTCTGCCTGGGGTTTTTGGACGGATTCGCCTGTATTTGCCAGCTCTCAGCAGAGAACAGAATAGCCTTTGACCCTGCCCTTGTGGAGCTGATGTTCTGGTTATGGAGTCAGACAGTATGTGGCTAAATAAATGAAAAAAATACTTTGAGGAAATGACAGTGCTAAGAAGAAGACATAGGCTGATAATGGGATAGTAAAAGGACCCAAGGGGCAGCATGACCTCTTGGGAAAGGTGCCCACTGAACTGAAGGTTGAATGAGGACAAGATGGTGAGCACGGGATGATCTAAGAAGAGGGAACGCGGCAGGCAAAGTCTCCGGGGCAGGAACAAGCTTAGTGTATCTGAGGAAGAGAAAAGCCAGGATAGAACATCGTGAATGATGGGAAGCGGGGGAGGAGATAAAATCTGAGAGGCGGTCGTGATCTGAGCCACAGCGTATTGCACTGGGCTTGGCTAAAGATTAAATCATGGTGCCAAGTCTACTGCCAGAGTAGCAGAGCCTCCACAGAGCAGGAATCGCAGCATCATTGTGAGGATAACTGTGAAGGCCAGGTGCTCACATGCAATGTGGCTGGGATGGGGTCACTGGAAAACTCCACTGGGACCTGCGGTTCTAGTCTAAAATCCAACAGGAAACATCCATCCCCGGGTTCTGTTGAAGCCCAACAACACTGAGGGGCCTTGTCTGCAACTCCCCTGGGGGCACTGCATTCCTGGGGGAGTCCCACAGGTCAGAGGCAGTAGAGAAGGAAGCCTAGGTTTTAAGAGATTTTGTGAAAGGCTGGACTCTGAGCTTCACCTGCTTCCTGGGGCCCTTTCTCTTGCTTTCAGGGGCTTCACTGGGACTCTTCACCTCCTTCCCCCATCAGCCTTGTTCTCAGAGCCAGAGATGATACAGTCGTTCACCCTGGGGTATAAATGGCACTGTGCCCTCTCCTGTGTTTTATCAAGAGTCAAAGTCCTGATCCAGAGGAATGCATCTGAAATTGTGTAATTTCAGTCATCAGCACTCCAAGGTTGGGGTGGGAGGGAGTCCTTGCTGAGTCAACAGGTTGATGGCAAGGCCCTGCCTGGAGCTTGGGCTCCTGACTCCAGGGTGGGTGCTGTGCTCCCTCCACCATGTTGCCTTGTTCTGGTAAAACATTGATTCCCACCCAAAACAGGCATTTGACTCTCTCGGGAATTCACGGGAAATTGTAGAGAGCGCCCAGCTCTGTGCTAACTGCCAAGGTACAATTCCAGCAGAGGTAGTTGAGGAGGTGGAGTAGCCCTGGATAGACTGAGGGTCTAAGGACCGGGATATCAGTTGAGGATGTTCTCACAGAAAAGAAAAATCCAGCCCCTTCCAGAAAATTCTGCCTGGCTCAGCAAATTGTCCTGTCACCTCATTGGCACTGCTTCTGCATTTTTTTCCCATTTCAGACTGGAAAGAACATGTGGGCAATCTCCACGCATTGGTTTTATCTTCCTTCAGGATGATCTAACCTTCAGGAAAGGCCAAGAAGCCCTATTCTTATCCTTTGCCTCCTTAATCTGCTTCCAGGAATTTATTCCAAGGGCGTACTTACAAAGATTGATTTAAAATCTTGCTTTGGACTTCCCTGGTGGCGCAGTGGTTAAGAATCCGCCTGCTAATGCAGGGGACACAGGTTCGAGCCCTGGTCTGGGAAGATCCCACATGCTGCGGAGCAAGTAAGCCTGTGCGCCACAACTACTGAGCCTGTGCTCTAAGAGAGCCCATGAGCCACAACTACTGAATCCCGTGCGCCTAGAGCCTGTGCTCCACAACAAAAGAAGCCACCACAGTGAGAAGCCTGCGTACCGCAACGAAGAGTAGCCCCCGCTCGCCGCAACTAGAGAAAGC
The DNA here is from genome assembly GCF_059928025.1 of Delphinapterus leucas. Taxonomy (NCBI): domain Eukaryota; kingdom Metazoa; phylum Chordata; class Mammalia; order Artiodactyla; family Monodontidae; genus Delphinapterus; species Delphinapterus leucas. The sequence goes on from NC_143134.1 coordinate 111,286,463, forward strand.
CTGCACGCAGCAAAGACCAAACACAGCCAAAAATAAATAAATAAATAAATAAATAAATAATTTTTAAAATCTTGTTTTAATAAAGGTTGATAGTATATATATAATAGCAGAAAGTTAGAACTACCCAGGCACCAAATGACAGGCAGATGAACAAACTCTGGCCCATTCACTTGAAGGAATACTATGAGAAGCTTAAAAATGATAAAGATAAATCTAGTCGAGACATGGAAAAATATATGTGAAGGAATGTCCAACGAAAATATTAGAAACCCAAACTGTACAAGTCTATCTTCCTTTTGTTTCTTTTTTTTTAAAACCTCCTCACTGTGCCCTTGAAAGGCCCTTGAAAGGCTACCTGTCTACTGTTCTAGTTTCCTCTTGTTAATGGCTGAATTCAGGGAGGCATTGCCCGGTGTGAACTGGGCCCCACGACTAGGGTTTTCTTCAAGGATGAAGAAAAACAGCCAGTACCAATTCCAATTTACTTTTTACCATCTCTAAGACTTGTCCTTTAATAAACAGTTAGCTCTCAGAATCTACAAGTTTCCCATCCTCGGATACAGAGAGCTGACTGGAGGTCTATAGATGAAAACCTGAAGAGCTCAAGAAAGATTTAAATAAAACTGAAATAAAGCCCATCTTCTTTTTCATGGGTACTTGTGTGCTTAGATAAGGTAAATAAAATAATCCCTGTGAAAATGCTTTCCAACTTGCGGAGCACAGGCTCCGGACGCACAGGCTCAGCAGCCATGGCTCACGGGCCCAGCCACTCCGCGGCATGTGGGATCTTCCCGGACCGTGGCACGAACCCGTGTCCCCTGCATGGGCAGGCGGACTCTCAACAACTGCGCCACCAGGGAAGCCCAATGCTTTCCTTTTAAATGTTATTCAATATAAAATTATTATTCCCTTTCTTCAAAGAGTAAAACATCACTTTAATAACTGCTAATTGCTCAATTCTGCATTAGGTGGTTGGGACAGAAAAATGATCGTTTGCTACCCAAGATTCAGAAGAGTGGGGATGGAGTCTTGACCAGGCCTCCCCTTCCCAGGTTACTCTGCGAGTTGGGTTACAGAGAAGAAATAGCGCATGCTCACACCCAAAGGATGGGAGGTCGCTTTCTCCGTCACACTTGTGCTGGACCTGGGGAAACTGCCCATCTGGCCCAAGCGGCCTGTCCTCCTAGAAAACTGCCTTGCTCCCTCAAGGAATAACCTTAACTGTATCAGTTAGGATTCTTAGCTGCAAACAACAAAAATCTACCCAGGATAGTTTAATAATAACAACTATTATTATTGTTATTTTCATCATTAGTGTCACAGCTGTTATATGCGGACACTTGCTAGGCCTGGTGGTAAGGGTTTTCAGTGCATTATTTCTTTTTATCTATAACTTTGAAAAGAAGGCAATTCCTCTCCGGTAAAAATGAAGTAATCGAGCTTTGGAAGAGTTGAGAAACTTGCCCCAAGGCCAGAGATTTAGTAAGTGGTGGAGATGGTTTTCAAAGCTAGAACAGACTACAGAGCTGGAGGTCTGCATTGCCAGGTCCTGCTCTCTCGACAACAAAGCTCCTTCTGGGCTTCAGCAAGAATCCACCAAAGTGGTGATGGGGCCTCCATCCTCTGGGGGCCTCTCCTGGCCTTCATACTTCAGGGCAATTTCCAGAGGGCTGGTTAGAGGTGGCTGTTGACATTCCCACCAGCAGGACCATGGAACCAGCTTTCCCAGCAGCCACATGAACTGGCAAGAAGCAGAAATGCTCTCATGGCCTCAGGAAACATCTGCAAGTCCTCAAGGAGGCAAGACCTGCTCCTTTATCCCCTTTCCAGAGGAGATAGCGGGCCTGTCCCATCTGTAGAGATTGGACAAACTTACTGCTTTTACTTTCCAGGCCGGGTTTCTGCAAATGGAACAATTCACTCCTACTACACTTTTAGGACTGGGCACTTGGAAGCAGACCCTGTACTGGGCAGTAGGGTCGCAGTTCTGAAATCAGAGTCACCAAATGCCTTCTAGGGCTCACAGGCAATGACGGAGACAGTGACAAGTAGCATTTGCAATTCAAGGTGATTGTTGCAGGAGAGGGGATGTGGGGAAAGTGGAAAAGTATGAACTTTGGAGTCAGAAAGACCCTTTCCTCACATCCTGGTAGTGTGACTTCAGGCAAATTTCCTAACCTCACTTAGGTTGTTTCTTCCTCTGAAAGAAATGTAAATAATTATATTTTTATTGCATAATTCCCATAAGAATGAAAAGGACAAAGTACATCAATACTTAAAACTGCCTAGCACATAGTGGGGTCTCACTGAATGATAATTACTAGTATTAATATTACTAGCATTATTGTAAAGGCTCTAGGAGGGGCAACTATAAATGGTGTTTTTAAGGAGACAACAACAGAAGAGACTTATAAGCTGGGTTTTGACAAGTAAGTAGGAGTCTGTTGAGTGGCTGGTGGGCAGGAAGAGTTTTCTAGTTAGAACAACAGCAAGAGCAGCTTCGTGAAGGAGCATGGAATGTTCAGGCAGCTAAGAGGACCAGTCAGGAACTACTGGAATATTCCCATCAAGAGATAAGGGCCTTGCCTCAGGCAAGATGAAGCTCTGAAATCCCCTTTCTACTGTTCTCAAATAAAGGGCCCTCATTGACTTAGTGTAAATTCATAGACCAGCATTCTTACAATCTGTGCTACCTTGAGGGAAGCAGCCTCCACGCCCCTGGCCGGCGGGTCTACAGAGAATAAATGAAGCTCAGAGCTTCCTCCAGGCATCCAAGCCTCCGGCTCACCTTCCCCGGAGTTATACAGGCTTGGGTTCGTTCCAGGTGGAGCCGCTCTCCTTGCTGTATAACCCTGGCAAGCCCCTCGTCTCTCTACCCTCTCAGTTGTGTTATCTGAAACGATGGGAATAATGACACAGTACGTAGAGGTCCTTACACACCATCTCAGCTCCCAGCACACAGCAGGTACCCTGCTTCCAAGAGCAAGGGGCTGCTCTGGCAGCTGAACTTATCGCAGAATCGGGGCAGGACCGACATAGTCCTGGGGAAGCCTCGCAATATCAAGCGCTACAGATAGAAAAAAAGACTTCCACCAAAATGGTATACTTTAGATATTGCTCTGCAACTTTGCTTTTTTCAATGAATAAGAGATCATGTCAATAGACATCTTCCTCATTCTTTTTTTAGCTGAGATAGAATTCACATCCCATAAAGTTCACTTATTTTTTATTTTATTTATTTATTTACTTACTTACTTATTTATGGCTGTGTTGGGTCTTCGTTGCTGCGCATGGGCTTTCTCTAGTTGCAGCGAGCAGGGGCTACTCTTTGTTGTGGTGCACTGGCTTCTCATTGTGGTGGCTTCTCCTGTTGCGGAGCACGGGTTCTAGGCACGTGGGCTTCAGTAGTTGTGGCACGCGGGCTCAGTAGTTGTGGCGCATGGGCTTAGTTGCTCCACGGCATGTGGGATCTTCCCAGACCAGGGATCGAACCTGTGTCCCTTGCGTCGGCAGGAGGATCGGCCACTGCGCCACCAGGGAAGTCCCAAGTTCACTAGTTTAAAGTGTACAATTCAGGGGGTTTTAGTATATTCACAAGGATATGGAACCATTACTACTATATAATTCCAGAACAATTTCATCATCCCCCAAAGAAACCCCATACCCATTAGCAATCATTCTCCATTCTTCCCTCCTACCGACCTCCAGTGACTACTTAGCTTGTTTTCTGTCTCTATGGATTTGCCTGTTCTGGAGATTTCATATAAATGGAATCATCTGAGGCCTTCTGCGTCTGACTTCCTTCACTTAGCGTAATGTTTTCACGGTTCATCCATGCTGTAGCATGTATCAGAACTTCGTTCCTTTCTATGGTTGAATGAGATCCCACGGTATGGGTATTATACCACATTTTGTCTATCTATTCATTATTTGATGGACATTTGGATTGTTTTTACTTTTGGGCTATTCTGAGTAATCCCCATTCTTTTTTTTTTTGCAGTACGCAGGCCTCTCACTGTTGTGGCCTCTCCCGTTGCGGAGCACAGGCTCCGGACGCGCAGGCCCAGCGGCATGGCTCACGGGCCCAGCCGCTCCGCGGCATGTGGGATCTTCCCGGACCGGGGCACGAACCCATGTCCCCTGCATCGGCAGGCGGACTCTCAACCACTGCGCCACCAGGGAAGCCCCCCATTCTTTTTAATGCATAGTGTTCTATTGATTGGATGTAACATAATTTATTTAAGCACTTCCTACTTAAGAATAGTTCTGGTCTTTCCCATCTGGGGCCGGTGCAAAATGCTAATGCAAAAAATGTTGCCACAACATCCTTCTGGTCTTCCATAACACGTAGTCAAAACTTACCCCATTTCCTAAGGAAATTATTCAACTGAAGCAAAAAGTTATGTTGACAAAGATATTAATCGAAGCAATTTTTGCAGTAACACAAATGGAACTACTTAAAGAGTCCACAATGAGGAGCTCTTTCGATAAATTCTATTATTTGATGAAATAATGTACAGTCAGTAAAAATGAGAATTATGAAGGCAATGGAGCAACAAGTGAATTGCTAATGATGATCTTAAATTTAAAAGAAAATACAACAGAATGCAAAATGGCATCCCTTGCCCACGCTGGTTCTCACAATAGCAAGACATGGGGCTGGGAAGCACACCCATGCCCTCTGTCCTCAAGTGTCCCGTCTCGGCCACATCACCATGACACACAGAAGCTGGGCTTCCTCTCTAAGGAGCAGACTGGGGATCACTGCCACCTTGCACTGCTGAGGGTGCCTTGAGAGGATCATTCAGCAGTGGAGGGGCAGCAGTCACAGTGCCTTCCCTAAATTTAAGATGCCAACTCCTTATGTTGGCAGAGGGTGGGTCATAGCTGGCTGTGTAACTGTGATGAGCATCACGGATCAAGGTCATCTTGGGGCTGTGGAACCAGTCATTCGTGGAGGTAATGGGTGACCTGCTGTGATGGGTACCCTCTGAACTTCCCATGTGCTATGCTGGAGTCTCTTGCCAGCATTCAGCATCTGGGACAAAGGCTGCCTTCTTAGAGTCCTGCTTGGCACTGTACTGTCCAGAGTAGTGATTGCAAATACATTCAACTGTAGCAGTTGTGAATGTATTCATGTGAATGTCTTTTTTTTTAATGTATGCTTTCTATTGTCATAATCATGTATAGTACAATCATTGCCATTAAAGTTACACAATGCAGCTACAGAACAGACTTGTGGTTGCCAAAGGGGAGGAGAGGTGGGGGAGGGATGGATTGGGAGTTTGGGATTAGCAGATGCAAACGATTATATATAGAATGGATAAACAACAAGGTCCTACTGTATAGCAGAGGGAACTATATTCAGTATGCTGTGATAAACCAGAATGGAGAAGAATGTACATATATGTATAACGGAATCACTGGGCAGAAATTAACACAACATTGTAAATCAACTATATTTGAATAAAATAAATTAAAAAAAAGAATATACAATGTAGCAAAACCAGCGATGAACACACAATCTTTAAAATATTAATGGGAAAAATTTAGCCCCAATGGAGGATGTTGGCTGTATGCTCGTAGTTGTGATTTTTGTGATTTTTTTTTTGTGATGGGTTCTATCAATACACTTAGATTATATTGATTATCTATTATGTCTTAGGTTGTAAGTTATAATAAATAGCAACAGATTACAGGTGTTATTTCTAAGCATTCTAAACTTAAAATATACTAAATATATAATTTTTGTGAAATCAAAGTTTATATGAAGGAATAGAAAAGACCAATATTTTATGGTATTCTGTAAAGTGCATAGTGACTTCCAATCAGCTCCATGCTCTGCTACTAGCCTCTACTCAGCTCCATGAACTGTGAAATGACCTCCAAAATCTCCCAAATCTTTGGCAGAGGTTTAAGGTTGTGTTTGTTAGGGTCACAGCTAAGCTGCTATAACAAAGAAATACTAAAATAGAGTGGCCCAAACGCGATGAAATTAATTTCTCCTAAAAACAGGTCGGCCAGTCTGGGCTGGTGAGGTGACTTTGCTATGGACAGGTAGGAGGTTCCCTGTTGCTCTGCCATCCCCTAGGGGGTCATTATTTGCTTAATCAAAGATGGGTTGCTACTCCTGGGAAAGAGGAAGGAGCCAGCATCTAAAATAAGGAGCTTAAGTTAGAGATGACTCAGAAAATGCATCCATTACTTCCTTTTATATCCTACTAGTCTGAACTTAATCATGGCCACATCCAGCTGCAAGGCTCAGAAATGGACTCTCTACTCTGCCCAAGAAGAGGGAGAGGAGGGATTTGGGAGAACAACTACGGATCGGCAGAAGAGATTTTTTTTTTTAATTAAAAAAATGTGTAACAAAGAATTATATCACTTCACACAACTGTTGACATTTCTCTATGGTTCCTTCCACACTTGATATGTACATATCGTTTTACAAAGTTGTAAAAACAGTGTCTATGCAATTTACGTTCTGCTAGAATAAAACGACATGATTAAAATAAATGATATACTATTTTTCATCTGTGATATTGGCAAAGATTTTTTTAAAACACAGTAGCCAACGATGGGGAAACGATGGAGAAATAGCCACTCTCAAATATTACTAATGAGGATGTAAATTTGTGCAACTTTTCTGGAGGGCAATTTGATGATACATCACAAAGGCTTTACAAACCTAAGGGGGAAAATTCAGAGATGTGTATACAGATTTGTATAAAAGGCTAGCCACCAAAGCCTTATTTATAGTGCTAAAAAACTGAACCAATATAAATAATCAACAGCAGGAAATTGTTTAAATGAATTATGACCCATACATCCGTACGATAGACTACCACACAGCCATTAGAATCATGATTTTGGTAAGTCAGAAAGACAAAGATAAATACCATACGATAACATTTAAATGTGGAATCTAAAATATGGCACAAATGAACCTATCTACAAGATAGAAACAGACCTACAGACGTAGAGAACAGACTTGTGGGTACCAAGAGGGAGGGGGAGTGAGGGAGGGTGGACTGGGAGTTTGGGGTTAGTAGATGCAAACTATTACATATAGAACGGATAAACAAGGTCATACTGTATAGCACAGGGAACTATAGTCAATATCCTGGGATAAACCATAAAGGTAAAGAATATATATATGTGTATTAGTGAGTCACTTTGCTGTACAGCAGAAATTAACACAACATGGTAAATCAACTACGCTTCCACAAAAAAAAAATTAAAAAAAGAAACTTTGAGATACCTAAAAAAAAAAGAATCATTCTTTTGTAGAACATTAATGATATGAAAATTATGATAATATATTAACTGAGAGAAACACATTGCAAAAGAGCATATGTGATCTGTGTTGATGAAAATAATCAATAAACAATCTACAATAGGAATAGAAAAGAGTTTTATTTGAGCCAAAGTGAGCACTATAGACAGAAGACAGCCTCTCAGATTACTCTGAGGAACTGCTCTGGAGAACCATGGTTTTCAGCACAGCTTTATGTCTTGTCAGAACAAGGAACATCAAACACATCAGGGGGACTTCCCTGGTGCTCCAGTGGTTAAGAATCCGCCTGCCAATGCAGGGGACACGGGTTCAATCCCTGGTTGGGGAACTAAGATCCCACATGCCGCAGGGCAACTAAGCCTGTGCGCTCTGGAGCCCACACGCCACAACTAGAGAGAAGCCCGCATGTCACAACGAAGAACCCACGTGCCACAACTAAGACCCGAGGCAGCCAATAAATAAAAATTTTTTTGTTTTTTTTACAGGTTTATTTCTGGACCCTTTATTGTGTTCCATTGATCTGTACATCTATCCCTCTGTCAATACCACATTGTCTTGATTATGGTTGCTTTGTAGTAAATTTTAAAATAGGAAACTTTGAGTGCTTCAACTTTCGTTTTTTTTTTTTTTTTTTTCCAAGACTGTTTTGGCTACTCTGGGTGCTTTGAGGTTCCATATTATTTTTAGGATCAGCTTGCTAATTTTACAGAGAATCCAAATAAATGTTAAAACAAACAAACAAAAAAAAACACGCCAGGGATATATTTCTTTCAAGGTTTCAAATAAAGCAGATCAGCGCATGCACAGCAAGTCAGGATGGCCTTGGCGCCCGGGAAGGGAGTCTTATTGTCGAAGGAGGACCGGCATTGGCGTCCCAGGAAGGAAGGCATTTAATCTTGATTTTTAACATGGACATTCTTTACTTCTGGTCAACGTGCCCTAATTAAAGCAGATGTACAATGTACAAACAGGCTGTTTTAGTTAGCAGAAAATTCAAGTTAACTCGTGTATAAGCCAGAATCACTTCCCCATCCCTCAAACTGTGAAAATTTCTTTTATCATCTAATTCCAATTTTTTTTCACTTAAAATTATCCAGAGTTATAAAAAGGGCTTGAAGAATATTCACCAAAATGTTAACAGCGGTTCTTGTGGGTGAGTGGTATAAGCAATGATGTTTACTTCCTTATTTCTTCTTTTTAGTACTTTTCAAATTTTTTGCAATGAATGTATGTTACGTTTATAATAAAGGGGTTATTTAAAACGCTGAATCAGACGTACAGAATCCTAACACATTAGAGCAGGATGGCTCCTCGGCAATAACTCCCTCAAATTTCTAAAAACAATTTCACCTCTGACAACTTAGTCCGTGTTGAGGCGAATACAAAACAAAACGTGTATGGAGGACTCAAAATAACTTAAAACACACACGCACACACTCCCCAAACTTCCAATACAACCAGTGCTAATGGGAAAATATACACTGGGAAAACAAACATTGACATTGGCAGAGACAGGAGATGAGAACTTCATTCATTCATTAAAAAACTATTTGTGAGCACCTGCTATATGACGTTTTTGACACACTAGATCCTGATAATCAATGATGAACAGATATGGTTCTTGCTCTTCTTGTCTTACAGTATTTAAAGTCTGCTAATGGTTGCCGAATGTCTATTATACACTATACATTTTCACAGAGATCTCTCTGTCATATTACACCAATAGTATTAATCCCCACTTATCGAGTTAGGGCCTAACTGTTATGCATGGTTACATAGGCACTATTTCTAATCTCACAGCAACCCTATGAAACAGCTATCATTAACCCCATTTTACAGATGAGAGAACTGAGAACCAGAGAGAAAAAGAGAATTGCTCAAGATTGCACAGATAATTAGTGGCAGAGCTGTTTTCCAATGCATGTCTCTCTGCCCTTAAGCCTAGGGTTCTGTAGCCTACCCAGAGCTTTTAGTAGCACCACTCATCCCAAAGCCTAAATAAAAGCCCAGGACTCAATAAATTTGGACCTAACCAGACTTACTGAATTTACTGAGATGGGGCCCAGGAATCTTCTGCTCTTTTTTTTTTTTAAATCAGTTGTCAGATTTATTTTGAAAGTGTTTGTCAGAATCTTCTGTTCTTAATAAGATCTCTATATACCCTCATATTCATTCTAAAGTTTAGGACCACTGCCTTAATCTCTTTATCTCCCTCAAAATCCATTCTGCAGAAATTATTTAAGTGAAATGGAAGGGTGGAACTTGTAAAACAAAACATAAGAAGAGGCCTTTGTGGAGACAGAAGTCTGTCTGGATCTGGTATGTGTACCTGTAAAACACATCGGTCGAGGTACTCCTAAAACTTTTGCCCATTGAGTCTACTTCTTCTAAATCACTTTCAAGTCAAGATTGTCAGTGTCTGTGATTTTTCACATAATATCTTCCCCTATGATATCAAGAGCACTGGTTTTGCAGCATTTCTTTAAAAGAAAATTAATGAAAGAATTAAACGCCTATACTACTGAGCTCTAAAGCCAGATTTGCAATTACATATGATGCTAACTTACTTTTTTGGTACTTTTTCTTTTTTTTTTTTAATTTATTTTATTTATTTATTTATTTTTGGCTGCTTTGGGTCTTCGTTGTTGCACGCCGGCTTTCTCTAGTTGCAGTGAGCGGGGGCTACTCTTCGTTGCAGTGTGCGGGCTTCTCACTGCAGTGGCTTCTCTTGTTGCAGAGCACGGGCTCTAGGCATGTGGCTTTAGTAGTTGTGGCACGTGGGCTGTAGAGCTCAGGCTCAGTAGTTGTGGCACACAGGCGTAGTTGCTCCGCGGCATGTGGGATCTTCCCGGACCAGGGCTCGAACCTGTGTCCCCTGCATTGGCAGGCGGATTCTTAACCACTGCACCACCAGGGAAGCCCGGTAATTTTTCTTATTGTGGTAAAGTGTATATAAAATAAAATTTGACATTTTAACCATCTTAGTTCAGTGGCATTAATCACATTTACAGTGTTGTGCAACCATTACCATTATCCAGTTCCAAAATTTTTCATCACCCTCAACAGAAACTCTGTATCTATTAAGCAATAACTTTTCATTCTCTCCTGCCCCAACCCTATGTATAACTGAATCACTTTGCTGTACACTTGAAACTAACACAACATTGTACGTTAATGACAAGTGTTGAAGAGTGTGGGCATATGGAAACCCTCATTCATTGATGGTGGGAGAGTAGACGGGGGCAGCCATTCTGGTATAATCTGACAGTATTTAGTCATATGAGGCATTCACGCCTCCCCCCTGCCCCACTGGAGAGAAGCTAATGGGAAACCCAGGAAGGCAGCCTGGCCAGAGATCCAGCATCCAGGGAAAAGAGAAACTTGGGCCAGGGCTGTCCCCATGATCTGCAACAGTGCTCCACCCAAATGCATCCTGTTCCAGAAAGTCCTGGTTCCCCCAGGGGCACCTTTACCTCTTACCTGGACCACACCACCTTGTGATCTCATCCAGGTGCTGGAGGGAAACCTTGAGGCACACAAATGCCCAGGAAGGCATGAGTAAATCTCTGTGATGGGGAAGCCACGAGACGGATGGGAAAACCTCTGGTTTGTGGATCAACAGACCTATGTTTGCTACCAGCCCCTTGGTCTCGGGCAAATTTAGCTCTCTAAGCCTCAGCTCTCAAAGGTTAGTGGGGACAAAACATTAGATGACATCTGTAGAAGTGTGTGGCATAGACTGGATGCTCAATATTAATTCCGCTGACCACATTTTTGACACGCCAGTGCTGAAAGTCTCTGGGGACACAGGGGCTCTTTTTTCTTGTTACCCTGAAGGATAGCTCTAAGCAGTTTTCCCTATGCTAAATCCAAATCTACCTTCCATAATGTTAAAAAAATTTTAAATATTCAAAATAAAATTAAATAGAGCTTGAAAAGAAAAACAGTTTTACACTCAGAATGAAATAATACACTTGGAATAAACCCGGCAGTTTCTGCCCTATTCTCTCCCATCCCTGAGTCCTGCTCTACAGAGCCACAGAGCTGACTGCCTCCTCGCCCCACATACTTAACTCCATATTTTTAAATAATGTGTGTTTATACAGCTATTCCTTTCTTAGGAATTTATCTCCTACGTGAGGACTTAGCACTGTTGAATGAACTGTCCTTTCGGCGTCCTCATCTGCTAAATTAGTCATCACTCCTCCATACACAACTGCTTTTAACTTCAAAAATATTTTCAGGAGTCTCCCATTTATCGATGCGCTCTCCTCAGCTCCCTTTGCCCTTGTGTGTTTTTTTGCGGTACGCGGGCCTCTCACTGTTGTGGCCTCTCCCGTTGCGGAGCACAGGCTCCGGACGCGCAGGCTCAGCGGCCATGGCTCACGGGCCCCGCCGCTCCGCGGCATGTGGGATCTTCCCGGACCGGGGCACGAACCCGTGTCCCCTGAATCGGCAGGCGGACTCTCAACCACTGCGCCACCAGGGAAGCGCCCCTGGTGTGTTTATATACTGTTTTTTATCCTTTACTATCATGTTGGGTCTATAGAAGGGGAGAAAATAAAGGCAAGATGAACTTGCCGTCTTTTTAAACAGAAGCCCCATGAGAGAGCTTCTTCGAACAAAACTTTATTGAAAAAAAAAGAAGTCATTTTTACATCATTTTTGGTGAGTAGTTAATTCTTGGTCGTTAAGTCTGAAACTGTGGTTAAATATCTTTTGCCCTTGCTGAATATATATACATGAGTTGAGATTCTCCAATCTGGTTAACGTCAAAACTAAAATTTTGAATTGGATTACTGATGAAGACTTTATCTTCATCTTTAAAAAAACACAACTAATATTGAACTGAACATTCCTTTAATATTAACTGATCATAAACAATTCCTTCTCTTAAGGAACTGATTTTCAGGTATGCATTTTTGTCAATTGATTTGTAATCACTTGTAATTCATTGGAATTTAAAATTTGTAAGTTAAGAGATGAATAGCCCTATTTGATTCCTACTATATTTCTTTTTAGTAGCTTCTAACTTTGGCATTTGCCAAAATCAGAGCTCATTTAACTTTCTCTAGGCTAGACCTTTTCTTTTAAAATAAGGAATGGGGTGGAAATATCCAGACCCCAAGATAGCTAGAGACCAGTTGAAGAGTTTTCTATGGCTTTTTTTTTTTTTGGCTGCACCACCGTGGCATGTGGGATTTTAGTTCCCTGAACAGGGTTCAAACCCCTGCCCAGGCTAAACCACTGGATCGCCAGGGAAGTCCCAAGACTTCTGTTGCTTTTTATTCTCTACCCAAAAAAGTGTTTTACAAAAGTCAGATATTATCTCACTGGTTTCAACCCTCCCTTGGGAGAGGGCTTTTGGTTTTTTTCTCCATACTAGAGCAGATCTAAACCTTTCATCAATTTGGAGGGGAAAGCCAGTTTTGTCAATCTGCTTCAAAATTGGGGGGAGGGGTCCTGGCCCCATTTATAACATCAGAGACAGGAACAGAGTTCCAATCATGATTCCTTTATTTCATTTGCAGCAGATTAAATGGGCAGGTCGTTCTCTGATATTTAGTAGCAACTTTAAACAGTAAGAAGGCACGATTTGGGGGTTAAATTTTCTCACAGAAACTTTGCAAACGCTACATGGTTCATTTGTGGCAATGATGTAAAAGGGATCTTTCTGAGAAAGGTCCATATGTATTTTAGTTTGAGAACAATCACAATTTATGCCCACCTTTTTCCTGAGACACAGGAAAAGATTTTAAATATATCCTGGGTGTCAGGAAGCTTTCAGTGTATAAAGGGACATTTGACCGAGGGATTCTTAGAAATACGACTTGATGGCAAGTGATAAATAGCTTTCCTTTAAAATAAATTCATACAAGAAAAAGCAATTGTTTCAAAGAAAAACATTAAGTGTGCAGAAATGATAAAAACTCCAGGGTGGTATTTGAATACCAGAAGGTCTTGAAAACATTGTTTAGTTCATTTCTTTTTTCCAGAAATAGTTATTGAGTAGCTTCTAGCTTTCAGGCAATCTTTTGGGCACAGAATACAGAGGTGAGTGAAAAATTGTTTGAAAGCTCCAAAGTATAGAGCTCATAGAATGTTATATCTGGACAGGCTCTGAATAGCCACCTAGCCCAAGTCTCCTCTTTTTACTGGCAGGGAAACTGAGGCTGAGAGAGCAGACATGACTTTCCCAGCTCACACATTTTGTTTGTGTGAAAGGAAAATGAAGGAAGCCTGCCAATTCCCCATCCAGCGCATCACTGTGTCTTCATCCCTCTGAATCCCGGTTCTCTGGAGTCTGTTCCTGGGACTGGCATCTCCAAGACTTTTGTCCTGAAGGTTCTGCCCTGGCATCACCCATATTGGAGGCAGCACAGTTTACACCTGGGGGAAGTCACCCTCAGGAGAAGGACTGCTCTGTTCTAATCTCAGGTTCCACTCCCATGATCAACATTAGCCAATCAGTGCCAACTGCCAGAAAATACTGGCCTTGCTTCATTCTGAAGAAGCTACCCCAGTGTTTGTTGGAGGGAGGAATGAATTTTAACTACATTTATGGTGACCTAGTCTCCTCTTTTTTCTCTCATATGTGTCCAGGAAATCAGGATGCCTCTAGTTTTTTTACTACAGATTTTGCTTCCAGTCATATAATTCATTTTGATTCTGTACATCATAGAGTTCTATATGATAAAGCCAAAAGAGAATCAAGGAAAAATAAAATTGTGGCTGCAGGGTCTTCCCTGGTGGTGCAGTGGTTAAGAATCCGCCTGCCAATGCAAGGAACACGGGTGTGAGCCCTGGTCCGGGAAGATCCCACATGCCGCGGAGCCACTAAGCCCGTGTGCCACAACTACCGGAGCCCGCGAGCCACAACTACTGAAGCCCACGTGCCTAAAGTCCGTGCTCCGCAACAGGAGAAGCCAGCGCAATGAGAAGCCCGTGTGCCACAACTACTGGAGCCCGCGAGCCACAACTACTGAAGCCCGCGTGCCTAAAGTCTGTGCTCCGCAACAAGAGAAGCCACCGCAATGAGAAGCCCACGCACCGCAATGAAGAGTAGCCCCCGCTCGCTGCAACTAGAGAAAGCCCATGCGCAGCAACAAAGACCCAACGCAGCCAAAAATAAGTTAATTAATAAAATAAAATTAGTAAGTTTAAAAAAAGAAATCTGTGGCTGCAGAGGGGAGCTTGCCAGAGATAAAAGCACACCTCTCAGAGATCAAAGGACATTTATAATAGCCTCTGGTTTTGTTAATCCTTCTCAACCAAATCTCATCCATGTCATTGGAATCGATCACCATGGAGAAGTGCAAGAGCCGTATTGTTTGTTGCGCTGCCTGCCTGCCGTCATAAGAGCAGAAATGGTGTTCCACAGTGATAGCAAACGGCTTTATTTTCTATACAGCTTGTGTGCTATGTGAGATTCCTGAGAATTCCTCCCTGTTGGCTCAGGGACGTATCAATTCACTGGGCCAAGATGACAAACAGCCACATACCAAGGTTTGAAATCAGAAACCCAGTTCCCATGGATCCTGCAGAGTTCACTGTGCATTTCACCTCTTTGGGGGGGAAAATTATAAGAATATTCTACAATTTATACAAAGCATAGAGATGTGCAAACTTCTGGCTCTTCAAACCTGATAATTTACAAAACCAGCTGCAGTGAATTTCTGGGAAGCATCTTGCAATATTACATCACAGTAGGGTCAGGAGAGGTAATTCAAGGCCTGACATGTCTCCTTCCTGGCACTTCTTCTTGAAGAAAAGTGACTTTGCTTACTACAGCCAGAGGACAGCCCTCAGCAAGCACATGTATGGAAATATGCACAGGAGCCCATCTGTACTGCTCATTGACATTGAAGAGATGGTGCTACAGATCAGGTGCCGGGAGTGGAAGGCTATGGTCGGGGAGCTCAGGCATTTACATCCGGATGGGGGGATTTTCCTGTTTAAAAACTTTGTCTTCCCCAGTACTGTTCAACATAAATCCCAGTTTTACAGGTCTTCATGGAAGCATCTCCTTGGGAGTGAATGTGCTGCAGTCTACTTATAAGGAGCAGGACTGGTTTAAGTCATGGAAATCCAAGAAAATGTTGGTTAAGCCAAAGAAAGTTGTTCAAATTTTAGCACACACTGTCCTGGAGAGATGTGGTCCCTCCTTTGATGTGCCCCTAGATCCAGATGCTGGCTTTCCTTTACCACTGCAGAAAGCCCCTCCTGAGGGACGAAACAATAGGGCAAAGTAGTAAGCCTGTAATTTAAAATGTGGGCTTTGTGCTAAGTAAATTATACTTGACAAAAAAAGTTCCTAGATTTCCTCTTAAAAGGAGAGAGAACCCTGAGTTAACCTTTGACAGGAGGCCCAAAGTCAGGTCCAGATGCTCCAAGTCATCTAATACAGCTAAACCAGACTCTAGTGGGACTTCTCAAATACAATTACTATTGAGTGGAAAACTCCCTAGAAGAGCAGAGAAAGTCAGCAATTTGAGCAGTCACCTGACGGAAACATCCATTAGCTTTTGAATCTATGGGAAAGAGATGATCCTAGGTCTCAACAGGTTCTCTATAAATATTTGAAGGACATTCTCTTCCAAGGACATTTAATTAAAAGTACAGTATTTCAATTTTTCTTTCTTTTTGTCTTTAGAATAATGTTATTGGAAGCAGAAAAGAAAAACCTTGTATTTGAGACCTAGATCGTTAAATACTTCTCTAAAAAAAGTCTTTGACTTTGCTATATCAAAGCTCTTCTCAAAATCATGTCTATCAAAATGTTGTGGTGCTGAAGATGTTAGATGTCTGTAAGCAAGTAAGAGATGCCTACTTGAATGCTGATTGTAATTTTGAAAGGATGTTTTTTCTTTTATAAGGATTTCATGGCATTTCTTGAGGGAGGCGCTCCTGGCATTCCGGATGGAGCAGTTCTTTGTTGTGCTGGAACATGTCATGCATGTCAGGAAGTTTGGCGTCACCAGCCCTGAGGTACAGAACAGTCTAGTAACCTAGGTCCTGGGACAGCCACCCACAGATCCTACCACTGGACAAAGTCAGCAGTACCAAGTGCCTCTGATCCAGGCACTGTGGCCGGCATTTGGGACACAGACATGAAACAGAAAAGCACACCCATGGCCCTCAAGGAACTTACAGTCTAATGGGGAAGGCAGACATCAAACGACTCAGATCAGGGGCTCTGGCCCAGTAGGGCCCACTGAGCTCGGCCAGCCTAGAAGTCAGGAAGGCCGCCTTGTGAAGGACTGTGCCACTGACCCCCAGGATGAGTAGGCGGTAGCTCACAAGGCATCATCTGTTGTGTTTAGTTCTTATGTTGCTTCTAGTTTAGTCTTCGCTTCTAAAATAATTTCTAATTCTTTTCTGAATTCTTCATTTTTGAGTTTTTCTAATTCTGATTTATGCAGTTCTTTCGTGTCTTAGGCCACTTGTTCAATGTATTTTCATTTGTTTTTAAATACCTGACTGCTTTGAACTGTTTCTGACATCTCCGAGGTGTGCTTTCATTGTCTATGGGGATATCATTCTGCTCCCTCTTATCCTTTTAATAAGTTTGGGTGGAAATTGGCCTTGATACTTTCCTATTGTTTATCTTTATGCAAAATTATTTTTCCTGACTTTTTGGAATAAGGCTATATTCAGGAAAGATTTTCAACCTTCACAGAGCCCACTCTTGTTGTTTTTGTGTGGAGTGTAAAAATAAAGCAGCTTAATTTCTGGGATTTCCTGCCTCTGTCCTTATCCTTTCTTGGGTCTGGTCCATCTCATCTTTCCTTGTCCTCAAACTCTGGTAGTGTCTTACATGTTCCTCTATCAGCTACAAAGACCACCCCCGCTTGCCCCCCGCGCCCCATGAGTAATACAGCCTCTCTCTCTCTCTGTGTCTCTCTCTGTTTCTCTTCTCTCATCTCAGTCCTGCTCAATTCTGATTTTAGCCTAGAAGACAGCAGGTCAGCCTCATGAGCTTATAAGGGCTACACTGCTCCAATCCTTTCAGGTGTTCTAACCATAGGCACTTGCACTCACCCACTGTTGGGGAGGACAAACCCTCTCCCAGCTTCAGCTGACATTTTCAGGCTGGTTGCCCAACTCTCCAGTGATCGCCGTTGCCCATTTTGGGTTCTGTTCTCAGGTCCATGATATACTTAGTCCCGTTCCTTCTTTCTTTTTTTCCTTCGCCTCTTACACAAATGCTGTTCCTGTGGCAGTTTTTGGTTTGCCCCTCTAGCTTGTATTTTGGGGCTCATGGAGTTACCTTGTTACCAATTTTGTTGTAAGTATTGTCTGTTTTTTTGGTCTTGCTATTTAGTTGTTATTTTTATGTGGGGATTCGAAAAGATTGAAGAACTATGCCGCTACCACCAACCACCTGCTCCTTTTGTGTTGAGTGTCAGGTGTTTATAATAATTTTGTCTTCAAATTCTGGTAGTGTCCTATATGTACTTACATTGATTGTAAAGACCCCTGTGATCAATACATTCCAGCCAACCACATGTATCCTGGAGCCCTCTAACAAAGGCTGTTATTTACAGGATGTTTGCATCTAGACTCCTCATCTTAGCTTGGGAACTTGATGGAGGGTTACTTCCTCTGGGAAATCTTGGTTATCACCCCAAGAAGAACTTCTCCCTTCTTTGAGCTTCCTTCATTACACCTCTTGGGATTTTGTGTATACTATCCCAGAGAACCTGGAGCCCCTAGAAGCAGGGGCCATACACAATTATCTCTGTATCCCCAGGCCCTAGCACAATGCCTGGTACAAAGTAGGGACCTAACATTTCCTGATAGAAGGAATTTTAGCTAAATGATGCCTGCAGCTATATTACATACTCATACGAAAATTTTTTTAAATTATTCTTAAAAATAATTTATGCTCATCATAAAACACTTAGAAAATACCCCCCCCCAGAAAAAAGCATACAGAAAATATTCACCTATAATCTCATCCCCAAGAGAGAACCATTATTACCCTTCTGGTATATTTCATTTTGTTCCTGTGCGCATTTAAATCATTTAATTTGAATCATGGTGTATGCCATTTAAAAAATTTTATAATAACTTAATTTTTTAAACATCTTTATTGGAGTATAATTGCTTTGCATCGTTGTGTTAGTTTCTGCTGTATAACAAAGTGAATCAGCTATACATATACATATATCCCCATATCCCCACCCTCTTGCATCTCCCTCCCACCCTCCCTATCCCACCCCTCTAGGTGGTCACAAAGCACCGAGCTGATCTCCCTGTGCTATGCGGCTGCTTCCCACTAGCTACCTATTCTACATTTGGTAGTGTATATATGTCCATGCCACTCTCTCCCTTGTCCCAGCTTACCCTTCCCCCACCTTGTGTCCTCAAGTCCATTCTCTACATCTGCGTCTTTATTCCTGTCCTGCCCCTAGGTTCGTCAGAACCATTTTTTTTTTAGATTCCATATATATGTGTTAGCATACGGTATTTGTTTTTCTCTTTCCTACTTCACTCTGTATGACAGACTCTAGGTCCATCCACCTCACTACAAATAACTCAATTTCGTTTCCTTTTATGGCTGAGTAATATTCCATCGTATATGTGTGCCACATCTTCTTTATCCATTCATCTGTCGATGGACACTTAGGTTTCTTCCATGTCCTGGCTATTGTAAATAGCGCTGCAATGGTACATGACTCTTTTTGAATTATGGTTTTCTTAGGGTGTGTATGCCATTTTTTTTTTTGCGGTACCCGGGCCTCTCACTGTTGTGGCCTCTCCCATTGCGGAGCACAGGCTCCGGACGCGCAGGCTCAGCGGCCATGGCTCACGGGCCCAGCCGCTCCGCAGCATGTGGGATCTTCCCGGACCAGGGCACGAACCCGTGTTCCCTGCATCGGCAGGCGGACTCTCAACCGCTGCGCCACCAGGGAAGCCCTGTATGCCATTTTTAATCCTGTTTTTTTCACCTTAAGTTTTTGCACTTCCCCTACAAATTATTCTTCATAGCATTATTTGACAGCTGTGTATTATTCCAGCGTATGATAAGAGAAATTTTAATACAAAATTAAAGGTATTTATTTATAAGACAATAGGGAAGAGTTTATGTAGTCTGCCTACTGATGTCTTGACATGAAACGCGCTATAACTGAAAATAAAGTAGAAGCCAACTCCAGTTTTAGAACACATTCAGAGTGGCTGTAATTTTAAGTGCAAGAAAGTTCTTAGTATAATTAATGCATTCTACAGCAACCGACTTCTGCTCAACTCATTGCCAGATGCTATTCCCAAGGATTCCACTAGATGGCAGAACAGGCTAGGTAAGAGCCATGGTTCTCAACCTTTGTGGGCGCAGGAACCACCTGCCTAACTCCAGCCTCAGAGTTTCTGATTCATTAGGTCTGGGGTCTGGCCCAATAATTTTCATTTCTACCAAGTTCCCAGGTGATATGAATGTGTTGGAAGGATATCACACACATCGGGAACATTGGATTATAGGAATCAATGCAGACCAACCCAAAGCCCATTCACCCACACATCCATCCAGCCCCTCCTTCCGAGTTTATATTAAGCCAGTTCTAGGCAATATGGGCACAGAGAAGAGTAAGACACAGTTCCTGTTCGCAAGACATAGTCTTGTGGGGTAGAAAAAAAGAAATTAAGAAAACAGTGCTTAGTGTTGTCCGCTTATGCTGACATATAGCCTTCCTAAGCGTTTTTTGTTTTTCTGATTCCCTCTCAAAGAGTTCAAGCAGGAATTCCCCTGTCGGTCCACTGATTAGGATTCAGCACTTTCACTGCTGTGGCCTGGGTTCTACCCCTGGTCAGGGAACTAAGATTCTGCAAGCCCCGCGGTACAGCCAGAAAAAAAAAAAAAAAAAAAGGGATCAAGCTTTATGGCCTTAAAGCTTGAATGATCAACAAGCTCAGTCTGCTGAACTAACAACCTCAGGAATGTTTGCTCTCCTGCAAAACCTCACTGAACTCACAGAGGCCCGAAATATAAAAGCACATCTGACAGCACCCTCTGCATTAATGAGTAAAAATAAAACACTAGGACGACTATGTGCTTGGAATCTGTACTTGGTTGTCTTCTGAATTAGTTCCTCAATTTAAATTTCAACACATTAGTTTTGGAGAAAAACCTTTTGATTCATGATTGCCCACATTTTCCTTTAAATATTATTAATCACCTGTGGTATATCTTCATTAGGAAAGGTTTAAATTAAGACAGCTGTGTATATCCAGTACTGTTGACTGGCTCTCTTCTGAAGTTCTAGACCTACTCTGACAGGCAATGCAGTTTATGACATATCATGTTAATTACTGGGATGTAAACAGCGATTGTTGATAGGTTTACTTAACTCGAATCCTTTACTTAACACGAATCCTGGAATGAAAGAAAACTTCAATGCATGCCTTGGGTTGAATTCTTACTTTCAAGTGATGCCTAGATTAGTGAAATTTTATCTGTGACTATAATTCATCTCAATGTTTCCCAAGTTTTTGAAAATGTAATAAAAATAAATGGGTAAAAGAAGAAGAGTTCAGAAGAAATAAAAATATGTCTTCACATGTTAAAGAAATGACAATTAAAGCAACCTTGAGATACCTTCTTTGTACCTACTAAATTGGCTGTTTCAAATAACCACTCAACACTGATGATGTTGTGTTGAAACATGTACACTCAATCCAGTAAGGTGACAACATAAATCCCTTTAACCCATTTGGAAAGCCACACGATAAATATGAAGCAAAAGCCATAAAGCGTTCCTTCCCGGAAACAGAGGAGGTTTCTGGGGACCCAGAAATGTTCTTTCTTGATTTGCACAGTGGTTAGACAGGCGTTCACTCTATAACTACTCAATAAACTGTGTGTGTTTTATGGTCTCTTCCATGTCTATAACAAAAAAATGTTAAGAAAAAAATTTCCTTTGCTTTTACCAATAAGTCATCTACTGGGAACTTGTTCTAAGGAAATCATGCGCAAAGAAGTTCTCTGTAGCATTACCTAAAAAGCAAAACTAGAAACTACCTAATTATTCACCAAAACAGGAATGGTTTAGCAAATTATATGTAATAAAGGAATATTACAAAGTATTATGGTAATTGCAAAGACAGAGCACAATTCTGACAATACAAAACAATGATTTGTAATTACATACATCTATATATATATATATGCATAAGGATTAGAAGAGAATATTAAAAATTGTTATGATAAAGGAGTCTGGGTAATTTTCTCCAGAAATTTGTGTTATTGTTAGATGATCTTTGCCACAAAGAGAACAGAACATGTGGTTAAAATGCAAAGGACAGGGGCTTCCCTGGTGGCGCAGTGGTTGAGAGTCCGCCTGCCGATGCAGGGGACGCGGGTTCGTGCCCCGGTCCGGGAGGATCCCGCGTGCCGCGGAGCGGCTGGGCCCGTGAGCCATGGCCGCTGAGCCTGAGCGTCCGGAGCCTGTGCTCCGCAACGGGAGAGGCCACAGCAGTGAGAGGCCCGCGTACCGCAAAAAAAAAAAAAAAAATGCAAAGGACAGGAACATCCCACTGGCAAGGACTACCCTTGTCTAATCACAGAGTGATCGTCAAACATTGTTCAAGTGTACTCAGAACACTTTAGATGTTTATAGAACACGGCAGAACAATGCACCCCTATGTTCATAGCAGTACTATTCACAATAGCCAAGACATGGAGACCACCTAAATGTCCAAGAATGGATGGATAAAGAAGATGTGGTAGACACATACAATGGAATACAGTAAGTCCCCTACATACAAACCTTCAAGTTGCAAACTTTCAAAGATGTGAATGTGCGTGCATCCTCTGCAAGTGGTCGTGCTTTTGTGTACTTTACTGTACAGTCCTGAATAGAGTACAGTATCTTTATTTCAAGCCCAGGATGTCTGGAAGCAAGAGGGTAGATAGCATTGAATCCAGCAAGGAACCAGAACCTGTGCCATGCGCGTCAGGCATGAGCAGAACTGCAGCTTGCCCTCCGTCTCCTGTTGCTGACGATCCTTCAGCTCTACCATCTCCCACCCCCTCTCTCTCCTCCAGTCAGTAACTCTCCTTGCCTGTTCACTCGATGCCAGCCCCTGGATGCCAGCTGTTGTACGGTCCTGCTGTACTTTTCAAGGGACTGGCCTGTTAAGATGAAAACTATTTGTTTTTTATGTATTGTTTGTGTGAAAAGTATTACAAACCTATTACAGTGCAGTACTGTATACCCGATTGTGTTAGTTGGGTACCTAGGCGAACTCTGTTGGACTTGGGAACAAACGGGACTTAAGAACGCGCTCTCAGAGTGGAACTTGTTCGTGTGCAAGGGACTTACTGTGCTGCTCAGCCATAAAAAAAGAACGAAATGATGCCATTTGCAGCAACATGGATGGACCTAGAGACCATCATGCTAAACGAAGACACAGAAAGACAAGTACCGATTGACATATATACACCAATATGTATAAAATAGATAATAAGAGCCTGTGTATAAAAAAATAAAATTCAAAAAGACAAATACCATATGATATCACTTGTATGTGGAATCTAAAATACAACACAAATGAACTTACCTACGAAACAGACTCACAAAGAGAACAGACTTGTGGCTGCCAAGGGGTAGTGGGGTGGGGGAGGGATGGATTGGGAGTCTGGGATTAGTAGATGCAAACTATTATATATAGAATGGATAAACAACAAGGTCCTACTGTATAGCACAGGGAACTATAGTCAATATCCTGTGATAAACCATAATGGAAAAGAATATGTAAAAGAATTTATATATAACTGAATCCCTTTGCTGTACAGCAGAAATTAACACAACATTGTAAATCAACTGTACTTTAAAAAAAAATACGGCAGAGTAGGGAAGTCTGAGAGAGGGAGAGCTGTGTGTAATTGGTCTTTCATTTTGCTTCAAGGCTCTGATATTCTCAAAAGTTATTTTTCCTCCATAACATGTAGCCCCTAAGATAATTCATGGAATTTATTAAAATATCAAGAATTTATTGAGCATCTTGTAAGAACTCAATCTTAAAATGTTACTGGAGAGACAAAGCATTCACCTAAATTTTGAAAAATGTATGGCTTAAGGGTAAAAGTTAATGGTTTGCCAACTGCAAAAGGTACTACATGATGAATTGCCAAATGAATTGCACACCTACCTACCCTGGAACAAAATACTGAGTCAGGCCCAGTGCGGGGGGGTGGTCACCAGTTAAAGATGGTGGGAGGTTAATGGGATCCTACAGGCTGGCCCAAAGACAGGTTGGAAAGAGCACAGAGGGCTTCCCCTCGAGGACGTGGGAAGACCCAAGGTGCAAAGGCAGGAAACAAAAGAGCAAGAGTCCTTTGAAGAGATGAGCCGGGACTCAATTACACTGATAGAGCCAGACACCCTCTGCTGATAACAGGGAGTCATTAAGGTTGTTGAACAGAGATACGTGCTCAAAAGAGTGGCTGGGTAGAGGCCCTGGAAGCAGAGTCCATGGTGGCTCAAGAGGTACACATGAGTGCTGCAGGCAGATGGCAGTGGGCCAGGTCTGGATTGAAGAGACTGAAGTAGAGAAAATGGGAAGGGAAACAAGGAAAGGCAGGAAAAATCCAGGTCTGCAGAGGCTAAACATCAGGGCCCCAGCCTCATCCTCGCTACTTACTACTCCTCTAAGCAATGAGCCACTCTTTCAAGCCTCAACTCCTTTTATTTTAAAAATAAATTTATCTACCTATTTATTTATATTTTTGGCTGCACTGGGTGTTCGTTGCTACGCGCAGGCTTTCTCTAGTTGTGGTGCGTGGGCTTCTCACTGTGGTGGCTTCTCTTGTCATGGAGCGTGGGCTCTAGGTGCCCAGGCTTCAGTAGTTGTGGCTCGCGGGCTTAGTTGCTCCGCGCAAGCCTCAACTTCTCACCTGTAAAACAGGAAGGACAATCTGCCCTGTCATGGTGCTGCTGGGGATCAAAAGTACAGGACCATGTTTGATGACAAGGAGTCCTACAAGTTTAAATTAAGAAGAAAGAATGAACCAACTTGGGGATGTGCTCAACAGAGGAGGGCAAAAGAGAGGAAGCTGATCCCAAGGTCTCCACCCTGCATAAATGTACTTTCCCTCCATCTGCATCTATTCATGAGGGTCACCAAAATCCTTCCTTGCATTTTACTTTTAAATTTATTGTTTTCCCTCTTGGATCTCATTCAGAAATTGTTACATTGTTAGACTTACATTCTAGAACATGCAGAAACAGCAGAAGAACAGAGTCACTTTAGATCACTCGAGGGGCAGTTCATTTCTAAAGATGCATTCTAAAACACTCGCTTTTGAAAAGTTTCCTTGGAATTAGTTGGGGGAAAAAAGCAAGAAAATAGTCTTAACTACAGAATGTAATTTTTAAGGAAATGCAGCTTTATTTGTTTCAAGTACAAACAATAACTTGGGCTTGGCTAACCAAATGTTGCCTAATCAAGGGAACCTGCTTTAATGTGTAGATATAAATGATTTACAGTTAGCACAATCACTCACAGGTAGAAGAATGCTTCTATGATGCAGAAAAATAACTTCTCGTCTTATAGAGACATCTCGTTCCACAATCACTCCACTATTTGCTTAAGCAATCCCTTCTCCCCCGCCCACCCACCCCACACACAGTTCAAATATAAACTTCACTTCATTCCCCCTAGATCACAACATACATCAAATAAGTGAAACGTACGTTCCATGTTGCCACAGACGTTGGATTGGTGAGGCCAGCCTTTTTCAACCTGAGCATTCTCATCAAGAGTACTAAGTCTAAATGAGTGAAATATGTTCACAATGTGCGTATATGGACACCAAACAATTGTGAGCTTTTATCATCTGAATTCATAATTTGCCAGGTTTAAATATAGAAAAACACATTTTTATTTGAGCATATTCATGAAGAGTAGAAGTAGCTGGATTCTTTAAGCTGCAATAATTAAGTATGTTTACACTGGTCAAGACTGTAGTACTAGCTTTAAGCAACTATACCATTCTGGGGGAGACCGGAAACGCATTGAAACAACTTGACAGCAAAACACCTTTTTGCACTGAGCATGATCATTCAGCCTGATCAGGCTGAAGGGAGTGATACAAAGACTATCCAGTAATCCACGTGAGGATTTATCCTGAAAGAAATTCACTTTCCTAGAGTAAGTACAGGGAGCTACGGATCAGAACACTGCCAAAGATGGCTGGTAGGCATTTCTGTCAAGAAGGCTATCCTATCTGGGGACTGCAGAATTCTCGAGTGTCTTGGTTGTCTTAAGTATCTTGGCAAGCACCAGCATAACCAGGTAGGAAGGCTGTGTCAAGGGGACAGACCTAAGGTGCCTCTCCCCTATACTGACAACTCTATGGCCCGAAAGGCAAAGGGCACAGTGTGCCCTGGCCCAGGCTGCATCCTAGGGCAACAATCTGACTACACACTTCCCTACAGAGGATGGCAAGTGGTTCAGACACCAAGGCCCAGTAGAGGCCCAGACAAGGAGGAGGCACGGAGAACTAGAAGAGGGGTGATGGGAAGATTCACCTCTAGGCTCCCAAGAAGCCAGGGCAACAGTCACAGCTCCAAGGAGCTGGCTGGGTTTGGCCAAAGCAACGTGTAAAGCCAGGCTCTACTCTCCTTAGCTACTTCTGTTTGGTTGAAACGCCTCACCTAACAGAAACAAATTCTTCATGTCTAACGTAATACTGTTTCCAGAAGTATTTCTTTTCTCCCTAAGATTTACAAATGCAGAGCAGTAATCATTCTCCTGAGAGCAAACACTAGAATGATTACATAACCCTCATTCACATTTTACTGAGCATTTTTAGTGGCCAGCACAGATTAATTTTAAACTATGAAAAATGAAGTACACAGCTTAAAATAGCAATATTCCCCATCTTCCATTTAAAAGCTATTCAAACACGTGTACTTCCTGTGGAACGTCTTCAAAGTCTAGCCCCTGTCCTGGAGGAAGTCTTTCTTCCTACTTCTCTGATAGGTCTAACAGGTCAGGTTTGACAACACTTATTACTTCAAATAATGGGGCTGGCTGGAGGAAACGAGCTTCCTTTGGAATGGGAACAAAGTCTGCTAAAACCGCACTCACTCAGCTCTCCTGGACCCCGTCCTCCCCCGGAGCCTGAAGTTGTTATGGTTCCCTACACAAACCGGAGAGGAAAGAAGCCCACCTTCTACCACAGCAGGGCCACTCAAGAAATCCAACACTCATAAAGAAAGATGGAGTCTATCTGCTTATGATTAAGAACTTTTCAGAAATGAGAATATTCACAAAAGAAGAGGCAAAGGCAAATCCCTTGCCTCTGAGCTAAGGAAGCAGAAGTCAGTGTGTAGGGCAGAGGGGCCCCTGACTCCATGAAGGGAGACTGAGTTATCCCCTACCCACTGTGCTCACTGACTCCCCACCTTGCTTTGTTTCTTTTTAAAGGATAAGTTAAGTTTTCCATTTGTATAAAAGCTGACAATACTATGAATAAAGCTAGCATCCATAAAGCAATTAAATAAAATGCTCAGGTGAAACAAAGACCTCTGTGAGGAGGATCAAAGTTAGGACCCTAAGCACTGCTGTCAAAATCAGCTGTACTACCTTGATGGTAACTTTGGTATTCACCTCTGAAAACTTAAATGGGACATGCCATACAGGTTTCAGGTTTGTCACTTTCAAAAAATTTTTCCCACAAAGGACTATAGTTATAATCGCTTAGTCTTTGAAGCTACTGGATATATCTGATGGTGAGGTGGGAATAGGGGTGGTCATTAGATTAGTAATCTCAGTTTTTTTGTTCTGGCTGGATGAAAAGGAGTTAAATTGTTTACCCTTATCATGGCCCAAAGCCTCCTGAGGTTCCTGCAAAATAGATTCCAGCTTCTAATCTGGTTCTACTTCTTGAAGGACTGAGCAGAGCTCACACACAGAACTCAATGTGAAATGGATTTGGGGGATGGAGAAAGGTAATTGTTCTTTTACGTAATTCCCTCAGAGCCTCAACATGGATATTAACTAAACCCATCCTTGAAACCAACCATCAAAATTCTCTGAAACCCTAACTTTGCAGCATTCAGAGGTCCACTGTCAGGCTCTAGGCTGATAGGATTCTGGGAGAGCTGTGTCCCCAACTACTCTGAATCATTCTCAGCTCTGCCAGCAACCCTTTTCCTACCTGAAAAACGGATGTGCTTTGTATCAGAGTTAAGAAGATGAATGAATACCTCATATTCCCAGGCAAAGGCTCTCACTCAGGTTCCCATTAAGTTCATTTTCAAACTAGTTTCCTGTCGGTCTGTGAATGAAATGACCCCCTCACTCCCCTGTAACACAACGGGGAAGAGCTGAATTCTTCCTACTACTTGCTCCCTTGACTTTCTCCCTAATGTTTGTGACAGTTACATTAAAACAGTTCCACTGCCGAATCACAGCATTATCTAATTTACAGGAATGAGAGGGTGGAGAATACAAACTGGCAGCCCGCAGACATGCTTTGTTTAGCCCACTACATCTTGAATGATCTTCAAGTCGCTGTCAACATTTTTAAAATTAGGGAATTACAAATAAAATTCTGGAGTTCTACCTCCTTCTGAAAAATCAGAAGGCCTGCCAAACACTGGACCTGTTTCTGCCTAACACTTAGGGCCCCATAACTGCCCTCCCAGATAAGCTTCCCCAGTGCAGCCCCACCCTACGCAGCATGCTGCACTCACTTAGGTTTATCTGCGTGGCTCCCCTGGGCGTGTGGCTTTGCTGGCTTTGCGAACCTTAATCTAGGGCAATTCCTTCATTTCCAACAGAAAGGTAACCTGCCTGAGGCTACACATCAAGTTAGAGGCAGAGGAGGACGAAAGTCAGGGTCAGGGATCTTTCCTTCTAATATGGCACACTGCCTCTCTAGAGGACCACAGCTGCTCTCAGCATTTCTTCCACCAATCACCTACATTTTTAAAGTGGAACATGTAACATTTTCTACATTCCCTCTTATCCATTCTTTTTTGTACGTTTGGATTTCCTTATATGTGACAACCTTCTATCAGTGATTTCATTTATATATTATCTCCAAACCTAAAGAAGCAATGAATCAGCAATCAGACAAAACTGAAATATCAACTTTTGCACACCTCAGCAGACACAGGACCAGAAGGAGTCTTAGAAACCAAGTGACAGCCTAACAACTAGCTATACAGACAGGGAAAATGGGGACCAGAGAAGTATATGCCTGGGGTGCAGGGTTCCTAGGTAACAGAGCCAGTCTTCAATCTGCCAGCTCAGTGCTCTTTCTACTGTACCATGTCACCTCTGTGCAGTGACCTAGGCTGTGGGGGACCAAGGACCAGCTTGCTCCACCTAAAACAAAAGCTACATAACTTCCTCACATAGACATGGCCCACCTTCACTCTGTCAAGAACTAGGGTTTAGAATGTGTTACAAACCATCAATTTATAGAGCTGGATTTGCACTGGAAGACAACTTTTCTTTAGAACTGGTATTTGGTGGAGAGTATGAATGTCACAGAACCTGGTGGTCTTTATAACACGGGTTGTTAGAAAAGCTAAGCCCCATGTGAGAAAAGTTGCTGTAACAACATCATAGCACCTTTGCTTCAACTTCAAAAGAGAAAAAGGCAATGGTAAAAAGCTTTAATAATAGACTGAATGTGTTTTTATAGGCAACCAATTAGCAGATTAATGAGCCATTTAAATATCTTTACTTAAAACCAATATTCAAGAAAGATGAACCCCAAATGCAGCCTCTTATACTGACCAACATAACTAAGTACGAATGAAGTCAACGGTGCACCCCATCAGCATGCTGCGGTGTATGTCAACAAAATGAGCCCTCCCCGACCCCGAGCCCTGGTCCCCTGGCAAACAGAGATAAATGATTGTGCACTGCGTGATGATACCATTAGGTGAGAACTTTGGTTCATGCAGTCGGCTGCCACAGAGGTTGCACTCAAAACCCACAGCCCCGGCGCCCGAAGTCAGTCAGCGGCGCAGCTCGCGGCATCAGCCGTGCTCCTTCCACAACACCAGGTGAATACTGTGGTCAGGCATGCTGGTGGCAAAGACCAAGCCCGTGTCATTGTGCCCATCCAGTCCATTCAGCCAGGACGCTTCGCCTGCTAGGAAGCTGGAGCCTCTCTTGGATTTCCTATACTCTGGGAGAGGCCAGCGGCTAATCAGGCTCTCTGTCCGCAAGTCCATGATATACAGGTAGCGGTTGTCAAACAGCAGGGCAAAGATATCTCCAAAGCCAAGCAAGGCCAAGTTTGCTATCTCAGGAGTCTTGATGACCCTACAAGGATGAGAGTTAATAAACATGAACCAGAAGGCACCTGTGCTTCTGTTTACGCTACTGTCATCTTTTCTGGAGAAATTTAAAACCAATGCAAAATTCAAGCAGCAAACTTAGAGTTAAACAAAACATTTTTATAAAAAGGAAAATATGAGGACAAAGAGCTCACCCTCCTTTAGAAAAAAGGCCGGGGAGAAGAGCCCTTCATAATGATAAGGGAATATAACATAGGCATATAAGGAGATGAATATTTATAAAAGCACAAAATGCCCATCTAAGCTGGAAAGGATCTTACAGATTATCTCGTTTAATACTCTCACTTCTAAGATGTGAAAACTGAAGTACAGCCAGGGTAAATAATTTGGCTAAGGATTCACAACTAGTTAGTTACCAGTCAGAACGAGAGGGTAACACTCAACTCTTACCACTAGGTAAAAACTACTATACAGTCATCCCTTGTTATCCAAGGGGACTGGTTCCTGGGCGCCCCCAGATACCCAAATCCGAGGATGCTCCAGTCCCTTACATAAAACGGCGTAGTACAGCTGGCCCTCCACATCCATGGATGCAGAGCACACGGATATGGAGGGCCGATGGTACTGGCCTAGGGGAACCTGCCCCAGCCCAGAACAAAGACTAAAAACCAAGTGACTCAGACTCAGTGCTTCTCTATTCGGCACGTAGCAAACACAGGTTCCTCTCTAAGAACAGCAGAGGCTGAATATATAAAGTTCCCCCAAATAATTCAGAAATATTTATTAATAGATTGATAATAAGTTAGAGAAAACTGTGAGAGTTGGGAGGACAGCCTTAACCTTCTCAGGTTGGCAGTTCCTAAAACATCGACGACAAAGGCAGAAAGTGGGAGGGACCTTGCCAAACAGGAACACAAATGAAAAAAAACAAAACGAAACAAAACCCTCCGTCTCTCTTATCTGCACATTTAGTAAGGCGAAAAGTTGCTCTCCTCTTTGGAGGCACTAGGAAAAGAGCTATAAGACAAGGGATATACAAATTCTGCTGTGACAATATACTTGAGCCTAGGTGAGACTCCAGTTTATGCTACATCTTAACGAGGACACTACCAACTAGTGTATGTCCAAGAGGTCAATCAGAAGGGACAGGGCCTGGTGACCAGGACAAGCAAGGAACAGCTGAAGAATATGAGCTTGAGGCGGGGAGAAAGCAAAGTGGCAGGGACAGGGAAGCTATACACGATCATCGCCTTTCAATAGTGAAGGATGCGTGAGAGGCCAGGCATTAGGCGCTCTAGCAGAGAGAACGAAGGTCAAAGGGCAAGACCGTTACAAAGGAGCAGATTTTAGTCTGGTATCAGGAAGGGAGGGGATTTAGCAGTGCAGAGTAAGACCTGCTCCTCACACTCAAACAGTCCAAAACAACCTTCTTAACCTGCTTCTCTTCTTCATTTCCTTGCTTGCTCATTCACCCAGCTGCTCAAGCTAGGAAACATGGCAACCATGCAAATCTCAAACCACAAATCCAATCACCAAGATCTATGGATTTTACCTCCTAAACTTTCCTTTAATTTATTCACTACTACCTGAACTGCCCCAACTCTGACCCAGGACATCACCTTTGCCTGCACTGCTACCAAGAGTTTTCAATGGGTGCCCCCACGTCTGCCCTTGGCCCCTTCCAATCAGTCAACCTCACACTAAAATCTAATCCTATCATATTTTAAACTTTTAAACCCTTCAATGGCTCTCTACCGCACACACATCTGCCACTCTGGCCTTCTTTCAGTCACTCAAAGGCACCAGGCTCTAGGGTCTCAGGGCCTTTCAGCAGACTCTGCCCTCGCGTCTACAATGCTCCTCGCTGCACTCTCGCCCCTGGCGCTTAGTGAAATGCGTCTACTCATCCTTTAGAGCTCGGCCCCAATCTCCTCCTCAAAGAAGCTTTCCTTTACTCCTCAAACTAGGCAGGGTCTCAAAGTACCCTGAACCATGTTGCTCTTATCTCAACCATGAAAACACCTGAATGTAGTCAGCTGTTTAATTTAGTCAGCCTTCCCTGGGTAGTCATTTCCACAAGTTTGGTAAGTATCTCTGCTGGTTCCCAGTGTACATCACAGTGCCTAACATACAGGTTAAATAAGTAAGTATCTGCTAATGACTAGAGAAGTGGTGCAGTAAGCATGGGAAAATACAAATTCCTACAAGAGAGAGCCAAAGGAAACTGGGGGAAGCAGCAGGAAAGTCTAGTAAGTCCCACATCATCAACACAAGCAGAAAATGACCAGAAACTTGGAAAACAGAGTGGCTAGGGGACAGGACTTAAGCCTGAGGAAGTTGAGCTGACTCCAAAGACCCCAGCACAAATGTTCTGCAGGACAGAACACAGGTCCTGACAGGCTCACAGCCTGTCTACTTTGATTACTTTAGAACTGTAAACAGACATCCCTGCTGTGCACTCTGGGCCCTTAAACCTACAAAACCCCACCTGCTGTACTGAGATAACCTAGCTCAAGGGATTGCACCATAACTTAGCTTTATGGAGCAACATGCTACTATTTGTGCTTTCTTTTCAATTAGCATCAAAGCTTACAGAATGCAACCTGGTCCTGGCAACTGAGGCCACAGGATTTGTACAAGATTTCAAAAAGAGGCTGTTATGTTCATGTTTGAGGGGAAAAAGCAAGAGATAAAATAGCCCCTTTTCAAAAAATAAAAAAATCTGAACTTAGTACTTGCTAGCAGCAAACAATCTTGCAGATTTATTGGTTACAGCTAGTATATCGAAACATCAAAAATTAACAGAACTTTCATCTGGGACTCTGGACTCTATATGCCATTCTGAGTACGAAGCACGAGGATATAGGATCAAATTAAACCTTTAGAGACTCTCAAACTCTAAGCATTAATCACATTATAATACCTCTATTCCACCTTGCCTCTTCACCCCTCTCTCCCAAATTTTAATTCAAAACAAAAACAATATTAAACTATCAAAGATCTGATTTTCCCATGGTGACTAAGGTCATATCTGTGGGGAACTGGTTCCAGGACCCCCTTGGATAACAAAATGCATGGACGCTCAAGTCCTTTGTATAAAATGGTGCAGTATCTGCATATAACCTACACACATCCTCTCGTATACTTCAAACCATCTCTAGATTACTTACATCTAATACAATGCAAATGCTATGTAAATAGTTGCTGATGCATGGCAAATTCAAGTTTTGCTTTTTGGAACTTTCTGGACTTTTTTTTTTTATATATTTTTGATCCTCAGTTGGTTGAATCTGTGGGTGCGGAACCCATGGCCAAATGTACTTCAATTTCTTACTTTGCAAAGAATCAAGTTCTTTCAAAAGTTCCTTCTCTCTGGCTTGCTGGTTCCTTAAGCATATGCCTGCCTGATGATCCAACCACAGATGGATGGATGGATGGATGCTGGACTAGGGTGAGCTGTGGGATATTGGGCAAGGCCCTTATCCTCTCTCAGCTTCAGTTTCCCCATCTATAAAATGAAGAGGTTGGACTAATGTTTTCTGGTATCTCTTCCAGTCTTTTTTTGTCAAAATGTAGTTATCAATCATTTCTAGAAATTATTCTGACAGCTTGGAAATCTAACTGGTTAGAAATGTAGGTCTAACTCCAGGAAGACATAAATGAGGTTGTAACTTTACAACCAGAGAGACTGGGCCCACCAAAGTCCTGCGGGCTAGTGGGATCAGATCCCATACAAGTTGACCTCAAACAGTCATGCATAAAAACAATGAAGAAAATGTTCAGTTTGTGTCCCCAGGCCAGCACTTCCTGAAGCATGCTATGGAACACTAATTCTGTGAGCTGTTAACATGTGCTCCTCAAAACAAGGGCTCTATGCACAATACATGTGAAGTACAGTAGGTTAAACAAATTAAAACAGGTTTCTTTATGTAGGACTTCTCACACCTATTAGTAATAAAAACCTGTCAGGTCGTCTGCTAGGTCCTCATTACAGGCATTTCATTTAACCTTTACTTTACAGGTGAGACAATTCAGACACAGAAAGGTTAAGAAACTTACATAAAATCACACAGCTCATAAGAAAGAGAACTAGGTCTTAAACCAAGGTTTATTTATCACCAAAGTAGGTTCTCTTAATCACCGTATGTCACTGGCTTCCATCAGCCTCCAATATGCTAACAGATACCACCAGTCTCCAAGAGGGGTCTATGATATACAGTGAATCACAAAATAATTTGTCTACGGACCTCTATTTCTTTCTTTGGAGAGAAACTTTGCAGGTTGTAACTTTCTCCAAGTTTCTCTTTCTGCTAGTCAGCGGAAAGCCACTCAATCCCTCAACACAGAATTTCAACTGACCAGGAAGTAGAACTTAAAATATTAGAACTAGAGGAGATGTGAAAGATCTTTTCATCCAAACTCTTCATTTTCCAGAGAAGCTGGAAGGGAAATTCAGAAATTCTTAAAGTGGAAGTAACTCAAAGTAAGAAGACTTAGAATCTAGACCCTTTACATTCTAACATATAACTCTAATTACTGCCTTTAAAACATTTTTAAGTGTGAGATTTTCAGCACACAACTGATGGACTAAACATTTCCCCAAAGCAAGTTACTAACTGGTTTATGGAAATATTTAGTCTTGCCTTTATTATTATTATTTTTTTTTTTTTTTTGCGGTACGAGGGCCTCTCACTGTTGTGGCCTCTCCCGCTGCGGAGCACAGGCTCCGGACGCGCAGGCTCAGCGGCCATGGCTCACAGGTCCAGCCGCTTCGTGGCATATGGGATCTTCCCGGACCGGGGCACGAACCCGAGTCCCCTGCATCGGCAGGCAGACTCACAACCACTGCGCTACCAGGGAAGCCCTTGCCTTTATTATTAAACTGCAACAGACTGTTAAAGGTAAAGGTCCAAGGGAATATTACCTGAGAATATCATAACTGGCAAAGTCCCACTGGTAGAGACCCAGTGCCGAACTACAGACAATGTATTTGCCATCAAAATGAAGTCTTGGCTGCAGGCAGATACTTCTATCCTCAGAGACAGACAACGTCTTTAAGCACTTACAGTTAATTTCTCTCCCAATTGGCCAAATCTACAGATAAGAGAAAATTAGGAAAGATGAGAGATCACATCACCATGGAAAAGCTTGTCCTTAAACAACGTGGCCTGTGTTTGCTGACGTCAAATACAAAGTGAAGTAAACTGGAGAGACCACAGGTTTTACAGCTGAAGCATGGGTTCAAATTCTGATTTGGCACATATGTGTTGCGTAATCTTGGGTAAAATATTTAACCTCTTTGAACCTTAGTTCCTGCAGTGAAGATGGTTAGTGCCTACCATATGGAACAGTTTAAAAGATGCAATAAAAATACATGTAAGAGTGCTCTGTGAACTTTTTTGCAAATTGCTATTATTATGACACAAGTAAATGTTTATGTTTTCATACTTTAGATCTAAGGACTGAGGAGAGCAGGAGATATATGTCTTAAGAAAAGGTAAGAACGCATCGAAGATAAATTTCTGTGGATTTTTTTCCCCCTTCATTTACAAATCAGAGTTAGAAACTGCCTAGAACACAGGAAAATGAACAATTCTCTTTCCAGTGGGTTTAAGAGGGCTTAAAGACATTCCTTCCTCCCTTGAAATATTCCCCCGTGCCACACTCTTTCATAGGGCAAAGTAATGGAGGGAAAAAAACCTCACCTTGATCTCATATTTGTCTGCACTTAAGAGGATGTAGTCTCCAGGGCTGTGCAAGAGAGACTTGACTTTGCACTTTTGCAAGACCACCTAGAAATAATAAATATCCATGTTACAGAAAGATCCTTTTAGTACTGCTCCTACCCCTATTAAAATAGGAAAAAGAGCTCAAAATGATATGGTATATGAGTAATCTATAACTCTATGTTAACTATAACACAAGTTAACCTTTACTAAGAGTTTTACTATTACCAGATTCTTTAGATTATTAGCAAGACCTAAAAGTGTCTAATGTTGGCAGCATTTACTCTTAGCTTTAGTCTGGAAGCAAACACTAGGACTGACTTTAAAAATTATAAAACGTGACTTCATAAAAAATGTGAGGGATAGGAAAGAAAAAAGTCCATTCACATAGTAGATACAAAGGACCTGTTTTCATAAGCATGTGCATCATACAGGGAAAGGCACTCGACTTGGGACCAGAATCTGTCATATGTTGACTCTGCAACCTTGGGCAGGACCATCTAACCTCTTCATTTCTCAGTTTCCTCATCTTTAAAATAGGGGATGGGGCACCTATTATCTCAAATAATTGTAGTGAAAATGAAATAAAACAAAGAAAATAATAATGTAATAGAAGCTAACATTCCATTAGCATGTGGGATAATCTGTAAACACTAGCTTCTGGTTATTTTAGGAATAAATAAGCATAAAGTGAGAGGGGAGGCCAGGCTCACTCATTCAGAAGCCTGGGTTGCAGATTCAAATGAAACTGACAGACCTGCTACTGAGTGCCAGGCACCTTGCTGGGTTCTGTCCCATCATCTCATTTAGTGCTCACAGGGACACCTAGCAGATGACGAAACGCAGGCCCTGAAGGGAAGAGTAACTTACCAAGACATCTCAGTCAGTGTCCTGGCCCCAAGCCCACTGTTTTTAACGTAACACCAACTTGTATTATGTAACTTTTCTATTTAAAATTGGATGCACCCAGTACAGAATTTTTTTCCCCAATGTTTTTATTGCAGTAAAATACACATAACATAAAATGTAGAATCTTAACCATTTTTAAGTGTACAGTTCGGTGGTATTACTGGTCTTCTCACACAATCACCCACCCAGTCTAAAAGCCACTAGTCATCAGATTCTTTCTTCTTCTTTGTTCCCCATGAGTAAGTTCAGTTGGCTTTACCTTAAAGACACATCCTTCGTGTATGCCCTTCTCTTTCTTTATTGCCACCCAAGTCCAAGCCGTGGGTCTCTTTTGCTTAGACTACTGCAAAAGCCTAACTGGCCACCCTGCATCCACTTGTGCCCCACTGTAACCCATTTTTCACTCAGCAGTTATCTTTTTTTTTTTTTAACTTGCTTTTAAATTTATTTATTTATTTATTTATTTTTGGCTGTGTTGGGTCTTCGTTTCTGTGCGAGGACTTTCTCTAGTTGCGGCAAGCAGGGGCCACTCTTCATTGCAGTGCGCGGGGCTCTCACTATCGCGGCCTCTTGCGGAGCACAGGCTCCAGACGTGCAGGCTCAGTAGTTGTGGCTCATGGGCCTAGTTGCTCCGCGGCATGTGGGATCTTCCCAGACCAGGGCTCGAACCCGTGTCCCCTGCATTGGCAGGCAGATTCTCAACCACTGCGCCACGAGGGAAGCCCAGCAGTTATCTTCTTAAAACATGAAAATCACATCAGACTCTTGCTCAGAACTCATCACTTGCTTTCTACTATACTTACAATAATCCAGAATCCTTAATGAGGTCTAGTAAAGCGTACATGATGGCCCCTCTCCCACACCTCCCCCAACTACAGCACAGCTCCGCTGGCCTTCCAGGGCATCAGCTTATCAAATGTTCTAGGCTCTTTCCCACCCCAGGGCCTGTGCACATACGGCACCCTCTGAAACACTCCATTTACACAGTTACCTCCCATTTATTCTTCACATTTGGCCCCTTCTCTAAAAGCTTTACCTGAATCAAAATGAATTAGACCCTGCACTTTTCCTCCATAGCACTTAACACAATTTGTGAACTTGTGAAATTACTAATAACTATTCCTCCTACTAGACTAACATTCGCATCAAGCCTGGGTCTGTTTTGCTCACTCCTGCATCCTTAGCCCCTCACAGAATAGCATGATAAACTCAAGAAAAGTGTTTCTGCATGGCATTTCCACTGTTTACACGGCTTTTGATTCTCACAGCGATCATTTTTTTGAAAACTAGAAGACATCA
Source organism: Delphinapterus leucas (assembly GCF_059928025.1). Lineage (NCBI taxonomy): Eukaryota > Metazoa > Chordata > Mammalia > Artiodactyla > Monodontidae > Delphinapterus > Delphinapterus leucas. The sequence continues at coordinate 111,323,962 of NC_143134.1, forward strand.
CAACTTCTTCTAAAGATCCTGTACATTTTTGGTTCACTTCTTGCGAGCATTATTTTCTCCTCCTTCCTCCTTCCCTTTCTTCGCAATTTATTTAAACTAAAAAACCAAAAAACACTGTCCACCCATTTCTCCCACTCCCCACATCCCACCCCTGGCCTCTGGCAACCACCAATCTGTTCTCTGTATCTATGAGCTTGGCTCTTTTTTCCCCTGTAGAGTCCACCTATAAGAGAGATCGTATGGTATTTGCCTCTTTTTTGTCTTACTTCACTTAGCATAATGCCCCTGAGGTCCATCCATTTGTCACATATGGCAAGATTTCATTCTTTTTTTACGGCTAAATAATATTTCAATACATATACCCCTTCACCCGTCTATGGACACTTTGGTTGTTTCCATATCTTGGCTATTGTAAATAATGCTGCAGTGAACATGGGGGTGCATGTATCTTTCTGAGTTAGTGTCTTCAATTTCTTTGGATAAATACCCAGAAGTGGAATTGCTGGATCATGTGGAAGTTCTATTTTTCATCCTTTGAGGAACTTCCAAACTGTTTTCCGTAGTGGCTGCACCAATTTACATTCCCCTAAAAGTGAACAAAGGTTCCCTTTTCTACACAATCTCACGAACACCTGTTATTTCTTGTCTTTTTGATAATAGTCATTCTAACTAGTATGACGTGATATCTCATTGTGGGTTTTTTTCCCCTAATATTTATTTAGTTAGTTGCCTGTGCTGGGTCTTAGTTGTGGCATGTGGGATCTTCATTGCCACGTGTGGGATCTTTGTTGCAGCATGCGGGATCTTTTTCTATAGTTGCGGCATGCAGGATCTAGTTCCCTGACCAGGGATTGAACCTGGACCCCCTGCATTGGGAGCGCAGAGTCTTAACCACTGGACTACCACGGAAGTCCCTCATTGTGGTTTTGATCTGCATTTCCCTGATGATTAATTATGTTGAACATCTTTTCATTTACTTGTTAGTTGTTGTTTTCATTTATCAACTATATGTCTTCTTTGGAAAAATGCTCAGATCTTCTGCCCATTTTTTAATCAGATTGTTTGGTTTTTTGCTATTGAGTTGTATGAGTTATTTAGCTATTTTGGATATTAGCCCCGATCTGATATATAATTTTCAAATATTTTCTCCCATTCAGTAGGTTACCTCATAATTTTGTTAAGTTTCTTTTGCTGTGCAGCTTTTTAGTATGGTGTAGTCCCACTTATTTATTTTTGCTTTTGTTGCTTTTGGTGTCAGATTCAAAAAATCATCGCCAAAACCTATGTCAAGATGCTTACGATCTCTTCTTCTAGTCTTAAGTTTTATGATTTCAGGTGTTAAGAAGTTCAAATCTTTATTCGATTCTGAGTTAATTTTTATGTATGGTGTAAGAGAGTGGTTGAGTTTCATTCTTTTGTAGGTGGCTGTTCAGTTTTCCCAACACCATTTATTGAAGACACTGCCCTTTCCCCATTGTATATTCTTGGCTCCTTTGTCATAAATGAATTGACCATATATACGTGGGTTTATTTCTGGGCTATCTATCCTGTTCCATTGATCTATGTGTCTGTTCTGCCAATACCATAGTTTTAACTACTGTATCTTTGTCATATAGTTTAAAAGCATGATGCCTTCAGCTTTGTGCTTTTTCAAGATTGCTTTGGCTTTTTGAGGTTTTTTGTGGTTCCATACAAATTTTAGGATTATCTGTCTTATTTCCTTGAAAAATGCCATTGGAATTTTGATAGGGACTGCACTGAATGCAGATTGCTTTGGGTAGTATGGACGTTTTAACAATACCGATTGTTCCAATCCATGAGCACGAAATACCTTTCCATTTATTTGTGTCTACTTCAATTCCCTTCATTAATGCCTTGCAGTTTTCAATATACAGGTCTTTCTGTTACGTACTGGTTAAACTTATTCCCAGGTATTTTATTCTTTTTGATGCAATTGTAAATGGGACTGTTTTCTTTATTTCTCTTTCTGATAGTTCATTATTAGTGTACAGAAAGGCAACAGATTTTTGTGTATAGATTTTACATCTTGCAACTTTACATGTAGTTTACAAGTTCTAACAGTTTTCTGGTGGAGTCATCAAAATACTATGCATCTGCAAATTCTGACAGCTTTACCTCTTCCTTTCCAACATGGATCCCTTTTTTCTTTTTCTGCTCTGTCTAGGACTTCCAATTATATGTTGAATAAAAGTGGCTAGAAACCAGCACAATGTTCTTTTAAAGAGCCTGTACATTTTTCTTCCACTTCTCGCAAGCATTTTCTTTTTTAAAATGAAAATTACTTTTCTGATTTAAAAATATGCTTATCCTAAAAGGGAAAAAAGTACTCAATTCCACAAGAAATAATCATCTTCAACATTTTAGCGCAAAAACACATTTAGAAACTGTCGTCATACTCTACACAGTTTTTTGTAAGTAACCTGTTTTATTTGCTCCCTCTACCCACCTAATATATTGTGGGCATATTTCCATGTCCATAAGTCACTCATTCATTAAACTATTTACTGAGTGTCTTTTACATGCTGGCCACTGTTATACACCATCATGCTTTGTGGTTGTATCTATCCCATCTTATGACTCATCTACCACTTATGAGGCAGCATCTACCATCCTCCATCCCACCCCCAGCTCCCCCACCCTCAGCAAGACTGATGTCAACATTTCTTCTGTAAGTCTTCCTACCTTGGTGACCCATTCTGTGTGCCCGGTGAGTGTGTTCAGGCACGTCCCAGCAGATAAAGCCCACACTTTCACAGTGAAGTCTGCAGAGCCACTCACCAAGATGTCCAGTTCATCGTTGTAGTCGACGCTAAACACTAGTATATACAACACACACAAAGTTAAAATACGCCTTTGCCAGTGGGTCTTTCATAGTAGAGTTCAATTACATTTATTCTCCCTAGCTGCCCAACTGTATAATTTCTAAACCAGAACTACTGTAGGAATGATGCTTTCTCAACTAGCAATTTTATGCTAAAAAATATATCCATTTCAAAATTCTTATTATTATCATAGCTTATAATTCTAAGGATGAAAAGCTCCTGGAATAGTACGATCTCTTACACTTGTACTAGGTTCAGAGTGAGAGGTAAACCAGTGTAGGAGATAATGGCATTTCTTCTCAGGACTGCCTGCCTGATACTACACGTAACTTATCTAGCCTATGCCAGAAAAACAGAACGTAAGTGGACCAACTCATATTTGTACTATTTACTGCAGTAAGACAAAACGTCAAGAGTATAAGCTGCAAAACAATAACCATACTCAAGAAAAGCCAGTGTAATGAGAAAAAGAGAACAAAGATCTTAAAGGTCAGACTGAGCCATTCTCTCAAACTGTCTGATTTTCTTTAGAGCTCTATCTCCAGCACCTAAAACAGTGCCTGAGTATAGCAAGTACTCAAATATTTGTTTTTAAATGCCTGCCAAGCTCTAAAGGAACACTGGGGACCCAAAGATGAAGACACTGCTCTTTTCTTTAAGGAACTCAGACTAAGTGAGGGGTGGAAGAGGAAGTCCAAAAAAAAAAATAAATAAATGTTTACCTCTTGCTAGGGAAACACCAAGGAGAATGACTAACTCTGCCCAGGGGTATCAGGGAGGACTTCAGGGAAGAGGCGATATTGGAGATGGGCCCTGAAGGATGAGTAGAATTTATCAAGAAAAGAAAGAGAATACTGCAGGTAGAGGGAACAGCAAAGGCATGGAGTTAAGTAAAGCCACAGCAATGTCCAGGGAACAGCAAAGAGGAAATTTTTTAGAACAGGGCTCTCAAAGCTGACCAGGTATAAAATCACCTGGAAGTCAATGTACAACCCTGGACACTGTGGAATATTACACTCAGTTTGATATATAAGTTCCATGTTAAATCATATACCTTCAAAATATTAATTTCTACAACAAACAAGTGGTAGCAGAGAAGACTGAAGAAAAATGTACAGGATGACAAACAAAATGGGGGGGGACTTGGTTTTTTGCCATAAAACAGCTAGGTTTACATTAAAGAATTACTGAGTACCAGGTACGGTGCAAGGAATTCAGGACCTAAGTGTGAATAAGACACACAGGATCCCTGTCCTTCTGGAGCTTACAGGTTGGTGGGGAAACAAGGTTATCATACTTACTTGTATTGATATGATAAGTGTTAATACACGTATTGGGAAACCTACAGCAGAGAAACTCAACCTGTTTAGCGAGTCCAGGAAGGCTGCTCATAAGTGTCTCAAGAGCATAGACTATGATTCTCAGGGGCTAATGCAGTGGGTAAAGGGCAGAAAGGAAGAAGGGAGCAGCTGCACAAGAGGCTGGGAACTACATCAACATGATTTCTGCACAGAGCTCCAAAATACAGTGAAGCAGAGGGAGAAGCTCAGATCTGAAGGGTATGTTCAAATGACCAGTTTTTTTACAAACTAAGGCTGCTGTAAAATTATTGTCAACCAAGCTCCAATTTGATGTAATCTGTATAGTCACTCCAAATGATTTCCAGTCCTAATTCTACAAATAAAGTGGACTGAATTTACAAGTGTAGTACTTACTCAATTTGGAGGTATGGAATCTGATCAAAACAGAGGGGGCTGACTGTTCAATAGGATATAAATGAAATAGGGGAAAAGAAGAACTGCCTCTCCTAGCATAAGGGTATAAAGGACATAAGAGTTAAAAAATGGGCCAAGGAAAAGCAAAATTAGGGGGAAAATTCCAAAAAAGAGTAACTTGAATAAAGGGATTAACTGTAGTGACTGAGAAAGAAATTGGGGGAAAGACAGGTTAAATTTAAAAACAAAAACAAAAAAGGGATCACATTCTTGGCTCCTGGCTTTAAGGAATGAGGGTAAAGTAGCTGTTGAAACCCTTGAAGAAAGGCAACCCACCCGCCCCCGTGTGCCCCCGGAAGTGCTGGGTCCTGGCTCCGGAACTCCATTCCCAGCAGGCCACAGTGTTGTCAAAGGAGCCTGTCACAAGCTTCTGCTCATCAAACTTCACCGCTGCACAAGTGTGGGTCTGGATGCCATAAACACACTGCCCTGTGCTCACATCCCATAGTTTTGCAGACAAATCATCTGACCCTTCAAGAGAGAAACAGGGAGGTTAGTAAGAAAACAAACACTAAAGAAGGAAAATCAATTCCCCAAACCATGGTATTCTTAAAGGAGAACCTTAACAGTCACCTCCTCTAGCACTCTCACTGAATAGCTGGGAAAACCAAAGCGTGGAGACAGTAACACAACTTGCTCTGGGTCACCAGAATACTGTTAACAGCCCTGGGACTGAATCCAAGCCTTTTGGTTTAGTCCTTTTCCCTTAACTTTGCAGGTTATAGCGTGGTGTTAGACTAAAGCACCCCTTGGTGCTTCCACTTGTAAATTTTCCCAAATTTTTGGCTATCATGAGCTCTCTGATTTAAGCTCAAAATGGTGGGTACCACCTATGACTGGATGTGTACACTTGCATGCCTGTCCATTACCCAACAATTCTGAACAAATAAAGAATGGTGAATAGTAAAGTCGTCTGCTGGAACATGCTCTACTCTAAGGTAAATCATAGACAGGCCTCCAATCACTGGTTAACTTCTGCAAAGGCTAACTGCTAATTTCTTGAGCCATCTTGAAATATGTGAAGGAACTTCAAAGAAAACTAGACATAAATTATTCTCAGATGTTCACAACAACTCAACAAAGAGCTTGTAAGGCCTCTTAAGATTCTGCAGAAAAGAGGGTAGGTTTTACTTCTGCCTCTGGTGAAAATATTATACTGATTATGGTGACAATTCAGGACTTTGTCTTAATCACATTTAAAATCCTAACGATGAACACATGTCTCACAATTTACCTGTATAAAAGTAAGAATAAGAACTGACAAAGAGGGAATTCCCTGGCAGTCCAGTGGTTAGGACTCTGCGCTTCCACTGCAGGGGGAACAGGTTCGATCCCTCATCAGGGAACTAAGATACCGCATGCTGCACAGAGCAGCCAAAAAAAAAAAAGAACTGACAAAGAAAAAACCATTCTGAAGCTACAAAAATGTAGTCCCTGTAATAAGGACATGGTATCTTGGAAAAGCACCAACTGATCAGTCTTCTAAAAGTTTAAATGACTAAATAAAGTTAGCCACAATGCCACCTTTAAGGGCTGATCAAGAGCCACTGTTTCAGACAATGGAAAAATAGCTATCAGTTATGAAAGCGGCAGAGTATGAATTTCAACTGGGGCAAACCCTATGAGAGCATACTGAAATGAAGACTATATTTGTTGTTATTTTACTATTTAAGGATTCAGTTTCCTCTCTATAAAATGAAAGGCGAGATTTGGCTGGTGGTTTTCAGTGGGCATATGAGGCATCAGTATCTACTGCGGAGCTTTATCAAAACACACGTGCAGGGCCCTATCTTCAAAGATTCTAACTTAGAACATCTGAGGTAGGATCTAATTACTGTAAAAGCTTGCCAGGTGATTCTAATGTATTAGCAATGCATTGAGAACCAAGGATCTAGAACAATACCGTCCAATAGAAATATAAGGCAAAACACATACACAATTTAAATTTTTCTAGTATCTACTTTAAAAAGTACAAAAAAAAAGGGGACTTCCCTAGTGGCGCAGTGGTTAAGAATCCGCGTGCCAATGCAGGGGACATGGGTTCGAGCCCTGGTCCGGGAAGATCCCACATGCCACAGAGTCGCTAAGCCTGTGCGCCACAACTACTGAGCCTGCGCTCTATGAGCCCGCAAGCCACGACTACTGAGCCCACGTGCCACAGCTACTGAAGCCTGCCCGCCTAGAGCCCGTGCTCCCAACAAGAGAAGCCACCGAACGAGAAGCCCACACACCGCAATGAAGAGTAGTCCCCGCTCCCCACAACTAGTGAAAGCCCACGCGCAGCAATGAAGACCCAACGCAGCCAAAAATAAATAAATTTATTTTAAAAAGTACAAAACAGGGAAAATAATTTAATATTTTTAACTCAGTATGCCAAAAATATTATCATCTAACATGTAATCAATATAGAAATTAATGAAATAGTTTACATTCTAAGTCTTCAAAATCCAGTGAGTACTTCCTATTTCACATCTCAGTTTGAACTAGCCGTATCTCAAGCGCTCAAAAGCCATACATGTTGAGTGGCTACCACACTGGACAGCACAGGTCTAGATAATCTTTAAGGTCCTCTCAGCTTTTTGGTCCAGTCAGCATTTTGTGACTATATTTCTAGGAAGCAAAGCAGGAAAAGAAATCATTTCAGATCCTATCTGAGCTTGGTTCTGAATTATTGCCAGTGTTCAGCCAGGGTCTCATTCATTCATTCATTCAACCCATTTTTAGAGAACTTGTGTGTCAAGCAGGGCTCTTGCTCTTATGGTGCTTAGTCTTCCTATGAAGACAAAAAGGCTAAACAAACAATAATAATTCAGTACAGTAAGTGGTGAGCAGTACAAAAGCCCATAGCAAATACAAGGGGGGGATAAAAGGAGAAAGCGCCCCAGGTGAAGCTCCACTGAGTTTACAGTCGTGCACCTCAACATCGAGGTGTTCCACGAACATGCCTCAGGAGATGGAGCGACTGGCTCCACAGCTATATCCTCTACTCTGCTGTTAAGCCGGGCTGTGCTGTAGGACTGTTGGAAGAAGGAATTTCATGGCTTAAAAAAAACCCCAAACTTTCAGGTATTAGCTAGCTGAAATCTAAAGGATGAATAAAGTAATCCGCACCCTCTCCCCAACCGAAAAAAGCAGTATATGCCAGAGCTCAGCCAAAATTTCTGTAAAAGACTAGACAGTAAATATACCAGGCTTTTTGAGCCCTAGAGTCTCTGTGGTAATTACTCCACTCTGCTGGATCCAGCCCCTGCAGTTCGTGGTTTACCAATCGCTGGAATATAACTATTAAAGCACCTATTAAATATCCCTATATATTACATAAATATACGTGAATAGGCATTGGGGTTGATTCATAAAGAACTACTTGAATCCATTCTAAAAGCTACCTAGGAATTATTTACAATGCTTGTCAAAATGTATTGGCTAAAACATGGACACTGATAACAGTTCGGTGTGACTGGGAAATAGTGGCAAGGTTAGGCTGGAGAACTCGGTCGGGAGGATGTTTAACTATGAACTTATCTGCATTTCTGAAAGATCACTATGGCTGCATCAAAGAAAATGGTTTGAAGGGGAGCAAATCTGGAAGCAGGAAGACCAGTTATAAACTAGGAGGGAGGATAAAGAAAACGTGGCCTATACATACAAAGGATTATTATTCAGCCTTAAGAAGGAAGGAAATTCTGACATACATGACAACATGGAGGAACCATGGAGACATTATGCTAAGTGAAATTCAGTCAGTCACAAAAGAACAAACACTATAAGATTCTACTCTAGGTACTCTAGGTACCTAGAGTAGTCAAATTCAGAGACAGAAAGTAGAATGGTGGTTGCCAGGGGCTGCAGAGGAGGGAATAGGGTGTCATTGATTAATGAGTACAGTTTCAGTTTGGGAAGATGCTAAAAGTTCTGGAGATAGATGGTGGTGATGCCTGCACAACAATGCACTTAAAATGGTTAAAATGATAAATCATATACTTTACCACAATCTGATAAAAAAAAAGGGAAGGAGGTTATCTACATTAATTATTTAAACTAGTTTATATAGGAAAACATGAGGCCATTCAGTTTTACACCCTAATAAACATCAGAAAACAATCAGGTTGGGTAAAGAGGTTGTAAATGATACAGTGTAGAGGAAAGTGAAAGGGGACTAAATGTAGACTATTTTTCATTATATAAAAGGGGGAAAAAGCCCTCTCAACTCAGAAAACAATCTTTGATATAAAAATTACAGAGATGGGTAATGTAACAAAGGTAAGCAGAAAAATGAGCCGTAACCCAAACAGAGTAAGCTATCTTATCAAGTTAAGTTTAAATATTTAACTGGTAGAATCAGATCTCAGCTCTCAAACCACCCCTCTGAGTTATTTGACTCTGTTAACCAACTGAATAAACATTTACCAGTGCCTCTTCAAGTCAGGCAACTTTCATTCTCCTTCTTGAAACTCTCTTCATTACCCTTGTTTCTTTACCTCTCCCCTTTCTCTGAGTACACACTCAAAGGATCCCCCTATGCTCTATCTTCTCTCTCCATCTCCTTTTAAAATTTCACTTACAGCCATAGCTGTGATGTGACTAACTCCTAAATCATTCTCTCTAGCCCTGAGCACTCTCCAAAGCTCTCACCCAGCATTTCCAGATACTGTGGGAATCTCCACTTAGACATCCAACTGAATTCAGTTCATCCCAAATTGAATTCCATCTAACCTCTTGAATTTATCCCTTCATTTTCTATTCTTTTACTACTACTACTATCTTCCCAGTTATACACGCAGCTAGAAGCCTTCAGCCATTTTTGAAATCTCCCTATTCCTTACCACATACCCGATTCATTGCCAAATCCTGTCAATTCTATTTCAATAGCTGCTCTTCTCTGCAACTGCTACTTTTAAAAATCTCTACCCTTACTATCCTATATCTAGACCTATTTAAGCTCATCTAAACTGCAAGACTAGTCATTTAAATTGCAAGCGCAAGATGTGTCTGTGTCAAAGGGTATCAACAGAATTAGTATCATCTCCTGGGGGAACACTTCAGAAATTTCTAGGGTGGCTTCACTGTCACAATGAGAGGACATTGCTGGCATCTACTGGGCAGAGTCCAGGAATGCTGGACATCCTGCAATGTTTGCAGAGCACAAAAATAATCTGTATTCTGTATGACATTCCGTAAGGTTCTGCCAGATATTTGTAAGTGAAAATCTTAGTTATCTGACTGAACCTAAAATCTGTTTTACAAAGAGTATTAGCAGTTTAACTGTATACCTAATTTTCTATGAGTGTAACTACCAGATAAATTGAGGAACGACGTACTTTCCTGGGAACTCTGCTAAGCGTCTTTCACCATTTGAAAAGATGGTGTCACAGATGATATCTGTGACACAAACACAACATTCTGCATTCACAGCTGTCATGTTCACAGTAACAGTACACATAGGTGTAAACATCTGATTACTTTACCACCTTCTAAGCCACGCTCGAGCACGTGTTCAATATGTATTACTTTAAATCACAGTCCTCTTATTTCTCCTCTGGATCAAAGTTTGGGTATTATATTGATTTTTAAAATGTGTACTTATAGATAAGTTACTTCCATGATTTTTACTTCATGATAGGAGAATACTGTAAAATATGTCATCAAAAGAGGACCTGGGTCTGACAGAAACAAGAAACAATAGTTTATCTGAAATGGAAAGCTCTGAACTCGGCCCTTTTTCTGCTCAAAAATCTTTCATAGTTTATAGAAAACTGTCCAAATACATGTTCCCGGCATTCCAGGCTTGTGAAAACACAGCCCAAGCCTATTTCTTCAGATTATACTCTAGGAGTCTCTCCCTAATTATATTCTAAGATTTCAGCCAATATGGGTTTTCTTTATTTTCATCCTCCATGCTTCATGCTTGGCCCTTTCGAATGCTAAAATTCCTATTGGAAAGCCCTGTGTATCTCAACTCTCCAAAAATCTATACATTCTTCAAGACCCAACATAAACACTGCTCTACTTTCCCAAATGGAAGAAATCATTCCTTCTTCTGAACAATTATATAATTTTATTCCCTCATATAATTCAACAGTATCACTTTTTTGGTTGGTCTCTCTTTTAATTAAGATATAATTGACATATAACATTAATTCCAGGTGTGTAATGTAATGATTTGGTATCTGTATATACTGTGAAATGTTCATCACAGTAAGCCTAGTTAAATATATCATTTGATCATACCTCTTTTATAGCTCTCGTTTTTCCCATTCGAATGTTAAGCCAGAGGTTACAACACAGCCACTTATAGGTTGAATATGACCCAACCACAATATTTTAAAATTCTGAATAATACTTAAAAATTAATACTTTTTAAAAAACAAGGGTATTTCACAAAAATTTAGACTTGGGGCTTCTCTTGAAAAGTCAGATCTGACAACTCTGAGCCTGAATCCCACATGGCAATAATTTACTACAGTGGAGCAGCAGCTATCCACTTCAGTGTTTTCTTATTAGCCACAGTTCACACGGAGGCTTTTACTTAATCAGGTTATCTTCCTGATCTCAGTGTGTACGTTCTCTGCAGAAAGAACTGCTCTAATTCAGCTATGCATGCCCTCACACAGTCTGTCACACAGTAGGCATTTTATAAATAAATACCTACTGAACAGCACAAAGCACAATAGTTTCCTTTCTTACCATTTCAGAAATAAGCAGAATAACCACCTCATTCAATCCATACCATGTTAATTTTTAGTATTATCGATCTTTTTGGTAATACTGTTTTATTGCTTGCTTAAGGGCTAATCTGAGAGTCACTGTAAATTTATTGCCAAATTCAGAATTTCCCAATTCAACCACAGTGAAAATACAAGTTCTTAAGTAACAAAGTGATACAAACACATGTTTAATTCTATTAACAAATATTTCTCACTAGTAACAGTCCCAGGAATGCTGCTTTAAACTAATGCTTTGGATCATTTTCAATAAACAAAGCATAATTTTCCATATGCCAACCTGGTGAATTTAATCATACTAAAAATAACACAGCATATAGACCCACCTGGAGAATAATCTTAAAATGCAGGGTTGGGTCCACAGTTATCTGCAGATATTAACTGTCCAGGTAGTTAAGGAATTCAGTGAATGTATTCCATTTACTTCTGTGCCAAGTAACAGGTTTTACGGCATTTTAAATGCGAAGTTTAACAAGAAATTTAAAAAAAAAAAAAAAAGCTGGAATTGGTTCTGAAAATGAGTCAACTGCCAGTATTGACCCAAGTGTGAATAAATGCCAAGCTCAAAGGCAATACGGCATCTTAATCTTTAAAAAAAAATTACCTGCCGGTGATCATGACGCGAAAAGGATATTGAAAAGCCATCACCACAGCTGGAAAAGTACATCAAAGTGTAAAAGAACAAATGATGTTGTTCCAGTAATCTGGCTTTTTATAGGACAGGGAAAATAATGTAAGCACGGAGTAATTTCAGGATGGCAAACAAACAAAACCATGAAATGCCTTAAATTTAATGTTTATTTTATAAAACTGACAAAGTGTCTAGCATTTCAGAGAATGTCACCACGTGAGAAAATGTACATCCTCAATGAATAAATGCCATTTTAAAACAATATTGAGAAATCATACCTCTCTTAATTATTAAAAATATTAAAACTGAGTCTGGTAGGACTCTGAGGGAGAAGCAGGTTACTTTAGACTTTGCTGTGGGCATAGCATCAATCCAATATATCTGGAAAGGACATTTAAGAGGAGCTAGAAAATTATTCATACGTCTGGATCTTGTGATTCTACTCTGAGGCTTCTGACCCAAATAAATAATTCAAGGGGAAAAAATAATGCAAACAAAAATATTCATAAAAATAGGAACAACCTGAATATGCATAATATGGAAATAGCTAAATAATTATGATATATTTACACAAAGGAACAGTATATACTATTAAAAATGACAACTATGTAATTTAGGTAATACTCAAGTGTTTATTAGAAATCATCCTGGATGATTTCTAAACATCCAGAACATGGAGTATCCCTATACTATATATATTATATATGATGGAAATGAATAGGCATTGCTATCATTGGTTAAGAACTGCCTAGAGCCATTCTAAACTTTGCTTGAGAATTATTTACAACACCTATCCAAATGTATTGCCTAAAACATAGGCACTAATTATAATCACATGTAGAAACACATGTGGGCACATTATAATTGGAAGATACACATAATTCTAATTTTAATGATTACATTTGTTATAAAAAGTTACCTAACTACTTGCTTAGTTTTAAAATACCCAACTGTCTTCATTCCCATGCCCAAACTCTTCTAATTCTTCTCACCACAGGATCTTAGAGCAAGACAGAAATATCTCCTTTTCCATATTTTACAGACAAGGGAACAAACACAGAGAGGTTACATAATTCTTCCAAAATGACCTATTTGCTAGGACTAGACAGCAACTTTTCTACTGTTTTTTCCCCTAAAATCATAGCTGATAGAAAAAAAAAAAACCCAACATGGAGGACTGTACATGGAAGAAAAGCACAGAAACAAGTAGAGCTTTCTGACACACATCACGTTTAAAAAAATGTCTGGAGCTTTCTTCTCATAAAATTTTATAAAAATAATTGTCTTCTCAGAGTGAAAAAGGATAAAGAGGAGAAAAACCAGTCAGGGATGGAGGGATAATGCCATTATAGATATCTTATATAATTAACAATTGCCATTCTCAAGCCTGAGGAGTATTTTGTTCTATTTGTAAGACTACACTCTATGAAATGCAAAAAAAAGAGTTCCAGGCTCTCTTACCTGTACAGAGGAGTCCATCTTTGTAGTAAAGTGCATACACTCTGGCACTGTGTCCAATTAATGATGAGGTCTCAAAGGCTTCATGGTCCTCCAGTTGCTTCATTCTCAAAATAGCCTTCAAATAAACCTTCTTCCAGTGCAAAGCATCCTGAACGGAATCATCTATCTGCCAGCCCAAATTTTTACAGGCAGTCTGCCACACCTCTGTACAGGCACTTATCACCTTATTCCACTGTTTAGAGACGAGGCAGCATGTGAGTAAAGTCTGAGGATCGAGCCATTTTAACAAATAAAAACTGAGCTCCAGGGGAAGGAGTTTGAGGAAGTCCCGCTTGAGGAGAGTCTCCAGGTTATTGGAGAGATGCCTGAGCTGGACTGCCCCACTCAGACTAATCAGGTGATCCAGAGTTTCATTTTTCTGCAAGTCCGTCAGAGAAAGAAATGTAACAGAAATGTTATCAAGCCATGTCTCAAAGTCCTTTCTCTCCATAAGGTTATGGAAAAATTTACCTGTGGCACATCAAAATATTGTATTAGTTCTGCTCAAAATGACCGTTCAAGCAAGACTGCTAACAAATGAAGTATTAAAAATTAGTGTAAAAAACTTGGCATTACAACATTATGCTTAGTTACATCACAACTTTACAGTTAATACACTGTATTTATCTGAAAATTTTCCATGCACACAAAAGAAAATACATTTGTGAAATCATACTTTAACAAATCATGACCTCAAAACATAACTCAATGAAATTTATGCTGGTGTGTGAGTGATTTGCTCCTTTTGGAGTCTAGCACATGCTACATGCATCTCCACAGTAAAAGATTGACAGAGTATTCATTCCTTATGAAACAGTGTATTCTATACAATGGAACCCCCATCAAAACCATCATAATACCACTTCCTTAATACACTCCATTTGGGCACTAAAATCACAAAAATAAGCACAAGGATGTGACAACCAGAAAACAAGTCTCCGGAGCAGTAATTTGAGACATTGGCCATCATGCTAGGTACAACGTGACCTGTTACTAGAATCACAGAACTGACTACTGGCTTTTGCAATAGATATTCAGGCAAAAAGGTTTGGGGAAGAAAAATAAGCAGATGCTGTAAGTTTTACGGTTCATGTATTCTGGTTCTTCCACTTCCTTTATGGCACTGCCTGTTATAACGTGAATTACCAAAGGCCTTATCTGGCCTTACATAGTCTGTTTTTATAAGCCTCATATGAGCTGGTGACAACTCTTAACCTCATGTACCCCCAGAGAGCCATGAGGGTCCTGGAAGCCTGCACAAATAAGACAAATTAGTAACTCTGATGCTTAAAAAACACCCAAAGAAAGGGACCATCATCTTCACTTTGCCGATGAGGAAGCTGCAGGTCAGAGAAGGTAAGTGATTTGCCTATAGCCAACACAGCAGACTGAAAGCCAGTGCTCTCAAGATCAGTACTCTTCTAAACACACCAAGTGTCTCTCTCTGAAGCCAGCTACCACCAGAACTGCAACCTGGTGATAGAATCTGGGAGCACCAAGCCTGATTATATACCACCTTCCCCTTTAGGGCTAAATACAACAAAAAAAATTTACAAGTATCCAGCAAAACATACTATGTCAAGGTGTCAACACATTCTTAACAACGGGGACTAAACTAACAGGAAGAGAACAAAAAATAAAGCAAATCACGTAAAAACCATCTTTCCCAAGATAGGCCATGTTGGTAGATATTAGTGCTGGGTGATGGGTACATGGAGGTTTTTTATTCTATTTTCATATGTTGAAACATTTCAATGATTAAAAAAAAGAATAAAAACTTTCCTTCTAATCTGATCCCTCAGTTTCCCATCAGATTATCACACTAATTTAAAAACTTTATGTCCAAATTAAGGGCTTCCCTGGTGGCGCAGTGGTTAAGAATCCGCCTGCCAATGCAGGGGACAAGGGTTCAAGCCCTGGTCCGGGAAGATCCCACATGCCAGGAGCAACTAAGCCTGTACGCCACAACTACTGAGCCTGCGCTCCAGAGCCTGTGAGCCACAACTACTGAAGCCCGTGTGCCTAGAGCCCATGCTCTGCAACAAGAAAAGCCACCGCAATGAGAAGCCCTCGCACCACAACGAAGAGAAGCCCCCCGCTCGCCGCAACCAGAGAAAGCCTGCACGAAGCAACAAAGACCTAATTCAGCCAAAAATAAATAAATAAAATAAATAAATTTATTAAAAAAAAACCTTTATGTCCAAATTAAGTTAGAAGAGGAAAATAAACTCCTTTCCATATATGTCACCTAGATCAAGGTTTACACAAATATCCAGATCTTATCGTCCAACTTTGTTAATGTTAAGGTATGTAAAAATCATTTTCATTAATTTCCCAATATCAAATTTGGTGGGAATGTTATTAGACAAAAAGCAGTCAAAGCAAATAAACCTCTTCCAATCACATCATCTGTTGTCTAATATTTTTGAACAGTGAATGGACTTTAACCCTCAGGGTTTGGGCTAGGTAGGATTTATTAATTTAAGGATTTACTTGGCTGCCAAAAAACGATGATTTCACCAAAAGTTTTATCAACTTAACACAAGATAACAAGCCTCCTGGGACTTCCCTGGCGGTCCAGTGGTTAGGACTCTGAGCTTTCACTGCCTAAGGCCTGGGTTCGATCCCTGGTCAGGGAACTAAGATCCCACGAGCCACTCGGCGCAGCCAAAAAACAAAACAAAACAAACAAACAAAAAAAACAAAATAACAAGCCTCCTCCTTTTTCTGTATCCTAACAACCTTTTATCTATAAAATTTCTGGAAAAGTTTTACTTTAAAAAAATCATTCACAGCAAGACCAAAAAAAAAAAGTTTCTGTGGACATTCACAAAATGTCACAACAGCTAATTAGTTAATACTGGCCAATTAAAAACCACCAAAACATCTGCCCAGGCATCATTTTTTACAGTGAAGAAGCAGGGGGGCTTCCTCTATCTCACCTGCACCGCCACACACACACAGTATGCCACAGGTCCATCACAGAAACGCTGACATTTATGTAAGACGAACTGTCATTTAAATGGACACAACGCAAATTTATAATACCCGTGAAAACAATATCATTACCAAATAACTAAGAGACATCATACAGCATGCCAAATCAATGTACCCGTGACACTACAGAGATTATGGGACAAGTTTTCCAACGAGCACCTTTAAAAACCCAGCCATTTCTGATATTTAAACACTCTCCTAACTCCTAATAAGAATTTTTCTTCCCACTCTTACATTAGAAATTGCCCTTTAAGCTACTGAACCCTTTACGGGACACTCTTTTCCAGTTCTTCATCTTTCACTGTCATGAAAAAGGCATCTTTTTAAAATAAAGCAGGCCCCATTAACTTTGCAGAATGCACTATTAAAAAAAAATCAGCTTTTATTTCTCTAAAAAATTGAACTGACTCTGGAGAGAACTTTCTTAAGGTCACAGGTCTAAACTGAACTCTTAGAGAGCCTCTAGGAATATCATGTACTGGCAGCAAAGGTCCCACGGGGAAAACTTCAGGAAGTGGGATTTCAATTCAACTGAAGGAGGAGCTTTTAAAACACCAGAGCTTTCCAATAATGGAACAGCTGCCTCCGGAGTGGTGAGCTTCCCATTACTGGGAATGGTCAAGGACAGCTGGATACAGAGGCAGAATGAGGTAAATGAAAATGCTTTGGAGCAGTCAAACCTTTTACTGATTCAGCCACTTCCTCTGTGATCATGGACATGTTCAACTAACTTCTAAGCTTCCGTTTTGTCATCTGTAAAATGGAAGCTAGCTCACCTTGAGGGCTGTGAGAATCAGGACCAGAGTAGGGACATGCCTAGCACAGAGCCCTTGTAAGTTTTATTACTATGAATACCTGGCAGGAAAGCTCCACTAACATCCCTTTCAACCCTATGACATTACCACAGTTTATCTTAAGATGGCTTAAAATATACAGACCAAAAAACTCAAGTGCTCAAACTTACTGGGAATTTAATTTTATAATTAAGGGCAGTTACTGACTTGAGGCTATGATTTCCCACCAGGTGCATTTTCTCTCCACCCTCTCCACACTCCATGGTGTCTCATCCTTTTTTTCCCCTCACTTAAGACTAAACATTAAACTTGCCCTTCTGCCCTCAATAGTAACAAGCACAAACCTCTGAAAGAGGTGGATGATGAAAAGATTCCTAAACTGGGAGATGGGAGACCTGGGTTTGGTCTCTGGTTCTGCCATTAACTCCCTATGTTCCCTTAGGCAACTCTCATCTTTGTACTGGTTTGACAGACTAAAGTACTACTCATAGATATTACCTCACTTGATTTTCACAACCTCATGGAAGGTATCAGAATTGCCCTTAACTAATAAATGAAGAAATTTATGGCCCCAAAGGTGGAGTGACTGTCCCAGGGTCCCACAGGAAGGAGCAGGTGCAACATCTTTCCCAGCCCCCACCCTCCAAAACCAAAACCAAACCAAACCTATACTCCCAGGTCTTACTAAAGATACAACATTCTCGATTAAACATGATGAATGCATTTTCCTCTCCTCCCTCAGGACCTGGCCTAATCAAGAGAGAAAGCAAGACACTTGTTGCCCTTGGCTTCATCTTCCCTCTCTTTTCTTATTAAGTATAGCCAGCAGTTTAAGAGTACAGAGGCTCTGAACTTATCTAAATGAACTTACATACTTATATTCTGAATATTCAAGAAGCTAGTAACACTGGTTGCTTCCAGAGAATGCTGGAGGGCTGAGGAATAGGGATGAGGGTCCCTTTATGAATTTAAAACCGTGTGAATATCCGTTCTATGTAAATCCGCCTTCAGTTTTAAGATGAATTTTTAAAAGCTTTGAAAGAATACAAATAGTGTTTCTAAAATAAGGGCTCTGCAACACCACTTGTTGCTGGGTGACCCTGGGCAAATCGCTTCACCGATCTCAAGCCCAGTTTCCTCACTTATAAAAGGTAACCACGAACAGGTAACCCTACAAGGGTTTTTAAGAGGAATAAACAAGATAATGCACTTAAAACGTTTAGCACAGTACCCGCACACTGTAAGCCTACAAGAAATGCCGATTACCATCATTATTCAGCATTAACCTTGTTATCTTTATTGCAAACAGCACTACACATACACACCTGTTTCCATGGCATACCCACAATTATGGCGCAGTCCCTCACATTAGTACAGCGCTTTATACTTCATAAACCACCTCTCCACACTTCATCATCTTTCAAACTCATGGCAGCCCTGGGACATGACTGTTAACTCATTTCGCAGCTAAGGAAACTGAGGCACTAGGAGGCAGTCACTGCGAGACTCAATTCTCCCATCTCTAAAATCAACTCCAGATCCCTTCAACCCGTTCGTCGCTCCCGGGTCCCCTGCTCCCGGAGCCGTGTTCCGCGCGGCACTGACCTGAGCGAGCGCCCCGGGGCCCGGGACCTCGCGCCGGGCTCACACCGACTAGGCGCGCTCGGGCCGCCAGAGCCTCGCAGCGGCCGGGTCCGCTCCGCAGCCATGGCGCCTGCAGGAAGAGAAAGACAAACAGCCCGAGGCGCGGCGGGTCAGCAGAGGCGCGGGCGCCAGGCAACCCCCTCCCCGACCCGGGCCCGCCTCATATACAGACCTGGACCTGCGGCCGCCGCTCGGGTCCGCAGCCTCACAGGGGAGCGGCTTCCGGTGCTGCCTACGTCATCTCCGCGCGTCCCTCCACCCGCGGCGCCCGGCGGACGCGGCTGCACTTCCGGCCCCGCCTTAAAGGGGAAGTGGGAGAGCTGAGGAGCGTAGAGGGAGGCGGAGCATGCGTAGGTCCGCTTAGACCTGTGGCACATGCACGAAAGTTTACTTCCAGGCTGCACACACGGATTTGTCCCGCAGGTTTATGTCCGTCATCCAATCTGATCTTGCACCGACTGTGCGGCACTTTTTATTATGCTTACTTTACGGAGGAGAGAGGGAGAATTTAAGAGAGGTGTCCAAAGTCAAACAACGTATAGACATAACATTTATATAGACAATAAGGCACCCGTACGTCCAGTTAGTGGTAGAGCACATCTAGGGTACTTGAAACATGGGAAATAAAAAGTTGATTCTGTGTGGTGGAAACTAAGTATGGCGTCCAGAAAGGTCTCAAGAGAGCAGATTTGAAAATTTAGGAAGACATGGGTACACAGATTGGATAACCTTTATGAAAGAAAAGGCAGTGCTAAGGTAATCAAGAAAACCAGGCACCCCTATCTATTTGCAGCAAATGGTCTCAACCCCAGGATGGTAGGAGTTTGATGAATGAAACTGAAAATTCCAGATGGAGCTGCCCCAGAGACAACATTGTTTCAACCTCTTATGGACAAAGAAACCTAATTGTCTAAGTTTAAGCCCAGAGGCTATCCAGGAGCAAAATTTATGGCTCATTAAAAAATGAAAAGAAAATTGCAAAATTGAATTTGTATTTAATTAAATCCAACACCTGTGTAACCATTCAATTTAGTATATGTAAAAATTCCCTTTCATTTGAATTTTTTTTAGGATATATATTCCCACTTTGTAAAAACCTCCAAGATTGCACAATGATTGTTGAGAAAACATAGCCAACTTTAAAATGTAATGAATTATTCCTAGCCAAATAACTACAAAAACTGCTATGAATGGCAGGTAGGAAGATCAACACGCAAAAAGAAAAACATGAAATATGGCCTGGTGTAGGAACCGAATGTTCATTACAACTGCTTATGTGACAGGAACATATAAATATGCTGGATGTTTTTTCTTTCCTTCCTTCCTTCCTTCCTGCTTTCTTTCTTTCATAAACTTGCTGCTCAAATGGTATTTGGAGTAATTCCTACACATTCACGCAATAGGAAAATTGCAAACATCAAATGCTTAGTTTCTCTGATTCAGGCTAAAATGGAGTACACGTTTTCCATTTTGAGATAAAGTTGCCTGGGAAAGGTAGATGGATGACATATAATTTATTTAGGAATGTTCTTCCATGGCCTATACTAGGAATTCAAAATCCTTCTTGATGAGACATAAACCAAACCACACCATAAGTTTCTTTGGGTAGAAAAAAAATGCACCCACTAGGGATGACAAGTATCCCTTGATATTTAACACATTTGTTGCACGTGCAGGTACCAGGGAGCAGAAACTACTCCAACTGTTTAGTTTCTTGAGATGCACTCCTTCTGTGATGATGCTATGGAGAGATGATATGGGCGAACTAACTGTTCTTTCAATTCCCACACACATTTCACCAGGCACTTCACCAGGATCATTTTCAAGAGGTAAATAAGGTTGGAAGCATTTGAAGAGGTTTGCTTTCTGGTCTTTGTTCTGGATTCACTCTAGCTGTAACATGATCAGCACTTGCTGTCCTATGGAGCCAGCAGGTATTCTGGGACAAAAGCTCAGGTTGATTGACAAGAAACCTTATCCTTAAAGTCTCAGGCACAAGGTACTGTACCTCAATTGCTGTTAGACTGAGTGATCCTGAGATACATTTGGGCATACTTTGGCATCTGGACTCAATAATTTCCAAAGCCCTGAAATCGTTCACAGACAACATGCAGGCAAGTTTCTTATAATCTTTGAAGCATTTTATATCTATTAAAATAAGCTTTTAGTAGGCTGAAGTTTCTTCTGTGTGTAAATCATCAGAACTGAGAAAATGGAAAGGAGTTCAGATTATAATTGTGAGCTTGTTTTGCTTTGTTGGTTTTTCCTATTCAATAGACACGGGAAAGTAAAAGATGGAACTCAGGATTCTCTAGTGGTTGAGAGTGAGCTTTGAAATCTGAAAGATTTGAGTTCAAATCATGGCCTTACCTCACCCTCTTATTCACTGAGAGATCTTGGGCAAATTCCTATACTGCCTGTATGCTGAGCTTAAGTTTGAAGATAACATATCTGAAAGGGATATTACCAGGGCTGAATGAGTTCAGGCATGTAAAGTGCTTAGCACAGTGCCTTGCCCCCAGCAAGCGCTCAGGAAGAGGTAAGTGTCATTAGGGGAGTCTTTGTTGATCGAAGCTCCAATGAATAGAGATTTAATTCCTCCAATGTCCCCTGGCTCTGTTATATTGCAATACTACATTGTATATGCTCTTCCAGATGGAAAGTTTCCACCTCCTTTGATGAGGTGGAGTAAACTTGGCACAGGTATGTCCTAGATCTCTGAAGAGGTGCTATACACATAGCAGAAATCTGCCCATATTGATAGATGCGTCAGATGGATTAGGGGACATTGTCAAAACAATGTCAGAATTTATTGTTAAATTGAAAAGTCATACTAGAAGAATGTAAATGTTTGATAGTAGCCATTGTTCAGTGGCCAACAAAAGCTACCACTCCATTGAAAAACAGCCTTTGACCTTTGTAGTTAGAGAAGAAACTGATCCAAGCGCTTCAATTCCAGAAAGAATATCATATATTTTCCTGTAGGCTTTTAGCACAATGGCACTTGTTACTTTATATCCATGTGTCTATGTCTGATTTCTCTTTGCTTCCCCAGTGTCTAACACAGTGCCTTGTATATAGTAAGTAGGCTTTCCTCCAAGCAAGAAAACAACCAACATTTTATTCATGATGCCTGCTGTCCAGGGGGCCATGATATAGTGGGAGAGACAGATAACAGAATTAAATAATACACACTTAAAACAGTGTAGTGCTAAGTGTTGTGAGAGGTACATATAGTGTTCAGTGGGGACAAAAACAGAAATGGAGATGGAGCCTGAATGTGTGTTCTTTTATTTAGGTGACATTCTGCAGACTTCGGACTCACCAGTGGTGTTTCATTCTGTTTAATGTTATTCTATTTCATGCCTTGCTTTTTGGGGCTGATTTTGTGGAAGAATATTTTCTGCATGCTTTGCCTTATATAGATATGAAAGTTCTTGAAATTAAGGATAAGGCAAGAAAATTGAACATGGAGCCCCTAAGAAGTAATCTTTCCAAATACTATATCCTGAGCCAGTCGGAGGTTTGTAAAGGGAAGAACATATTTTTGCTCTCTCTTATCTTCAGTAGCCCAGGAAATGGAACAAGGCGGGACCTCATCAGGAAAACCTGGGGTAACATGACCAGTGTCCGAGGGCATCCCATTCTCACACTGTTTGCTTTGGGAATGCCTGTTTTGGTGACTGCCCAGCAAGAGATAGACAAAGAGTCCCAAAAGAATAATGATATAATTGAAGGAATCTTCTTGGACAGTGCTGAGAACCAAACTCTGAAGATTATCACCATGACGCAGTGGGCTGTGACTTTCTGCCCTAACGCCCAGTTCATTCTCAAGGTTGATGAAGAGATGTTTGTCAATCTACCAAGCTTGGTAGACTACCTCCTCAATCTGAAAGAACACCTTGAAGATATCTATGTAGGAAGAGTTATCCATCAGGATACACCCAACAGAGACCCTAATAGCCAAGAATTTGTCCCTTTCAGTGAGTACCCAGAAGAGTACTACCCAGATTACTGCAGTGGTGAGGCCTTTGTTATGTCGCAAGATGTGGCTCGGATGATGTACGTAGTTTTCAAAGAAGTCCCCATTATGGTGCCTGCTGATGTGTTTGTAGGAATTTGTGCTAAATCCATTGGCCTAATACCCATACACAGTTCAAGGTTTTCTGGGAAAAGCCACATCAGATACAACAGATGTTGCTTTAAGTTCATTTTCACATCCTCAGAAACTACAGATGCTGAAATGCCCCTGGCATGGAAGGAAATTAACAGTGGGAAAGAATGTACGCTGTTTGAAACCTACTATGGGCTCATTTCCTGCAAACTTCTGACATACCTTGACAGCTTTAAACTTTTTCACATGGGTAACATAAAAAATAATGTCATGTATTATGGTGATTAGGATTTCTGTTTTTCTTAAAAGTGTGTTCTTTAAAAATTCCCTCCTACCTTGTTACAGAAAGTGTCCCTCCTTCCTTGTGTTTTATGTTGTTTCTCTGAATGTTTGATTGTACTCAGCAGGTTGCAGTGTTCTTAGTGCTCTGATGTACTACATTGAATTGAGATCTCATTTTAAGAAATTTAAGCTGGTGTAGCATGATTCTTTTCAAAATAATACCTTTTGTCTAGAAAAGAGAGAACATTAAATTTAATTATAACCAAGAGTCTTGTTTCTCTTTACAATTAATGGATTTCTAAAAATCACATTCTATGGAACTGTCATGACTCAGTGACAGCAGCTGTGACTGATTTTTGAGAATTCTCAGAATTAAAGGAAAACACTAAATAAGGAATGTAACAAAATGTTCATCTTGTCTGTAAGATGAAACATTTTAGTAATCTGAGTGGTGGAATTACACTTAAAAGTTTTAGCTACCTAGTATATATTAACTTAAATCTCACTAGTGTAAAGACTTGGATCTCTAATTTTTTGTGAAACAATTTTCATCAAGTCCTAATTAGGCAGTATTTTACAAACGGGATGCAACAAATACACATTTCATGTTATGTATACACTCTATTAGTTTCCTAAAGATGCCTAACAGAGTACAACAAACTAGGTGGCTTAAAACAACAGAAATTTAGTGGTATTAGCAGTAGGAAAATGGCCCATATAGAAAGATGGAAAAAGGGGACTCACGGATACCAGAGATGGCGGAACAGAGATGACTAATCTGGGGACAAGAAAATTCCAGTCACTTGAGAATCATTTTGTAACAGAGCAGGGCTGGTTTATCAACATCACCACCATGGCTTGAAAGAAACCTATCTCTCCATTCTGAACCATCACACTCTGATAACATATTCATGTAGAAACCTCTGGATTGGTGATCACTTTGCTGTTTAGAGAGCAGAGCACTGGAAAACAGGTGGGAACATTTTTTGTCAATGAAAAGCAAGTGCATCCTTTGTTAATCAGTAAGATGGTATCCTGGTTTAGGCATAGTGACCCCTCCATTCTGACTCTAGTTATTAGGAGTCAGTTTCCCTCTCTCTGATCAACTCAATATGGACCTGATGGATCTCAGAAATTAAAAGCAAAGCTCTCAACAACGATGACCCACCAATAAATAAAATAACAGTTTGGGGACCTTTCTGGTTTAGCATGTTATCACTCCTCCCCACCCAAAACCACAACACAGTAAGATGCCTTGATAAACAGCAAAAAAACGCATCGAGGAACACTAGAAACATTTTTAAAAGATTTATTATCTATTTTTCAAAGGAATAATAGTAACAAAAAAGCAAAAGAGACCTTATGAAAAGTATTTATTCTTAGTATAGGGAACATAATTTTAAGATTGCATATTACTTGTTTTTCAAAGAATATTTATATCCAAGACTTTGAAAGTGGAATCAGAAGGGAAAAAAAGACCAAAAAACTAAGGGAGTGGGGGGATAGAAAGAAGTCAGAAACAATTTGGTTCCATTTTAGTTAAAGTGGATTTTAAAATAAGATAGTAAGTCCATGAAAATTTTCTGGGAGAAGAACAAAACTTCCATCTTCTTGCAAAGATTAAGGCAGCCAAAGGAATCTGAGAAACATCTGGTTCAATTACGATCAAGTTTACCTGCTTTCCTGGCTTTACATTGAATTTCAATGTAGAAACAGAACAAATGTTGGTGATAAAATTACATTAGACACTCCATGATAATTCTGGTGGGAGGGAAGTCTGTTTTGTAAAATACAGATGGAGTCAAATGCCTCAGGAGAAATTTTGGTCAATAAATGGTCTAGACTCGAGAAGAAATCACTCTGCTCCTTCCACTGCTGTTGTGGAAATAGGTTTCACATAGTATGGACCTTCGCTCAGGTAAGTTCTGAGCCTCAAATAATTTGGGTTCCCAAAGATTTCTGCAATTGTCTTAGAATTGGCAAGTGCTTTCACCAGTTCATATTTGGCATCCTTTGAAGCTCTGTCACGCTCTACGGACCGGTCCATCACATATTCTACAAAACCTGGACTGTTAAACATAAGTTTCTGAGCCCAGGGTTGGTTTGCAATGGCCTGAAATAGAAGGGGGAAAGAACACAATTCCTCTGAGCCTTAAGTTAAGTTTGTTAATAGGATGGCACAAACCTTAGAAAGAAATTTGGCAACATGAACCTTAAAAATGTTACATTTTGCCCAAGTAAATTCCCTCCTGAAACTCTAACTTAAGAAAATAATCAAAATATTTTAAAAATCTGTAAACAAAGATGCTCATCACACTGTGAAAGGTACACTATAAATCCTTAATAGTGGGAAGATGAGTTAGTAAATTACGGTATATAGCAATAATAAATTAAATAAACATTAAGAATAAAGTTTATAAAGGATAGGTAAATCTGTTATATGAAAAAAGTAGATCCAAATTATACATATGGCATAATTACAACAGTGGAAAAATCAAGACAAAGACTTGAGAAGAAGACTACCCTAAAGAAACTCTCATAGATGTGCATAAGAGGATATTTTCGAGAATGTTCATTGTAGCATCATTTGTAATAGATGCTATCTAAATCTTCATTTACTGGAGATTGACACACTGTGGCTATACAATGAAATACTAATGACTTTCTAATTGCCTCTTTTAATATAGATAAATCTTAAAAACATAACATTAGGGAGAAAAAGGAAATTACAGAATGATATGAAGAGCACGATACCATTTGCAAAGTTTAAGAATATTTAAAATACTGTAATTTAAGCATATATGCATAGATAGTAAAAGTACAAAATCACGCGTGCACTTGTAAACCCTGAATTCATGACAGTGATTACATTAAGAGAGGGAGGAAGGGGAATTGGATTGGGCAGAGGTAGCAAGGTATGACTGTATGTTTGAAATATTACACCAATAAATAGATAAATACTAATACCAATACTAAAAGGAAACACCTTAAAGTCATACCAAACAGGTATGACTCTATGTGCTTTAAAAAAAGTCTACGTCTCAATCTTTTCCAAATTTAAAAATAATGAATAAGCAACGTTTATTAAAAATGTTTTTAAAAACCTCACTACTATATTTTAATGAAGAACAAGGCACAATCAAGTTTACAGCCTATGTCTTCCTCTCAAAATGTGTTCTGCAGGCCATCAGCTTCAGCATCACCTGTGAACTTGTTAGAAATTCAGGATCTCGGGCTCTATTCCAGAACCAATGAATGAGAATCTACATTTTAACAAGACATTACAGTTTGAGAAACATCAGCCTACTTAACAATAGTTGAGGATGGGTGGGTTGAAATAAAAACAGCTGCCCAAACCAGTAAATCAAAAATTATCTCTACAACTATGGCTAAGTGGAGCATAACGTAGAAAAGTGGGAAAAAAACAAATCATGAGAATACCAGTGCAGGAGCCAAAATGACCATCACAGTGACTACTGACAAGGGTGAAACAGTCTAAAAACAACATTCTTGAAGTTGACAGGTATCCTGTACCCTTCAAGATGCAGATCCTGTATCACATCCTGTGGGAAGCCTTCCCACTTTTTAAAAAAATTTTCTTTATTTTTGGCTGCGTTGGGTCTTTGTTGCTGCGCGCGGGCTTTCTCTACTTGCAGCAAGCGGGGGCTACTGTTTGTTGCGGTGCGCAGGCTTCTCACTGTGGTGGCTTCTCTTGTTGCGGAGCACGGGCTCTAGGCGCATGGGCTTCAGTAGTTGCAGCACACGGGCTCAGCAGTTGTGGCTCGTGGGCTCTAGAGCACAGGCTCAGTAGTTGTGGTGCATGGGTTTAGTTGCTCCGTGGCATGTGGGATCTTCTCGGACCAGGGCTCGAACCTGTGTCCCCTGCACTGGCAGGCGGATTCTTAACCACTGCACCACCAGGGAAGTCCAGCCTTCCCTCTCTTGTCGCCCCCACCCTCCTTGTTCCCTCCCTCTCTAGGCCAAGCATGCTGCCCGAGATCCCATTATTAAGATTACTAAAGTGATGACTACATTTCTATGAGCCCAGGGAGCCACAGCAAGTGCTGAAGCTACAGAGTTAAATCAGCTATGGCTCTTATTTTCAATAAACTCTGTTGAATAGGTCAATAAATAAACATTTTCAACAAAGTGTAATAAACAGAATGCAGAGGTATGATCCTTACCACAACTATAATTATACAATTAACTTTATAATTATATTTACTGCTTGGGTCCTTTAATAGACGATGAGCTACATGAAAGGAAGGTCTTTGTATCTTTTGTTCACTACTATATCCCCAGAACCTAGCAAAGAAAAGAAACTCGACAAATATTTGCTGAATAAATGAATAAATGCAAAGTAGGAAAGCCAGCACTGCTTAACTCAACCTTGTGGGTTTGGGCAAAGCTTGCTGAAGAGACACCCAACTTAGTGCTTGAAGAATAAATAAGAGGTTAACAAGCAAAGTCAGGGAAGAGTGTTGAATGTAGAGTGTACACGAGGGTCCAGAGATATGAAGCAAGCAGTCTGCTATCACTAGGGCTGCCAGTGCCAGAAGCGAATGGCAGGAAATAAGGCTGAGGGAAACCAGGGCTAAGGTAGTGAGGGCTTGCTTGATGGCAGATAAGGAATGCGGAATTAATTCTGTGATCCCACAGCACCCTCGAACATTTTGCCACAGCACCTAATACCTTTTACTGAAACCATTTGTTTACATATTTGTCTCCCTAATTAGTCTACAATAATAGTAGAGGGCAGAAACTTCCTATGCACTTGTGCATCCCCAGGGCATGGCGGAGAGACTGGCTCACTGTAGTACACATGTGTTGAACCGGCAGAGCCCCAGCAGGCATGGAAAAGAGGACGCCTACCGTGAACACTTTTAAGGCAGCACAGTGTAGTTCAAAGAAGGGTTGAGTACTGATGCCACGGAAGAGCTCCATCGGGTCCCGAGATAACGAAGAAAACCAGGATTCTGTCATCCTCAGGAGGTCATCAGTCTGCTGCTCAGCCTACAAGACAGAAAAGGAAAACCTCAAGACATTAGGAAGTCAGGAAACCTGGGTTCTGATCATACCCTGTCATTAACTAGCTGTGTGAGCTCTGCCAAGTCTGGAGCATTCTTCCCCAACTCAGCCCAGACTTCCCAGTTTTGTCTTGTTTCTTTTTTGATGGGGTTGATTAAGCAATCTCTAGGGTCCTATCCAGTTCTAATACTCTACGATTCCACTTTAACTTTAAAAATGTCACTAGTCACATAATGAGGGTTATCTTCTTTCACTAAGAGTGGGAGAGATGGCATTTATTTGGTCAACATTTATAGTAAGTTAACTAGTATTATACAGACATATTCTCCCCCACATGTACCACTGTTCTTCATTAATTTCCCAATCTACTTACTGGTAAATAAAAAAGAGATGAAATTGCATCCAAACACCTAGTTTTGAGCTCTGTTGAGGCATTCTTTGCTTGATATCCTATTCTCATCAGCAAGCGTTCAAAGCGAGTTCCTTTGAAGAATAACAAGATATTTTTTACTGTGGTAAAATACACATAACCTAAAATTTATCATTTTAACCATACAGCTCAGTACATTCACACTGTTGGGAAACCATCACCACCATCCATCTCCAGAACTTTTTCATCATCTCAAACTGAAACTCTGTACTCATTAATCAACAACTCTCCTTTCCCCTCCCCCCACAACCGTCCCCTGGTAACCACTATTCTATTTTCTGTCTCTGTGAATTTGACTATTCTAGGTACCATGTATAAATGGAATCATACAATATTTGTCTTTTTGTGTTTGGCTTATTTCACTTTGCACTATATCTTCAAGGTTCCCCCATGATGTAGCATGTGTCAGAATTACATTCCTTTTTTTTTTTTTTTTTTTTTTTTGCAGTACGAGGGCCTCTCACTGCTGTGGCCTCTCCCGTTGCGGAGCACAGGCTCCGGACGCGCAGGGGCAGCGGCCATGGCTCACAGGCCCAGCCGCTCCGCGGCATGTGGGATCTTCCCGGACCAGGGCACGAACCCGTGTCCCCTGCATCGGCAGGCGGACTCTCAACCACTGCGCCACCAGGGAAGCCCTACATTCCTTTTTAAGACTGAATAATATGCCTTTGAATGTATATACCACATTTTTTTAATCCATTCATTCATCAATGAACACTTGGGTTGTTTCTACCCTTTTTGGTTATTATGAATAATGTTGTTAATGAACACAGATGTACAAACATCTATTTAAGCCCCTGCTTTCAATTCCTTTGGGTATACACCTAGAAGCGGAATTGCTGGATCATATGGTAATTCTATGTTTAATTTTTTGAGGAACCACCATGTTTCCACAGCAGCTGTACCATTTTACATTCCCACCAGATATGCACAAGGGTTCCAATTTCTCACATCCTGTCAACCCTTGTTATTTAAAAAAATAATAGCCATCCTAATGGGTGTTAAGTGAACAACTAGATTTTTAAAAGTATGCTTTCATATACTATGACTGTTACCAACCTAATCCAATATAAAAATAAACATGTAGTCAGAAACAAAGTGACAGGCCTAAAACACATTCATATGCAATACAGCATATATAAGTTAAAGTGTAGAACTCTGGAATCAAAGGACCTGGATTTGAGTAGCAGCTGCCCCACAGTCTGAATGATCTTAGAAAATTTTCTTAACTTCTCTGAGTGTCACCTACCTTATCTGTAAAATGAGAATGACAATAGTATGTTCTTTGCAAGACTGTAAAAGGATCATATGTCATAGGTACAAGCAGTTAGAAAAGTACACATAACCTGGATACTAGCTGTGATATACAACAGCATATATAATTTTCAACATATATTTCACAAGGGTTTTAACAGTGCTGTACATTTTTCTTTTTTCTTTTTTTTTTCTTTTTTGCTGCATGTGGGCCTCTCACCGCTGTGGCCTCTCCCGCCGTGGAGCACAGGCTCCAGACGCGCAGGCCCAGCGTCCACGGCCCACGGGCCCAGCTGCCCCGCGGCATGCGGGATCCTCCCGGACCGGGGCTCGAACCCGCGTCCCCTGCATCGGCAGGTGGACTCTCAACCACTACGCCACCAGGGAAGCCCTGTACATTTTTTTGTGTGTAGAATTCATAGTACTTGCAAGATACTCATGAATGTGCCATGAGAGTATCACTCTTAACATAAAATCTTGTAACATATTTTTGTTTTCCTTCCTTGACATACAAATATAAAACAAATGTGTCTTTTCAGTAAATATTCACAACAACCCTGAGAAGTAGTTGTTATACACTTGTTACATATGAGGAAAGTGAGGCCTAGAGTAGTGAAGTGAGTAAGTGAAGCTCAAAAAGCTAAGTTAGTGTTAGAACTGGAACATGAATCCAGGTCTTTCTGACTCCAGACTATGGCCTTTGTACTATGAATACTATTTAAGAAAGATGTAGAGGGGAAAGAGTGCTTGGTCCAGCCAAGTTTAAAAAAAAATTCAGTAATAATTATGAAACTTTTTAGGGATTAGTCCAAGGTCATGGTAAAAAGACTGCCATCTGTAAAAGTAGTTTCTACTACGCAGTTAACATACAAGCAAATGAACTTATATGATGAATTCTTGTCCCCCCCTCCCCCGCTAAAAAAAGAGATATCCTTAAGGAAAGCCAAAACAAGGCATACCAACCTGTTTTCTGTAAAACTTGTTTTCCTTCAACATTGGATCCTAGAATTCCAATTGTGTCCACTGCTACACCAATCATGGTGGGGTCTTGACTTTCTGTCATTTCAAAGACTTTTTCCACAAAGACAGGATAACGCTCACAGATCTGCTGAGGACTATCCATGATAGCCAGGTTTCCAAAAAACTTCACAAATCCTAAAGATATTTACAAGAATGTATTTTAATAGAAAAAGAAGATAGCATAAATTGTGGACCCTAGGTTTTCATGGGACAGTTAATAAACTTCAGGCCAGAAAGAGGAGAAAGGTTACAGTACTGTGTTGCCTGGAAATCAGACAGACCATAAGGAGATACTGAAGGACCTGTGATGTGTGGTCCTGATGGAATAGAAACCCCAGGGTGTCAATGGAGCTGGGTCCGAATACTGAAGCATTGTCATATGCAAGAGGGAGGAACAAACAACTAGGACCAGCGGATACAAGTTATAGGAAGGCAAGTTTGGGGTCATTATCAGGAAGAAATTTTTAAACAGAGATGTTCATCGACGAAATAAGCGAGGCTATCTAAAATTAATATCCAATTTCTGGAAGTGCTGAAGAAAAACTAATCAACCAAGTCCTAGAACAGAATGGCTAGAATAATTCTGTATTAGATAAAGATTCCAACTCAAGATTTGATGAATCGGTGAAATATACTGTAAGTATCATTGCTAATAGTTTTATTATGATTCTTTTGGCTAAGGTTCAAGGGAAACAGCCTAATGCTCTAAACAGCAATATTTCCAGAAAATTAGAATCAACAGTGCATGGCTCCCAGAGCAATAGATTCCACTTCATTAAGGGGCTATGGGTATCATCTTAAGGGAATCAGCTCTACAGAAAACAATCCCTGGCCTCCCCTGTCAGAGATAACTCTGAAACCAAACATACACTGTCATTTCCACAAGTGTCAGTATTTCTTACCTGGCAAATAGAAGCTAGAGAAAGGGTCTGAATCTGCCCCAACAATTATATTAGAAATCTGGTCAATTACTCCTTCTTGAGCGAGGTACTGTCGTCCATGATGAGTATATGCCAGTGATGTCACCATTTCTATACAGGTGGCTCTGAAATGCCAAGATTTTGCATATGACTAGTATACTTTATAAACTGTTTTCATATAGGTTATTTTATTTAATTCTTCCCACCAAGTGTGAAAGGTGACTGATCCTGGCTCTACTTTTCAGATCAGGACACAAGGATGAGAAAATTGTAACTTGTCCAGAATCACATTGTTTTAACAAGGCAGTTAAGACTTAAATCATGACCTTCTGACTTGAGGCCCATTATTGTTTTCATTATAACACAACTACCTCCTCAAAGAGTTTTTCAACCTTTGTTTTATTTTGAAATGTCAAACATGAATATTTTCTCACAAAATTATAATGCCTTTACCACATATTTAAAAAATAATTCTTTGGCATCATCTAAAGCCTAACCATGAGCAAATTTCCTCAATTAACTAAAAAAAGTATTTTTATAAGTTGATCCTAAGGTATCTTAACTGACTATTTGCAAGGTTTTTTCCTATGTCACAAAGTCTGATACTAAGTTAAAGAAATTTAACAAAATAATTTCCTTATTAGGAAGGCTTTGAAACAATGTAACTCAAATGCTCTGAAACAGTATGACTGAGGACTGGTTTATGCATGTGAGTTCAACAAATTCAATCACATTTAAAGAACACAGGACAATCAGAAAATCATTTAAGATAAGAAAAACAAAGTCCTGTGTACACAAAGGTAACTATAGCGCTCTTATAACAGCAAAATACTTGAACCAAGTATTCAACAGTGGGGATGTGTTAGTAAATTGTGGAATATCCAAGGAAACACTTGGCAGATACTCAAGGGGACTTAAGGAATAGGGGCTGGAAGTAAAGAGACTGGAATTAACATTTCTTTGAGAGTCTATATCGGCCATTGTATTGGTCTCTATGGTCAATTCACTTAATCCTCATATTATCTTCTTTACAGAATTGTCATTGTTCCATTTAGGAGATAAGGAAACTCAGGTGCAGAAAGGTTACAATAATTTGTCTAAGGTCAAACAGCTACTAAGTAGTAGAGATGGATGTAAGCCCAATTCTCACTCATTTTCAAAAGTCCATGTTTCTTCTATCATGCCGTAGTGCTATTATTTAACAACATCAAAAAACGTGCATGTTGGGAATTCCCTGGCAGTCTAGTGGTTAAGAGTCGGCGCTTTCACTGCCGAGGGCCTGGGTTCAATCCCTGGTTGGGGAACTATGTTCCCATAAACCACACGGCATGGCCAAAAAAAAAGAAAAAACTTATATACATACATACATATATATAATGTGCATGTTAACACATTAAGTAATACAAAATGACAGTTACCATGTGATTGGCAACTTTTAAACAGCACACATGCCTAAGGACAGGGAACACTGTTATTCAAAAGTAGCTGAATTGTCATGCTAAGTTCCAGTATGTTGTCACCATGTAAGTTGAGCAATTTTCAAAAAGCCCCTTCTTCAGGACATAATCAGTCATGAGATTGCAACCTGAGCATAGGCTCCACTAGGGGAGATCACACTAAGTTCCGAGGTTGTCTCCTGTCCCCCCAAGAAAGGACATTTTGCTTTAAGAACTCTCTCCATCAACATACCTGACTAGCACATCCTCACCGGTCAGTTCTCGGAGGAGCTGCGTTACCAATCCACTGGTGGTACAGTAGTTTAAAGATTCTGGTGACACAGAAGATATCTCCACAATTAGCTGAAAGAAAACAGAAAAAGCAGAAAGGTCAAAATAGCCCCAAACTTGTTAGATGGCATTTTAAGTTAAATGCAGGACTAGGAAGTATATTACATACTATTATATACTAGTATAAATTATATACTTAATATAATTGAATTTTTAAAAATCCATTATTTGTCTCCACAAGCAAGAAAACTTCATTGAACACACAAGAAATTACTCTGGTACAGAAACACTCACCCAGATATACCTGGGTATATCTGCCCTTTTAAAAAAAGAAACCATCTGTATAACTGATTCACTTTGTTATAAAGCAGAAACTAACACACCATTGTAAAGCAATTATACCCCAATAAAGATGTTAAAAAATAAATTAATTAAAAAAAAAAAAGAAACCATCAATCAGGACAAAAGCCCCTATCAACAATAACGAACAGACTGTAAAAATCATTCATTCATTCATTCTATCAGTCGGCCATTCACTTACTCGTTCAACAAGTATGTTCTGAGGGCTTACTGAGAGATCTAGGACACCGAGTATTTTAAGCAGAGGAATGACAGAATCAGATTTCGATTTTTAAAAGATCGTTCTGACTACATGTGGCGATAGACTAGGTGTGACAAAAATGGGAGCAGAACAGTTTGGATGCAAATACAATAGTCCAGGTGAGAGATACTGGTAGCTTAGACTACGGTGGTGGTGGCTATAGCAAAGCAGAGAAATGCACGAGTTTATGTAAAACTGACACAATGTGATGACTGAGTGGATACATGGCAGGGAGGACAGGGCCTCACAGAGAATAAGCTGGAGGTCCAACAGCCAGCCACGTGGGCTGGGAGACGGGGCCAGTTTGTTGCTGCTGTTTTTATTAGGGGCATGAGGTGGATGGAGAAGATCAGAAGTTTGGTTTGAACATGAGCATAAGGGGCCTAGCATGCCTTCACAAACTCCAACAATTAAAGGTCAATAGAGGCTAAGGAGCCAGGAGACCAAGAAGAAACAGCTACAGAAGCAGAAGGAAAATCAAGATTGTGTAATATTAACAATGCAAAGTAAGACATTGTTCTGAAGAGGGAATCAGACTGTAAATGGTTCTGTTTTGAATATACAATCTATTAATTGCATGGCCTTGGGTCAATGACTCCATCAACAGCGAGATTAATGATAATGAAGTATCAGGTTTACTGTGAGAATTGAAGAGAATATATATGAGAGGATTTAGCACACTGCTCAGTACAAAGCTTCTTCTTACTACCACTACTACACTAATTTTTTCAGTCTAATTTCAATGGGATCTCCCCTATTATAGTACTCAGACTGCAGTATAAATATTTTTTATATGACTGTCTCACACACTAGGCTGGGAGTTCATCCCTACATCCCGAGCACCTGGTATATATAGGGCCTAACATAGACTATAAACTCAATAAATACATGTTAAATGAGCCATCTCGCCTTCTGATGTAAGCCTTGATGCATTCTGAATTATAGGCACCAGAAACGATGCTTTTAGTCTTACCTCATACACCCTGTATCGAACAATGTCATTTGTTTCCATTACACTTTTCAAATCATCCAGCAGATTACTTTCAAATAAAGCCTCCAGTCCAGCCTGGGTCAGTGATATTCTTGACAGGGATTTAATGGCCTTATAAGGAAAGAAAGTATCTCTTAAGTCATAAAAATACCAAACTGTACTTTCTACTTCATAAGATTTATGTGAAAATTAGTGTATGGAACGCAGCTTACCCAAGGAGCATTCACTACATTTTAGCTATAATTACTTATAATTGGAAAAAATACATAGTATTCCCAACAGAAAATAGAAAAAGCTTCTTATCAAGCAACCCAATGTAAGCTCTATGATGGTTAATTTAGAAATGTGCATTCTAGAAAATAAAAGGGGTTTACTAGTTTTATTTTGATGCCATTTATTTATTTCATACCATCGATATGAGGCTGCAAATTCTATTACGCAAATCATTCATTCTAAACCTCCACCTCTCAATCCAGAAGGCCTTTCTCTGTCTTTTAGGACATTAATGTCTCTGCATGTTTAGGCTAATGGTTGTAGCTGACTCACCGCTTTAGCTACAGATAGATTCTCTCCACCAATACAATAAACGATTTGTTTTAATAATTCAGCATTATTTAGAATCTCAGTAACAGCATCAGAATTTTCAACAATTCTTCCAACCTGAAAGGAAAAAAACAATCAGAAATACTCTTCCAAGGTAGGGCAACATGGAAACACATGATGGTCAAATTTCCTTAGTGTGCAGTTATTTTAGGAGTTACTAACTACAGCTATGAGTCATTAAAAAATTCCAAATGACCCAAATTCATTACAGCCAAACACACAGATGGTATAGTCACATCTTTGAAAAGAAAGAAAAAACCAAACAAAACAGGTGAGTTAAGACTTGAGACACCTCAGTGAGTGAAAACAATAAAATCTTAGTTCTACGAACTTTCAGTTCTTGATCTTGAGCAAATTAAGTAACTTTTTTTGAGCCTAATTTCTTGTCTGTAAAATGGGAATACAATACTTAACTGCAGGACAGTAATAAAGATTAAATGAAACTAAATAGGTAAAGCACCTCCTACAGAGTTTTGCACATAAATGGTCAATGGATAAATCGATCCTTTCTCCTTTTCTTGAATAAATACTTCAGAGAAAAAAAGAAAAAACAGTAGTTGAACATCTAGTGGATAACTAACTGCTCAGCTTCTATCCCTTCAAGATAATCCTCGGCAGCAGCTCTTCACCCAAACACTAGCATGTCTGGTTACCAGGGTGGTAAGAGTTACTGTCTTAATTTGTTGGTATAGTGACCTTTATAATAGTACTTCACTCATGCC
This sequence comes from Delphinapterus leucas, assembly GCF_059928025.1. NCBI lineage: Eukaryota > Metazoa > Chordata > Mammalia > Artiodactyla > Monodontidae > Delphinapterus > Delphinapterus leucas. The sequence goes on from NC_143134.1 coordinate 111,360,560, forward strand.
ACTATAATAAGACTTACCATGGCAATCTTTCTCTCTAGACTAGGGGCTCCTTGGAGGAAAGAAACAGGCTTTATTTATCTTGGTAGCTCTAACAGCATATGGTACAATGCCTGATAAAAGGAGCTCAGTATTTGATGACTAACTGACTCAGATGGTACTCAGTGGAACTTCTTACTTTAGCTTGTAGCTGCCAGTTATAGTTAGCTACGCATACTAGAATAGACTAGATACTCCCTACACAGAGAGCACGTGTTTTCTTCACCTCTCTGTCTCTGGCTCCCAGCATACACCCTGGCCCAGGGCAGGTGGTCACTAAATGTTGATTCCCTTATTATGTGCTAATAAAATTTCATACCTGGGACAGAGTGAGGATTTTTACAGAATCATTGGGGTGAGTCAGTCCCCTCTGCAGGTCAACCCTGAGGTTCCGGGCCACGTGAACTGGCTCCAAAGCTTGCAGCAATCTCTCCAGGATGGATACACACAAAGTAGTCTGTTCCCTAAAAGAGACACCACAGATCTCATCAATTCATGTCCTACCAGGTAGGAAGCAACAACCTAATATCTGACACCTAGCTTAATGAGGCTCTTCTCCACACAGACTTCCCTTTGAAACACCAACTTCTACTAGTTTATTCAAATTTACCTAGTACCGGGCTTCCCTGGTGGTGCAGTAGTTAAGAATCTGCCTGCCAATGCAGGGGACACGGGTTCGAGCTCTGGTCTGGGAAGATCCGATGTGCCGCGGAGTAACTAAGCCCGTGCACCACAACTACTGAGCCTGCGTTCTAGAGCCCACGAGCCACAACTACTGAAGCACACGAGCCACAACTACTGAGCCCACACGCCGCAACTACTGAAGCCCGCGCACCTAGAGCCCGTGCTCTGCAACAAGAGAAGCCACTGCAATTAGAAGCCCGCACACCGCAACTAAGAGTAGTCCCCGCTCACCGCAATTAGAGAGAAAGCCTGTGCACAGTAACGAAGACCCAATGCAGCCAGAAATAAATAAATAAATTTACTAAAAAAAAAAAGATTCTAGGTTTACATTTATCAGAAAAGATCTCGAACCAATATACAGTGCAGGAAAACATCAATATATCTAGAGACTGCCAATCCACTATCCAGAGAATTATTCCCACAAATTGCAATTGGTATCTACAGTGTACTAAGTTCTGAATTACCTTGTCTTTAAATTTCCATTAAAATTGTTTCCTAGAGAGCTGCTCCTTCATTCAGCAAACCATGACCCCACAGACCTTATTCTTCAAACTCCCCTTCATTTCAGTTCCTAGTGCACCTCTGGTGTTAACTTATAGATCACTGAAAGTCTCTTCATCTATAATATGAAGTGGTTGGACTAGGTGGGCTCTCTAAAATTTATGAGTTTAATCTTTTATTTGGCATATATTGTATTATGTGCTTCATCCCAAGAGGGATGCAGAGATGAATTCTTCAAAGAATTTACCAACTAGACAGAAACACATATGGAATTACAACATAAGGCAATAGTGTCAAGTATTATTAAGAGAAGTAATGATAATGTCCTTTAGGAGATCTAAGGCCAGTCACTTGCAACTGGAGTGACCAAGAAAGACTTTTTGGAGGGGGTGGCACTTCACCTGGGCCTTAAAAGATGGACAGATTTGGAGGGGAAGGCATTTCAGTTAGAAGGACTGGCATGAACAAAGTTAGGAAAGTGCCAAGTCATGCTCAAGGGAAAGTAGTGCCACTTGGTAGCTGGAGCAGATGAAATATGTGTAGAGTGGAAAAAGATGAGGCTGGAAAAGTAGGATGGAAATATATTGTAAAGGTCCAAGTGCCAGACTAACAAGTCATGATTTTACACTGGAGGCAATGCGAAACCATGGCAAAGATGTGAGCCAAATATCCTGAGAAGTTCCCTGTGGTTGCAACGTGGGAAGGACACACTAGAAAAGGAAACTCGGAGGTAATGAGAAGTCAGACTAATGCAACAGACCTAGCGAGAGGGAGAAAATGAAGGCCTGAATTAAAATGGACAAATAGAGATTTCATAGGCAGACCTGAATAATGTTAATTAACAGAATTAATGAAGGGAGAACACATATGAAAAAGGGAGGATTCTTAGAAGGTCAGAGCCAAGAAAGCCCTCTGAAATCATCCAGTGTTGATTCAGTGATTCATTATCTTTTCAAGAAGAAAGGCCACTTTTAAATTTCTGGATCACAAACATTTAAAGTCTTTTAAGTTATCAGATGATCAAATACAAAGTGTTTTTAAATCAAATACCACAGATATACATAAAATGAAAAGTAAAAGTTGCCATCCTACCATTCTAAGTCCCACTACCATATTAATAGTTACTGATGTATCTTTCAGCTATTCCAAAAGCTACACTGGCCTGTGTTCAAGTGGGTGTGGGAGGGTGGTAATCCTTTTTAAAAATTACGCATAACGGGATTATAAACTCCTACAATTTTCTTCTTTCATTCAGCAACATATATTAAAGATCTTTCTATGTCCACATATATAGATCTACCTCAATTTTCCTAATAGCTGCATAGTACTACAGTCATGTGTCATAATTTAAGAATCCCCTTTTAATAGATATTCAGGTGGTTCCTAGTTTTTTTGTTTTGTTTTGTTTGTTTGTTTGCTGCCTCCTTCTGTTATGAATATTCCTGTATATGCAGTACATTTTGTGTGTGAGTATACCTGCATGTTAAATTTCTGTAACAGGGAATTACTGGATCAAAGGTATGTGAATTTAAAATATCGATGGATCCTTCGAAATTGCCAGGATAGGACCCCTTCTTAAGAGGTGGGAAAAAGTCAAGGACTTGGATATGTGGCTGTGGAGTCCTCCCCGTAGGTGGGCAACGTTGCTTTCCTCCTCCTATTCCAAGGATGAAGGCAGTGAGGCTAGGCGACGGCCACCTCAGAGCCTGGGCTTGAATCCCGTCTCTCGCCTCTCAGCCCGGGATCCTTCCCTCTCTGAAATTTCATTGATATTCAACCTTCACTGTGACTGGGAAAAGCCTCCCCCGTCACCACCACCCCCATCCCCGTCTCCATACTTGGGGGTGTCGCTCTCCCCCGCTCAAGCTGCCGGGTCATCTCACCGATGGTTCTCGTTGAGCAGGGAGAAAAGCGGGCCAAGGCGCAATTCCGCCGCTTGCTCGCGGAGTTCGCTGAGAGGCACCGACTGCAGCACCGACTGCAGAGCGCGCAGCTCCTCCAGCGGCGCTTCCAGCCGAGACACCTCCCTCAGAAGCGACAGCGCCTGAGCCGCCATGATGCCCCCTCCCGCCCGGGCTCGCCAGTCAACCCTCCCAGCTCCCGGCTCCCGGCGCGCTTTTCCAAGCCTCGCGAGATCTGCCCGGCGCAGACTCCCTTCCCCGAGTTTTGGCTGGGCCAAAACGGCCCGGGCTGCACCAATAGAGTTGCGGAGCTGCCGGGCAGCGCGCGCTCGGGGGCTGCCAAGCCTCGCGAGAGCGGGGCTGACTAGAGTCGCTGGTGATTAGGGGGACGCATCGCGGTGTTATGTTGGACGCTGCTCAGTTGGTCCTGCCGTCCGACTCTCCGGTTGGTTTGCTTCTGTCTCACTGAGAGCGAAGGCTGGGTAAATGCCTGGCAAGCGGTGTGGTGAGAATGAGGACCAGCCAAAGGTTGAACGGCCTTGGGGGCGGCACCCTGGCTCTAAAACCAGGCTCAGCAGCGGCTATGGTGGACGCCGCTGCGGCTTGGGCAGGGGCTTAGGCCGCCCGGGGCGGGGCGGAGGCGGTGGGCATCCTGCTCCCGGGCCAGACACGTATTAAGAGGAGGCGGAGGGTCATGTGTCTGGAAGACGAGATGAAAATTCTCGAGAAGCTGGAAGAAGGGTTTGCGCACCCTTAAGCAAAACGAGGAGGCGGTCAGGACCAGCATGGAGAGTGTTTCGCCCGTCTGCTCCTAGGTGCTGTGCATTCCTCAGGACGTAAACATCAAGAAGATGGAGACGAATTAATCTTTGGGGTCTAGGATTAGACCAAAGGAGGAGGGGGCAGCCTCTGACGCTGAAGGCCATCTGCAGCCAGGCCAAACGGGTTTACATGCAACTGGTGGAAACCACTGGCAAGGGCAACCCAGAGAAGTTTCATGCGAGCAAGGGATGGTTGGAGAAGTTTAGAAATCGCCATAGGTTGCTGAATTCGAGGTTGATAGGGGAGGAAGAACCGTTAAATACCCAGTCGGCACCCACGTATTCCAAGCAACTCTAGTAACTGATCAGAGTTAGTGGCTTTGTACCTCAGCAGGTCTTCACCGCCAAGCAGATGAGCCTGTTTTGGAAGTGCTTGCCTTCGCGTACTTTTGGGGAAAAAGACAAAATTCCGGAAAGCTTAGAGGAAGCTAAGGACTGGATTTCTTTCAATTTTTGTGCCAGTGCCGCAGGTGACAAAACCGTGGCTGCTTTATGAAGCAGCACCTGTTTTATGGAAAAAAATATAAAACGCCTTCCTAGTTTCCGGCGATCACTAACAGTATCATTAACAGCTGCCCTCATTTTGGATTGGCTTCGTAATTGTTTTATTCATTGAACCTGGAGTTATTTAACAGAAAAAAATCTTGCCTTCAGAGTGTTACTGTTTTTGGACAGAGGTCTCAGTCACCCAGACTCCATTCTTTGCTCATTCCAATGATGATATTGTTTCTCCATCTGGAGGGCAGTAGCTATCTTAAGCCCTTGGATCAGGGTATAATTGAAGCATTCAGGAGGTAATACACCAAGCATATGTTTGACTACTTTGCCGACTTTTTGAAAAAAACCCTTGCCTCACTTTGAAAGAAACATGGCAACAGTACAACTTTAATGATGCTTTGGTAGTAATAAAAGAGGTGATGGATGATATAAAAACCAGCCTCTCTTAATAAAGCTTGGTGGAACCTTTGGGATGATGTTGTGAATGATTATGCATGTTTCCCTAGAGCTAATGAAGAAGTTGAAAAAAATCAGAGTCTGAAAATGGATGGGCTTTAAATTCATCGATATTGATGAAAGTGAAATTAATAAGCTACTTAAGTTTCAAGCTTTGGCAATAACAGAGAGAGTCTATATCTGTAGATGAGGAAGAAGGCAAATCTCTGGAACCAGAGATAAAGTTGAACTTAAGGAAACAATTCTGTCTTACACCAGGTGTCAGACCTCATTGAAGCTGCAATTGATCTTTACTGGATTGAAGTTTGGCCTTTAAAAATTTCAGTAAATTGTTGTATATCTGTAAAGAGGCCCAAAAGAACCTTCAAAATAAAGCAAAGGAGATGAAGAAAGAGAAGGAAGACACAAACAATAAAGAGGAAGTAGTGTGGGTGAAAGAGATGGGTACAGAATCTGACTCTGAAGAGGATTCTGAGTCCATATCTGAAACCAGTAAGGAGGAGGAGAGAAAGAGGGTAAGAAGCCTCCAGAAGAAGAGCTTATAATCTCAGGCAGTGGCACTGAGGCTCTTACTAGAGCTGAAGAATCTGCCAAGGCCATAAATGCAGAATTGGACTTTTGGAATCTAACCTTGGAATTGAATCTGAAGAGAGTAGAAGTGCCTGAGTTGAAGTAAGAAGAGAATCCAGAAGCGGTTTCTTCCAAATAACAGTTCATCTCTTGCCATCCTTCCCCTGCTGCCCCAGCATCGCCTTCATCATGACCATCCTTATAATCACCAAATCAACAAACATTTATTGAGCATAATCTCTGTGGGATCCTGTGCTAAACTCTGGGACATCATCTCAGGATCTAAGGTAAAATGGTCATTAACAGTGGCCTTTCTTATTAATGTAATAGATTTAAAAGATCATAGCCTTGTTTTAGTGGACTTTGAATATAAAGCGGTTTTTTTTAGGATCACTCAGCCTTATTTTCTCTAACCCTGTTTTTTTCACACACGCTAAGTTTTTCAATCACAAATGGAGATTTTTCTGAGTTAACCTTGTTTGGTAGTTGACATGAGACTACTTGCTCGTGAAACACTAACATGGTCTTACATTTTATAAAGCACTCTTATATTAATCTTCTCTGTTAATCCTCACTTTAAACCTATGAAGGAGGTATTAGCCCTTCCTTTACCAAAAAAACCCAAAAAAACTCAGAGAGGTTAAGTTATTTGCCTGAGTCCACATAGCTATTGATGTAAATGATAGGACTAGGGCTACAGCTGACTTTGTTAGACACTTTGCCAGGAAGTGTATCAGGCCTTTAAGAATTTATAGTCCCAAGGAATGAGACAGACAGGTAAACAGGTAATTAAAATAAACACAGAGGCTGTGAACTGGCAGCCTGCAGGCCAATTTAGCTAACAGGTGTGTTTTGTTTCGTCTGCCCAGTTTAAAACAATTTTGAATTGGTTTTCAGCATTCCCCCCCTCCTTCGTTTAAGGTACTATTTACATACAACACAATTCACCAATTTAAGTGTATAGTTTGTTGAATTTTTTTACTGTTTGTGTAACCACTACCACAGTCAAACTATAGAATAGTTTCCTTGGCTTAAAATTTACTTATGGCCTTGTGTATTCAATTTCTTCCCCTGAAGTGTTGTCATTTAAAAATTAAGATATTTCACATTAAAAAGCTGGATTAAAAAATTGGAAACCCTGACAACAGTGGACTCTGCATCTCCAAAGGGCAACAGTCAGTCCTTAGCGTGCTGCTTTTAAAGATTTGTTTAATAGTTGATGTTAAATGCTGCGACGGAAGTGTGGACAAAGTGCCTTAGGGGAAAGAGAGGACTGTGGGGATTAACCTTGGGAAAGACTGCACAGAGCAGCTGGCCTGGAAAGACAAATGAGTTCACAGGGAGAGCAATGAGGAGCCAGAGTGTGTGCTCTAAGCCAGAGAGGATTAGAAGGGAGGTCCTAGGAGGAGAGAGTGATGTGTGGGGGACAGGGAAGGGAAGGCAGCCACGTGTGTGCTTCATTTATTTGGGTTTATTTGGTGGGATGGTCCTCTACAGCGGTCCCCAACTTTTTTGGCACCAGGGACCGTTTTCGTGGAAGACAGTTTTTCCAGGGACTGGGGCGGGGGTGGGGGGGTAATGGTTTCGGGATGATTAAAGCGCATTCCATTTATCGTGCACTTTATTTCTATTATTATTACATCAGCTCCACCTCAGATCATCAGGCATTAGATCCCAGACGTTGGGGACCCCTGCAAAGTGGAAGAGTTTTGTGTATGTGTATTTGTGTTTGGGCTGACGATTTTATATATCTAAGAAACTTAGGTCTTTTAATCTGTACATCTCTGGGGATTTTATGGGTTTTTTTGTATGTGTATGTTAGAATGGGAAGGGAAAATTAGTATTTTTACTTTTGCAGGGGTTGGAGGTTTGCATATGGTGCTTGGGTTGTATGTTTCCAGAAGGAGAGTTGCCCAGTGAAAAATTACTCCCTCTTTCCCCGCCCCCTCCACTATCTCCTTCCGGCCAGCCTGGCTGGGACCTGGCTGGGCAGTGGGGCAGGCAGCAGGTGGTAAGGGGAGAGGGCAGTTCAGGCCCTTCGTGCCCGCCCGTCAGCCAGCAACTCGGCCTCAGGCCACAGTTCCAATAGGCTGTGCTGCTAAATTACCAGCGACGCCATGGACAGACTGGGCTTACGGTGCCCTTGGCCAGGCTACCCGCGGCCCTCTGTCCTTTTATGCCTTTTGGTGAGTGTTCCACACTACAATGCTATGAACCCTCTCACCTCTAAACCTCCAACCTGGGGATTGAGGGAAGAACATGCATTTCTCTTTTACTCTTCCTGGGGTTTTGAGCTGGGGGTGGGCAGGTAGTGGGTGGACGGTAAAATCCTTGGAGGCATCACCCTGTGTCTTGGAGATTGTGGTGTGAATGTGAAGATTACCAGCACCTCTTTATGCCCTGCCTTGTGAGGAGGAGTGACTGGGCTGTGTTTCACTGCCAGGGTCCTTGGGGTGGTGAGGGGTGTCTGCTGGTGAGTTCTCATGTAAGGGTCACATGATAGGTTCTTTCCCCCTTTCCAGTGCAGTTACCATCTCATTTTTCTGGGGGCTTTGTTTTCTCATCTCTGAAGTATGTTAAAATGTTAAGGTTGGCAGTGGCTACAGAGTCCCTACAGTGGTGCTGGTGGTCGCAGTGGGTGGGGGCTGAGTGGGGTGGGGTGCGGGGGTGGTGGAAGGGAGAGCTGTGTGGGAGGGTCACAAGCCTAGGGGTCTAGCCCAGCTCTGCTGCTCACTTTTTGGTGATTTCTTCCCCTCTCTGGCCCTTAATTAACTGGCACAAATCGGTGGCTCAACATTTTGGGGACATTTCTTGATTTTGTGTGTGTGTGTCTATGTGTGTGAGTGCAAGTCTGGATTTGCACCCAAGGAAAGTGTATAAACACAATGTCAATTTCAGAGTATTCACAGATTCCTTAAAACTAGATGGATTACAAATTTAGAACCACTGGGTGGTTTCTGAGGCCCCTTCTGCCTTAACACAGATAGTAAAGTCAACCATGATCTCTTAAAGGCTAGGCAAATACTGCAGGACGAAAAAAGAATGAAATAATTGAAAGGGTACATAAAATATTTTAAACGAATGTAAAATTAGAAAAGGTATATAGTAAAGACATAAATATGAAAATGCTATAAACTTACAGTAAATCTTTTCCCGTTATAATGTTTCTATTAGGGAATATGGTGATGTGTGTATTTTGCATTCATATAATATCACTTTCTAATATACTGTAGTCCACTTTTGGTTCTAAACCAACCTTTACATGCTTCTGATTCTTTGTTGATATGGTCCACAAACATTTCTCAAGCCCATACTCCTTGTCAGGGGGTTATAAGATGCTGGGGATACAGAAATGTATGAGGCCAAAGAGCTCACGTCCAATGAGGGAGACATATGTAAACTGTCTGTATTTCAGTGTGATTGATGGTACAATAGAAGGATGTTTAGCAGCAGTCCTGACCTCTACCCACTAGATGCCAGTGGCATCTCCTCCCCAGTCATGACAATCGAAATTGTCCCTAGATGTTGCCAGATGTCCCCTGGGGGAAAAATTGCCCCAAGTTGCGAGGCGCTGGATTAAGTGAAGCTGAAATAAGCCCACTGTATCAATTCCTAGTCGTGCTCCTTGCAGTTCAGAGAGCCCAGAAAAGGAGGCAGGAGTCTTGGATTTAAGTCTTGCTTCTGTCACAGAATTTCTGTATGTTCTGCCTCGGTAACATTATCTGTTAAATGAAGGGTTATCTTAGATAATACCTGAGGGCCCAAAGTACCTCTTAGTATTTTGTTTTGTTTTGTTTTGTTTTGTTGTTTTTTGCGGTATGTGGGCCTCTCACTGTTGTGGCCTCTCCCGTTGCGGAGCACAGGCTCCGGACGCGCAGGCTCAGCGGCCATGGCTCACGGGCCCAGGCGCTCCGCGGCATGTGGGATCTTCCCGGACCAGGGCACGAACCCGTGTCCCCTGCATCGGCAGGTGGACTCTCAACCATTGCGCCACCAGGGAAGCCCCCTCTTAGTATTTTTTGACTATGAGTTCATACAAGAGTTTCAATGCATTTTAGGTGAGTTTATAGTTAATCCTATTAGCTCAGTGTTACACTGATAACTGCTGGCCGAAATGCCCTAGATCTTCCTTAGGAATGGTTTTTTTGGTTGAGGGACAGACCATTACTCCTTTTGTTTAGAGTCTGTACAGGAAGCCACCTTAGAGTCATGTCGTTGACCCCTTACAGTTTTTTAGTTTGTCCGATTCTCTGCCAAAAGCTCTGTGGGTGACCCAAAAGCCCTACTTACTTCACAAAGCTATTTTGTCTCAATATCAACGTCTTGCTGGTGTACTAATTCACCAGTCTAGAAGTTATTTCTTGAGAACCTGCTGTGTGCCGTGAACTGTCCTGGGGACACAGTGATGAGCAAACCACAGTCCCTTCCTTTATTGGATTAGTGATTATATATTGTTTTTCCTATCTTGTTTGAACCCATGGCAGCTCTGAAGCAGGCAGCACAGATGTCATAATCTCCAGTTTCTAGATAACATTTATAGAAGGCAAAGGAAGTAACTTGTTGAAGACCACAGGCATCAGTACTGGCGCTAGGATTTAAATCCTGCTCTTTAGTGCCTTTATTTTTTCCCTATATAATCTAATTGAGTTGTCACCAAAAGCTTCATTGAAAAGCCTGGTTCTTTTTTTCTTGTGTGGTCACTGGTTTAGTTCAGAGGACTACTGTGTTGGATTGGAGGTGTTGGTGGAGGTAGTGGGAGGGAATGAGAAACCCACCCCAGACAGGCGTCTAGTCAAACTGAAGCTAAAGACATAAAAACACTACTCAGGCCCTGCCAAGAAGTAGGAGCCAGGCAGGGCCGGGCAATAACGTAGGAGTGGGAGGACAGAGGTTTATTTGAGCGAGATGTGAGCCCCGGGCTGGGAGGCAGGAGAAGCACGCTCTTGTTCAGTCTTGCCTGAGTCACAGTGGGACTCCTTGCAAGTTGCCTCTATCCCTATTAATGACTCCTTTGTATTCCCCCAGCAAAGAACCCTGGAATAGAAGATGTCGTCCAGTTCTTTTCATTTCCTCTTATTTTAAAAGTTTGTCATTAAAAAAGCAAGAAAAAGTATATCTTGCCTGTCTTTTCCTCTCACGGTGTCACTGCCATTTTCTTAGCTCAAGATCTTAATATCTTTTTCCTGGAACATTGTAATGGCCTTTTGAATAGACTGCCTTCTGGTCACTCCCCATCCTCCTTCAGCTTGATCATATTATTACTCTTCTACTTTAAAACCTGCAAAAGCACCTTATCACTTGAGTATGAACCCTATATTCCTTAGCCTGACCCCTTATAGTTCTAGCCAGTCTCATTCTCCTCCCAATCTCTTACCCACAGACTAAGACCCATGCAGACTAGATAGTTTATCTGTCCCTACATACCTCTTGAGTTTGTACATATTATCATATCTCCCTCTTTTGTAATTCTGCTTATTATTTCAGTTCCAACTTAGATAGTACCTTCTTTTCAAAGCCTTTTCCTGTCTCCAACAGGTAGAGCCTTCCTCCTGGACCCTCCAGTTGTCTGTCACAGTAGTACAGGTCACATTGCTTTAGAATCAGCCTTCCTTTTCCACTAGACTCCCTGTAGCACCTGGCACATACACAATTGAACGAAGGTGAAATTAACTCCCTAAAACATCGACAGGTGTAAGAACTTGTCATTCATAATAATCTCCATAGGATGATAGCAGTTCAGTGTATGCCATTTGGCGTTACCTCCAGTAGCAGTTTTGTACAGTAGGAATGGATTTCAAGTTATCCAGACTCGACTCCTAATCTTGGCTTCAGTTAAAAGCTGTGTGATTTTTTTTTTTTTTGGCCACACTGCATGGCTTGTGGGATCTTAGTTCCCCTACCAGGGATTGAACCCGGCAGTGAAAGCGCTGAGTCCTAACCACTGAACCACCTGGGAATTCCCAAAGCTGTGTGATTTTGAGCAAGTTTCTTGATTTTTGAGCCTCTATTTTTTTTTCTTTTTTTTTACCATTTGTAAAATGCAGAGGCAAATAATCTAGACATGAAAACTTTAAGCACTAAAACTCAATACAGATCCCAGGAATTATTTTGTGGATGGGAAATAGGGATGAAACTATGGTGCTCAGCTTTGGTTCCAGTCTGCTTGAGCTGGCAAATAGTGAGTTGGCCATGTCACTGCTGATCTGTGCTTCTCTTTTCCCACCGTGTAGATCCTGACTGCTTCTTTCCTGACATACCCCATGCTCAGGACCCTTAGCCAGCAGCTCCTTTCAGTTGTCACTGGCAGCTATGTCTCCGGCACTTACTCCATCGTTTTTGTCAACTGTCCCAACGAGCAGATTGCCAGAGATATTGCCAGGTATGGTGAAGGGGCTTAGGTGCTGCCCCAGGAGGCTCGGGAGCTACCAGGATGCTCCAGAGGGGCCACTTTGGGGTACTTCTCTTGCTTTTGACAACCCCATCTGTCCAGTGATGAACTACACAGCTGTCTGCTTGGGGTGATATGAGAAGCGTGGCTGAATGACACTTGGATGGATCCTGCGGCTGGGCCTGAAAATGCTGAGTGGTGCATGGGGGCGTAAAAGTGATATGAGACCCAGAGAGATAGCTGGCTTGCTCAAGGTGTTAAGATAAGAGAACAGTGGAACTCTGCAAGTTGAGAATTTAAGAGTCCTAATTCCTGACCCAGCTCTCTTTTTGGAGATAGTCTTTGCTCAGTCCCAGAGGTGCCCACCATGACAAGAGGAGGAGGAGACCAATTCCAAGTATATGGCAGATTTCTAAAAGCAGCTGTGCTGTGGTGGAAAGAGCACTGGACTTGTAATCAGAACAATTTGAATCTTGGCTCTGCCGCTTGCTGTGTGACCTCGGGCAAGTTGCTTCCCTTCTCTAAGCATTAGTTTTCTGAATTATAGAATAGGATAATGCCACCTACCTCACAGGGTTGTTGAGAGGATTATATGATATATGTACAGTCCTTATTCCAGTAACTCAAATGTAGTAGATGCTCAAAAAATGTTTGTTGTATCTGAATTTCCACCCTTCACTTCTCTTTTTTTTAAATTTATTTTTCTTTTTTTGGCCGCGCCTTGAGGCTTGCGGTATCTTAGTTCCCTGAACAGGGATAGAACCCAGGGCCACGGCAGTAAAAGCGCCGAGTCCTAACCACTGGACTGCTAGGGAAGCTCCCCTGCCCTTCACTCCTTTATAGCTGCAGCTTTGAAGCGGGTTAGTGGGGCTGAGGGGTAATGGATTTGGCTCCTGGCTCCCTTTCTTCTTGCTCTACAACTCAGCATTCTTGAGGTTTGATGATAGCTTAAGTTATAGTGTTTTATGTGTTGAATTCGGTCTTTGGGGGCATATAGCCTCCAAACTGATGGTCCCAGGTTAACTTTGCATTTGATTCCATCTTTCCTGCCCCTAACCAGAATGTCTATTTTTTCCTTATTTACATTACGTTTGGAGAACAGCTCTTGTCTAAAAGAACATGTGATTACTCCAGAAATATGACCTAGTATTGTATTTAGCAGCTAGGAATTGAAATCCCTCCTGTGCTTCCGGTATACCCAGGATCTGTGCTGAACTCTCTGGACCCCTGGACTAGCCATTCTGGGTCCTGTCAGGGAACAACTTCAGCTGACATCTGTGAGGTGTTGGGTATCAGGAGGAGAAGGATTCTAAGGCCTGGATTCTAAATACAGTAGTTGAAAGGCCAATTCAGGTAAATGGATCAGTATCAACTTGAAGAGGGGTCTCTACTGTCTTTGCATCCAAGGTTGCTGATGAGAGGTCAGGAATGGGGTCTCATTGCTTCATAGGTAATGCTTTTTCTCTCTGGTTTTTCTCCTAGTTTTTAGGAATTTCTCTTTGTCTTAATGTTCAAGTATTACTTTGTTAAATATAGCCTCTCTACTCTCTCTATCTGCATCACGCTTTCCTGGAACTCCTTATAGATGTTGAATTTGTTTTCTGTGACTGAACTTTATAGTTTTCTTTAGACTGAATTTTATAGTTTTCCTTTTCAAGATTTCAGATTGTTTTTAATAACCAACTGCTCTTGTTTTGTAATTGTCTGATCTTGTTTTATAAATGCAATGATCTTGCTTTATCTTTCTGTGGATAGTAATTACACTTATTTTATGCTTAATTTTCTTCCAGCTTTATTGAGATATAATTGACATATAACATTGTGTAAGTTTAAGGTATACAACATGATGATTTTATATGTGTATATATTACAAAATGATTACAACAATAAGGTTAGTTAAACATCCATCATCTCAGTTACTTTTTTGTGTGATAAGAACTCTAAGATCTACTCTCTTAGCAATTTTCAAGTATACATAATTGTACTTATTTTTAAATCTTGGTTTCAATTATCCTTCTCATGTAAATTCTTTTTTGTTGTTGAATTTTAGTCTCTCATGGTGTTGACTTTCCTCAAATACTTTGTAATTCTTAATTGTAGCCTCTCTCATCTTCTTAGCTATGCTTATGGGGAAGTGTAGAAACAAATGGAGGAATTGACCTTAGGTGGTACTCTGCAATGTGCGTGTGGGGCATGTGGACATTCTACTGGCTGGGGTACCCAAGTAACTGGTCTTCTGGGCATGTACTCTCCCTTTTGTCCTTGGCTGTCACCGGCCACTAGGACAGTGTTTTGCCTTTTGTCCAAAATTCCCATGCTCACTGCTCTGCCTGTATCAAACATCCCATTACTGTTGCCTGGGCCATGGGAGATTTAGGGGGTCTACCTGCTCCTGCTGTGGCATTCCAACTATTTACCTTGATGGTTGCCTCCAAGTTCTTGCCTGCTCTGGTTCCCATTACATCTAGATTTCAAACTGTTGCTTTCATTTTCTCTCCCCCACCTCCTGCCCCAAGTTCAAAAAGGCACATTTATTTACAAAGGAACAGTATAAATGTAATAAGGAATAAAGGAAATAAAGTAATAGGCATACATATTTACATAGCAGATGTAGGCAAAACTTACTAAGAAGGTTCTTGAAATACTTTTACAATCTAGGATTCAACAGTTAAAATCAGTTTCTAAGAATAATTTATCACCTCAAGAAGAATTTTTAGGATGGTCAACTTATATGATTCAAACTATGGCTATGTTAGTGAAAAAATTATAATTTTATATTCTTCAAAATTCTCCAGGTTGCTGGAGGCCAAGAAAACCAGATCACTGCCAATGTTTAAAAGATTCAAAGGCTCTGAAGTTAGGAAGTCCCCCTACATGCTCCCATGCATGTCTCAGGGCTGCCTTTTTTCTTTAGGGCCTCCTCCTAGTTGCTAGTACATAAAGCGTTCTTACCGTGCTCTGGCACGGTGAAGAAATGTTTTGTTGTTTCTGGTGTGGGGTGTAAAAGGGAGGTTGCAGTGTGTGTGCAGCCCACCAGCTGAGCTGGAAGTCTAGATTGGAGTCCTGAGTGATGTGGCAGTGGAGCTCTCCCCTCAGCTGTTATGTTCAGTATTTTTCGTTAATGATTTGGGTAGAAGAGAGGCAAATAGGTTCGCTTCCAGGGTTTGTAGAAGGAGAGTAAGTGGGTACATGGTGGGGAGGGCCCCACAAATGTTAGCCGGCAGGAACCCCAGCTCTGCCTGCGGAACTAGTGCTGGGACCAGGTCTTTCAGCTCCAGTTTAGTGCTCTTTCTTCTTTAGTGCTCTTTAGCGTTCAGTCTGCTGCCTCTCAGTTCTGGTTCAGTTCCATTCTGGTTCCTGGCCGTGTTCTTAGAGCTCTTCATTGACAGATACATTCTAAACTGGAAAAATCTCTTATTGGGGCTAGGGTGAAAACCTGAATGTTGAACCAGGAGACCTGGATTCTAGTTTCCTTTTTGCTGCCAACACCACATATGACCTTAGACAAGTCTTCCTTCTCTGGGCTTTGATTTCATACGTAGGGAGAGGGAATTGGATTAGGCCAGGGTCACAGACAAAGATATCACAAGCAAGCAGGCAACTTAAATGAGTGAAGTGGGCTGGGGTGTCGCGCTGAAGAATGTCTGTAGTTAGCAACCCTTACTCGTCCCAGGTGTTGAGAGGGAGAACAGTGGAAACTGACCCGAGAAGCGTATGTCATGCCTAGAGGGAGTAGCCCCTGCTCAGCTCTAGCTAAATCTGACCTTGTAGGACTACAGGTCCAAAATGTTATAAGATTCATTTTTTGGTGAGAAGCTAGGTAATGTGTATTTTTTTTAATGTGAAATACCCTGATAGTAAATATTGGTAGCAAAATCAAGATTTTTTTTTTAAATGCCGTGAGAGCCAAACCATGTATCTGGTCTGTGAGCCTCTAGTCTGTGAACTTTGCAGTTTCTAGAGACCCCAGAAGCTCTGTCTTCTGCTTTACTCACATGAGCATGAGGGCTTGAGCTTTCCGTCTGTGACTCACTGCTGGGCTTTAGTGTGTGTGTTTGTTTTTTATTTGTTTGTTTGGCCCCAGGAGCTTTTTGAATAACACAGCCCTCCATAACTTTACAGTCTTTTACCCAAGGACAGGTTGCTGTGATTACTCAGGAGTTGACACTGCCAAAGAGATTGGAGGCCCGTGAGGCAATGGATTATTTTTTTCTAGAGGTTTAACTCACTCCCTCTGTTTGCGTGCCACCTTCAGAACCAGTGAAGTGTAATTTCTCAGCAGATCATTTGATTGAGTGAGACTTGCAGACGTTGCTTAAACAAATTTGTGCCGTGTGCCTCTCCTTACAGTCAGATTTATTTAGCACCTGGAACTTTCCAAGGGAATGAGGGTGGTGGTAATACCACATTAAAGTGGAGCCTTAAATAGAGCACTGTTCAGCCTGGAACTCAGGGGAAGAGAAAGTAGGTCAGTTCTCTTGGCAGCAGTCAAGAGAAGGAGAGATCAGTAAGCAGGGCTCAGATTAGGGTTATCTGGCAGGGGCCACACACTTCAGAGAACTGAGACCAGGCCCCCTTGGCTGACTGAGACCTGAGAGGGGGTTGTCAGGGCCTGCCTGATTCCGAGGGCTTGAGGTTTGATACTTGGGGACACTTCTTTGCATCGATGACTTGGTGGTGCTTTTGTTTCTATGACACTTGTACTAGTTCAGGCACTTTTTATTGTGTTCACCAGGGCTCTGCACAGGAATCAGACTATCAGAGCAGGAATTCCAACCTGTGGTCTGTCAAAGAAAGTTTTTAGAGGTCTGCAAAGGTGATGATAATTGTGCTCTTAGGGTTGTGGTAGGAACCTTCACAAAAATAAAACGTGAAAAGAGCCTGTATTTGCCAAAGACAGACATAGGATAGGATGCCTTTTTTTGCTTTCCCTTGGAGTTATATCAGTTCCATGTGGTCACATGATATCTACAGACCAGAAACCCTGTCAGCCTAGTACATATCCGAGAGAGAAAAGGAGAAGAAAGTGACATAATAAAAGGTTTTTTGGTGGTGAAAAGAGTTGGAAACCACCGACTGAACCAGTCCTCTGTACAGCAGGAGTCAGACACCCTGTCAGCCTTGTACATATCCAAGAGAGAAAAGGAGAAGAAGGTGACATAATAAAAGGAGTTTTTGGTGGTGAAAAGAGTTGGAAACCACCGACTGAACCAATCCTCTGATTGTACAGCAGGAGTCAGGTTGAGTGAGGGGGTTGTGCCTGTCTTGGATAGGTGCTCAAATACTTATTTCTGGAATGAAAGAAAGAGCTTGCATAAGGTCACACAGCCATCCTACTGCAGGGCTGGATTGGAATCCAGGTCTTTTTGTTCTCCGTCCATTGCTAATAAATTCCCATTCCCCAAGCAGACTAGGCCTGTCCTTTAAAACTGCCTTCCCATAGCTGCTTCCCTACTTCTCTCCCCACCCAGGGAAGGACTTATAAACAACTCTGTCTTCAGAGGTTCTGTGCACAGTAGTTATGAAACTTGTTGGTTTGAGTTGGGAGGGGCACTCTAAATGGTTATCTATTTAGAATTAGGTTTCCTGAGTAGTTCCCAGGAACTGCTGGACACTTGCCCCAGTAACTGTCACTCTCTCTTTGCTTTAGGGCTATACTGGATAAGAAGCTGACTGCCTCTGTGAACATCCTGCCTAAGGCATACTCACTGTGAGTTTTGCTGTAGCCAGTGGAAGGGTGTGGGAGTGCTAGGTCAGGTCCTGCCTGGTGGAAAGAGCACTAAACTAATGGGGAATTGTCAAAGAACAACTCAAAGGCATTTAATTAATCAATAGTTCACTGTCAATTTCTATTCAGAGGAAATCAACCAGTGGGTTTATGTCATTCAACAAAAGCAAAAACAGGCTGTGTTTAGAGAAGGGAGAAAAAAATCTATAGTTTAGGAACAGTGAATCTTGTCTGCACATTCTTTGTTTAAATCAATTAGCTTGCTTTTAGCAAAGAAGTCAAACTGGGCATTCCATCCCTGAGTAAGCCAACTAGGGATATCAAAGATTATAATTTCCATTACTTTTGGATTCTCTGGAAAACTTTGAGAGTTTAGCATATGCGACAGGCTGTTTCTCTGTATTGTCTGCCTTTCATTTCATCAGCTCCTTTACTTAAGCCTGGTCTGCACCATTTCCCTCATCAAAATATGTCAGTATCCCAGTACTGGCTGTGCAGGATTTGTCTTGTGCCTTAATCTCTCTTATCAGCCTGTTTCTCATCTCCTTCCTCCCCTGATGAGCAAGAGAGAGGGAGGGAGGGAGGGAGGGAGAGAAATAACTCTACTCTAAAGGTCAGAACAGAAAAGTGCTATATAATGAAAGCTTTCCCCTGCCCAGCAGTGTCATTCCCTCAGTGGCTCACATCACCTATAGCTATAGTTCCCAAATTTGGCTATGCTTTAGATTCCTGAGCTCCCTCCTGGATCTACTCAATCAGTCTCCCTGAGGATGGGCCTTGAATCTGAATTTTTAAGAGGTTATGTAAGTGATTCACATAAAGCCAGTCTGGGAGCTACTGCTTTGGAGCTAGAACAGAATTTTAGCCTACTGTTTCCCCTCATGTGTTCATCCTTCCTTGTAATTCATCCTTTTACCACAGCTCTGTGAGATGAGGCCAGTGGCCTAAGTCATCTTAGATTTGCCCTGGGTTAGCATAGGCATTCTCAGGCCGAATTTCTTTCCCTTCCCATGATGCTGTTCTCGTACTCTTTTCTAAACATTGTCACTGACTTTGTTTTTAACTTTTGGACCTGTTTCCATATTTTATAAGGCTTACTTCTTCCCTGAATCTTCCTGTGCTTCTTCATTTACCCATTGGTGGGCACTCAGCTTTGAGAGTCAGTGATACAGATAGCACTAGTCCGAAGGATGGGGAGGTACCTGGAAGCCAAGAGTATGGGATGAGCATTGAAAAAGCTGGAGATGCCCAGTTTAGAGGAGAGAACATATAGGAGTTTCTGTAGGGCTGTCCTGAGGTGGTTCTTCATGTGGAAGTTGGGGAAAACAATTGGGTGGCAAATGTTGGCACACCATAAGAAAAACCATCTCATGTGAAAACCTTTCAGGAGATGGTGAGCCCCTCACCGCCAGGAAAGTTAAGGCAGGTGCTAGAAGCGTGCATTAGAATGTTTAGACTAGATGACCTGTAGGGCCTTGGCCAACTCTAGGCTTTTTTATATGGGCTTGGAAAGATTTTAAAGTTTCCACCTTAGTAAGTCACCTAATTGGGCCAGGCTTATTTCACTGAACTCATCTTGTAAGCATGATAATTTTTTTTGTTGTTATTCTCTTCTCCAGATACTATTGGAATGGAGAAATAGAAGAAGCCACTGAAATCCTGCTGGTGAGTGAGGATAGGGGGATGCGGCCTCGATAGGGAAAGAGTGAGAGCACAGTTCCAATTAAAAATTAGCAAAGATCAATTAACTGAGGTTCTTGCCCCACATAAGATGCCCTAGGTTCATTCGTAAGCTACTAACAGGGCCTGGGGACCCGGAGGAATGCTGTCTCCTAAACAGCCAGATGAATGAGCAGCTGCAGAGCTGGGGCTGAGCTCCTGAAGCAGTGATTTTTTTTTTTTCTTTTACAGTTAATAAAGACAAAGACTTCCAAGGTCCGTATGCTATCCAGCTACATCAGGTAATAGTGCAATCTCTTCCCATCCGGGACATGCTGGGAACTAAGTGAAATGAGCTTGAGAAGTAGGATACCTAGAGCTTAGTCACCAGCCTCCCATGTGACCCTGGGTATGGCCCTGTCCCTCAGGCTCTCCATCTGTAAAGTGAGTGAGTTTTAAACCAGCGGTTCTCAAAATTTTGGTCTCAGGATCCCTTTACACTTTTAAAAATTATTAAGGACCCAAAAGACCTTTGTTTATGTGGGTTATATCAAAGTTTCCTGTATTAGAAATTAAAGCTGAGAAATTTTAAAAATATGTATTTTTAGTTCATTTAAATTAACAGTAATAGAACAATTACATATTAACATAAATACAGGCATACCTCAGACAGCTTTGGTTCCAGACCACCGCAATAAAGTAAAACATATGATTTTTT
The DNA here is from genome assembly GCF_059928025.1 of Delphinapterus leucas. Lineage (NCBI taxonomy): Eukaryota > Metazoa > Chordata > Mammalia > Artiodactyla > Monodontidae > Delphinapterus > Delphinapterus leucas. The sequence goes on from NC_143134.1 coordinate 111,380,520, forward strand.
TTTTTGGTTTCCCAGTGTATATAAAAGTTATGTTTAACCTATACTGCAGCGTATTAAGTGTGTTATAGCGTTATGTCTAAAAAAAACAATGTACATACCTTAATTTAAAAATACAAAACAAAAAACAATTATAGTAACATCAAAAATCACTGATGACATCACCATAACAAATATAATAATCATGAAAAAGTTTGAAATTTTGCAAGAATTAGCAAAACGTGAGACAGAGACACAAAGTGAGCAAAGGTAGCATCAATAGACTTGCTTGATGCAGGGTCGCCACAAACCTTCAATTTCTAAAAAAACACAGTATCTGTAATAAAGCGTAGTGCAATAAAACAAGGTATGCTAGTAATGTATTTTTATGGAAAGTAACCATATTTTCCAAAACACAAAAAAGTGAGAATGGCATCATTTTACATTTTTGCAAAATCTGGCTTAATAAGAGAGCTGGATCTTGTCAAAAGCACCTTTAAATATTGGGACACTTTTAAGCTCATGATGATAAATTCAGGTTTTCCAAACTTCTCATTTTTGCTTAAAAACATGACTTTTTAAATTTACAATATTGTGTTTAATTTCTGCTGTATAGCAAAGTGACTCATTTTTATATATATATATATATATATATATATATTCTTTTTCATATTCTTTTCCATTATGGTTTATCAAAGGATAGGGAATATAGTTTCCTGTGCTATTCAGTAGGACCTTGTTTACCCATCCTGTATATAATAGTTTGCATCTGCTAATCCCAGACTCCCAGTCCTTCCCTCCCCAACCCCCAAAACATGAATTTTTAAATTGTCATTAAATGATATAAATTGTCTTCGTTTGATTGATGGGCCCACTTTGTTCATATTTGAGAAAATGTCTACCTAATACTCAAACCTGAGTAACCTTAATTTGTAAAACTGACAAATGATGGTTACTCAGGCTTGAAAGTAAAAATGGTATTCTTTGGGAAAAGTCTAGTTTAGCTTGTGTCTCAGTCAGACAAGTTTAAGACAACATTGAACTTAGGTATATAGCAGAAGTGCTTTATGTATGCTTCCCATTCTGTCACACAGAATATTAAAAAGGCACACTCAAGGGTCAAACTTTAATAAAAATAGTAATTTTTACCACATTATCAAGAATGTTCTTAAGTGAATTTGGCTTTTTTAAAATGCAAGTATCGTGGTGGTGAAGAATACGGTGATAGCTAGTACAGTTTGGTGCCGTTGTCTTGATGCATGCTAAGGTGCCACCAGTTTTACCCATCATTGCTTTTGTACCATCAGTGCAAATGTCAACATAAATGAAAAGATAATAACAGTATTATTATGAAAATAATTTTGGCCTCATGGACCTCCTGAAAGAGGCTTGGAGTTCCCCAGGGGTCAGTGGACTCCACTTGAGAACCACTGGTATAAATCCTTATTTATCATTCAGAGTGTAGTTTTGTAATAATTGGCATCACCTGGAAGCTTGCCATAAATGCAGAATCTCACACTCACCCCAAACCTACTGAATCAAACTACAGTTTAACAAGATCCCCAGGTGATTCCTATGCACAGTAAAAGCTTGAGATTCTCTGGTCTAAACCAGTGATTTTTTTTTTTTTTGCGGTACGCGGGCCTCTCACTGTTGTGGCCTCTCCCATTGCGGAGCACAGGCTCCGGACACGCAGGCTCAGCGGCCATGGCTCACGGGCCCAGCCGCTGCACGGCATGTGGGATCTTCCCGGACCAGGGCACGAACCCATGTCCACTTCATCAGCAGGCGGACTCTCAACCACTGTGCCATCAGGGAAGCCCCTAAACCAGTGATTTTTGATGTTGGCTACATATTATAATCACATGGAGACTTTCTCAAATTACCAATTTGGGCTCCACCTCAGATTCTGACCTAATTCATCTGGAATGGGGATCAAATATGGTATTCTTCAAAGCACCCAGGTTGACTCTCCTTGCAGCCAGGATGCAAGTCACCTGTCTGGATGATAAAACCCTTTCCTTTCACATCTTAGGGAACCAGGCAGGATTCTATGGTTATATGGCTATACTGGGTCTCAGATCTATTGGTAGAGAAGGCCCTCATGTTACTGCCTTAGCGCAGGTGTGGAAATAGGGCATCTTTGGTAGAACCAGTGCTGTTGAGAAATTACAGCCTGACTGGTGAAAGACAGCTTCAGGGTTAAGACAGTGAACCCCAGAGCTTGACCTCCAGCGTCAAATCCTGCCTCCTCCACTTGCTGGTTGTAGCATAAGTGCATGCAAATTACTTTCTGTGCCTCAGTTGCCCCATCTATAAAATGGGGACTATACTAGTACCTTGGGTTGTTATGCATATTGGAAAGAATTTATGTCAAGTATACGCATGAATTGCTGTATCAGTGACAGCTCTTACTCCTAAAGTGTTATTAAAATGCCTTATACTGGGGGCTTCCCTGGTGGCACAGTGGTTGAGAGTCCGCCTGCCGATGCAGGGGATATGGGTTCGTGCCCCGGGAGGATCCCATGTGCCGCGGAACGGCTGGGCCCGTGAGCCGTGGCTGCTGAGCCTGCGCGTCTGGAGCCTGTGCTCCGCAACGGGAGAGGCCACAACAGTGAGAGGCCTGCGTACCGCAAAAAAAAAAAAAAAAAAAAAAAGTCTTATGCTGAATGCTATTCAGACATACATACACTGAATTCTGTGTGTCTGCTTATAAAAACACATACACTGGTCTAGGTATCCATGAAATAAGAAAATTCATTTTTCTCAGGCATTAGATAAAATTACCCAGCTTACTGCTAATGTTTAAGCACCTATACATACACATGTTGTGATTTAGTAAACGTTCTATCTCGTGAGAACTTTACAGCGCCTAATTCAGCAAAAAAGCAGCAGAGGGTCATTACTCCTGTGTGTAATGATGGGACCAGGGCCCAGGGCCTTATGTTTTTTCCGTTTGGAAAGTGAAGAGAACTGGCATTTTGTGCCAGGACTAGGTGAGGACTAGGTGAAAGAAATGGGGAAAAGGGAGAGATTGCTGTGGGTTTGGATGGTCAAGGAAGATCCCTGGGGAAAGGTCAGTGGTTGAGTTGAGCCTTGAGGAACAGAGAGGCTTTGATTTATCAGCAGGAACAGGGAGAACTTTCTAGGTGGAGAAGAGAATTCAGAGGTACAGGGGAAGGGGGAGTTGTTTGCGGAAGGCACAGTGATGAGTGAAGGATAGTAATAAAAACAGTAGCTAACATTTACTGAATGCATACAGCGCCAGCGTACCAGGTATGTGCCTTATATACCTTGTCTCGTAATCCTCAGCAATCCAGTCACATAGGTACTATTTTTATCCCCTCTTTTGCAGGGCCTTTAGGGAGATTAAGTGATTTGTCCGTGCTTACGTAGCTAGTAAGTGGCAGGCTTAGAATTTTAACCCATGTCTGTGAGACTCTAAAGCCATCTGGCCTAACTCATCACTTGGTGACAGATGGGTAACAGGCGTAGGAGTGGTGGGCTGTGGGGCTGGAGCAGTGGGCTGCAGGCATATTGCAGAGGGCCTCAAGTGAGGCTGCCCAGTTGGGTTTTATTGCGTAGGCTGACTAATCCTGGTCACTCACAGAGCTCTGCTTTCTTTCCAAAGGTTGGTGCATCCTTTTGAAATCCCAGAGGTCTTCAGTCTTCCCATGGACCAAGGAGATGTGCACTATTTAAAGTGGCTGGAGGAGGCCATGGAGGAGGAATGAGTGGGGGCTTCTTGTGCCTCCTGCTGGCTGACTCTAACCTTCATCAGCTGTTCTCTGGGGGAAGGGAGGCTTCTCTCTGCCCCCTCGCATCTCTGGATTCCATGCTTTTGTCTGCACAGAGGAGTTAAGTAACTTGTGGAGGGTGAAGGTCCAAGGCTTCTGAGGCTGGAAGAGGACGCTGGGCCAGTCAGGCCAAGCAAGAACCCCGTGGATCTTGTCTCTGAGTGCATCATGCGTAAAGGTGGCTGGGGGTGGGAGGGCGAGGGTGATTGTGTATGGGGACCAAGGGGAGGCAGCGGTGAGGGTGAGGTTTGTCATCTACGTTCACTGAGCCTATATTGAGTGCCTAGTATGTTATTACTCTCCTGCCTCTCATGAGGAATGGACCTGTTGACAAGTGTGTGGGGTGAATGCCACCTTCTAGGGGAACTGGAAGTGCTTTATCCAAAAGCATGAATTGCTAATGGTGGAATTTCAGGGACAAGCAGAATTTTATTTCTTCTAGCTAAAGATGGTGTTTGTTATTCCTGAGTCCTGAGGAAGTGGGACTGGGAGTGGGCTTCCTGAGTGCACGTAGGACTAGGGAGTATTAGGGCTTAGACATAGCCTCACGGATTGGGAGTAGGTCTTGACTCTTTCCTAGCCTGAAGGGGCAGACATCAGAAGGTTCTGGTGCCCTGCTCAGTGGAGACATGGGTTCTGAGCCCACCATACTAACCTCTCCACTTGAGCATTGAAACTGAGCATCCTGAAGGAGGAAGAACCCAGGGGGACTGCTAGACAAGTGTTTTTCAGACTTGCTCCACAGAACTCCAGGGGTTCACAGAAGGTATCCTGGGGGCTACTCATACTTCAACCAGTGCAACTGTGCTTTTATTATTTTTATGTATTAAGCTAAGTTTCTGTTGTTAAAAGTTTGTAAACCAGTGGCCTAAGCCAGTCTCCATTTTATAGGAAAGGAAACTGAACTGTAGTGAGGTCCAGAAAGTGGGTGGCAATGTTGAGTTACAGACGGGATAGCCAAGGCTGCTCACTCTGTCTGGTGCTTTCCTAAACCTGTTCCACAGGTGTCTTCTCCACGGGGAAGATCCCTGTGGGGTGAGAAGAGAGACCTGATCTAGGCTGCTTCCATGGCTCTGTCACAAGGTGACTCCGCTCTGGGGACACCATGGGCAGTTTGGGTGGGAGTCCACAGACATCTGTGGTATCCTAGGTCTTCCTTCTCAAGAGGGAAGGGTGTGTGGGAAGGGTGTTGCCAGGCTCTGGTTCTGACACCTTCTGTGCTTCTTGGACCTTAGTTCCTCCAGATATAAAATGAGGGAGGATCTGCAAGGACCCTTCCATGAAGACCTCGTAGCGACTTCAGGCTGAGCCCCTTCCAAAGGTCCAGAGGATCCTGTTTGTGATAGTGGGGAGTTTGGTGGGCTGCCTCAGGAGGAGAAAGAAAATGTTAATGGTGATGTCCTTTTTTTTTAATGACAGATGTTTCTGGTGCATGTGAAAATCTTGTGTAAATTAAACCCTACCGAAAATGTACTGGGGACCCCAAATGGACTGTCCGTATTGCTTTCACGATAAAGTCAATTTCTTGGTCTGGATTTCAAGGCCCTTCGGAGCCTTGTCTCAACTCAATTTTCCATCCTCACCTACTCTGGCATGTGGGTGCTCCAGTATGCTGTGCTGTTACTCCTGTGTTCAGGCCATCCCCTCTGCCTGATCACCCTTCTGCATGAGTGCTTAAGAAGTCTTCTTGGCAAGGCCTGGCATCCCTGATTGGAAGGAATCTCTCCTGCCTTGATGTCCTGTTACCCTTGTGTGTCACAGTCAGTCTCCTGTTTCTAGACTTTGAGCTGCTCGAGGTGAGGGATATGTTTGAATCCATTTGGTCTCTTGCACTGGGTTTGGCAGATAATTTCCTGAATTGATGTTTCAAGGATTTGAATAGCTAAAGCTTTCTCTATGGTCCACAATTACTTCCTAATTTATGGAGTTGGCAAAAATCCAACTTTTTTTCTTCAACTTTTTTTAGGTGGGACTAATTCCAAAGGAGGTTTTTCTTTCTATCTCTGGCCTTCATTAGTTCATTTTCTGTGCTGACTGTGCATTGAAAACTGTTTCCTTTGTGACAGTGTCACAGCTGACTACAGGAAATAGGAGAAGACAGGGACAAGACACCAGCTGTCTCTGCCAGGTACTGCCCTAGGTTCTTAACATTATTTTATCCTTACAAGTCAATGTTATCCTCATTTTGCAGTTGAAACCTGAGGTCAGAGAGCAGGAGACACTTAAAGTAAATGGCAGAACTAGGCTCCTAACCCAAGTCTCTGATTCTAAATCTGATGCTCTTACTGCCTCTTTCAAAGAGGTTGGATGTATCCCTTTGTAGGCCAAAGATCCAGAGAACCTGCTGTAGCCAACTCTAAAGGAAGAGTTATTCGCTCCGAAAACATGTGTGGTAGTTGGTGTTGATATATTGCATTACTTCTCCCCACAGATCTGGATGTTGGTGATAATATCTTCAGTTCTACAGATGAGGGAACGGATTTAGAGGAGTTTAATGGTTAGGGTCTGTGTGACTCCAGCTTACATGGTTTGGCCACTATACCACATTGTCCTCCCAGATGATGCTGTGGGAGCTGGGGCTAGGACCTTCATCAGGGTTTCCACGCGGGAATTCCTTCCCAGCATTTCTCAGGAAACTTACGTTTTTTGATCCCAGAATCCCTGGGAGAGGAGAGTCAGTTGAGGAAATGTGAAAAAGTATTAAAGTTTTATCTGTGAACACTAAAGCTTAAAAGCATAGAGACGTTGCTGGTTTGAGGGAATCCAGCTTCATCAAATAAAAAACTAGAGCAAGAAATGCTAACATAGAGTTGAAGACTAAGAGAACCAGGACAGGAGCATGTAGAAGAGAGATGGTTTCCACCGAGTCAGTCTTGCCTGTGATTGTTGGCACGTCATAAGAGCGTGTGTCTAGCCCTGTCTGCCGCAAACTGTGAGTTATTCTTGCAAATAAGATAAGTTTATACATGTAGTGTACTTTATACAAATCCTATGAGCAGTGTTCCAAGAAATAAGCTTTGGAAGCAAAATAAATTCTTAATTTGGCAATTTTGACACATGATTCTATATACTCTTAACCTTGTTAGGATATTTGAATGTTACGTTATTTGAATACTATCCAATGATGTTCCCTGGTGTTTTCCAGTGTTTAAGTATTCCCTAGAGGCTGTAGTTTTCTCTAAATTCTACTAAGCTTACTATTCCTATTTGTTAATTTTTTTTTTTTTAGATATCTGTAATAACGGGGAAAGTATGAAGAATGTTCGCAGTATTTTAAGAATAAGCTATGATTTGGGAAATTTTTGAGAATTCTAATTTCTTGCTCCTAAATTCTAAACGTAGATAGATATGTGTTGTAAATTTGTAAACACTAACGTAGACCACACAGGAACAGCAGGGACTCTCCAGCTTGGGGAGACCACTCACCTCAGGAGGGTATATAGGGCTATTCACTGTAGAACTTGGACTAGAGCCCAGATCTCTGGATGCTTGGTGCCATTCACTTTTTATTCCATTACACTGACTTCAGCCCAGAGAATAATCCCATCCTCTACCCCGCCCTAGCTCCAACTGTGGTTTTGTTCCAAGGGCAGTTATAAAGTTGCAGCAGAAAGAGTGGTAGGAAAAAGCGGGAGCCGTAGTTAAAGAAGATTTTTAAGGGCAGACATTAACACTTGGGGTTTAACATGCTACACTAACCTCTGAAAACAGAGTTCAGTTGAACTCATAGCCTTCAGTTCCCTGTAGCTTTTTCCTATCCCTTCATGCTGCCTCTTTTTCTCTCTCCAAACTGCCCCCGATGTAGAGAAGTTTACTTAAGGTGGTAATCCGTCCCATTTACATGTGAGAGCGCTCCCTCAGTATCTGCGGTGCTGAATACAGCAGGGATTCTCCCAGGCATGTGAAGGGTGAGGAACTGGAGCAGAGGAACCGGACAAAGTGGTGCAGGTTCCAACCAGCAGAGCCAGGCCAGGCATGCACTTCAGATTTCTACAACTGTGTGCTTGCAAACTCTGAACGAAGTTTTACAGTGCCTGTACTTAAGCATCTTCATAGGGTCGCATTCTAAACTCAGTCCCCAGCTTTCACTTCTCTGTGGCCCTCAGCAAATGTTTTTTGCCCCCATGGGTCAGGTACTCACAGAAAAAAGGTTCCACATCCTTCCGGTGGCAAAGGTGAGAATATTGCTGAGAGAATGTGGTGGTGGTAGGAGTGGCACGGTGGCCAGAGAGAGGATGGCGTCTCACCATTCCTCTTCACCTTCCGGGAAACCAGAGCTAATTCCTCCTGGTACCCAACAGCTGATATTTCACTAGGGGAATGACAGGCAGTTTTTCAAAGTGAGCCTTTAAGTTGTAAATCAGACACATTAATTATAATTTTAATATAACAAATGTTATTAAAAGCAGCAATTCAAAACCATAAATCTTTTCGAAGGTGCACAGGGTTATGATAAGGTCAGTTGGCAGTAATGCAGCTATTTTCAGGTGTGAATGAAATGCTGGGGTGTGGAGTCAGTGTGACCTTGCCAGGCCTTACACTGACCTCCAGGTGAGGAAGACACTGTCTCCCCCGCCCTGTCCTCCTCTTCAAGGCCAGAGCCTCTGGAGCTTGAGTAGAGGAGGTGCAGGTACACTGACAGGCTGTGTTCATCCTGCACTTTCTCAGAAGCCTGGAAGGCAGGCCTGGGAGGCTGCTGTGTTCTCTGGAGCCAGGCAGGAGGCACCCGGTTAGGCCTGGCCCCATACTTCAGGCGGTTGGGGGCTGCCTTCTCAGCTCCCCTTCCACCTGGCCCCAGTTGCGGGCTTCAGTGGCAGCAGCTGTGGAGCTGAGAAGGGAGAGAACTGGGCCCAACCAGCTTGTTCCTGCCTGGACCATGCTGGGAAGCAGAAGGAAGTGGGTGGGCTGTGTACAGGAGGTGAGGTCCCAGTTGAAAGGCACTGTTGGGGCTGAGGTTTGAGGCAAGGGGCATCTGAACTCTCTCAGGGACCCCCCTGAATGCCCACAGATGGGGAGGGGTCAGCCTAATGGAAAAACCAGCTCCAGGCCTGCTGCTCTCAGCTCATTGTTCACCCCCCTTCACCTTGCAGCCGGCAGCCTCCAAAACCCAGCCGAGCTGGAGGCCACAACAGCAGTTGGCAAGGATGGACCCCCTCAGGTAACACCCCTCACCCCAGTCAAGGCACTTCTTTCCAATCAAGTGAGTCAGTTTCTAATACCTCTGGAAGCAGCAAAAATGAGGGGTCTCCTCCCCCTCCCATTTTTGGTCTCCCTCCAGGTGGGTCTGAGTTTTAATGTTGGTTCTAAGAACTCTATGTATATTCCCACTGACAAAGGCTTCCCTTTGAGGGGACTTAATGACTCAGGCCCTTTAAAAAAATCCCAACCTGCCCCAAAAGTGATTGTCAATTTCAGAACGGGGCAGGGGATAAGGAAGAGGGTATGATTCCCCCGTGCCTCCCTCTAGGGTCGCAGCTGGTTCACGGGCAGGTGCTGGATGTTCACATTGAGTTGCAGCACGTGGCCCCCAGAAGAGGCCCAAGGAAAAGCCAAGGGCAGGAGCCACGCTGGCACCCTAAGGAATGTGTGGCTGTGTGTGTGTGTGTCTGTGTGTGTGTACACCTGGAGGCCGGGGCCCGTGTGTGTGCCTGGAGATGAAAGCACACATGCAGATGGAAGCTTCTGTGTGGGGGGGTGAGTCTGGGGGTGGGAGGCAGAGGAGACAGTCTGAGGTGTAGCAGGACACAGCTTCCTTTCCTCCAGCCTCAGGTTTGCGAGGCCAGGCCCAGCTCCATGGTAACAGAGAGGGATATGGCCAGGGAAGGGAACACGGGTCTCAAGCTGACGCCTGCAGCCTGCACTCGGCCTTAATAACTGGGCTCTGGTGCTGGTGCCTTCGGAAGCAGAGGCCGAGTCTCCTCACGCCTCAGATCCTGAGGGTCCCAGGGCCTCTGCCACACAGGCTTTCCAGAGGCATTCTCTCTCCCACCCTCACCACCTCTTCCCAAGGGCAGAAGGAGAGGCAGGAAAGTGAGAGGGAAAGGCTCCTCAAGGCATCCTCTTACCCACCTTCACCCAGTCTTTCTCAAAGGTTTTTGTTCTCATGATGTGGTCCCTGGGATGGGTCAGGTGTAAGGATGTCCAGTGGAGGGTTGGGTGTGTAAACACACACACCCAAAAGGGGAAGGAAAGGTAAAGGGACGCACTGGGGACAAAGACTCGGGCCTCAGGAACAGCCCACAGAGCCAGCAGGACACTAATTCAGAGGAACAGGTAAACAGTTTTGAGGGAGTGTGTGGAGACACTGAGAAGTAGCCAGCGGGACCTCAGAGACACAGGCAAAGAGGTGGTGAGCCTGAGGGGGCCGGAGAGCAGAACAGGCACAGCGGAGGCACAGCCCTGGCAGGCAGGCGGGCAGGCAGGGCTCTGGCCAGGCACTTGCAGCTCCGTCTTGCTTCCCTCCCCCACCCCAGCCTGGAGAGAACTGGGGAGCCTGTGGCTTCCGCTGTCTCTCCTTTGGTTTCCAGGACTGCTGGCATCCTTTAGGGGCTGGTCAGTAAGGGGTAGTCCCTTCCCACTCCACCAGGTACTGAACCTTGCCCTCAGGCGTGACCCTCCGAGCCAGCACTTGGTACTTCTCCCCACAGGCTAACCGCCCGGCTGCGCCAAAATAGTTGGTGATGGATGACTTGAGGTGGGACAAGGACGAGTCATCTTCACTGATGCTCTCGAACGTGTGGCTGTCGATGCCCTCGTCGGGCCGCTCAGGGCCTGAGGCCCCCTCTGCGCTGCTGTCGGAGGGGCAGCGTCCACCCAGCTCGGCCGCCCGTCGCTTTGCCCGCAGTGGCATGTACGCTTTGGCTGCCAGCTTCCTCTTGCGGCTGCCCACTGTCCGTCTGTATCGGAAGGGGAGGAGGACGACGACGGGAATGAAACGGGATTATCCCACCAAGTCCCTGTCCCTGAGCACTCCGGGCACCAGGCCCTGGGCACCGATGATCCCCCTGGATCCCTACAACAGCCCTGAGGAGGCTCCAGAGGAGAAACCACCAGCCGGGGAGTGGCAGAGCCCGGATTCAAACCTAGGCGTGTCCAGCTCTAAAACCGTGTTTCTTATGCTGAGGAGCTCAGTGTGGCCTGAGTCCAGGAGCACCATGCTGGTGCTTCCTGCAGCCGTGCAGTGCAGAGGCCCTGCTTACTCTGCCTAGTCGGTCACCTGGACTCACTGTAGCCGGAGGCGTCACGCAGGGGTAGGGATGGGGAGGCAGACATGTGTCCCCTCTCCTCCCCTCTCCCCTCCACAGGGGCAGAAAGAGGCAGAGCGGGGGAAAGAAACACACACACAAAAGAAGAGGTACACAGTCACAGATAACTTAGGAACAAACCAAGACCCAAAGAGCTAGTGAGAACCGAAGAGAGAAAAGAAAATACAGAGGCAACAGCAGAGAAAGACAGAGATGTTTGGAGACAAGACACGCTTCAATGGGCATTACATCGATACTTCAAATTCTACTTTTTGCAAGGGCCTCAAGTATCCTAAATACAGTTAAAAGAGCCTCAGTTAAAAAGTTGTCTGTGTGCTTTGCAGCACCACCCTCCCTTTGCTGCTGAGGACCAGCTGTTGCCAAGCAGGCTGTACCCTTAGCTAGGCCTCCAGGGACTTCTGTGCCCTCTCCTAGTCCTTATACTTTGCAGGATGCCATTTCCCCTCTCCCAGGCTCTTAAAGACCCACAAGACAGACACCAGGTTCAGACAGCCAAGAACCAGGGTCAGGGGACCCTGCAGTCAGAGGCACAGACATTGCAAAATCATGGCAAGCAGAGGCCAAGAACCCCAGAATGGAAGAACCCTGGATCTGAAACTGCCCAGCAAGAGGTGTCACATAACCTGTAGCAGGCTAAGAGGAGCAGCCTGAATGCCCCTAACTCAGAACCGGAGGGTCCCAGACCCTCACACACTTAAGGGCGGCCAGGTCCTGAGACTCAGGTACAGAGAGTGAGCCACACATCCCAAAGGGGGTTGGGGGTTCTGGGGGGAGTGATGGAACTTGAATCCATCGTGCTGGGAAGCTAACCTGGAGTCGTAGGAAAGGCTGGTGGAGGCGGAGCCAGAGGTGCTGGCAGCATCAGTGGAGTCCACGTCAGAGAAGAAGGTCTGGCCTGAGCTGGCGCTAAGAGGGAGGAGAGGGTGAGCCAGCCGCTGATCCTCAGCGCCCCTTGGGACCTCCCCGTCGTCTCCTGGTCCCTCTCACATGCATCCTTTGTCCCAGCCGAAGCCACCTTCCCACTGAGCTTCCCGCCACCACAGCTGCAGTGGCACCTCCTCTCTCCTGAACATTTCCTACCCATCCAGCCTTCAGAGTCCAAGGAGTCACAAAAGCCTTCCCTGACCACCCTCCCCTGGCATTGACATAAGCACTGTGACAGTCATTAGAGATGATAATCACCATGATCCCAGACACTCGTGCAACACCTTAACAGGCCGGGAGTGCTTTTGTGTACAGGATTTTGAGTCTCATAACAACCACGCAGGAACAGGTGAGGAGGTTCAGAGAGGTTAAAGAATTTTGCTAACGTTACACAGATGGCAATTGGTAAGTAGGGGCTGGAGCCCAGGCCTGACTGACTGAAGCCCTTGCTCTCTCCTCCATGCCCACAGGAAAGCACGAAACGACCTTTAATAGTTCTGGAAATAAAACGATGGATGCAGCCCCTCCCCTTGGGTGTACCAAGCATGAGGCTCTGTGGGAATACACAAGGAGCATCCGCCACAGCCTGGGGAGGGTTAGGGAAGGCTCCCTGGAGGAACGTGAATGTGGGGTGATCACAGCAATTTTGGTGTCAGGCGTGAGGCAAGGAGAAGTGGGAGAGGTAGGGAGGGCCGGGCTAGGCAGGCCTTGAGCGCTGCCCTGCGGAGCTGTCCCTGGGAGCCCTGCAGGCTTACAGCATGGGTGTTAGGCTGCCCTAATGCAGACAGACCTTTCAGGCAGCCTTCTGCAATGCGGACCCTTTAACTCAGTGACCCCAAGGGAGCTTCCCTTCCCTCCAAAGGCTCTCTGCTTCACATCTTCCATAGCTAGAGGAATGGTGGTCTCCCTGCTTGGTTCCATCCCAGTCTCCAGAGCAGACCTCTCTGCCGGGTCCCTCACTGTTACCTTTTTAAACTCTGTATCTCATCCAGCGTGAAGTCAAATATGCTGGCTAGGTGGTGGTTGGTGCTCCAGGCCGAGGTAAAGTCACTCTGTGGACACAGGAAGGAGGGGCGGTCAGCCGGCAAGCATCACTTCCACCTTTCACAGCACCCTCCTCCCCGCTGAGGGCCGCACAGGCTGCACGGGGCCAGCTGGCCTTCTGAGGGTCAGACTTGTCCCTTCCTCTTTTTTCCAGTCCTGACCAGGGAGCCAGGTCATGTCAGTTCTAGTCCTGGCTCTGTCTCTGGCCGGTTGTCTGACTGTTCCATCTCTGGGCTTGAGTTACCTCAACTGCAAAAGGTGGGTAATAACCCCTTCTGAGCTTCACTCTTAAGAGGTGTCAGGGAGCGTGGCAGAATGGAATGACAGTTGTGAAGGTGCCTTATAAATGGTCCATTGGAGACATGGCTAATGTTACTGCCCACAGCGAGGGCTTCAGTGAGGATGCAGGGCTACTGAAGAAGGCAAGAATGCTCTGGAGCCCTGGTTCTGGGCTGGGCTCTGCCACTGCCTGAGGTGTGACCTCAGGAGGGTCACTGCCCTCCTGGGCCCTCAGTTTCCCCACCTGGACAGTGGAGGCAAGGATATTACCTGCCTTTGCCCAGCCCCGCTCTGGGTTCTTGGGAGAACTTGGGGAGATGAAGGAGGAGTCTCGCAGTGCCTGGCCCTTCCTTGTTTAACCAGCTGTAAAAGGATCCTTTCGGGGACGTGGGAGAGTCCCCTGGGCCTGGGGGACTTAGTTTTCTGCACAGGAATCCCTAGTATGTGCTGACCCTGAGTGTGAAAGTGGAGAGTGAGAAAACGAGAAACTAACACTGGGGATAGCATCTTCCAGCAAAAACTTTGATCTTTTTCTTCTATAAACTCGCCTTTTCTGCTGCTGGAAATCATGAGGCAACAAACTGTGGAGACAGAAAAGGGAAAGGGTGGCCCAGTCAGAGCCTGAAGGCCCAGAGGGTGGCCCCGAGGGAGGAGTGGGTGGGCAGGGGTGGGGTCACAGCATGGGAGGGGGCACAGGCTCTCCTTTACAAGGAGACCTGGGGAGGCGGGGGGGGGGGGGGGGGGTGTGTCCTCTGGGGCAGCAGGTGTGCGAGGGTGGCGGGGTATAGTGGGCAGGCAGGAGAGGAGGTACTTCTCCTGCCTCGGGCATCCAGGTGCTCTGCCCCTCACCCCCCATGCCAGGAAGAGGGGGCTGGGCTCAGCCGGGAGCGCTAGGGACCCCTTACACACTGACTGCCCCTTGACCTCTGCCTCAGCCCTAAGCCAGCAAGACTGGGTCCCGTGATCTGGCTTTCCCTCCAAGCAAGGCCACAAGGGGCTGTGGCTGAAGGAGCGGGAACGTGGTATCAGGTCCCGGCTCAGCCACTGACTGGCCGGTTCAGGGTGCCTCCAGCTGGGACTAACTGGCTGGAGGCCTGCCTTGATCACTTGGATGCCACCACACAGCCCATCGGAGGGGGCTGCAGCTGGAGCCGGGAGCAGAGGACCCGAGGTCGGCTGCGGCCCCGGCCCAAGGGCCCCAGGCACTGACCCAGGCTTGCTCTTTCCTCTCTTACGCAGCTCAGAGGCGCCGTTCTCAGTGGGCACCAGGCCCTTGTCGGGCAGCAGCTTCCCGGGGGGGTTGGGCGGGACGCGGATGCGCAGGCGGAAGATGCACTTCTTCTTCTTGATCTCCTTGCCACAGAGGAACCTGGGGGTGGGCAGGGAGAGGAGAAAGCTCTGGAGCCTGTCCGTCCATCCTCCTGGGGAGGAGAGTCAAGTGTTAATACCTCCCTCTCTGCCTCCCCGGACCCAGAGTGGCCCGTGGAGACACTGATTCCTCGAAGCCTGTGGGATCAGGGGCTCCAGGTGGCGGCCGAGAACGCAGCCGGCGGCTCGTCCCCGTGCTTCCTTGTCTTGTGTGTGGCTCTTGCTGCTCCTCCCTTTTCTTCTCTGCCTCAACCAGCCCCAAGGCCTCTGCCTACAGGAAGCCCTCTGCCTACAGGAAGCCCTCCTCCAGCTCCCCGTGGAAGCCTGTGGTCAAAACACTGCATTCCACACCACTCTGTTCTCTGCTCTCCCCAAGGAGACTGAAAGCACCGCCAGGCACTTCCCTCACCCTTTCATCACTGGCTGAGCTGCCATGAGGCTGCAGAGGTGACTTAGCCACAGTCCTACCCTCAGGAGACCGTCCACAGAGAGGTCAGGAGGCCCCACGTGCTCAAGTAGAGGGCTGTGTCTGGGCCCCAAACCGTGACAAGATGAAAGAGAGAGTGGATAGTTCTGTCTAGAGATGTCTGGGGAGGTTTCACAGAAGCAGGGACCGTGTCTTATTCACAGTGTCCTCAGTACCTACACAGGGCTGACACAGAGCAGTTCAATAAATAGTCATTGATGGAACAAATGAATGAAAGGCATCAAAGAGCATCCTAGGTGAAGAAAGAGTGTGAGCAAAAGCACTGAGTAGGAAAGCAAAGGGTTCAGAATGGCTGACGCCCAGAATAAATAAAGCAAAGAGTCCGTGGCAGAAGGTATGGGCAGGGTCTGATCATAAGAGGCCTTGAATGCCATGCTAAGGAGCTTGGGCATTCTCCGTGGTAGTAGCGAGGGGCATGCCAGCCGTGTGTTCTGAGAAGGACTCAGCAGTGTGGATGGGCAGACATGGGCTGGGGACAGGTGATGAATCCATGCTTCAGTGCCTGGCCCAGAACCATAGATGGCTAGTGCAGGGGAGACCTCAGACAGCAGGGGGCCCTCAGAGAGCAGGGGTTTCAGCCCCCTATGGAGCTGAGTCCAGTATCAAAATGTGTCTGGCTGCTGGAGTGGTCAGGGGAGGCATCCCAAATGAAGTGGGTGCTCCCTGATCTTGAAGGACGGGTAATATTCATATAGTCAAAGAGAAATGGAGGGAGACCCAGGTGGGAGCATAGCTTGTGCAAAGGTTATGAGGTAGGAAGACGCTTTAACTGAAATCCAACCTGTCGGGGGGCCCACAGCACTCCCTCCCTTCCCTGCACGCACCGGCTTTTGTAACTGTTCAGAGCATTGAGGAGATGCGGTCCTCGGTCCGTCACGGGGGTGCTGGTGAGCTACGGGGGAGCAGGGCAGAGGACAGTCAGACCTGGCGCATGGCATCTGAGAAGACCTCAGCCCCTGTCCCCACCCTCCCCTCAATCTCCTGATGCCCCGAGTCCTCCAGGCGAGGACCACTGACTTGTTCCATGATCTCAGACGAGTCTTTTCACCTCTGAGCTCACGTCCCCATCTGTAAATGAGGAGCGTAACTCCTGTCCTAAATGTATCAAGAGCTTTAAAAATGTCCATGCCCTTGGCCCAGTAATGCTGCTCCGTGGAACCCGTCATACAGACATGACACACAAATAATGCTTTATGTACAAAAAAGTTCACCGCATCATTTTCCTAATGGTGGGAAAGAAACTACATGCCCAACAGGAAAGAAACAAGCAAGTAAACTATGGTGGAAACCATGCAGCCATGAAAAATGTTGATTAAAAACTCATAACATGGAAAAGTATTTATGATATAATGTAAACTGAAAAAAAAGACTTAAAATTGTATATACTGTCTGTTTTGTATACAGATTCATTTGTATTATTTTTTAGATTCTACATACAAGTGACATAATATTTGTCTGACCTATTTCACTTAGTATAATATTCTCTAGGTCCATTCATGTTGCTGCAAATGGTAATATTTCATTCTTTTTATGGCTGAGTAATACTCCATTGTATATATACACCACATCTTCTTAAACCAACCATCTATTGATGGGAAATTGGGTTGTTTCCATGTCTTGGCTATTGTAAATAGTGCTATGACCATTGGGGGTGCAGGTGTCTTTTCGAATTAGAGTTTTCATCTTTCCTGAATATATGCCCAGGAGTGGGCTTACTGGATCATATGGTAGCTCTATTTTTAGTTTTCTAAGGAACTTACATTCTGTTTTCTATAGTGGCTGCACCAATTTACATTCCCACAAACTTATGGTTACCAAAGAGGAAAAGGAGGGGGAAGGGATAAATTAGAGGAGTATGGGATTAACAGATACACACTACTATACATAAAATAGATAAACAACAAGGATTTACTGTATAGCACAGGGCACTATATTCAATACCTTGTAATAACCTATAATGGAAAATAATCTGGATAAAATATGTGTGTGTGTATGTATACACACACACACACACACATATGACTGAATCACTGCTGTATGCCTCAAACTAACATAATATTGTAAATCAACTATACTTCAATAAAAAATTGTAAATACCGTATATCTAAGCCCTATAAAAAGAAAAATAGACGTAAATGAGAGGATTGAACTCTGTGCACCTATGTGTGTTAGCAGTGGATGTTTCTGAGTGGTGAGATGCAGGAGTATGGATGGTTTTCTTTTAAGTGTACTTTCTTATACTTTTTGGTACTTTGAAAATTTTCTACCAGGAGCATGTATGATTTTTTTTTTAATAAATCAGGAAAAAATTATTTAAAAATCCCAGCTCTACCTATCTTTTAGGGCTTTATAATATGTATGCCTTTTGTAAATTATCAAACACTGTAAATGAAGATGTTACTATATGAAGAACTTCTGCCGAGCATAAAAGTTACTTTAAAAAAAAAAGCCCTATTTCACTAAAGGATTTGGGGCAGTCAGCAGAGATGACTCACTCTGGATGTGGTGGAGAGGATTCAGAGGGTGTCATTAAAGGGTGCATGGCCCTGCCGTGGAAGTGGTTGGGGAAGCCCTGGCTCAGCTCTCCACCTCTGACATCCTGAAAGTCTCTGGTTTGTGACTTCACTCCGTGAATCCAAGTTCCCAGACCCCTGGTGATCTCTTCTGCTATTCAGAGTACGACCGGCAGAGGGCAGGCCCACTTCACTTTCCATCCTAGCCAGGTAATCTGGAGTGGGTCACACAGCTCTGTAGGGAGATCTCCTCCAGCCAGACTCGACCCCCAGCTCCCTACAGCTGAGCTGGTGAGCCCTAACCCACCCACTACCAAAGCCTGGGTTAGGAAGCTCCTTGCAGGGAACAGGCTCAGACGCCTGGACTCAGAGATGCAACGGCTCAAAGGCTCTGGTTCTTTGTCCCCACTCAGCAGCCCTCACGGACAGCCAGCGTTCCTGAAGAACTGTGCTCAGAGACCCAGATCCTAGTGCGGCGCCGTGTGGCCCTGGGCAAACATCTCACCTCTCTGGACTTAGGGAACCCCACTGTGGAACGGATTCTCGCCATTCTGACGTCCCACGGTCTTGCATACCTTGCCAAGCTGCAGGAGCTCCCAGTGGTGGTTGACAAAGGCCAGAATCTCCTCAAAGTCAAAGTACTTCTTCTTGCTCTGCACCCCCAGGTTGTAGAGGGCCAGGTGAACCACATCGACCCTGGGCAAGGGTGCAAGGAGGCAGGCCCAGAGTGAGCTGGCAGCCTGTGCAGCCAGGGCTGGAGCATCCTGGGTCCAGGCTGAAGGGCAGGGGCAAGGCTGGGACCTGGTGGCTGGAAATGGAATTGTTCCCGGAGGGAGGAGGGAAGGGAGAAACTGGGAGGGGACAGGAGTGGGCCTGGGCCAAGCCCCACCCTCTCACCATCGCAGGGGCAACCTCTCGATGTACTCTGGGCCCTGGTTGCACACGGAGCAGAAAAACAGGTAGAACCTGTGGGTGGGTGAAAAGGGGGCCTGTGGTAGGAGGGGCTCTGACACCCGACCCTGGTCCAGTGCCCTCACCACCCACCCCACCCCACCCCCGCCCCGCTTTCCCAGAGTCAGCATTGTCTTCACTCCCTCTGGGGAGGGGATAAAGATGGGGCAGAACAGGGACCAAGAACTACTCCCCTACCCCTTCTAACCTGTACCTCAAACCCTTTCCCAAATATCACTGCCCTCGAGGGTGGCTGAGTTCAGAGTGAGCTGAACTAGGCTGGGCTGCAGGGACCACCCTCTTCCCCTCTGCCTGACACACACACACACACACACACACACAAACACACACACGCAATCACAAACCACGTGAGACACCAACCAAGACACACACAGTATCCTGTTTGACACACATAAGCCTTCCACTAGCTTAGCCCCCTTGGTTAGAGACCAGATCAAGTCATCCATTTCCCCCATTGCCTCCTCCAACAACCCCGGTCAGGGCTGGGGCAGGGCCTGTGTCTCTCCCCCTTCCCCAGACACTTGAAGCGTCTGGGGCTTAGGGAAGGTGGGGCTGCGACTGGGGATGTGGCCCAGAGTGTCCCGCTACTGGGAAGGCCTCCTTACCCTGAGCTGCCTCTGTAGACAGGGACACACTGTCCCAGCCCCCCACTGGGGGTCTAGGGCCTGGCAGGCAACCTGAAGGAGTTGCTGCAGCTGCTGCCCCCATCCCCCCACCTCGCCCCCAAGGCTGAGCCAGACCAGATTAGCACCTACCGGTCTCCGAACATCATGGGCTCATTGAGACACTGGGTGCAGGCCTCGTGGAACCACTGCCTGCACCGGTAACACTGCAGCATCCGCAGGTACCATCTGGAGAGCCAGAGGAGCCAGGGTCAGCCAGGCCCACACTCCCAGCCAGGCCCACACTCCCAGCCAGGGATCAGCCTCAGCAACCTTTCCCAACACAAACTCGCCCTCCAGCGGGGGAAAGGGAAGAGAACTCACAGTTACTGAGCACTGGGCTGTACCAGGGGAAGCCCTGGCAGCAGGGCTTAGGCTATATCATTCGATCTCACCATCTGGTCAAACACGGGCCGCTGACCACACTTTACAGGTGAGTCAGAGGTTAAACAGATTGTTCAAGGTCACTCAGGAGGCAAGTGGTGGATGGTGGCTCAAATCCTAGCCTTCCTGACTTCAAAGCCCACGCTCTTTGTGCCACACTGGAGCCCCCATCTCCGGTCTGTGCCTCACACACTGCTTCCCAAACACTACTGATGGGGAAAGGTTTGCCCTGGAGACTTCATGGGAGAATAAAGGCTCCTATAAGCCCCTCACCTGGTAATGTATTTACCCTATCACAACCATTCAACAACTACTCATTGAATAAGAATGAAAACCAAAAAGGTGCTTTCTTAATTAACAGTCAATGCTTTGTTCACACCTTGTCAGGTGTGGTCCTTGGACCACCTGCATCAGAATCACCTGGGGTCCAGGTTAAAATGCAGAAGATTCCTTGACCCGTTCCAGGCCTACTCAATCTTTGGGATAGCCCCTGGGAGACACACTTTTGACAATCACCCGAGCAACTCTGCCCAGTAAGCACTGAGAACCACCACCTCAATGCTGCAAAGGTCTCTATAAGCATTTCTCCATCTGTTATCCCAAAGGCCTCAACACCCACGGAAGGATGATGGGGCCGAGGTTATTAATCCCACTTGAGAGATGAAGTACTTCAAGTGATTTGCCCAAATCACCCGGCTAGGTCGTAAGCACAGCCTCCAGACCCCTAGTGCTTGTCAGCAGAACTTGGGGATGAGACTCAGGACTTCAGGGTGAACTGTAGGCTGTTTCCTGAGGGCAGAGGTTCCATCTCTCACTTCTGTGGTTCCTCCCACAGTGTTGGTGCAGTCAGCCCAAGGGAACAGGCTCAATCAGCCATGGCTGCATGGAGGCCCAGGCCACAAGGAAGAATCAAAGACTCCCATCCTACATATAGTCAGGGTAAGAACCCCCTCCACAGCGTCCCCAAGGTATTCCCCCCAACCCCTGCTTGCACACCTCCAGGGAAAAAGACCTTCATATCTCATCAGCAGCCTGTCTCATTGACTCTGGCAACGGAAAGCTTTATCTCAACGTCCATGCACCAACAGTAACAGCTCACAATTGTTCAAGTGCTTACCAAGAGCCAGGAACTGTGTGAGCCTTTACGTGAATGACCTAATTCACCCACCGCTCACAACCACCACGTCACGGGAAAACTATGATGAGAACTGAGGCTCAGGGGTAGCATAGCTCTAAGGGGCTGGTTGGACACTGGGGGCCAGTCTGGTAACCACTCTTCAATACTGCCTTCTTTTCCACGGTGCCCCAAGAAAACAACCGCCACTCCCCTGCACCCCGCTGCGGAGAGCGCTAGCCCTGTGCTCTCGAGCCCCGCGCGCGCTCAGGTGTCATCCCCGAGGCCTGAGGGAGGATACGGGCTCTTCCATGGGGGTCTGGCTCCCCCAGCCAGCCGCGCCTACCCCGCTTCCCTGGGGCCCCGCCCCGCGCCCCGCCCCTCGGGGAGGCCCCGCCCCGCCCCCGCGGCCTTACTCTCCCGGCCCGCCGCAGTAGCAGTAGCATTGCTGCTGGTTGGTGCGGTGGGGCGAGTCCCACTCCAGTTCCTCGGGCTGGTAGGACAGCACCATCTTCACAGCCTGCAGGGTCCTGGCGATGGCGCCCTTCTTCAGCGCGCCGCCTTTCTGCGGGAAGATGAGGGCCCGAGTTACCCGCGGGGGTCCCGGTTGGGCCACACGTGGCTCCCTATCAAGGCTAATGCCGACCAGGTGGAACAAGATATTCCAATGTAGTCAGAAACGCACAAAGCCTCTTCTCATCAATCCCAGATCCATCCTCTCTCTATCCCCAAGGAGCTGCATTTTCAATAATAGTAATAAGCACAACAGTAAAAGTAACAATAATAACCAACACATATTGAGAGTGGGCGCTTATATGGATTTTCTCTCTTAATAGTGATTTCTCACTATTTGTTGGGGGCCTCCTACTCTTGACACCAAACCTGTATCCATTTAAAGAGTACTTTTTTTTTGGCCGCACAGCATGTGGCATCTTAATTCCCCCACCAGGGATCGAACCCGCACCCCCTGCATTGGAAGCGTGGAGTCTTAACCACTGGACCACCAGGGAAGTCCCCAAACCTGTATGCGTTTAACAGCCAAGGAAACAGGCTCAGGGAGGCTAAGGAACTGCACAAGGACATACAGCTGGTTAAGTGGCAGTCGCTGTCTGCCTCCAAAGCCAGGCTCTGTGACCAGGAGTGAGGCCCAAGCCCAGGGGGCCTCTGGGCTTCCAGACTGGAGGATGGGGAGAAGCAGGGTGGGAAGGATGGAGGGCTCACCCGCACAGCCAGCGCAAAGATGCAGCGTCGGCAGAACCAAGGTGTGAGCAGGGGCCGGTCGGCACTGCCCGCTATGGGGATGTGGCACTGCTGGTGGTAACCTATGGCAAAGGAGAGGGGGTGAGTGCCCACGAGGAAGCAGTCGCCCGAGGCCAGTCAGCCCAGAGGCGGCAGGCTGGGGAGGGCTGCGGCAAGTCCTAGGAGCTGTGTGCCTGCCAGCTGCCAGGGGACTGGCTGGTCATGCTCACCAGGCAGCCAGGCTGGTGTCCAAGCAGGCCACTAAGAGCCAGCATTGGCCCAGGGTGGGAAGCACCAAAGGTCTGGCTTCAGCCTCTGTGCCCCATCTCTCCTACCCATCCTCTCCACCCACGGGGGCTCCAAAGTGCATAACTTCTCTCACTTTCCAGAAGCCCCAGCTTTCCCCAAGGATCACCTCCCTGGGCCCTCATTCCCAGAGACTGGCCCCTTGTCACTCTGGAGCTCCAAAAGAAACAGGAAGCCAGCTAAGGCCCCAATGGTCTGAGGCGACGCAGGTCCCGAGCCAGCGGGGAATGGGGACCCACAGGTCTGGGCCTTCTCCATGCCCTGCTCATCACACTCACCCAGGCCACACTTCCCACAGATGAGGATCTCATTCAGTGGTCCTGATGTCTTCCCCAGGCAGATGTTACACTTGGGTTCCTCTCCTGGAACACCAGCTGAAAGAAAGGGGCCCTCTAGGGTCAGGTCGGGCTCACAGGAAACAGCAGTTTTAAAATTACATTCCAGGTCCTGAGCCTCTACTGAGTGCCGGGCCCCATAGGCCAACTCACTGAATCTCCCCAACCAGTCTGAGCTGCCTATTACCATTAGCCCATTCTAAAGATGGGGAAATTGAGGCTCGGAGAGGTTAAGTCCCATGCTCAGCTGGTAAGTAGGAGGGGGGGGATTCAAACCCGCAGCTATCTGACATCACATTATTTGTCCTTTTCACCGTGTCATGCTGCCTCTCCTGCTTAATTTAACTTGATTTGTTAAAGTTTTTTATGTTAAATAATTTTTTAAAAAATTTTATTATGGAATAACAGAATGTTATAATGAAACGCCACGTTCTTATCAACAATCATGAACTCACAGCCAATCTTGTTTTGACTATATTCCCACTCACTTCCCCCCTCCTGTATTAAATATTTCAGTACATATCGCTGAAAATTCAGGACTCTAAAAAAAAAATAACTACAGCACCTTTATTGCACCTAAAAATTAAATTCTTAATATCAACAAATTCAGTTAGTGTTCACATATTCAATTGTCTCCAAAAAGTCATAACAATTTTAAGTTTGATCAATTGCTTTTAATCTACAGTTTCCCTCTCCATCTCTCTTTTCTTTTCCTTTGCAATTTGGCATTGCTGAAGAAGAAATATGTATTTATGACTGAAGGGTTTGAGTGAATAAAGTAAGATACATTTTGATGTGTGTTTCTGTCTCATTTTCCCTAGCAGACGGAAAGTTCTGTAAGGGCAGAAAAGGTATCTGTTCATCTCTGTGTCCCCAGGACCTCTTATGGGGTGTGGCACATAACACGTGTTCAAGACATGTTTGTTGAGTAAATGATGTCTTGCCTCTTATCCCTGAATATGCTCCCAGGAAGGCGGGACCCACTGTGGGTCACAGTAAGTCTTCACTGGCTTAATGAAGTGACAGATCAGTAACTATAGTGTGCTCAGCCTTACGCTCTAATCTTGGGCGACCCCAGAGGGCTGCTGTCCTACCTGTGATGAGCAGTGATCTGGCTGGGGAGCCACACGGTGAGCACTGCAGCACCTCCTTGGTGCCTGGCACACAGTGGGCCTTCTATTCATGGTGTGCTACTTCGATCCATGGTTTGGACTGTCTTTCCTCACCAGCCGGCTCCTTCTGCTTTGAAAAAGAAGGTAGCCCAGGAGAGGAGACCCTCGTTGCTTTGGATTTTTAAATAATACCTTTAGGGTGAGAGGGGCTTGGAGAAGCATCAGCCTGTATTAGCCACAACGTCTTGGAGAAAAAGGCAGTTTGGAAGCTCGACTAACTGGCTGGGTTCTGTGGCCTCTGCTTGGCAGGCTCTTGAAATCATCTCTTACGGTAACAAATTCTTCAGAAACAGCCTCCCTGTAACTCAGCAGCACTGGGCTAAGCATTTGACCACACTGTGAGGCCAGTACGTTCAGTCTCCTTTTCCTCAGATGAAGAAACAGGCTCACAGAGGTTATGTCACTCACCCAAAGATACGCAGCAGTAAGTGGCAGAGCTAGAATATCTTGGTCCGAGGAATACTGGACCCTAAAACCTGCCTCTTCCCCACATACCGCCATGTCGGTTCTCCTGTTAGAGCATAAATGGCAAAAAAAAAAAGTCTCTTCTCTCACGGTAACTCTGACTGGTAGTGGCTGCTTGGAGCTCCATGTTGAAAATATACAAGTGTTGTGATTGATTAGTGATGTCTGTCATGTACATGGCAAGGAAGAAAGGTGGCAAGAATGCCCCCAATCTGTCATCTCTGTAAGACAGTATCAGCTCTCTGAGGGCAGGGATGGTACCCAACCCAGCTACCTTTCAACTCTGAAAACTGGTCTAGCTCCATCCCGGTAAGTCCATCATCACCTTGCCTGGTTCATATCTGCTTGTTTGGTCTTTCCCCCATGAAGAAAGCTGCCTCCCTCGTTTTCTTACCATGCTGATAGGGGACACTGTGCTTATATCGAAAGGTGACAATTCTGATTGCCTGGGCCCTTCCCTGTTCCCTAGCCCCAGAGTGACCCAGAGCTTTGGGCAGCAAGGAAGCAAACACAGACCTGGGACCCAACCCTGCTCTCCCAGCACCTTCCTGGGCCACTTTCTCCATCTGCCTGCCTCCCTCATGAGGTAGGAGTACTCAAGGGGATGACAGATGTCACAAGTGTGTTTCCACATAAATGTACAGCTGGTAATCCGATCAGCATCTCAGGTGCGCCTGGGGCTCCAAGGACAAGGCCAGGTGCCAGAAGTTAGAGACAGAAGGAGAGAAGGAAAAAATGGAGGGAGAGGCGGAGAGAGGATCGGGGATTGGGCTGTGGGGGGGTGGGGGTGGTGGTGCCTGAAATCACAGGAATACTCACCATGCTGTATGTCCTTCCACAAGACCCAGTATTTGGAGTTATCTTCAAAAGTTACAAGGCAGCTCTGCTTAGAACTGCTGACCTGGGGCAGGGAGAGGGAGGGGCAGTGTGAGACAGTAGCTGGGGAAAAGCCACTTGAACACGGTCTTCCTCTCCCATTTCTGTTCCCACAGGTCAGAGGCTTTAGACCTCTCCTTGTGCTGCAGAAAGGAGAGCCAGGCTAGAAGGGGAAGGAGGATGGCAGTTCCGGAGGTACTGCACACCCACTCACTGGAGTTGTGCAGTCAGGGACTGGGGGACGGCAACTTGGCGGGAACGCCAAGGACAGAACAGGCCAGGTGATCGTTTGTGATCCTCTCCAACCTGATTTTATTTTGTTTTGTAGGCTCATAGAGCACTTTTCTAAAGATGTTGGCCCTAAGGATGGCACCTGCTTTTGCAGGCTCCGCCTCCTTCCACTTTCAGTTTGGAGCATAAGAACAAGGCGGGAATTTCCCAGCAGTCTCCCAGCCTCCATCACTGGTCTGAGGCCAAGACCAGAGGATGAGCAGAGAGATGCTGAGCCTGGGAACTGGGGCCAGGAAGGAAAGGTTTACCCTCTTGATCTTCCCGAGATAATACAGTCCATCTGTCCACCGGCACAGCACATACTGGCCCTCTGTCAGCTTGGACATCAGGTCTTTGAAGTTGTTCTTGGCTTTTGCCAGGGCCCCCTTGTTGGGGAGGTGGCTGGTGGCACCATAGGAGTCCCGAGTCCCTGGGTCCAGACCTCGATTCTCCATCAGCTTCCACTGACACTGGAAGAGAAAGAGAAAGGGGGTTTTTACTCCTTACTTCAGGAGAAGGGGAAGGAAGGAAAGAAACAACCATTTATGTAACCCGTGCTATGTGCCAGATGCTTTTATCATCTCACTGGATCCTGCTGACAACGCTGTGAGGGAGGCATTATTATTCCCATTTTACCAGTCAGGAAACTGAGGTTTGGCAAGGGGAAGTGGCTATGGGGTCAGAGGCAGAGTCATGGTCCATAATCGGGCGAGCTGATTCTAAGTCCTGCTCTCTCCCCACCCATACCATGCAGCCTTCTAAATAGAAAGGCTCTCTCAACCAACCACGGAGCAAAATCTCCCTGCTCAGTGGGGCCTGAACCTCACTCCCTGGCTTCACAGCCAGAGGTTTTATCCCTAAAGCAAACATACTCTGTGTTCTCTGAGTGGAGGACCTTCTCCAGGGGAGCAGCGGGAAGTTCTCAGACCCCTGACCCCTACCCTGAGAGCTGGCCAGAGAAAACTCACCTGGAGAGGGAAACTCCTGGGTGGCTTGTGAACTGGTATAGACTTGGCCATCTGTGTCTTCTGCAATCTCCTTTTCTGTTCTCAATTATGGGATGATTTAATGGACACCAATTCTGGGACATTTAAACTCACTTATGCTTTTACTCAGATGCAAACCGGCTCCAAGCAGTGAAGTCATTGCCATGCCAACCTCTCCACATCTGTCTTTCACCGTCCTACAAATGTGCTGCTCCCATTGCTTTCGCTGCTTCCTGCTAATGGTACTACTATGGTCCCCAGACCCCCAAGCATCTTAGACTTCTCCAACCGATGAGCTGCCACAGCAGCCAAGCACAGCGACTTCTGGCAACCCTACTCCTCTTTTCCATCCCCCTGTCCTGGTCTGAGTTCAGGCCTCACCTTGCCTGGGCCATTCATTCATTCAAGAGCTGTTTCCTGAGCCTCGTGCTCACTCACCTATGCTGGCACCTGGGATTCGGAATGGAACCACCAGCGCCCAGTGCTGAACAGGCCACTCCGTTTCCTGCCTCCCCACCAGACTCTTCCCCAGGGCCCTCAATTCCCATCTTCTTATTCTCCCAGAAACCTTCTGTGGCTCCCCAGTACCTTCAATGGCATTCAAAGCGCCCCCCACGGCCCCCTCCTCCTCAATCTGGGCTCACCTGGCTCCAGGCCCCTCCACAGACTCTCCACTAAGCCAAAAACACAGCATCCCTCTGTTCCCTGCACCCGCTACTCTGGTGCCCTCCTTCTCTGCCAAGGCGCTGGGCACCTGGTGTTATGATTACCTGTAGACAGGGAGAGAGTCCTGTGTTTTTCCCTGTAAGTGTGTGTGTGCCCCTGTGAGACTGTGTTTGATGTCTACAGCCTTATGTCAGTGAGCATATGAAATGGAATACATGTGTGTGCATGTCAAGGGCCCTGGGGCAGGCAGGGCCTTGCTGGGGTCTTCACTCTCCAGATGGTGGCGCGGCCACGTCCCCTCTTGCCTCCCCCTCTCCCGCCCCCGCCCCTCCCCCCCCATTCCTCTCTTTTCTCCAGGGCAGAGCGCGCAGGCACCGGGCAGGGTGTGCAGTCCAAATCTCTGCCTTCTCCCTGCCACCTGGCTCCCGGGCGCTGCAAGGTCCCTGCCCGCCGGGCCTGGGGCCCGGGCCCGCGGCAGGTTCACAAACTGACACTTCCTCCCCCGCCGCGCCGTTGGGAGCAGGCCCGGTCGCCGCACCCCCCCTGGCGGGGCGGGGGCCCTCGGGTGGCGGCCCCCCCAACCGCGCCTCCATCCTCCCGGAGCGGGGCCCCGCGGGCTGTGATTGGCTGATTCAAACCCATCTGCAAAGAAATGCCTGTTTGCGGGTTCCCGTCGGCGTCCAGTTCAAATCCGCGGCACCCGGATCGCGGGGCCGGGCGGGGGCAGGAAGCGAGGATGATTCATGCGCAGGGGCCTCTCCCAGGGCGGCCGTTGGCTTTTTAAAAAGGGTGTTTGGGAGGGGAAAAAGCTTGCAGAAGTACCCCCTTCGGGTTCAAGCGCTCCTCTCTTTAGTCGCTCCGACGCCAAGCCTCCCCCATCCCAATCCTGCCGCAGCCTGACTTAGGACGTGAGCAAAATCCCAAACGCCCCCGTCGGTCTCCAAGCCACCCACCCCCCGACACACACAACAGGAAAAATAAAGATTTTAGGCACAGGACTAGCGACCTGTCACACACGCCCCCCAAAGGCTCGGGGACCCGGGCGGGGCTCCCGCCACCCCGCGGACACCGTTCACCCCTCTCCACCCCCAAGGCGTGCGGCTTCCCAGGACTCCAACGCCCCCGGAGGCGTCTGACCCGCCAAAGTTCAGGAAATTTCCAAAAGAGGGATGATTGCAGGGAAAGGCGAGTGTGGCGGGGAGTCCCCCGGCCCGGGCCGTCAGCCCGCAGCGCTGAACTTACCGCGAGGCTGCGTGTCCGCCGGTCCCACTTGGAGTCTGGCCACCAGGCGCATCGGCGGCGGAGGTGGCTGCGCTCGGCCCGCGGCTGCCCGGCCGAGTGTCCGCCCGTGGGGCCGGGGTCGGGGTCTCGGCGGGGGCGGGGCGGGGCGGGGGCGCCGCGGGGAGGAGGGGGGGCGGAGGAGGAGGGAGGGGCCGGGGCGCTCAGGAAGGGGCCCCCCGGGCGCGGGGCGCCATCTTTTTCGCGTTTTCCCGCGAATTATTGACGTCTCGCTTATGTAATTAGCGGGGGCCGCGCCGGCCTCGCCATTGGAGCCCGCGGCCGCGGGGCCCCGCAGCACCGCCCGCCCGCCGGCTCGCCCACTCCCGCCCCCGGGCCGCCCCCGCGCCGCGCCCCGGCCTCCGCCTCCGCCCCCGCCCCCGCCCCCGCGGGCGCGCATCCTCCGCTGCCACCGCGCGCCGGACGCAGACAAGCGGCGCGAGCGCAGACGGACGCGGAGCCTGCGCCCCGGCACGACCGCCCGGCGGAGGCGCAGGCACAACGCGGGCACACGAGGAGGCGCGCGCGGCCCTCCGAGCCGGCACACACTTGTTGAGGAAACACAACTCTGCGCGCAGAGCACAGACGTCAGCTGGCACAGACACACAGCGGGGAGGTGCGGATACACACGGACTCCCTGCGTAGACACAGACCTAGAACAACCCAAGCGGGATTCGCACAACAGAACAAACATCCTGCACTTGCGGTGTAGAGAGCACACACAGAAACAGATCCACAATGCGCACGGCACAAACACAAATTCACAACACATGATACACACGACACGACACACAATAAAGAGGCGATTACAGAGTATGGACATAGATACATAGGAGAGACACACCGTGTACACAGCATGGACACACAACAAAACATACACATAAAGTAGACAAACAGGCATAGAGCCACAACACAGTAACACAGGCGCACAAGAGAAAGAGTACACCGACAGCAAATTGCACACAAACGTAATGCACCGAAACACAACACAAAGATACAGTTGCAAATACATACCACACACACAAACACAACATTTAAATAAGTGGCACACAGTGAAAGACAGCATACAGAGTCATAGGAACAGCAGATTGAGGAAAGGGGCGTGGCTCCAGTCATATCCAGTCCTTGCCCTGGGGAGAATGGGCAGCAATGTCCCCATCCAGACTTACTCTTTGGGGGTTGGGGGCTGGAGAATACTTGCCAACCCCTCTCCTTATCCCTCAGCCCTCTTCTCACCTGCTACCATCACACTGCACAGACACCCGTGAGGCTGTGGAGTGTGGACATCATGGGTGTAGCGGGTGGACCATACTCCCCCAGCCCCCAGTCCCTCCTGTTGACGGTCAAGTTACCCACCCTTGGCCCCCTGCCTCTGGGCCTTGGGGTGTGATCTCTCTGGCTGGCTGGGTCTACCTTTAGGATGCACAGGGCAGAGATTACAGTTGGAAGCACTTACCTCTGGGTCTCATAGGCCAACTGCACTGATTACCGGCCGTGGGACCCTGAGCATAGCACTTCAACTCTTAAACCCCAGTCTCCTCATAGGAAGAGGAAGGTTAGGTGAATGTATGCAAAGCCCCCGGCAGCCAGTGGGTATGCAGTAAGTGATTATCGTACTTTGTCAAGAAATTATATATTCATTGAGTGCCCCCCTGGGTAGGACTAGAACTGGGAGCTATGGGGCCCACAGTCTCATGGGGGAGTCAGGTGTTGGCTCAAGCAGCAACAACATGCATATATAAATATGAGGGGCGTGGTGCAGCGAGCTGGACATGGAATTGGAGGAGTCCTGGCTTCAAGTCCACCTCTGCCTCTGAGCCAGAGTAAGATGTTGGGTGAACTATTCCCCCTGTAGGCCACGTTCCCTACCTGTTCAAAGAGGGTAGTGGTACTACCCCAATTCACAGGGCCATTGCAGAGATGAGGACAAAATAGCATAATGCAAGGGCGGGTGTTTTTGTCAATGAAAAAGTGATGGGCAAGATGAGGAGTGGTTAAAATACTACAAAAGGAGAAATGATAAATGCCACTAGAAAGGTATAGTTTCACCTGACCGTTTAGAGGCAAATCCAGCTTTGAATTGAGAACTGTCATAGAAAAGGTGGCATTCAGAGGAAATGTGGAGATAGGAGGGAGGCATTCCAGGCCTAGGGCATGGTGTGTGCAGTAGGCCTGGGACGGAGTGAGTTGTGTCCGCTGGACCGGAGTTCAGGGTGCCGACAGTAAGGCTGGAGGAGAAGGTGGAGCTGAGTGTCCTGGGCTGAGCTTGGTTTTCAGCCCACGGCAAATCAGGACCACTGAGCAAGGTTGTAAGTTATGTGTATCCTAGAGAGCCTCGGGGAGTTTAGAACTGAGAAGGGCCATGATCTGAGTTTGCTTTGCGATCTGGCAGAAGTAGGTTGAAAGCATGGACAAACCAGAGAAAGACAAACAATCATTTTTTTAAAAAATGGGTTAAGACCATCAACAGGCAATTCACAAAAGAGGAAACCTAGGTGGCCAAAAATGTAAAGAGATGTTCAACCTCACGGGTCATGGGAGAGATGCAAATGAAAAGAGCTGTGAGACGCCATTTCACATCCTCCGGACTGGCAAGGAGTAAGCATTCTATCAGTGTTGGGAGAAGGGTGGAGGGGGTGAAGAGGTGGCACCCTTGGAACCCTTGTACAGTCTTGATGGAGGTGTAAATTGGTACAACTTCTCTGAAGAAGAGGTTTAGCAACATCTAATAAAGTTGAAGATGCTCATGCCTACAATTCAGTGACTTCACTCACTCAGCACATAATTATGAAAAATGAGGAATTGATTAATTGTCCATCAACAGCAGTGCAGATAGATAAATTGTGATCTATCTGTGCAATGGAATAATATACTGGGAGGGAAAATAAAACGAGGCTGTAGCCTCAACATAGATACAGTCCAGAAAAAAAAAAGAAAAAGGGAACATCAAGTGGTAGAATAGTGTGATATCAAAAGTTTTTTTTTTTTAATTCAAAACTATGGTATATATGTAGTTTTAGGGATACAGTCAGATAGTGAAAGTGTTAAAACATGCCTAAGAAATCAAAGACACTAAATTTAGAATAGTAGTTACCTCTGGGAAGGGAGGGATGGGAATGAGGTCAGAAAGAGGAACACAGGGGATTTAATTTTATCTGTAATGTCCTATTTTTCAGAAAAAAAAATCTGAAGCATATATGGCAAGGTGTCAAGATTTGGCAAAGCTGGGTGTCTTGTCTGTAATTCTTCGCAATGATCCTTCTCCTTCTCAAGTCCAAAACTTTTTCTCTATTCTCTGTACGTTTGAAATATTTGGTAATTTTAAAGATGGGGGCGGGGGCTGGGAGATTACAGCAGAGGAGGTTTAGTCACAGCACTAACCTGTCACATATGCAGGGCCATCAGACCTCACAGTGTC
The DNA here is from genome assembly GCF_059928025.1 of Delphinapterus leucas. NCBI lineage: Eukaryota > Metazoa > Chordata > Mammalia > Artiodactyla > Monodontidae > Delphinapterus > Delphinapterus leucas. The sequence goes on from NC_143134.1 coordinate 111,412,316, forward strand.
CTAACATGTCTGTTCCCTGAGACTTGTCACAGCATGGTGAACCAGGCATGGCAGGCATCAGATCTGTTCACAGGGGAAAGAACAAAAGCTTGGAGAGGTGGAGTGACTTCCCCAAGGCCACACAAAGTAGGGGGAAGCACTCTTACTCTCAGCTGTGTCTCAGGGGAGACCAGCAAAGGCCAAGGAATGTCGAGAGAAGGTCTCCCACCTTGCAAGAATCCCTCTTCTTCCATCTGCGGCCCTCTTCTATTTTTACTTTCAATTAAGGACACCATGGAAAATATAGAAAAGCACAAGGAAGAAAATAAAAGTCACTTGTGGTTTGCACTGTCTTACTTTTTAAGTCAGCTTTATTGAGGTATAGGTAATTCACATTAAAAAATTCACCTATTTCAAACGTGCAACAGTACCTTAATTCTAGAGGACATATTTGTTTGAGTCCTAGACCAGTTAGTATATATGAAAGTGCTCTACAAAGAAGAAAACACTTTTCACAAATTTGAATAATTATGATTACAATAAAGGTTTTGGAAATCACTGACAATAAGTATTTGGAAATAATTAAGATTTCATCCATGAAAGCAGATGGCCGGTAGGCAGGCCTGTGTTTTGTTGCCTGAATTTGGGGGTCAGTTTATTATGGCCTCAGCATGGAGGTGCTGAGAGCTTTCAAATTATAGTAGAAAGGATGACTTTTAACACCATTTAAAAATTAAAAAAAAAAAAAAGAAATAGTTGACAGGGTCAGACTGTGGCCTATTGAAGTGCTTGTGGCCTTTGTTGGCTGCTAAGCCATAAACACCTTTACCTGTGGCTTTTGTGGGGAAAGGAGAGACATCAAGTGTCTGTCCTCTTTGGGAGCCCAGGAGCGCCTCCATTGGGATGTAGGAGATCCTGTTGACCCTCCCCGCAAGCTTGCTATGGAACCAGGGGTGGGTCCCTTCTCTTCTCTGATTTGCTCTCCCCATCTGTTAAAAATAAAGTACGGCTTTATTCACACTTGCAACATTCAGCAGGCGGTTAGGGCAATGTGCTGTGGGCAGGTACCCCTAGGAATAAGGGTCAAGGCAGAGGGAGATGTGCCATAAAGATAAATAAATCCCAGTCGTTGGCATCAAGAAGCCCATATCCGGCAGTAGGGTTGGCGGACAGACACATCAACAGGTCACTGTGATAGTCTGTTAAGAGATGGGATCAACCAACACTCAGGATTGTCAGAAAGTTTATTTTTTTGCCAATACAAACTTTGTATTTCTCATTGTGTTTCAATTTTTATTACTGTAATTACTATTAAAAATTTTTTCACGTATATTAAAAACAGGAAAAAAAAGAAATGGCTCAAGACAAGGAGTGGTTGTTTCTGAGTAAATACCCATGATCTCTAAAGTGCCTCTGACTGCAAAAGTATTTGATTTTATGAACTTAATCTGAGCTTTGTTTCTCCCTCACTGGGTAACCTTGAATAAATCACTTCTCCGGTCTGGGCTTCAGATTTACTCACTGGTCAAAGCATAACGTTTAAACAAATGAGTAGTTCCCAATCTTGCTGCACAAAGAATCTTATATAAAGATTTGAGGGACTTCCCTGGCTGTCCAGTGGTTAAGACTCCAGGCTTCCACTGCAGGGGGCACGAGTTCTATCCCTGGTCGTGGAACTAAGATTCCACATGCCGCGGCACCGCCCTAAAAGAGATTTGATCCACCAAACATCGCATTTATTATGTGAGAGTTATTTTGTTTTCTTTTTTATGAATTAGGTCCATATATTATATTCAATCAGAGATTTTGATTGGTATGATACAAATAATGTGATTATAAAAGATAGAATTAGATAAATAGATAAGTAAATTGAATAAGTAAATAGAATTCTAGCTCAAAGCAAGGGCAATGTGTCTTTTGTTAATCTATGCCATTGTACAACAGATACTTCTGGGGAAGAGTAAAGATATCTTTCAAATTATCTCCATATTAAAATACAGAGGAGAATTTTATTAGTGAATTCCAGTATTTACAAGGCATCTTTTCTAGAATCAAGCAACCCGTGAGTCTGTCAACTTGGTGGCTGAGCGCCCAGCCCCAAGCTGAGCAGATAGGAAACAGACAAGAACTGGTCCCCAGGAGCCAACCCCTTGCTGGGCATTTCATGAAGGAGACAAACTATTAACTGCTCAAGAAATAATCAGAGGAGAGCAAAAAAGAAGACAGTGGATATCACATGATCATTTGTATGATTCAGCTAGTAGAATGGAGGGTTGAACCCAGTTAGTTCTGGCCAGCAAAGCACAGGGAGATCAGCTCAGTGCTTTGTGTCCACCTAGAGGAGTGGGATATAGAGGGTGGCAGGGAGACACAAGAGAGAGGAGATATGGGGATGTATGTGTATGTATAGCTGATTCACTTTGTTATCCAGCAGAAACTAACACACCATTGTAAAGCAATTATACTCCAATAAAGATGTTAAAACAAAACAAACCAGTGGCCATCCCACTGCTCCACCCTTCCTCCTTGCTTCACGATAGGAAGATAATCATGATAATCATAAGTGTTGCTAGAGGGCACACCACGTGCCAGGCACTGCCCTGGGTTTCACAGGTGCTATTCTTAACCCAGTTTACTCATGAGGAAACTGGTAAAGGTGGGAGAGCTGAGCCACAAACCCAGGCAGGCTGGGTCCAGAGCCTTTGACCACCATGCCCTTCTGCCCCTGTGAATGCTATTTGGTCTTGTAGCTTCTTATGCAATTAAGACACCGTAGATACATCATACAATGGTATGTCATCTTGCACTAATACTTCATATATGAATGGCTCTTTGGAGTTTACACAGGGTATTTTCACATCTCCCATTGCATCCCCACAGCAACGCTACAGGACGAACAAGGTTAGGATTACGAATGCCCCATTTTGCAGAAGATGAAACTGAGGTTAAGGAGGTTGAGTGAGGTACCCAAGGTCATACAGCTGCAAGGTATTAGACACAAGTCTCAGGGTCAGGTAGTCACCACTGGAGAGGACCTTCCACATCATGTTACCCAACTGCTCATGTTCAGTTAGGCAAACTGGTACCTGTCTGTTTCTCCCTGTTTGTTTCAAGTGGTAAATCAGCAAATGAGCCACAGTTTGATCAAGGTTTCTGCCTGCCTGCTGAGAGATTTACACCCTGTTGCTTTTGTCAGATCTCCAGCAATCCTCTTGGGTTTTCCTACAGCCAAAATTTATTTTAAAACCCCTCTTGTTCAGTGTTCTGTGATATATGACATCCTCCTGAATTTCTGAGGGAGTCCTTGCCTGGGTGGGGGAATGTCTAGGTGACAATCAGCTTGGAGAGGCCGTGAGTCTCTAGCGATTTGAAGAGAATCTTCGCGCTTTTGCTGCTCTCAGAAGAAACTCCCAAGGCTGCTCTCTCTCTGTGGTCTGCTCTGCTCCCTAACCTTTGGGCCTAAACTGGGGCAATGGCTTTGAGAGGTTTAGCTGGGACCACTTGGATCTGTGTCTTACAGCTGCCCCTTCCAAGATTACAGTTCAAGATCCCGCACATCTCCTGCCATGGACAGGAAACATCTGGGCCAGAGCTGCGTGGAGGGAGCCCAATTTGTGAGACACCCTGGGTAGGAGCCCGTGAGCCAAGAGCTGTTCACTTCAGATGCGGTTCAGACCACTGGGCTCTGGGTCCCACCTGGGAGGCTTCGACAGGCCCAGGGTGTGCGTGGTGGCTGAGGTGGGGGTGGTTAGAGAAAGGGAGAGGGAATCCGGAGTGGTAGGCTTCCAGGAAAGAGGCCCTGGGACTTAGGTTGGTGGGAGCAGTAGGCACAGTTTGTATGAACATTCAGCCGAAAGAGAGATGCTGCGGCAGTTGGACATAAAGAGGTCAGGGGCTGGGGGTGGCCACCGGGAAAGGGAGAGGCAGGGACGGGACTCCGCAGCGAGGGGTCTTGTATGTGCAGGTCGCAGCGGGAGCAGAGAGAGCACAGGCTCAAACCATGAGTAATCTGTTCGCAAGCCCTTCACAGCCAACCTGGCTTTGGCAATGAACCCTTGGTGAGACCAAGGACCATGTCCTCGTCTGCAGTCAGGAGATGACCCAGTGCCAAGTTGAGTGTTTCTCACTCCAATCTCTGGTCCATCCTGTCCGTAGTCACCCCCCTCTGACAATCCCAGGAGGTACCAACCTGGGATGACCCTTCCATGAGGGTTAATTTTAGCACCCAGTTATTTAATCAAATGTGGATCTAGGTGGGGCTGTGAAGGGATTTTGTAGTTGTGACTAACATCTACAGGCAGTGAAGATGACCCTGGTAGCGTGTGGGAGGGCCTCATCCAATCACTTGGAGGCCTGAAGAGCGAACACTGATGTTTCCCAGAGAAGAAAAGCTGTGTCAAGAGCACAGTGTCAACTCGGGCCTGCGTTTGAGCCTGTGAGCCTGCCCTGGACTTGGCAGTCCCCCCCATCCCGTGAGCCAGTTTCTTAAAATAAAGGTATTTCTTTTAAAAACTGTATATACATATTTATTTTATAGCTATCTACCATCTATGTATCTATCTATGTGTCCATCTATGTGTCTATGTCTGTATCTATCCTCTCTGTATCTATCAATCAATCTACCTATCTTTGTATCTATGTATCTTTGTATCTATCAATGTATGTATCTATGTACCTAGGTACCTATCTATCTCCATCGGTTCTGTTTTTCTGGAGGATCCTGACTGAGGATCCCTCTTTCAGAGCCTTGAGAACAGATCACTGATCAGACCCTTCCCAGACCATCTCCTGGCACATATTCGGGTCCCCTTATTCCCCTCCCTCCTGCCCCTCTGTCCGTGTACTCCAGCCCATTGCTCCTTCAGCAGTCCACACCCATGGGTTTTACCTCAGCCTCCATCTCTACACTCATAACCCTTAAAAGGCCAGAAGGACCCAGATGAGAATGGAATCCCATAGAAGAGCAAGCTTGGTAGCAGCTTGAAGGGCTGAGAGGTCTGGACCAAGGGCGCAGCCATGGGAGCCACAGGAACCCCAGCCAAGGGAATGCTGCAGGCAGTCTGATCTGGGGCCCTCTGCTGAGACTGATTTTGACCTCCAAGGGTCCTCTCACCACTCACTCAAGAGTCAGTCCCAGGAGGGAGTATCTGATTGGCGGAGGTTGTATTTCACATGTGCCTATCCACTGTCTGGGCAGGAGCTGCTGGGGAAGCACTGGGTTTCACTAGGCTTACATGGTGATGGTGCCATGGGAGGTGGGTGCTAGTTTCCCTTCCTCACAATGGGGGAATTACCTCAAAAGAGAAATCAGGTTCTAAGATGAGGGCAGATACTAGACAGATTATAAGTTGCAGCTAAACCTCTTGGAGCTATTGTTCAACTTAAGCCAATAACGGTTAGATGGTGTTGCTTAAAAAGGAGCAGGGTGGAGTGGACAGAACGTGGGTTCTGAACATGGATGACCCAAGGTTGAATTCTACCCGTTATTACTATTGTGACTCTGGGCAAGTTACCTAACCTCTACGAGCCTCAATTTCCTCCTCTGAAAAATGGGGATAATAACATTACCTACAGCTCCCAAAATTACACGTGAAAACACTTTGTAAACTCTAAAGTATTTTGAGCCCTTGGGGGCAGTGGGGATGGGGCAATCATGCCTAAGGCATCTTCTCAGCTTGGTGCCCAGCTCAAGCCTGGTACCCAGTAAATGCCCAGGAAGTGTTTGTTGAGTGAAAGGATAAAGTGATCATGGGATTATCATCATCCTTTCTAACTTGACCATCAGCCTTTGCAGAAAAACCCAGGCAGGTGCTGTTGGACTCTGATGTGAGTTTTGTGAGCTGAGCTGCATCTTTTTCTTTTCTTTCTTTTTTTTTTTTAAAACAACCCTTTTGACGTTTTCATTTTAATATGTGAAACCTGGCTACTTGTCTCAGGGAAAGTTTATGGAAAAAAAGCTTCCAGCTGGCTTTGGGGCAGCCCATAAAAATGTACTGAAAACTTTGACCAGTTAGAATTTAGGAGCTGTTGGATGACAGAGATCAGTGACGCCATAAACCCTGGTGAGGCCCACAGTATTTCAATAATTAGCTCTCTGGGCAAGAGGATGCGTTCTTTATTCCTTCCTGGTTCCTAGTCAAAGGATGGGGCCCAGAATCTGCTAAAGAGAAACCACAACTTTCAAATAACCGACAAACACAACTCTAAACAGGGGCAGCTTGTGATTCAAATGGTTTCAAAGGGCGTGGGGAAGGGTTTTGAAGAGCTTTAACAGTAGCAAGCTGATCAGAATACCCACACCTCTCTCTCCCGGCCAGCTTTCCAAATCCTCCCCCCTCCCTCAGCTCAAGTCCGACCTCCTCCAGGAAGCCCTCCTTGATAACCCAAGCCCATTATGGATTTGTTCATCCATATGACTCTTGGACTTAAAACCCTCCAGAAGTTCCTCTGAGCCTCAGGGCAAAATTCCATCTCCCTAGCTTGGCATGCAAGGCCTTTTGTGATTTGGCCCCTTCCTGCCTCTGTGGCCTCTTCTCATATTCCTTCCCCCTACCCTTGACTCAGCTGCACCAGACAACCTTCCGCTCTATCTCTTCCCCCTCTCTGTTTGGGCCTCAGAGTCTTGGACTGTACCCTTGCTTTGGCTGGGATTCTCCTTCTCCTTCTTTATGTGGCTGGATGGTATTTATTCCCAAAATTCAGCCCAGGCCTCTCCTCCAGAGGATGGGGTGGTGGAGAGTTTGAGTCCCTCAGGCTGGCTTAGGGGTCTCCATTTGGGTTCCCAGAGTACTCATCACACTTACCCTGACAGTCCACTTACCTCCATCCTCTCCGCTCTCCCGGAAGCCTTCCTCATCTCAGTACCTCTCCAGCTGATACCAGACCTCGCCCAGAGAACATGGTCCTTTTTAAGCCCTGCGCCTCACACCTGGCAGTCCTCTGGCATAACCTGGGGAGCTTTAAAATGCTGACGCCTGTGTTCTCCACAGAGATTCAGATTTAATTGGTCTGGGAGGTGGCCTGGGCCTGAGGATGGGTTGAAAAGTTCTCCAGGTGGTTCTAACGTGCAGCCAAGGGCAAGCACCACTGTGATTGACAGCACCTGACTCAGGACTCCCCCAGAGACTCAGCGGAGCTACACTCTGGGCATCTGTCAGGGAGCGTGATCTTGAACTCAGAGCCCCACTGTAATTGCCAAAAGCTGTGTTCAAAGGATCACTATTCATCCATTTCCCTGGATCGGTGGTGCTGAGCAGCTATACAATCACTCCTGGGCCCCAGCCAGCCATCCAGCCCGTCAGGAGAGACGCCTGCACCTCAATGCCTGTTAGAAAGACTGAGCCCCACCCCAGACCCAAGGAGCCCAGCCCGGGACCCCGCACTGTAAACAGTTACTGACTGCTGCTGACGCACACCAATGTGACACAACTCAAAATATCCCAAACCAGGGATGCAAGCCCCTGACAACTTGCAAAGCCGGGTAGGGAAGTTGAAAACAAAAAGGGCCTCAGGGAACCATGGAGGGATCATCGGAAAACTACTCAGCTCAAGCCAATTCTCATCCTTAGGGAATGTGGGTCCCAGGTAGTCAAATCCATTTTTTTTTTTTTTTTGCGGTACGCGGGCCTCTCACTGCTGTGGCCTCTCCCGTTGCGGAGCACAGGCTCCGGACGCGCAGGCTCAGCGGCCGTGGCTCACGGGCCCAGCCGCTCCGCGGCATGTGGGATCCTCCCGGACTGGGGCACAAACCCATGTCCCCTGCCTCGGCAGGTGGACTCTCCACCACTGCGCCACCAGGGAAGCCCCCCGCTTTTTTTTTTTAAAACAGACCGTCAAAATCTGGCTTTTTAGGTGAAATTTCCTAACAGTTTAAAGTTGGCAATGAATCCAAACAGAGCTTACCTGAGGACTGCGTGTAGCTAGCAGCCTGCCAGTTTGTTCTAAATGTTTCCTATAAACGCTGCGTGGGGATTAAACCAGAGAATGGAGACCGGCAGGCCTGTCCTGCACTGTGTTCTCTCCCCTGAGCTGCCTTCCGCTTTGGGACTTGGGCCAGCATGGAGGGGAGCACAGGAAACAGCCCCCGGGGCCTGTGCTGCACGTGCAGCCTGTACTCCTTTTGGGGACATTGCTCCCTTCGTTCCACCATGTTCTCCTCACGCCAACTCCCTAGGAAAAGGCCTCTCTGGTCTTAGGGCCCAGGAGAGTCACGTTTTCCTGCAGCCGCTGATTCGTTGGTATCTTATGGACCCTGAACCTCGTGGGATTAGATTTTGGCCGCTAGAAAGCTCAGAGGACAATTTGGGGCTTGTCTCCTGTAACCCAGAGGACCACGAGCTCTGCCTTTTGTCTGCCTGTCTTATTCCCGGGTTCCTCTGACCTTTCCAGCTTCCGTTTTCCATTTGGCAACCGTCACGTGACCACGCCTCTAAAATTTTTATTCTCTTGTACATCAAGAAGTTATGTTAAGTGCTTTCTGGAATAAGGCATGCTATAAATAAAGAAGCCCATACAAAAGAGTAAGTGCTCAACAAGAAAAAAAAGAAAGCTTGTTGAATCAGTGACTTCTTGAATGATTCATCTGTGGTCCCTCCCAGGGCCGTGCAGGGAGCAGGTGTTCAGGAAATGAAGGGCAGGGTGATAGAGAGGAAAGTGACGGTTTAGAGATGGTGAGACAGTAGCCCTGTCATTTCCTAGAGACTAGGACCTTGGCCAAGTTATTTAAGCTCCCTTAGCCTCAGTTTCCTCATCTGAAAAATGGGGATAATCTCAGAACCCACTTTCTGGAGGTTGTTGGGAGGACTGAACGAGGTTTTGTATGTAAAGGTCCTGGTGCATAATAGACACAATAAATGGCAGCTGTGATTATTAATTATGAAAACCCCCTTGTGTGGCGATGTCATCATTTAATAGCCTAATTTATAAGGTGTGCCGCATGGGTAAGGGTACTCTTGCTCTGCTCAGGTTGGCTAGACGCTGAAAAAGAAGCCACATGTAAACACTGGCAGAATAAAATGGAAATGCATTCCGAGAACCCCCTGATTTCCTCAGCTCTCTGTCCCAGCTCTCTGCTTACCAGGCCCCGGGCACCCCTGGTTTCAGCGGTGATGCAGGTAGCTTCCTCTCCAAGTCTGCAGCTGCCCCATCACTCTCTTCCCAGCACGCTCAGCTCCTGTCCTGCCTTCCACATTACTCAACTCTCCAGCCATCCTGTATATCCCTTTCTTGGAAGCCGCTGTCAGTTTTCTCCAAGCCTTCCAGCTCCTTCTTTAGCTCTGACTGTCCCCTCTCCTGATGGTCACTTAAGGAAGCAAATTCATCATCGACAATCACTTGCCCTCTTTGCTCAATGGACGCACCCCACTTTAGGAAGTCCATGCCCTGTGGTGTCCAGGAGGAGCACTCAGACGACTGAACGTAGTATGGGGGAGCGGGGCATTCCCCTGCAGGTGGAACAGTCAGGAATGGAACCCTCTGCTATCGGTATAGGGAAGGCGGCTCATCATACATCCTTGCCATGGAAGTGGCCCACGGTGAATGCCACGTCTCCCTAAGTGCTGAAAATTTATTCAGAGGGGGCACCATAGTGTAGGCAGAGCTTCCCAAAGTGTGGTCCTGGACCAAGAGCATCAGCATTAACTGGGAACATGTGACAAATGCAAATTCTCTGGCTCCACCCCAGAACCACTGAATTTAAAAATCTGGGGGTGGGGCTTCCCTGGTGGCGCAGTGGTTGAGAGTCCACCTGCCGACGCAGGGGACGCGGGTTCATGCCCCGGTCCGGGAGGATCCCACATGCCGCGGAGCGGCTGGGCCTGTGAGCCATGGCCGCTGAGCCTGCACGTCCGGAGCCTCCGCAACGGGAGAGGCCACAGCAGTGAGAGGCCCGCGTACCGCAAAAAATAAAAATAAAATAAAATAAAAATCTGGGGGTGGACCCAGCACTGTTATTTTTTTTTAATTAATTAATTTTTTTGGCCATGCCACGCAGCTTGTGGGATCTTAGTTCCCTGACCAGAGATCAAACCTGGGTCCCTGGCAGTGGAAGCTCAGACTCCTAATCACTTGGCTGCCAGGAAACTCCCCTAGCACTCTGTTTCAACAAGCCCTCAGCCTGGTTCAGCTGAGTGGCAGTTTGCAGACCTCTGGAGTGGAGGGAAGGGCGAAGCCTGGATTCCAGTTCTGAGCCTCAGTCACCTCCTCTGTAAACAGGGACCATGCTTAAGGCAGGGGCCTTCTGTCAGGGAAGTGAGATTAGTGTGGGACTTATGCCCGCACATGGTTGGTGCTCAGCCATCCCTCACCCAGTCATTCATCAAACCAACCACTGAGGGTCAAGTATGACCAGACACTGCTCTGTGATAGGCCCAGAATCAATCATGTACCCCAAGACTCCTGACGCTGTCAAGGAGGGGAAGTAAGACAAAGTTACGGGAAACCTGATTAGAAAGATTTGTGGGGGACCTGCATGCCCAGTTGAGGATTTTTAATTTTATTTTATTATTTTATTTCATTATTTCTTTTTTAAGAAATTGAAGTATAGCTGATTTACAATGTTGTGTTAATTACTGCTGTGCAGCAAAGTGCTCAGTTAATACATATATATATATATAATTTTTCATATTCTTTTCCATTATGGTTTATCACAGCATATTGAATATAGTTCCCTGTGCTATACAGTAGAATTTTTATTTTAAATGTTTCTACTACTTTTCTACAACAAAGCAACCAGATGCTGTGATTCCAGCAGCCCCTGGGGCCACTTGGTCTCTTCTCTCCAGGCCACCTACCAGTCCCTGCCAGGGCCGTGGAGGAGCAGCTACAGAGCATCGGGGACACCCGCCACCCCCCCGCTGACCTTGACATTGCACAGGTGGAAGGCAGCCTCGGGGAGGCCCTCGTATCAGGCACTGAGGCCCTGGCTGCCTGCAGAAGGCGTGGCATGGTTCAGGAAAAGGCGCCTGGGAGAGCAGAACCGTGTGTTTGGAATGCTGGAGCTGCTCAATGCATTCCATATGGCTGCAGGTGCTGGCGGCCTGGCCCGACCCAGGGGACCAAGGGAGGGGGACGGACTCTGGCAATCAGCTGTTCTCCCATTAGGCCCTTGCCAGCCCCTCCCTGCAGGAAGGCACATTTATTTGGGCTCATTTACTGTCTGTCTCCCCTCTGCCCTGTGCTGGGATGTTGAACACTGATTGCCAAGACTAGCCCGGCGCCAGGAACATAGATGTTGGGAGGATTTGATGAGTGAACACCTAATAAACAACTTATTGGTAGAAGGCTTTAGGGATTCTTCCTCTTAAATAAGCCCAGCACACAATCCCCCAGAGCACTCAGCTTCAGTTAACGTTCCTGGGAATCTTCTGGGTGTCTGGACCTCACATGTGTCATCCAGCTGCCCCTCATAACCCCACCAGTTGGGAACTGTGTCACCCAGCTTTGCCCATGAGGGCAGCTGGGCTCAGAGATGGGGATGTGACTTGCCCAAGGTCTCACAGCCAGCAAGGGTAAGGATCTGAAAGCAGGTTAAAGGATTCCAGGTCCAGTGCCCTTTCTGTCCAAGCTCCAGAGGGAGGGAAGTCCTGCTGAAGCTTTAATCTACCCTGACTTCCTGGGGTTTGTCCTCACTCAGATCCCAGAGTTCCTCAGACTCGTAAAGTAAGGAACTGACCCGTTAAGCAAACAAGGCACAGAAACCTCCAGCAACCTTAAAAATTTTCCCCCCAGTTTTATTGATGTATAAATAACAAACTTGTCAGAAGTTCTGAGCTTTCAGATTTAAGGGAGAACAATTGCCTTAAAGAGGAGTCTGTGATTTTCATGTTGTGTTTAAGAAATGGCTCTAGAGGCATGATGGCTTGATTAATAGGCTCTTTGGGTAAAACCGTGGAAGTCCTCCAATCAAAATTAGGAACTCAATAAAGAATAGAACCCAGGGCTTCCCTGGTGGCGCAGTGGTTGAGAGTCCGCCTGCCGATGCAGGGGACACGGGTTCGTGCCCCAGTCTGGGAGGATCCCACATGCCGCGGAGCGGCTGGGCCTGTGAGCCATGTCCGCTGAGCCTGCGCGTCCGGAGCCTGTGCTCCACAACGGGAGAGGCCATGACAGTGAGAGGCCTGCATACCGCAAAAAAAAAAGAATAGAACCCAATACTATTATTCAACATTGATCTGAAAGTTTTAGCCATTGCCGTAATGTGAAGCAAGGAGGTGACTTAGGAAAAAGACTACCACTTCTTAAGGATTCTGAAATTGGAGATTATATTAAATATCTTATTTTACTGAATACTCATAGCACCTCAGCAAGATAGATAGTTATTTTATGTATTAGCATTGTTTCCATTTTTTTCCTTATAAGGGAATTGAAGTTCATAGATGATAAGTAACTTGCTCATGTTTATCCATCAAATGATCCTTGTGGCTCCAGCGTGTTGCTGCTATTTGTAAAGGAGTCAAAATTATGCTGATTTAAACAGGATTTGTTTGTCCATCTTGAAAACCAGTAAAATTAACTGAAAAAGCTACCAGAATAAATAAGAGAATTCAGCAAGGTGACTGGATATAAAAGGCAGTCACCATCCTATATATCTGTACCACCCTACATACTAACATAACCAATTAGAAAGCATAAGTTTAAAAATTTTCGGTCATAACATATCAATAACTAACCTTAACAAGAAATGTGAAAGACTGATAAGAAGACAGCCACACATCTTTACTGAGAAACAGAAAAAGATAAATAAATGAAGCTTCATTCCTACTGTGGTCTTGGATAGGAAAACTGGATGTTGTAAAGATGTCAACTTTTATCAAGGTAATTTGCAAGTTTAATGAGACTCCCATAAAAATCTCTGAAATATTTTTTATCATGTTTGTTCCATCTGCAAGAATAAAAAGTCAAAAAATGTTGAAAAATACAAGTAATTACAAAAAAAGGGTTAATTTGATGTGTGAAGGAAACCAACACCTGTCATGTCACATATTAAAACATACTCTGAAACTTTAGTAATCAAAAACAGCATGGTAAGGACATAAGAAATGGTAATGGATCAGAAGAAGAAAAATAGCCTGGAAACAGTCCTTATCATTTACAGGCTTCAGTGTGTAATAAAGGTGGTGACCAAATCACCAGGTAAAGGAAGATTGATTCAACCTCAAGGCTAAGACAATTGGCCAGCCATCTGGAAAAGAATTAAGTCAGTCTCATCTCTCACTTTATATCAAATAGATTTCTGATGGAGAAAGAGTTAAAATATGAGTCCATAAAACTTAGAAGAAAATCTAAATAAATACTTTTAAACTTAAAAAAAAACTTTTTTAACATTGTATTTGGAAATAATTTGACTCACATAAAGTTACAAAAATAGTACAGAATTCTTGTGTACCCCATCACATAGTTTTCCCTAATCATGGCCTCTTACATAACCATAGTGCATTTTCAAAACCAAGGAATTGAAGCTGGTATGACACTATTAAGAAACTACAGACCTGGCACATATATGTAATGGAATATTACTCAGCCATAAAAAGAAATGAAATTGAGTTATTTGTAGTGAGGTGGATGGACCTAGAGTCTGTCATACAGAATGAAGTCAGAAAGAGAAAAACAAATACCGTATGCTAACACATATATAGAGAATAAAAAAAAAAAAAGGTTCTGAAGAACCTAGGGGCAGGACAGGAATAAAGATGCAGACGTAGAGAACGGACTTGAGGACACAGGGAGGGGGAAGGGTAAGCTGAGACGAAGTGAGAGAGTGGCACTGACATATATACACTACCAAGTATAAAATAGATAGCTAGTGGGAAGCAGCCGCATAGCACAGGGAGATCAGCTCAGTGCTTTGTGACCACCTAGAGGGGTGGGATAGGGAGGGTGGGAGGGAGACGCAAGAGGGAGGGGATATGGGGATATATGTATACGTACAGCTGATTCACTTTGTTACACAGCAGCGACTAACACAACGATGCAAAGCAATTATATACTCCAATAAAGATGTTAAAAAAAAAAAAAAAGAAACTACAGAACTGGGACTTCCCTGGTGGTCCAGTGGTTAAGAATTCGCCTTCCAATGCAGGGGACACGGGTTCCCCTGGTGGGGGAGCTAAGATCCCACATGCCACAACTAAGACCCGAGGCAGCCAAAATAAATAAAATAAGTAAAAAATAAAAAAGAAACTACAGACCTTATTTGAATGGGGACATTTTAAACAATAAGAAATAAAACTCCAGGGCTTCCCTGGTGGCGCGGTGGTTGAGAGTCTGCCTGCCGATGCAGGGGACACGGGTTCTTGCCCCGGTCCGGGAAGATCCCACATGCCACAGAGCAGCTAGGCCCGTGGGTCATGGCCGCTGAGCCTGTGTGTCCGGAGCCTGTGCTCCGCAACGGGAGAGGCCACAACAGTGAGAGGCCCGCGTACCGCAAAAAAAAATAACAATAATGAGCAGTTATCAGTTTAATATTATTATTTTAATGGCTTATTGAAATATAATTTACTTATCATAAAATGCACCCTACCTTTATATTATTTTAAATGATTATGTATTTTGTTCATTTAAAAACAAATTTATATTTATTTTATTTTATTTTTATTTATTTATTTATTGGCTGCAATGGCGGCATGAGGGAGTGGACCCGGGCCCCCTGCAGTGGAAGCACAGAGTCCTAACCACTGGACCACCAGGGAATTCCCTAACAAATTTATATTTGGAAAATAGAATAGTATTTAAAACTAAAAACAAGTCTTCTAGACTGCAACTGTATCAGTTAGGGTTCTACCAAAGAATGAGAAATATATATATAAATGCCATTGAATTGTGCACTTTAAATGGGTGAATTGTATGGTATGTGCGTTATATCCTAATTATACCTCCCTAAAGCTGTTACCAAAAAATTCCTAGCTCTGCCTCTCACCAGATGTGTGACCTTGAAAAGTGACCTCACCTCCCTCAGCCTCAGTTTCTTCATCTGTTAAATGGGGATGATGACAACAGTAACCTCATGCATTGTTGGGATGTTTTGCTGAGAGGACACAGTAAGCCCTTGGTGAATACTAACAATAACGATTATTTACTGAGGTGGGCTCCCCAGTGCCTGGCTCGGGGCTGGGCACTTATGTTCATGACCTCATTTTGTCCTCCAACCCCTCCTACGCCGATTGTGCAGTGGAGGAGACCGAGGCTGAGGGCTCCAGCAGACAGGCAGCATCAAAACCCGGGTGTTCTAGAGGCCGGCCCCTGAGTTCTAACCACAGGGCAATCCTGGTTTTCGTGTTGTGTTGCCTTTCCATACGTGTGGGTGCTTTCATTACTGGGACCCACTGCAACAGGAGATGTCAGCTGCACACCTGGAAGTTTCATCCACCTCCCTCCCTCCTTCCAAATGGATTCTCTCCTTTTCTCTGGCTTAGAATACTTTCCAAGGTACAAAACGCTCCAGAGAAATGCCACCCAAGAATTGGTGACTTCCTCGAGTCCCTGAGCAGGTCAGGCCTTGGGGAAGAAGACTCAGACTCAGCTCTGCCCCCTCCTCGCTTGGAGAGACCTCTGAGCCTCGGCCTCGTCACAGAAAACGTACAGATTATGATAGTATTTCCTTGCCAGGGATGTTGCAAGGCTGACTTATGCGCCCTGAGAGGCCCCATCACCAGGGTGTCAGCTCCTCCTGAGACCGCTGTTGGCAGGGAGAGGGCAGGCCTGGGGCTGGCCCCCACCCAGCAAGCCTCGGAGCTAGCTATGCGGAGCCAGCGAGTACAGCTGCTAAAAATAGAAGTCACATCTAGCAGGGACATGGGTTGGCCCGGAGGCAGGGCTCAGCCCAGGCAGATGGGAGTGGCGAGGGGGGGCCAGGACACTCGCCCACCACCAAGGCCCCTCACCTGCAGTGTGTGTGTGTGTGTGTGTGTGTGTGTGTGTGTGTGTGTGTTGGGGGTGTGTGATTCCATTACTCAGTGCAAGGCCCCATCCCCAGCTACGACAGAGGGGTGGACACTACTCCTTCATCAGGGCGATGAGAAAAGTCCTCTAGGGATGTTCAGTAGACATATAATGTGAGCTACACATGTAATTGTCAATTTCCTAATATAAACATTAAAAAAAGATCAGGGGAAATTACTTTTAATAAATTTTATTTAATCTAAAATAATGAAATGTTGATCATTTCAACATGTCATCAATATAAAAATATTAAGGAAATCAATGAAATTCTCTTTTTCATACTAAGTCTTCAAAATATGGTATGTAGGACTTCCCTGATGGCGCAGTGGTTAAGAATCCGCCTGCCAATGCAGGGGACATGAGTTCGAGCCCTGGTCCGGGAAGATCCCACATGCCGTGGAGCAACTAAGCCCGTGCGCCACAACTACTGAGCCTGCACTCTAGAGCCCGCGAGCCACAACTACTGAGCCCATGTGCCACAGCTACTGAAGCCCGTGCGCCTAGAGCCCATGCTACGCAACAAGAGAAGCCACCGCAATGAGAAGCCTGTGCACCACAACAAAAGAGTAGACCCCCCGTGCTCTGCAACTAGAGAAAGCCCACACACAGCAACGAAGACCCAATGCAGCCAAAAATAAATTAAAAAATAAACTTATTTTTTTAAAATATGTTACGTATTTTAGGACTCATGGTTCTTCTCAATTTGGAGTGGTCACATCAAGTGCCATATTAGTTTTCGACCGCTGCTGTAACACATTAACACTTAGTGCTTTGAAACAGCATGGATTTATTATCTTACAGTTCTCGAGGTTAGAAAGTTGGAAGTGAGTCTCAGGGTGCTAAAATCAAGATGTTGGCAGGGTTGTGTTCGTCCTGGAGACTCCAGGGGAGAATTCGTTCCTTGTCTTCTCCAGCCCTCCTTCCATCCATCCATCCAGCCATCCAGCCATCCATCCATCCACCCACCCACCCACCCATCCATCCATCCATCCCTTCCTCCATCTTCAAAGTGCATATCCCAAACTGCTTCTGTTGTCACATCTTCTCTCCCTCTGCTTTACTTGTCACTTTGCCTTCTCTGACTCTTACCCTCGACTCCCTCTTATAGGACCCTTATGATGATATTGGGCCTGCCCAAATAATCCAGGATAACCTCCCCATCTGAAGATCCTTAATCGCATCTGCAAAGTCCCTCTTGCCATGTAGAGTAGCATACTCACAGATCCGAGGATTAGGGTGTAGGCATCTTTGGAGAGCGTTATTCAGCTGGCCACACACACTTTACAGCCCCGCGTGTCAGTGGCTGCTGAACTGGACAGTATTGCTCTAGGGAAGTAAGGGGAAAAATCTAGTTAGAGCTTCTACCTTCACCCTCCTGCTCAGTCACTAAGCCCCTGTGGGATCTCAGGCAAGTCAATTCACGTCCCTGGTTGTCCATATTTACCTTGCATGTAAAGTGAGGTTGACAGTAACCCAAGCTTGGGAAAATGCAACAAGCTAGGAGGCACATCCATGCTTATTTAACTGTAAAATGGGGGGCAGTTCAATTGGCAGGTTGGAGGGGCTGCTGCCCTGTGGTAAGAGAATTGAATACCAGGAGGGTTCTCAGAGGCCATTGAGTTCTCAGCTGCCCCATTTTACAGATGGGAAAACTGAGGCCCAGAGTGGAGAAGAGGCTTGCCAGAGGTCCCCAGTGAGTTGGTAGCTGAGCCAGGGAGGGGATCCAGTGGGAAAACTGTTCCCTGCCACATCACACTGCCCATCCGTCTGAGTTTCCTCACTTATAAAATGCAAATAGTGATGGCATATTATCAGGGCTGTTGTGAAGATCAAAGGACCTCCTAGGTGTGAATGTGCTCTGTGAAGAGCTAGAGGGTTGTGTAAAAGAAGGTCAGGATGACACCTGGGCACAGGTGTTTATGGTCTCCCTCCAGGGTGAAGGCTGGCTGCCCCCTCTACCTCCCTGGCCTGCAGTGCTCTGGGCACCTCGGAGGGTGTCAATCCTGTCTTTCCATCTTTCCCCTTTCCCACTTCTAGAACTAAGTCTCGGAGCCTCAGGAGGCAGGCCTTCCCCTGGTTGACAAGGGGCCCTTAGCCCTTTCCTGAAAAGTGACCTCCTCCGGGCTTGGCCCTCCCTAAGCTCTGCTCCTCCTGTGGGGACTGTGTTCTGGTCAGGGCAGGGGCCAGGTAAGCGCTCTTCCAGGCCTGGGTGGAGGAGCCTGGGTCCCCTGCTGGCTGGCTGTGCAAACCTGGGCACGTTCCTTGGCCTCCCTGTGCCCATCTGCACAGTGGGTGACAGGGGTTAGACCAGAGATGCTCACAGCCCCCTGAGACCTAAGATTCTGGGGATCCCTTCACTGTCTTCACAGAAGCCCAAAGACAAACTATTCCTGATTCAAACTCTCACCTGCACCGGTGGGCAGGGCCGGCGGGCTGGCGGAAGCCAGGGCGGGAGGCAGGAGTAGAGCAGGAACGCAGGGTGGCCTCCATCTGTGTCAGGCTCTACCCCCCTGCCAGACTTCCAGCTCCACCCCGGACCTTGGGCAGAGGGCAGGGCTGTCCTGAGGAGCCGCAAAGAGGCCTCTGGGCCGGAAGGAACTGGTGCCGGCATCAGTGAGTGGTGAGGCTCTGAAAACACCTGACTGCAATGAAAAAAGGAACTCTCTGGATCTTAACAACCCAACACACGGTTTAGGCAGGTTCCATGCCAGAGGGAGGAAGGGGTGCACATTCCCTCCCCCTCAAGTCCTGATGATGCTGGGCTTTGCAGAAACACCCTCAGAGGTGCACAGCACCCAGCCTGTGGAAGATCTGTTCGTGATTGTCTCCTAAGTGTCAGCTCTGTGCTGTGTCTCGCGACCCAGAGTGAAGTCCAAGTGTCATTTTCTACGTGACGTCACTGAGGCCCCACAAGGGTAAGGAGCTGGCCTCTGGTGGATCAGTGATCAGGAGACAGAGCCAGGGCTAGTGGGAAGAGAGCTGTATGGCCTTGACTCATGGCTCCTCAGTGGGCTGGAGCTTGAGGGTTAAGACCTTGATAATAATTGTAGCAGGAATACTACATGCCGCTCACACTAGGGGCTCCGTCTAAGTTCCTGCCATGTGCTGGCTTGCTTCATTCCCACACACCCCTACAAGGTAGGAATTTATCATCACCTTTTTACACTTGGGGAAATGGAGGCACAGAGAAGTTAAAGAACTTGCCCAAGGACACACAGCTACTAAGTGACAGAGCTGGGACTTGAACTGGGCTATTGGACTCCAACACCTGCTCTTGACCAAATGCAAGTGAGAGGCTGCGGGGAGACAGTCTGAAGTGATCTGCATGCCCTGACCAGGGCATGCTGCTCACGTGCCGTGGGGAAGAGGGCCTCCTTCGGTCTGACTCTTTGCGCCCAGAATCCCACATGGTCAGCACTGTATCTGTCCCCACCCACCTGTCCACTATGCAGATGGGAACGTGAGCTCAGATTTGCCTTTGTGTGTTTTTTTGTTGTTGTTTTGCCGCACCATGCAGCATGTGGGATCTTCCCTGACCAGGGATCGAACCCATGCCCCCTGCATTGGGAGTGCGGAGTCTTAACCACTGAACCACCAGGGAAGTCCTGGGAATGTGAGCTCAGAGATGGCAGGTGACTGGCCCAAGGTCCCACAGCAAGAATACAGAGTCCCTGGCAGGCTGAACACTGGACACTCAACGGTCTAGGGGGTTGGGAGTGCACTCATACCCCCACCCCGCCCCCAGGAGACATCCGAGGGGCAGGCAGCTCCCCAGCGGGCACAGTAGCAGCAGAGAGGAGCTTTTCTCCCACCCCCCCCAGTCCCCAACACCCGTGTCCCAGGTGGATTCCACTCCATTGCCGGCCCTGGGAGTTCTTCCCAGATGGAGCTGTGCTTGTGAGAGGGAGCGGGGATAGAAATCAGTTGTTTCCATAGAGAGAACCTTCAATATTGAAATCGACAAGTTAGTGGGTACAGCCCAAGGGCAGGGGTGTGTGGCAGCAGACCCAGGTCCTAGGAGGCTCTGCCTCTAGGCACCTGGCTGCCCCGAGGGAGTTGCTCTTCTCTGAGCTCCTGCTTTTCATCTGTACAAAGAGAACAGGGGTCCTACTGCTGGAAGAATGGATCCAACTGCCCTGAGGGCGGCAGGAGGGTGAGAGCAACAGGCGGGGAGGGACGATGGCTCAGCTGACCTCCTCCCACCAGAGAGGAATCACAGGCCACCATAGCCGAGCCACTGACCTGCTGGGTGACCTTCACCTCCCTGCCTTACCAGGATTGGCTGGGACAGCTATGATGACATTCGCACCATACACCCCGGATTTTCTACGGAGGAAATGCCTTGAGACAGGTGGGAGTTGAGGAAAGGACCTGAAAAGGAAGAAATGTCATCAGTCAGATGACTGTAATATCCCAGCCTCTCTGGAATGGTCCCCAAACTCTGTGCCACATGAATGTGCTTTGCTTAAACGAACGCAAGTCCCAGATGCCAAGGCAGCAAATGAGATCCAGCTCCTGGCAAAGGCTCAGTGGCCCCCCAGCAGCTCCCCTGATTTCGTCCTTCCCCTTCCCCGTGGCCTGTGTCAATCCTACCCAAGAGGTCCCGCCAGGTGGAGTGCTCCAGGCAGGCCCATCTCCCCTGGAGAAGAAGGGCTGGTGGCTGGTCCAGAAGGGACATCACATCCATCTGACCCTCTCCTGCTCCCCAAAGCACTGGAGAGGACACCACCATGGGTAAAACCTCTCACTGTGGAGGCAGAGACCTGCCTGCTAGCTGTGTAACCTTGGGGAAGTTGCCTGGCCTCTCTGAGCTTGTTTCTTCATCGATAAAGTGAGGACAACAGTGCCTTCCTCCTAGGTCAGTTATCAATATTAAGGGTGGTACTTGCAGGTAATGCAAGTAAAGTAGGTGCTCAGTAAGCTGTCGTTCTCATCATTGTTATGCTTGTTTAAAAATGAACCTGCAGTCTGCGCAGACCCAAAACCGATCTCACCTTTTTCTGTACCATTTCCACATTATGCTGATCACGTCATGGGCTAAGGGTTTGAATCTGGCATAGACTGATCTAGGTCCAAGTCCTGGCTCCCGGCACTTGTGTGACCTCGGGTGGGTGATTTTTACCCCTCAGAGCCTGGGTTTCCTCCTCTATAAAATACGGGTGATAATCATCACACCTCCTCTTGGGGTTTTTATGCAAGTTTCATGCAATGATGCCTGTGAGCCCTCAGCTCAGTGTCTACCGGTAGGCTCGGCACTCCACGACTGTTTGGGATCCTTGTTTCTGTTATTATTAGACTGGGACCCCACAGTGTCCAAAACTAGTGGTTTCCACAACCTTGGCATCCTCATAGCAACACTGTGAGGCTAGGATTTTCACCTTCATGCAGAAGTGGAAACTGAGGCTTAGCAAGTCTCTGCTCTGGAGCTCAGTAGGGGAGCAGGGATCAGTAAGGGGAAGTGGGTCCTGTCTGCTCCACTGGGGTTCAGCTGCTTGAAAGCACAGGAAGCTTCACTCTCCCAGGCGCAGGTGGGCACAGTGTCCCGCCCACTGGCTTCTGGACCCACGGTCTCTTTCAGACCCACAGAGCAAATCCTCTCCTGAGATCCCCGGGAGCCCTGCCCAGACACCAGATGAAAGGCAGAGAAGGGTCCAGGAGCCCTGCAGTCTCGTGACCTCAGACAGGCTGATCCTCTTGGTGCCTCAGTTTCTCCATCTGAGTGTGAATCACATCGAAAGTGTGAATCCTGATTCCACCACTGATTCAGATTGGGCTTGAACACATTATCTCCCTCGTCTTAGTTTCCGTGGCTTCGCCTATGAACAGGGGCTAACGGAAGAATGGGATAAGGAGGTGTTAAGTGAACAAAGGAGAGCATAAGGCTGTAATTAGTGTGATTTAAATGCATTTTTAAAAGTCCGTGTGTGTGTGTGTGTGTGTGTGTCTGTGTTTGTATCTACTGTTTCAAAAAGACAGAGAAAATTTATTAAAATGTTTCTAGTAGTACTCTCTGGACACTGGGCTCATGACTGATTTTTACTTCCTTTTGTATACTACATTTGTAGTTTTCCAGTTTTTCTACCATGAGTATGTGTCTCTTACAATCAGAAATGAACAATTAAAGGCATAAATAGTCATCCATATGGCTCAGGGTGGTCCGAGGATCACCTGTGGACACCCCCAAGGAGGCCTGTGAGCCGCCAGGTGACAGCAAACGTTCCCTTTGCTGACTGTGCTCATGCGCCCCTCCTGGGCACCATCGGGGTGACGTTGTGGTTCCCACGGGCAGGCCCTCTGGCTGGGAGCAGAGGGACCCGTTGCCTCTCAGGGCTTCCCATGAAGATGTGACTTCATCTTGGCTGAAGACACAAAAGGAACTGAAGATTCCTCGTCAACCTAAAAGAAGGAAAGTAACTAGAAGCAAAGACCTGGCTTCTAATTCCACTGCCTCCCTTTCTCCCACCTGACATTAGGCAGGGCACCTGGCCTCTCTGGCCTCAGTTTCCCAGTCTCTAAAAGGGGATTACACCATGCTTGCCTCACAAGGGTTTTGTGAGGATCCAATGAAACAGCAGTTTTGCCTGCATCTTGCCTCCCCTCCTCTTGAATCGTGTGTAAGAGGTAAGACATCAGGTGTTTGGTGCACTTAACATAGGGCTTTGGTGGAAGGTAAATTAGTAACAGTTTCAAATCATCATCTCATCCTGCTGTTAACAGCCTGAAAGGTCACACGCAGGTTGATTTGGGAACCTCCTACCCAGTGCTGCTACTTTCGGGCAGTTGGGACCACCTTAGATGCCTTCTGTGCTCCAGCCCATCCTGCCTTCCTGCCTTCCCCTCCGCGGTTCCGCCTCCCAGACCTTACCTGAGGGCAAGACTGCATCCCAACTCTGGGTCTTTACTGTCCCTCACACCCCTATTCTCTGCATCTCAAAAATATTTTAAGGGTGAGTTTACAGGCCACCTCTTCCAGGAAGCCCTCCGTGCTTCAACCAACGGATCTGAGTTCCTGTGCTGTCTCTGAGCCTCTCTTATGTATCAGTTTCAATGAACTACTTATACCTGTTTCACCCACTGCACTAAGAGTTTCTTGAGGGTAGGGTGCACATCTTACCGTTCCCCACACCCTAGGGGCCAGCACAGTAGGTCTCAATAAAGCTTTACCGAAAGAATGGCTGCAGCTCACAGTGTCTGAAGAGAGTATGTGTCTTTTCCCATCAGATATAAGCGATGAAAGGGACAGAGTGATATTTGTCCCTAGTAGTGCTTGTCCCACAAATCGCTTGTTACCTTAGTGAGTAGGGATGATTTTTTTTTTTTGGCCAGGATACCAGCTTTGAGACAGATGTCCCCATCACTTGCTGGGCCAGACCTTTGTTTCTACACACATCAAGGAAGCAAGTCAGCAGCGGGGACGAGAAAAAGAAGCCCTGACATGTTTGTAGCCTATCACATGTGGCAAGATGCCATTACACTACAAAGCACTAGGGCTCGGGTATCATATTTGGGCCTCGTGAAAACTTTGTGAGCTGGGCAGGGCCAGGCAGGATGCTTCCCCGTGTTTGTAAATGAAGAGGCTGAGGCATGATGGGATACCAGGTCTGGACTAGGGGTGGGTCTGGGTTTTCTGATATACTGATCCCACTGGGCCGTGCTGCTCCGTTACCTCTTATGTGAGCATCATCCTCACAAACGCTGGGCTAGAGAGGCCAGGCAGGGCTGCTGACCCATTTCACAGATGAGAACCCTGAGGGTGTGAGGCATGAAGCCCATCACAGCCTCGGCAAACAGAGGAAGAGTAAGCTGCAGGGAAGCCTGGTGGGGAGAGGCAGAGCGGGGGACCTGCCCTGCATCTCTGAGCGGCAACATGCAGCCTCAGGGCTCTGGAAAGATGGGCGAGGGTCCCTACAGGAACTGGTTGTGTAGGGACCTCCAAGGTGAGAAGACAAGCATGGGCCGCAGCCAGGCCAGGTGGGCAGTGGTGTCCGGGCCTTTCTCTCTCTAGCCTCTCCTGTGTAGCATCTCCTTTGAGGTCACAGAACTCAGCGAGGGAGGCAGACCGGGGCGGTTCCCCCATTACAGACAGAAGACTGAGGCAGAGAGGCCAGCACACCAGCCTTGGATGCCACCTGCAAAACTGGCGGCGCCACCCAGAGCTCACAAGTCACCACCAGCTCCCACAACCATACCCTTTATGAAAAGTGCAAAAGAGATTTAAAAAAAAATTCTTTCTTTGGTTTTATACATATAAAAGGTCAACATCTGTGGGCGGCTCAGCAGTCCTGATCCATCAACTAGAGATGTGGTTGCCTTCGTTCAACGGGCGACACGGGATTCTGGAAATGGCCAAGAGTGGGGCCCCCAGGCAGGCAGCGTGGAGAGTCTGTGCCCCTCTCCTTCTCCACGCTCCTTCCAGCTGCCTCTGGGAGCTAGGGACCTGGTTTCACCTGGAGAAGGTGGAGGGGCGCTCAGCTGGGGGACGCGCAGGACGCAGGGCCTCTGCGTGGCTCCGCATGGAGGGCAAGCAGGCTGCCCGGCCCAGTGTGGCAGGTGCCGTGCGGGTCAGCTCAGCCCACCTGGCGGTACTGAAGGTGAGTCAGGAAACTGGAGGGCATCGGGCTCCTGAATGTTTCCAGACCCCCTGCGGCACTAGGCCTCGTCTGGCCCAGGAGGCCTAGAGTCAGAGACTCTGGGCTGGAAGGAACCATGAAGGTCTTCAAAACCACCCCTCCCCGCATCTGATGCCCTCCCCGCAGCGTAGCCCCCTGGTTTTGCTTGTTCACCTCCAGTGCTGGGGAACTCGGTCCAGGCTGGGACAGATTGAATTCGCACTGGCACCCTGTCACTTCCACCCCCTGGTCCTGGTTCTGATTCCAAGCAGGACGAGAGCAAGCTCACTCTCTGTGGCGGCCTGCAGAGGTCTTCCCATCCCTGGAGCTTCTTTGCTGAGGTTCCACACCTCCAGCTCCCCATCCACGCCCCAGCCTGGTCCCCACACCCTCCCCATCTCGGCCGGAGTCCATCTCAACATTCAGGGCCGGGTGGCTCTTGGGGCTCCAGTGCTGCACGGTCAGTGCAGGGGGATCAGTCCTGCACCACCTCCTTTGGGACCCTGTGCCTTTGTGGGCCCAGTCCAAGGTCCCGCCACGCTAAACTGATAGCTAGCCACGGTCAATCTGTCCGCTCGGCTCACGTCATGCCAGCCCCGGCCCATCATTGTGCCTTGGGATCTTGGGCGCCAAAGGCAGGACCTCAGTCATCTTGCTGAACCCCCACCCGAGCGGGTGCTCCCTCAGGACCCGGGTGCGGCTTGCTCGGCCCCTCCTGCCCTAAGCGTCTGTCTCCACGATGCACTTGAGGAACATGGTGTCGTCCTTCACGTAGGCATGCTTGGGAGACTGCAGCTTGTTGAGGGGGAAGAAGAGTGGGCAGCCGCTGGCCACATTGGTTTCGCTCTGGGGCCGCTGGAAGGATGCTGAGTTCAGGTCGGGCCGGAAGGCGTCGATGGCGTGCTCACGGTTGTTCTGGTCGAGCAGCATGAAAGTGACCTGCGGGGCAGGGGCCAGTGGGAGATCAGGGACGGGGTCTGTGCCTGTCACCCGTGCAGCCCCTCTAACCCTGAGCTCACACTGATCAGGAGTCAAAGAAACACGTAAGGACCACACATGGCGTACAGGAAGAGCCCAGAAACGGAAGCACCTGGTGCCATGAGCAGGCTTCAGGGGTGTCCCATGATTAGAGCTCAGGTGTTCTAACAGGAAGGGGGAATTCAGATGCCACTGCCAGTTGTGGTTGGCGGTTGGGGGCTAAAGGGGGGACTAAGCCCGGACAAGGAGGCTGGACTCCATAACCCAAGATGTCCCTTCCTGCACTGAGGTGTCTGTCTGATCCTTCAAACACAGCTGGACCCTCCCAGGCGAGAGCAGACAGGCCTTCCACTGAGCAGACGGCAATCAACACCCTGAAACACGAACCCAGCTTCTGGTCTGTACAGGGGCCCTGTGTGCCTCCGAGAAGCCAACGATCTCAAAGTGACACACAGCTTCCTCCCTGGCACACGTCACTGAAATGCCCATCGCCCACTGCAGCAGTCAGTTCTCAAACTTGGCTGCACTTTAGAATTCCCTGGGAAGGTTTGAAAACTCCCGATGCTCACGCCTCACCATCTACGGGAGTGAGACCCAGTCATTAGTATTTTGAAAATCCCCCCAGCACATATGGGAACCACTGACCTACTGACTCATAGCCAGACCACTGCGGCACTACCGCTTCCACCCCACCTGCTCACCCTTATCTTCCTCCACCCAGCTGAGGTGTGGAGTCCACACCCTCCCCTTCCCTCCCCCACTCCCTTGCTGCCGCCGTCCACCTGCGGGGAATCCCTGCCACACTCCCACCTCCGGCGGCCCTTTTAAGCATTTTTAACAAACTTTATTTTTCAGAGCAATTTTAGGTGCACAGCAAAATTGAATGGAAAACACAGAGATTTCCGAGTACATATCCCCACACGACCTCCTACACTGTCAACATCCCCACCAAAGCGGTACATTTGCTACAGGTGATGAACCTATGTTGACGCATCATATTCACCCAAAGTCCCTAGTTTAAGGTTCATTCTTAGCGTTGTACATTCTATGGGTTTGGACAAATGTATAAGGACGTGAATCTTATCATTATAATATCATTCAGAGTATTTACACTGCCCTAAAAATCCTCTGCGTTCCACCCATTCATCTCTCCTCCCCTCCATGAAATCCTGGCAACCACTGATCTTTTTACTATCTCCACAATTTTGCCTTTTCCAGAATGTCATATAATTGGAATCATACAGTATCTAGCTTTTTCAGATGGGCTTCTTTCACTCAGTAATATGCCTTTAAGCTTCCTCCGTATCTTTTCATGGCTTGGTAGCTTATTTCTTTACAGCACTGAATAATATTCCACTGTCTAGATTTACCAGAGCTCATTTATCCGTTCACCTACTGAAGGACATCTTGGCTGCTTCCAAGTTTTGGCGATTATGAATAAAGTTGCTGTAAGTATCTGTCTGCAGGGGTTTTGTGTGGATGTAAGTTTTCAACGCATTTGGGTAAACATCCAGGAGTGTGATTTCTGGGTCACATGATAAGAGTATGTTTAATTGTGTAAGAAACCGCCAAACTATCTTCCACGGTGGCTGCGCCATTTTACAGTCCCACCAGCAGCAAGGCAGAGCTCCCGTGGCACCACATCCCCGCCAACATCGGGTGTTGTCAGCGCTTGGGACTTGGGCCATTCTACAAGGTGTGCAGAGGATCTGCCGCCTCCTCCCCTTTTCCTGAGAATGCTGTCAGTTCAGGCCAGCCCCACAGGACCTCCTCCAAGAAGTTTTCCTTATTCACCCACCACGTGAACTTCATCTCTACATGTCTTCCAGGGTCGCTGGTCCAAACATTTTAGCTCCTAGACCCAGAATGCAGCGAAGAGCCTTGGCTACTAGATGTGAACTCAGGCTCTTGTTTTATGAGGGAAAACTGACAGCACGGAGGGCAAAGGATCTGCCGAGGTCACACAGGCAAGTTCATGGCTAAATCAGGATCAGGACCCAGGTTTCCTCCATCCCACCCCCACTGTCCCCCAGGCCCATACCTTGTTCCGGAAAGGCCACGGCAACAGAGCATCATACTCCCCTCTCATGATCACGATGAAGAGGGACAGGTGGGTCCTCTTCCCCGTCCCGTCCCCATTCAGGTAGAGCCGCAGGCACAGCTTGTATCCGTACTTGGCAGTGTAGAAAGCTGAAGTGAGGAAGCCAGAGTCAGCGCCGAGGCAGCTGGAGAGTGCTAGGCCTTGCAGGTGAGGAAACTGGGACTGACAGTCAGGCATGCCCAGGTCATGGCTCAAAACTACAAAATCGGGACTCCCCTGGTGGCACGGTGGTTAAGAATCTGCCTGCCAATGCAGGGGACACGGGTTTGAGCCCTGGTCCGGGAAGACTCCACATGCCGCAGAGCAACTAAGCCCGTGCGCCACAACTACTGAGCCTGTGCTCTAAAGCCCGCAAGCCACAACAACTGAGCCCGCGCACCACAACTACTGAAGCCTGTGTGCCTAGAGCCCATGTTCCGCAACAAGAGAAGCCACCGCAATGAGAGGCCCGCACACCGCAACGAAGACCCAATGCAGCCAAAAAAAAAAAAACCATAAAAATGAAATCTGGGGATGGAGCTCAGCATTCTTCTCCGTTATAGAGCATCAAATCTTGGAGATCATCTGGCCTGGTGGCTGTCAAAGGCCATCAGAATCAGATTGCCCCTGGAGCTTCTGACTCAGTAGTGCTGGGGTGAGGACTGAGAACTGGCATTTCTAACAGGGGATAGAGATGCTGCTGGCCCTGGGATCACACTTCTGATTTAACCAACCTGCATTTTGTAGTCGGGAACCCAAGCCCAGCAAGGGGAAGTGGCTGGCCACAGTGTCACAGTGTACTGGGGGCAGAGACAGAATTAGGGGCCAGGCCTCCTACCTCCCAACACGGACTTCTTTCCGCTGCCCTAGGCCAAGCGGTGGGGGTCTCCTGGAGGCTGGGAGAGAGTGCGGTGAATCACAGTGCTGCCGGCCACCGCTGGCAAAGGCCCCCGGGGTGAATCATCCCCTGGTGATCAGGCACAGGGGCCTGTGGGCTCTCTCCCTGGGCAGCTGAAAGAGCCATCTGAGTGTGGGTTCCAGTAGCCGTCACCATGAGGGCCCTTCTGGGAGGGGCTGAGCGGGGACAGGGTGTGGAGGGTATGCGGGAAGGAGTGGAGGAGGGACAGGCTGACAGTCTGACTCATCTGTGCCCCTTGTGTTTTGGTAGAACAGGAAGCCAGAGACACTGCTTGCTTTTTCCCTCTCTGGAAAGAAGCCAGGACAAAAAAGCTTATGTGTAGGAGGCGAGGCCACCCCCTGAAGGGGTTGTCCCTGTTCCTGAGGAAAGGGGGCTGGCTTTGGGACCCAGCCTGCTCTATGGTGTGGGGCAAGCTCCCATGCCCCTCTGAATCCCAGCACTGTTGACCTTGGGTGTGTCGGAGGAGCAGATGGCCAGGAAAGGCACGAGGCTGGAGCAGATATGAGTGGTGGTTAAAACTGCCATGGGCAGAGATCCTCCTTAACGACCCACCCGTTTACTTAGAGGCGCGCGAGTGAGGCCAGGGGAAAAGCACACAGGTCTGAGCACAAATACACACATTGTTACACTGACAGCTATCAGTTAATTAGGAGAAACAACAACCGAGTAACTGCCTACTTCATGCAAGACATCGTGCCAGGCCCAGGGGCCCCAGAAACGACTAAGAACTGCCCCACTGTACACGATACTCAATCACGTGCTCCCCACAGTGGTACACAGAGAGTTCTCCACTTGTCTTATTTCAGACCACGGGGTCTCTGAGGGCGGGGCCCCATGGTATTTACCTGTGAAAGTCACCCTGGGCGTCCCTCGCATCTACACAAACTTTGGTTCACAGCGCACTCTCTTTCACAACCGATATCCACACAACGTAGATCATTTTATTCCTACTTGCAGACCATGACGGACGTCCAGGGAGGTATGCCTGGTGCAAACAGCCCCTGATCCACACGGCTGAGCGGGGAGGGGCCTACTACCTCCGCGGGCCTGGTAGGGCCGGGGGCCCGAATGGACACTGGCCTAACTGGACGCAGCCCACCTGTCAGAGCGGAACCCGCCCCCCCCCCCGCCCGCCTCCCCCAGCTGCTGTCTGTGCCCCCAGGGAGGCCTTACCTGGGGAGAAGAGGCTGACGGTCCTGCCGCAGGCTGACTCATGGCACCGCCTGGTGACACTGGTGACCTTCCATAGGAACGTGCCGTCGTAGGAGGCCTCTTCCATGAGGCGGAAGCTCTGCTCCAGCTTGACCAGGGCCTGGTCTTTCTGGGCCAAGGTCTGCTGCAGCTCCATCACCTGGGGCGGGGAAGCCCATTCAGCCAGGGGCACCAGAATCCAGCTTGGCGGTGGGATGGGGACAGTGGGATATAGAGACAGAGCTGCCCCCGAATTTGCTTTCCTTGCCTCCCTCAGCCACGTGCATCTGCCTTTGTACATGCCGTCCCTCCTGCCTGGGATTCCTTTCCCTTCCTTGTCCACTGGCCAACTCCTGTTCGTCCGTCAGGAACCTGGCTCACAGGGTTCTTCCTCTGCAAAACACTTAACCACTGCCCTAGCTCAGCTGGTTTCTCTCTTTCATCTTCGATCTTATAGAGGCTTTACAACCATCTGAGATACATTTTTCTGCCTTTCCAACAGGATAGATGGTCTCCCCTATCAACGGCTGGGCCCATGCTCATTTTATCTGTGTCCGTGCCTTGCACAGTGCCTGGCACGTAAGAGTAGAGCCAGGAAATTCGTTAATGAACTGAAGACACAGTCACTGCCCTCGGGGAGGCCATCACCTTCCAACTGGGGCAAGAGTTACATAAATAAATCCTTTACTTCACCACCCAAACCCAGTGCCTGGCTCTTCTGGTAGGTTCCTCCACTGACATTTGAAAGAATACAAATTTTTTCTTGGGTGTACTCAGGTAGGGAAGTCAGGAATGGAAGTGAGTGTCCTTAAAGAAAACTGAAGCCCTAATTTTACGGATGGGAAAGCTGCAGTCCTGTGATTTGCCCAGATCTATACAGCAAGTTAATGGTGGACCTGGAACGAAAATCCAGGCCTAACTCAACATGAGATGGTGAAGTAATGTTGCTGCCCCCCCAAAAAGCAACATTAACATTGTGACTGGTTATATTAAGAGAAGTACAAGCTCTGGAACAAAGGAGGGGACAGTCTGGTGCAACCAAGAACTGTCAGGTAAGTGGATTATCTGGTGGTTTGACACCACCACTCTGAGTGTGTGGAATCCTTTAGAGGCTGAGCCAGCACCTATGAGGACAGCATGAAACGATGTGCTCTGATGAAGTGGTGAAGGCACTGGGGGTGTTTAGCCTAAAAAAGGAAACACTCAGGATATTATTACTGATTGCTCATCTCTGAAGGGCTTCCATGGGGGCTAGAAGTCAGATGTTTTGGGGGCCCCGAGGGGCAGGGAAGACACAGGAGGCTGATTTTAGTTAAGTATGAGGGAGAACTTTCTAGCGGTGCAAAATGTCCAGCTGTGGAATGAGATGCTTGGGGTGGGAATAGTCTATTGCAGAAGTTTAAGCAAAGGAAAGGAAGCACTGGACGGGGGAGTTTGACCTTGACTATAACTTCTGACTCAGTCCTCTTCCTAGAAGGCTGTGGGATGCAGGAGAGATATTTTTGAAGGAGGAGTGACTGGTCTGCACAGGGAGAATGCTTAGCAGGAAGGCTGGTCCTCTGCTCTGGAGACAAGATGGGGTGGCGGGGCGGTCGGGGGGGGCCCTGAGCTGCCTTGAGGGTAAACGTGCCTCCCATGCTCACCCTCCGTTCCAAGCTCAGGATGTGCTCACGGCCCAGCCGGCTCTGGTGGATGGAGGCGGCCAGGGCCAGGTGGGAGGCCTCCACCTCCTTGTTGAGGACGGCGACAATGTTCTCAAACACGCACAGCTTCCCCTCCAGCTCAGTCAGGAGCTTCTCCTTCATGAAGTGCTGCAGGGCCAGCTCCTCCTGGCTCTCGGAGCAGGGGGCCCGGTAGCAGTCCACCTCTAGGTCCCCAGCTGCCTCCACAGCCCCCTGCAGCTGCAGGTCTGACAGATTCCGCTCCAGGGCCATGGGTCCAGACCCCAGGCCAGAGCCCAGCTGGGTCTTCCACTGTTTCATGAACCCTAACAGCAGGTTCAGGTGGGTAGCCTGGGAGGTGACCTCATGCTCCTGCATGAACTTTGGGCCCCCCTGCCAAGAGAGTGGGGCTGATCAGTGAAAACAGAGGGGGAGGGAGGACCAGGGAGCAGTGGAGAGTCCTGCCACCAAAGGTTGCCAAGGGAAGTCATATCCATTCACCCGGCCAAGGGAAGTGTACAGCAAGAGGGATTCGGAGAAGGACCCTGGCATGAGACATACCCATGATGAGCTGTGTCCATCCCAGCCTCCAGAGCAACAATTCTGCCATGTCCTTCAGCACAGTGATGATTCAGGACCATGGAGAGAGGCAGAGGGGTTTTTGGGGGTGCGGGCGGTGGTCATTTTTGTGATGCTACAATGCCCAGGTGAGACATTAAGAACTCCCCTGAGTACAAAGATGGTTTACTAGTGAATTTGTTGCTTGGGAAAGTCATGTAAGGTACATCCAGAGGCGTAGCTTGATGTTGTGGGAACATCCCGGAGGGGCTGATGGGAAGGTCTGAGACTGTAGTATACAGATCTCCTCTCTTACACACAGATGCTTACCTTGAAGGCGCAGCCAACACCTGCAAAGGGACACCCAACTCCAGCCTCAGCCACCTCGGAGTGATCCTGGAAATAAGAACCATGTCACTGGATGTTATGGGGCTCCCAGTGGCACTGGGGCTCTCTGCAAACCACCAGCATCCACCAGGCATAAGCTGGGCTGGGCCACAAAACTTTGCACATGCTGTTCCTTCTGCTTCAGCCATCCTGTAACCCTCCTTCAGAACAAGAGAAGGGCCCCTGCTGTGGTCCTGGGAAGCGCTGCCACCTCTCCTGCTGGGCCATATTCCACTCAGCCCTGTAATCGTCATTTGCTTTTTGGTTGCCCCCCCCGGGCCTGGGGGCTCTGTGAGGGCCTCTAACAAGCAACTTGACAATACTGTCAACCTGTGTGTAAGTCTGAGGAGTTCACAAAATGCTTTCATAGTCATAATTCTTCCTAGGGCCCCTAACAACACTTGGGGATAGCAGGGTAGGTTTTTTGTTCCCATCTGATTGATGAAGAAACTGAAGCTCACAGAGGGCCAGGGATTTACTCAAGGAGGAACAGCTAGGAAGCAGCACAGCTCCAGGGATCTTCCTACCCCATGTCTCTATCTCTTATCAAGAGTAAGTCCAGGGCTTCCCTGGTGGCGCAGTGGTTGGGAGTCCGCCTGCCAATGCAGGGGACGCAGGTTCGTGCCCCGGTCCGGGAGATCCCGCGTGCTGCGGAGCGGCTGGGCCCGTGAGCCATGGGTGCTGAGCCTGCGCGTCCGGAGCCTGTGCTCTGCGACGGGAGAGGCCACAGCGGTGAGAGGCCCGCGTACCACAAAAAAAAAAAAAAAAAAAAAAAGAGTAAGCCCAGGAGAGACTGGGAGAACACTTTTTCCTAAACATAGACCTGGAAAGGGCTTATATCCAGAATACATAAAGAACTCTTACAATTCAATAAGACAAACAACCTAATACAAAATGGGTAAAATACTGAACAGATACTTCACAAAATAAGATACACAAATGACAAGCCTATGTAAAGATGTTCAACATCACCAGTCATCAGAGAAATGCAAATTGTAACGAAATGCCACTGTCCACTCACTAAATGGCTAAAATTTACAAAGAACGAGAATATCGAGCTTTGGTGAGAACGTGGAGGAACTGAAACACTCATAGGTTGCTGGTGGGAATGCAAAATGGTACAATCGCTTTGGGAAAATCTATGGAAGTATCTCATAAAGTTAAATCATACATACATAAGACCGTGCTTATCAAGTTATCAGACAACCCACACATTCCACTCCTAGGAATTTACCCAAGAGAAAGTGAAAATATGTCCGGGTGTATGTAAATGTTCACGGCAGCTTTACTCATAAGAGGCCCACGCTGCCAGCAATCCAAGTATCCATCAACTGGTGGATGGATGAACAAAGTGCGGTATATCCGTACTCCAAGACACTACCCAGCAGTCAGATGGACTAAATTACTAATATGTGCGATAACATGCAGGGACCTCAAAACACGCTAAATGAAGAGAGTCCAACACCAAAGACTACATACTGGGATTCTATTCTTACAAGATTCTAGAAAAGGCAAAACTATAGTGACAGAAAATAGACCAGTGGCTTCCTGGGCTGCAGCTGGGGGAGACTGACTAAACAAGGGCACAAGGAAGCTTTTTCTGGTGCAGAAACATTCACCCTCCTGACTGCAGGTCACACGATTGTATACATTTCCCGGCATTCATCAGTCTGTGCACTTAAAATGAGTGAATTTTATTACATGTAAATAATATCTTGATTTTCCAAGAGCTTTGTTGTTGTTTTTAAGAATAACCTCATGGGGTGATGTGAAGGGAGATTTGGATGAAAGGAGGGGAGGACAGAGGTCTTTTGGGCTGAGCAAATACAAAGCCACACTAGTTATTCTCTAATAGTAAAATAAGTGAGAGCTATGGGCTTAATGAGTACAGTTGGTTTGGGACACAGAGCACAGCCCAGCAAAAGGCCACCCCCCACTTTGCCCCATTGCCCCGGGCTTCAAGCACAAGTTGCTCCCAACAAAGAATAGAAAACAGATGTTTTACTGGGGAGGGGTGTGTAGCCTTGTCAGGGAGACTGCAATGGCCTTGGAAAGTGCCCTGTGATGCAGCCTCTCCCAGAAGGTAGTTCCTGACATGAGGGAAGGATGGAGGGCCTGAGGCCAGGGAGGAAGCTGGCAAATGCACGAGGGGTCATCTCTCAGGCCCTGAAACTCCCTATGAGCCCATGATTCGAATCCTCTGCCGTTCTAAGGGTATATGCTTGGAGAGTCAGAGGGAGGTAAAAAGGTGAAAGTGATAGAACTAACGGTGGGAGTCCAGAATCACCCACAGGTGGAGAGGCACATGTTCCTTTGGCATCTGAGCCCTGTGGTGTGTCTGTGCAATGAAAGCCCATGCAGGCTGGCAAGTGCTACATGGGTGGAGCGGGCATCCTTATTACCATGTACAATGGGAGTGGGCTGGGACCAGCCTCTCATGTCTGGCAGAGGAGGGGCAGGGGGTAACTTGAGAGGCCGCTGGTGGCCAGCCAGGCTGCCCAGAGTCCCACCATCAGTCACTCAGTCTCTCCTTCCTTGGGGTGCTTTCCAGGGTTAAGGGGGTGGGCTCTGGAGCCAGCCTGTCAGGGTGCAAAGCGCATCTCTGTCACTTCACACACTATCTATGTGGCCCTGGGAGAGTTATTAACCTCTCCATGTCTCAGTTTCCTAGTCTGCAAAATGAGTATAATAACAGAACTCCCCCTTATAGAGTTATGGTGAGGATTAAATGCCATAATATATGTAAATTCTGACATGAGTGACCTATTGTGCTGTAACAAAATACCACAAACTTATTGGCTTAAAACAACCCCCACTGAGACTTCCCTGGTGGCACAGGGGTTAAGACTCCGCGCTCCCAATGCGGGGAGCCTGGGTTCGATCCCTGGCCAGGGAACTAGATCCCACATGCATGCCGCAACAAAGGAGCCCACCCACGTGCTGCAACTAAGGAGCCAGCGAGCCACAACTAAGGAACCCGTGAGCCGCATCTAAGACCTGGCGCAACCAAATAAATAAACAAACAACAACAAAAAGCCAACCCACAGTTTTTGGGTTGGCCAAAAAGTTCGTTCTGGTTTTTCATGTCATGGGAAAACCCGAACGAACTTTTTGGCCAGCCCAATATTATCTTACAGACCTGGAGACCAGAAGTCCTAAAAGTGAGCAGGATTGTGCCCCTTCTGGAGGTCCAAGGTGAGCATGTTTTCTTGTTTTTCCAGCTTCTGAAAGCCACCCGCACTCCTTGGCTCAGGGTCCCTCCCTCCATATTAAAAGCTAGCAGCAGAGCATCTTCCAATCTCGCTCTGATTCTGATTCTCTTGTCTCCCTCTTTTGGGGGCCCTTGTGATAACAACAGGCTCACCAAATAAGCCAGGGTCATCTCCCCATCACAAGATCCTTAATTTAATCACATCTGCAAAGTCCCTTTTGCCATTGTTATGGGCTGAGTAGTGTCTCCCCACCCTGAATTCATATAGGGAAGTCCTAGCTCCCATGAACATGACTGTATTTGGAGACAGAGTCTTTAAAAGAGGTAATTAAGTTAAAAGGAGGTCATTAGGGTGAGCCCTACTCCAGTATGACTGGTGTCCTTATAAGAAGAGAAAATTAGGACACAGACATCCAGAGGGAAGATGATGGGAAGATGCTGGGGGAAGAGGGTATCCACAAGCCAAGGAGAGAGGCCTCAGAAGAAACCAACTCTGTCTAGACCTTCTTGCCTCCAGAACTGTGAGAAAACAGATTTCTGTTGTTCACACCACCCAGTCTGTGGTACTTAGTTACGGCAGCCCGAGCAGACTAATAGAGCCATGTGAGGTAACATATTCACAGGTTCCGGGGATTAACACGTGGACATCTTTGGGGAGCATCATTCTGCCTGACGCGGTGCTCAGTAAAGGTTACCCATGATTAGTAGAAGTACTATTATTAGCAAAATTATTCCTGTGGATTAAGCACTGCCCTTGGGACATCTTTTTCCTTTTGCTAATGGCTGTCACATTCACGCGTCTCATTTAATCCTCACATCTCAAACTCTTAATAACTAATTCTGTAAAACCCTATTTTCCCACTGGAGGTTCTGCCTCTCGTGTAGGTGAGGAAGCTGAAGCTGAGATGGCCGGTGACTTGCAGGATGCAAGTTTGGGGCAAGGCTGTGGCGGAGGCCAGGGGCCTGGAATCTACGTCCAGGGTCCTTCCTCCCCACCAGGAGTCCTCACCTTGACTAAAGGGTAGCCTCATCTGAAGTCCAGGGACCGAGGGGACTGGAGAGGGAAGGGGCTGGGGTCGCAGAGGAGGAACGGGGCATCTGTCCTGAGCCAAGCCTGTGCCTGTCTGGTGCCACAGGAGGCCCCTGTGTGAGCGGTCTCATTGCCTGCAAACTGCTAAAAATAAAATTCGCAGTGGAATTTCCTCTGAGGAGGAAACAGAGAAAGCAAAATCCCAGCCCTGAGGGAACACTTGTCCTCCTGTCCACGGCCGAGAAGTCTGGGGGTGTGTGGTGTTCCCAGCTTCCCTGCTTACCCAGGCCCTTTGTGACGGGGTCAGCAGAGAGCTCGATCAAAGGGTCCCCACTTGGGGACCTAGGGGTCTCCGAGAATGTGAGTGTCAAGAGGGTGCCGGGAGCATGAGAGCTGCCTCCGTGAAGCTACTGCACAGAGCGGAGGGTCTGCAATGTGCCAGGCACTTCCCACGCTGCTGTGCTGGGCACTGAGGCTGGCCAAGGTCTTGGATGCCAGGAGGGGCTGTTTTTGCTTGGGTCTCAGCTAGTGCTGAGGGAGAGGCACTCGACAGTGACAGGGTGGACTCGGTCTGCTCGCCAGTTCCTGCCCGCCTCTGTACCTGAGCCAGTTTCCTTTCTGGCAATCTCTGCTTGGCTCAACTGCCACCTCCTCCAGGAAGTCCTGCCTGATTCCCCTAGTTGAAAGTAGTCTTGCCCATTCCTGTTTCCACAGCATTTGGTGGATTCCAGCACTTAAGGTGGACTGTGTATTTAAACCTGTGTAAAACATTTGGGGGTGATCCACCATCTGGAGGCAGCAGAGAGAAGATGTCAGCAGCCTAAGGGGCAGGAGTGGGAGCCTGGCTCTGCCCCCCCTTTGCTGTATGACTAGTGCAGGCACACCTCTTCACTGAACCTCGATATATTACCCACTGGTGAAATAGGGGTATCACCACTGCCCATGACACAGGATGTCATGGGATCGATAAGGTTACAGATGCAATTGTCAAGCTCAGAAGTGTAAGGGGGTTCATCTCCACGCATTGCATTTCAAAGGACACAGATATGCACAGAGGCTGAGGACAGACTCAAGATGGACGTGGTCAGCGTCCTTCCACAGACTCAGGACGGCCTCAGGGGACAGAAGGCTGACTGACTTACTTTTTGTGGCCCCAAGGGAGACAGACTTCAGCTCAGTACAAACAAAGAGGAAAATGGTACAACAATTAGTTCCCCATGGTGGAAGTGGTGGTTTCATGCAGTAATGAGCTCCCCGTCACTGGAAGGACACAAAGCCACTTGGCAGGAATCCAGTACAGAACGGAAATTGGACTAGACAGCTTGACCTCCTATTGTTTTCTGATTCTAAAATAGTTTAAGGCACTCTTGTAAGCCCCTGGCAGCAGCTTGCTTTTGACCTTCCTGAGTGACCTCAGAGGAAAGCGAGTGAGAGAAACAATCCCATTCACAGGGTCTCAGGCAGACAGAATTGACTGCTATTTCCCAGCCACCGGATCGTCCCCTACTTCATTGTCACTTCTGTAGGAAGGTCATTCCAGGCAAGAACCAAGTCTCTAACCAGGTCAACAGTTATCCTTTAACATCTGCTTCTTACATGAGCTAATCGGTCTCGGGCTTCCAGCACTTCTTAGAGAGACATTAATCTAGTGAAGTCAGAGGAGGAGGACAAACTGATAAGCAGATGGCATGGAAAGTGTTGCAAGAATGGGCACCTCGGGGCTCAGCTCAGCTGGTCTCCGGCCCGGCCTGTCCACCCCACCTTCACTTCCCAGGTTTCCCCAGATGCACAAACTGCAGAATCGCCACGTATGCGAAGTGTTGATTTATAATCAGCTGTTTTCCTTTGGTCAAAAGTCCCCCCAAAGCTCCCACCGGGTCAGAAGCTGAAGGAGTCCCTGGTCTTTCCACTTGTGGCTTTGTGCAGGTGTCAGACCACTGGCTCACCCCACCCCCCAGCTTTCCACTGGGGGTGTACCCTCCTCCCACTCTGTAGCCTGTTTCAGTGCCTGTAATTCCATCATTAGAGTCACTTCATTTGGTTTAAGGCAGCAAGTTTCAAACTGTGCTCTGCAGGGCCCTAGGAATCCCCAGTGTCTCTGAGGGGCTGGGACAGGAGAAGGAAGTGGGGTAACCGAAAGGACGGGGCTCCAGGCTCCCCTTTAATCAGAACGCTTCTACTTTCATCTGATTTCACATTAACAAAGATGAAAAAATTAAGACTACTGGGTTGAGAGAGATTAAAATATCTCATCTTTATGTTATCTAAGATTTGTACAATGAATCTGTATTCATTTTGTTAAGAGGCAAGAATAAAACACGTCAGAACAGCAGCCCTGATGCCTTCGGGCAGGCAAGTGCCTTAGAAAGCATCTAGCCCATGTCCTCTCTTTCGAGGGTGGAGTACAAAGATCTTAAATAGGGAGGCTTGGAAAGTTATTCCATGGGTGTTAATCCTATTAGCTCTTAACCACATTGTAGAGTATAAAGTTCTGGGGAAATGCACTGGATCCTTACTATTATTCCCTTGAGGACCTGCGGGGGGAGAGGGTTGCTGACAGGAAGACAGGAAAGCCCTCAAAACCAGCTCTGGTGGGGCAGGAAATTCCTCCAACTCTCCGCAGGCGAGGGGCCAGAGCGGAGAAGGGATAAGGAGGCGTGGAGAACTGCCTGCCTCTGGTTCCACAGCGGGAGGGAGAGCCGTCCTGCCAGCCACTGACTGGCAATGGGACATTGCAGATGCTGGAAAGACCCTGCACAGTCAACCTAGCATCTTCACTTTACAGGTGGAGACAGGGGAGTCATCTCAGCCATGCACTGAATTATAAAGCCATCCTCAGACACCAGTCTCCTGACCCCTGGGCCATGGTTCGGGCAAGGGTGGAGCTTTGGTTGAAAGGAGCCGGTGCCTCACAGTGTGGACAGTGCTGGTGGCCAAGTTGGCGAGGCCCTGGTCATGAGGGAGCTTTGCAATGAGACGCCCCTGTGGGTGTCGGGGCCCATGTGTAAGAGGGGGTTAGATTTACAGCAGGGATTCTTAAAGCTTTGGATTCACAGACCAATACCAGTTTGTTTGCTTTTTAAATTAGGAGATGAACATAAAGATTGCCATTTTAAAATTTTACTAAATAAAGGCTTTACCCCCGAATTCTATCACCTATCACAATCATTTCCTTTATACAAAGACATGAATAGGAAGGGCATCATCTCAGAGTAAAGGTTGACTCTATAAATGGAAAGAATTTACTTTTATAAGAAAAACTCATAACAATTTCCTTATTTTTTTTTTTCAATCATTTTTGTCATGAACTGGTGGGAATGGACCAGTGCTGGTCAACAGGTGGGAACCTCTGGGCTGGACAGATTACCTGCGAGGGTCCTTCTCCAGCTCAGAAGGGCTGGGGTTCTAAACTGATGCCTGAGGGTATCTCTTTGGCCCCTCACACTACCAAAGTTGCATCTTATTCCTGGAAGCACGGTTTGGCAGAGCCGGAGAAGTGAGATGAGGATGGCCTGTCCCTGTCTGAGGGCAAACAGGGCCAGAAAGAACTGTCTAGGTCAAGAGTTGGCAAACTTTTTCTGTCAAGAGCCAGAGAGTGAATATTTTGGGCTGTGAGGCCTCTGTTGCAACTATTCACCTCTGCTGTTTCAGGACATAAGCAGCTACAGGGACTTCCCTGGTAGCACAGTGGGTAAAACTCCACGCTCCCAATGCAGCGGGCCCAGGTTCAATCCCTGGTCAGGGAACTAGATCCCACATGCATGCCGCAACTAAGAGTTCGCATGCCACAACTCAGGAGCCTGCCTGCTGCAACTAAGACCCGGCACAAACAAATAAATACGTAAATAAATATTAAAAATAAAAAAGCAGCCACACGCAAGGCATATATACATGAGTGAGTTGTGGCTGTGAACCAATATAACTTTATGTAGGGACCTGGAAGTTTGAATTCCTTATAATTTTCATGTGTCACAAAATCTCATTCTCCTTTCAATTTTTAGAAACCTTTTAAGTGTAAAAACCATTCTTTGCTCGTAAGCCGTACAAACAGGCGGCAGCCTGAGTTGGGCCCGCAGGCTGTGGTGTGTTGACCCCTGTCTAGATGCTGTCCTCACCCTGAGTCTGTCACGGGTCGGCCAGGGGGCTTGGGGCAAGTTGCTTCCCCACCGCAAATGTCAGTCTCCTCACTGCTGACAAAATGAATTCAGTCTAGACTCAGACAAGGAAGGAGCCACCTGGCAGGGACTAGGTGGGCAGATACCTACTTGGCCTCTTCCCCTGCCAACGGAGACAACTGACAGACAGTCTTTCCTGGCAGTGCCAACTTACCTGCTCCTGAGACAGAAGGCTTCCTGGCCTCTCAGATGGTGTGTCGTCCCCTTTGCATTTGGGACAGATCCGATCCTCACCATTCCTGGGGACACATGAACAAATGCCACTGAGTGAGGCATTCACGACTCCATGGCATCAACCACCGTCCCCAGAGCTCCAAATGCCTAGCCCTTGCCCAGTGTGGCAGCTGACACCAATGAGCCTGCAGCTCCACCATCCCAGGCCCACCATTCCCAAACCAATGTTTTCCTGTAGTTTGCAGTGAGCTTCTCTGGCAGCCAAACCTGATCTGAAGTGACTAGAGGCTATTCAAGCCCCTACTTATCCCACTTAGTGTGAATATTTATGTTTGCAGAAATATTCATTGCTTGATTATAAGGTGCATCCCCAATTCCCGCTGGAAGAATTACACAGTAATGCACTGACTTGCTTTTCTAAAATCTGAAAAACTTCTCCATTCCAAACTACATCTGACCCCACGGGTTCAGATAAAGGATTGTGGATGTGCAGCTATATTAGTTCTTCTCAGCTTCCTCTATTTTATTTTGGTCTCTTATTTTTAGTAATTACAGATGACCATGGCCTCTCAGAATAAGAAGGGGCCTCCGAGAACACCTAGCCTGAGGTTCTTAACCAGGAGGGGGTGCCGGACTCTGAATGGGGTGACACATGGTCCTATGTGCTTTAACAAAGTTCCCAAGCGATCCGGTCCTCAGTGAGAGCCACGGGTCAGGCCCATTTTACAGGAAGGAGAATGAGGCCTCAGAGGACGTATGGATCCACCAAGGTCGAGGGAGGCAGGCGCAGAGCTGGGCAGAGCTCTTCAGGCCTCAGGCCTGGATCCCTCTCCCGCCTCTGCCGGGTTTTGGAAGGACAGCGAAGGAAGCCAAGAGACCCATTGCAAAAGCCTGAGATGAAGCCAGGATGGTGAAACCAGTCGAGCTTTGCTCCTCCCCCCACCTGCCCTTCTCACCACCACCTCTCTCCGCCTTCTCTCGGCCTCCTCCTTTGTGAAAGCATTGGAACTCCTCAAGCTTGCCTGAGAAGTTTCCCACCTTCTTAAACTGTAAAGTCCCAAACAAAGGTCATGCTGGGGGTGCACGGCAGTTTAAGAACACATCTGCCAGGAAACTGACCTGCGGCAAACTGACCTCATCTGTCCATTAGGCCTCACTGTCCTCATTTGTAAAATAGGGTAATAATAGTACCCACCTTTCCAAGGAGCTTCTGAAGACACAAGAGTGCTTGGCACACAGTTGGTACATAATAGTTGCTTAAGGTGGGATACTGGCGATCATATTGATGTCACCTGAGTTATTTATATTTTACATATAAATATACACATATTTTAATATATAATATACAATGTAAATTATATATGTATATTTTATACACATGCAAAATGTGTGCATTGTATATATTTATATGCAAATATATACTTTTTTTTTATATATACATCCATAAATGTATAATATATGAATACAAAAAATATCTAGTCCCCTTTAAAAGCATTCCCAGCAAACAGTCTGAGGTGATGGGTGATATTGTGGAAAAAGATATATTTGTACAGCAGTCTGTCATTTACCAGGGAGTTAATATTCATTATTACAAGGATTTTTTGGAATGTTATTGACTGGGCCTTGTAACAATCCTGGGAGGTAGAAAATCACTTTACAGGCATTTTACAGACAAGGAGGCTGAGACATCAAACAATTTGCACAGGCCACACAGTAAGTAGCCCAGCTGGACCCAGAGGCTCTCCCCCAGACCCCGGATGGCCTTCTGCTAAGGGAGCTGACGTCCTTCTGTGGCTACTTCTCCTCCCACCAACAGTCAGACGGGGCAGTGTCCGGGACCCTTGAGGAACAGGTGTGGAAGCTGAGGCCAGAGAGGTGAAGTCACCTGCCCAAAACCACAGCTCCTCTCACCCCCGCCTCCCGTGAGGGGTCCCTCCCTGGCACCTCCTTCCCACCCGCCTCTTCTCCTCCGACCCCTCACCTCACGTTCTCAGAGAGACAGACGGAGCAGCAGAGGGGCCTGGGCTCTGGTGGGTCCTGGCAGACGGTGGGGGGGCACCCAAAGGGGAACTCGTTCTCATCGGGGGCGGGGTGGCGGCTGCTGGCCGAGCCAGAGGCCATCTCAGGGTCCCAGGCTGGCTGGTGGGGGGCCCCTGTTCAAGCTCCTCTGGGGAGGGGACCAGCTCCGTGGAGTCTGTGCTGGGAGAAGAGGTGAGTGCTGGCCGGGCCACCCTCTCTGATGTGCGGGAGTCTGATGATTTTATCTTCTCGCTGGCTTGTGCGGTTCAACGTCACAGCTGAGTCACAGCAGGGATGAGACAGGAATTACCCTTTGTGGTGAAAAAAATCCCCTGGATGGCGACTGCAGGCTCTAGGAGTGTCCAGTCATTCTTTTGAGCAAGAGGGAGGGGAAAGCAAGTCAGAGAGAAAAAAGAACCGTGTCACGGACTTTCAGGAACCACAGTTAGAGTTTCCCCAGTCGGAGGACCTCAGGCTGCCACTGGCTTCCTCCACTTCCTCCCCAGGGGACAGGAGCAGAGAGAGCCCCTGTCGGTGACTTGTCTATGTTCCCTGGAACCTCCGAGCAGCCTAGGATACTCGGTGTGGGTGTTCACTGCCCCAGTGGAAATCCCCAGGGTTCTGGAGTCAGGTCCAAAAATGCAAGTTCTGTGCATATTAGCTCTGCCCTGTCCAGAGTATCTTAGGTAAAAGTCACTTTTGCACAGCGGGTCTCGGTTACCCCATCTGTTTAAAAAAAAAAAAAAAAAAGGAATTGCAACAGGATTATCTCCAAGACTTCTCTGGGGTCTAAAATTCTGGGACCCCATGGCCAAGGCCAGCAGGAAGGCTTCTGATGGCCCAGCCCTGCCCGTGGCGT
The DNA here is from genome assembly GCF_059928025.1 of Delphinapterus leucas. Taxonomy (NCBI): domain Eukaryota; kingdom Metazoa; phylum Chordata; class Mammalia; order Artiodactyla; family Monodontidae; genus Delphinapterus; species Delphinapterus leucas. The sequence goes on from NC_143134.1 coordinate 111,456,082, forward strand.
TCTTCATCAGTATGTGTGACACCTGGCCTCCCCTCTGAAGTCCGAGGCCTCAGGACCATGGACTGCTCAGGGCCCTACCTCCACGGCCCCACTCAGGAAGTCATAGGTGGCCACAGACTCGGATCAGGCGCCACCACTTCCTGGCCCTGAGAAGAACAAAGGTCTAGATAAATACAAGGTCACGAGGAGTTGGTCTCCGCAGCCAAGTGGGACGCAGATCCATTGCTGTGTGGGAAGCATGGCTCCTGGCACATCTACCATGCCCCAGGCAACATTTTCCTTCCTATTCCTTAGAGCAACCTGTTAGGAATTCCGCAGGCACGTGGAGGCACAGAGGAGCAAGATGCCTGGTCCAAAGTCACACAGCACCTGGTGGTACAGCACGATGACCACCAGGTCTGTGGGACTCTAAGCTCTGTGTTCTTCCTCCCATTCAAGAGAGGCAAAAACAAGGCAGCTTGGTGGAGCCTACAGAGCCCAGGATGGAGGTCAGAGCTTCTAGCCTTTGTTTCCTCACCTACCAAATGGAAAAGATGATCCCTCCACATCTTTCTATTCTGCTGGGCTGCTACTAGGGGTTTTGCAAACTTTCATAGTAGTTTCAAATCACAGGCTTCGAGGTCTGACAGATCTGAGTTGGGACCCCGAGTCCATCACTTACTAGCTGTGGGTCCTGGGACAAGGTCAGTAACTTCTCTGCACCTCAGTTTCTGCATCTGCAAAATGGGGTTAATATTAATACCTACTTCACCTGACTTGTAATAACTAAATGAGATCATGGGTGAAAGCATGGCATGGTGCACGGCCCAAGTGAAGTGCCCGAAAAACTTTGATATTGATGATGGCCACAGCCCTTCCAGCTCCTCAAGGTCATGAAGAAAGATTAAAATGGTAAGTTATGCTTGTATAGTGTTTTCACATCCATCAACTTTAGATGAACCTCACAAGTGGGCAAGGCAGGTCAGACGTTGTCCTCTGACCCTAGTAAATTCAACTGTCCACCTTCCCGGGAGCGATGCTGAGTCTGCCTGGGGTCACTGGCAAAGAGGGCATGGCACCCTACCCTACTGCTGCAGTGGAAATCAGGACCTCCACCCTCACCTGGGCGGAGAAAGACTATCAGAAAGCCACTCACTTAACCATATACCCCAAACCTGCAAACTTCCCTGCGTCCCCACCTGCTCCCTCCTTCCCTTGGTTTGGCACAGGAACCCAAGATTTCTCTCTCCATCCAAGTTCTTCGGTCCCTTTCTCTCTGCTCCCTTTTCTCTCCCCTCTGTCTTCAATGCCTCCCAGCTCCTTCCTATCAGCAGCAAAATATCGCAAGCTGCTCTAATAATTACAAGTGAAAAGTAACAGGTGCTTTTAGTGCCGTGTTAAGTGCTTTTACAGGCACCATCTCATCTAATCTTCACGTGAACCCTATGAGGCAGGTATTGTCATCTTCATCCCCGTTTTACGGAAAAGGGAACTGAGGCACCAAGAGGTTCAGTGACATGCCCGAGGACTCCCCGATAGTGAGTGGGGACTCGGGAGCCCTGAGCCTGTGTTCTAACCACACATGGTGCTTTAAAACGCCCTCTACCCTCATTCCACATTCCTCTCCAACATCTACACCTTCTCACTTTAACATAACTCCTAGAAAATACTGTCTACACGGACGCTCCGCTTCCTCACTCCAATCTCCATGGAACCATCTCCCCAAGGTTCTCAAGGTCGAGGGTGCCAAACGTCCGGGGCTTGTCCCAGTTTCTATCCAACCAGCCCTGTGGCCAGCACCTGACACGCCTCTTGGCCCCTCCTTTCCAGTTCCCTTCCTTGCTGTGGCTTCCTGTACCCCTTCCGTGCTCCCCCCGGCCCCACTTCTGTGGCTGCTCCTCCTTATGTCTCCTTGACCCCCTTCTCTTCCACTCTGAACCGCCATCAGTCCCATCTCTGCGCACCCCCCCCCGCGGGCCCCGAAGACGCGGAGTCTCTGCACTGTACACCCGCGTCTCCCCAGCCTTCCACTTGTCCTACGGGGCGCAGCTGGACCAGACCCCACTTTCCCTGGGAGTTCCGGTGGGCCGCCCCAGGATGAGGTTGGGCTCCCAGCTTTGCGATCCCACCGCGTCCCGCAGCCGGAGCACAACCACCCCCCGCCCGGCTCAGTGATGCCGGATGACCTGTCCGTGTCCCCCAGCCCCGTTCGTGCGCCCCGCGCGGGCTGGTGACGGCCGTCTCGCCACCGCCACATCTCCGGATGCGTGCGCACCGATGGGAGCAGAGCGGCGCCCGCGACTATTCAAGGATGAGCCCCCGCAGGGCTGCCCCGGGCGCCCGCAGGAAGGGCGGGGGCAGCAAGTCCGGGGCAGGGCTCTGCAGCCAGGATTCCAGGTCCCGGAGGCGCGCGGGGAGGGGGCCTGCACTTGGGGAGCCCCCGCCCCCGCCCCAGAGAGCTGGAGCCGGGCTGTCCCGGGCGGGGAGCGCTGGGGCGGCGGCCGGGAGCCCCCGCAGTCCCGGGGTGGGTGGGGGCGGGGTGCAGTGCAACCAACCTTGGCGCCGCCGCCGCTTCCCAGCGGCCCGGCGGGAGCTTCCGGTGGCGCGAGGGCTCGGCCCAGGCGGCGGAAACCGGGGAGGGCAGGCCCGGGGCCGGTTCCTGCAGCCGGAGCCGCCTTTCCGAGGCGGTCTCGGGGGCGGGGCGAACGCTGCCCGGATGGGGAAACTCGCCCCTGGGCGGCATCCACGGCGTCGCAGGCTCTGTTTTTCCACTGAAGACTCACCTTCCGTTCGCCTTCTCCCCGCGCGAGTTCCTGGCACGTGTGTGGGACTCAAAGTGTTCGCAGACTAAACGAACACGGACCTGGGACTTGATCCCCCATCCTGTCCCCTGCCTGCCTGCAATCCCGCGTGGGGTGGGGCGAGCAGCAGCAAAACCCAAGTCTTAGCCCTCTTAGATTCCTGCAAGGTCCTAGCACAGTGTCAGGCTCGTCCAAGCTTATTGGGTTGGAGCAATCAGCGAAGAGATGTACAGAGCGGTTCTGAAGGCACGGGGCTTCCACAGAACTGGGTGTTTTCAGGAACCGTTTCTGGTTTTGTCTAAACACACACACAGCCACTTATTCCCTATGAATTTTGTGTATATCAATCAAAATAGTTATGGTACCTAGTGTTGGGGTAGAATTTTTGTCTAAAAGGTACAAACAACCTTTATTTTTGCGAATTTGATAAAGGCTCCTTCTCCATCAAGACCTAACATCTGCAGGACTGTTAGCTGAGGAAGGAGTGAGCCTGCCTACTTTGTTGGTTTTGTTTCCTTTCTGTGGCTCAGAGGCACCCATTACATTCTCTATGTATTAGGGTCCCATTTTTTGTCTTGACACCAACTGGAGTTGGGAACTGTGTTTTACTCCTTTGGTTTTGTTTGTTTTTAACCTGGGATGTATTTAAGCCTCTCACTCACCTGGGGCAGAACTCCCAGCTTCTGCCTGAGGAGCTGATGCTGCAGGATAGAATCCTCCTGGAGAAAGGAGGTCCTCGGTCCTACCTGGAGGGGAGGCGCCTGCCTGCAGACAAGCAGAGGGGCTCAGGGGCCTCCAAGACAGGCAATCTGTGGGACGCTGACCAGAGGTGGCTTCTGTGGTCACGTTCAATTCTAAGAGAAAAGGATTTAGAGCTTTGAGTCTCTGATTTAAAAATTCATTGATTCTCAGTGCAGTGGGACCTCTAAAAGCCCTTCTCTGCTCCCACCTCTCTCCCACCCGCCCCCTTCCTCCCTGCCCCGGGCCAGTGTAAGTGAGCAGGCAACCTGACTTTACTGTCTTCATGTGCCACATCCTGTTTTCAGATTAATGAGCTCATTTGGTGGAAATTTACCAAGGGAAATAGTTTAATTTTGGAAAGTACCAAAAACTTATCTGTAGTCACTCGACTTATTTTTGGGGGGTCTTGAAATAGAGGGGGCATCACCAGGGGACCTCTGAGCACCTCAGCAAGTGGCAAGCCTGCAGAAATCGAAAGCAGAGCCCAGTGAGGCTTAACCTGACTCAGAAGGGAATCGAAACCCTTTGGAGACCACTCATCTCTACCCAGTAAAAAAAAAAATTTTTTTCCCCAAAAATAAGTTTAAGAAGAAAAATAGTCCATCTGGCTAAGGCCTAAGATCTGGTGGTATGAACCTGGGGCCATGATTGGGGAACAAGAAAGCACACACAGGGAAGTAGGGAATGTTTGAGCCTCAGCAGTCCCACTCACATCCATAATCTGCTCTGCTTGTTCTACAAAGCACCAAAAGCTTTCCATTCTCCAGTTTTGCCCCAATCCTTCAGCTGTCAGGCTCTTGACATTGAAGTTGCCTGCTAGCCTTGTAGCCTTTTGAGCTTGTGACTCCTGCAAGGAACTAAGGACTGAGTGGCTAGGAGGACTATGGAAAATTAAAGTTTGGTGAGCCATTCTGCATTGAAGATGGTAGAGCACGTGTGACAAGGCCCGTAAGTGTCTGAGCACCTCCTGGCCTGCCCTGTTTCCTAGAGGAGAGATTTTTCATCCCTTCTGAGATGCAGAAGAGAAAAATGGTGAAAACTGACAAGGTGCTGACAGTTCAGTACTGGAATGAACGGAATTGTGTCTTCCTTCTCTGCCCCCATCTGAAATCCATAGTGATATTTTGGAGGACATATTTCTATTTTGGAATGAGCACTGGACTAGGAGTCAGGATACTTGTGCTCTTTTTTTTCTCCCTGCCACTAAAGTATTTGGGGGCGGTAGATAAATAGATGAATGCTTAAGCAATAATTCAAGAAATAATAGTCCATAGTTTTTTTGTTTTTGTTTGTTTGTTTTTTAGTGGAAAATGACCTTAAAGATCATAGAATGCATTGGGTTTTTTCAAAATTTGTATTAGCTGTGGGACTGTGTCTTCAAATGCTTTTTCACATAGAGCCCAAACGTACAAACCCGCTAGAAGCAAGGATTTTCTGTTAAGCGGAGCAGGCAGCTGGGAGCCTGTGCGCTGGGCTTCTCTCCTCCCTGTCCGGGCCTCTAGGCTCTAGGGACACGGTTAAAAAAATCATGGCTCTAATGAGATGCTCCCAGGTCCCAGAGGTGGAAACTGGGATTCTCTCCTGGGCTGGCTTGCCTCTAGTGTCCCAGCCGTTCAACCTTTTCTTCAATAACTGTGACTTTCCATGTGTTATAGTCCAGATGGGCATTGGAGGAGGGAAAGATTACATTGGCCTGGGTCATTAGCCTTCCAGGTGGTGAGGGGGCAGGACCAGATTGGAGCCTAAGCATCTAGAGGATTGAGGTCAGTGGTCATGGTAAAAATAACAGTGACAGTAATAGTGGCTACACTTTAATATCAGTCACAGTGACACTGCTCTAATCGGAGCACATCACATGCCTTCCTCCATTTATTAAGATCATCAAGAAGAGATGAGAAAACTGTTTTTCTCCTTTCCAAAAGCCAGGCCCCAGATTATAGCAGTAAATGAGGCAGACCGAGCTCCTGTTCTCATGACAGCTGCCTCCTAGATATGAACGCACCAGCTGAGCATATCCAGTCAGCTAATGCCAGCCATTTGGGCTGCTTCTGTTTGTCAGCAACCCTTAAAACGTGGAGCCCATAATGGGCTACTACCTCCTCTACTCATAAATACCAAACATTCCTCGTTTTGCCTCTATAGTCCTTCTTTTCATTGTCAGCTGCAGGCTTTGTCCCTGTCATACTCACAGCTTGTGTTTAGTGAAAACAATTAGTGAACAGCTTTCCTGCTAGCATCATCTAAACCTCCTCTGTCAACTTCTGGTTCCTGAACCAGGAAATTTAATTAAACATATGATTACATGTTATCAGTCACCTAGTAGATTAGAAGACCGAATTGTCCTGGGTTCCTCAACCCAAATTCAATACCTCCCCATGGTAACACACACAGCTGATACCAGCAATAAAACAAAGAAGTATACCAAATGATCTTGTAAAAACTGTAGCCTATAGAACACCTTCTCCGCTTCGGTGTGATGATTTAAAATGTCCCAAGTTTCCTTCTGTTAATCTCCATCTGGTTCTTACTATACTTATTATAACTGGCAATTTCTAAAATGTGCCTGTTTACAACTAGTTTTCTGCCCCACTAGACTATGTGAATTATATGAATATGAGAAATTAAGTTAATTAAAGGTGTTAAAGTAAAGCTGTGTCTGATTTCTTCATTGTTCTTTCCCCTGACTTAGCACAGAGGATGCTGTCAATAAACATTTGTTCAGTGAATGACTAATACTCAAGACACTATCCATAATCATTTTTACTTAAGGTAATAATCATTAATGATGATTTCACCATCATCACAAAATGTTTATTAAGTACCTTTGGCCTGGCCCTTTTCAGGGTGTTGTGAAGTTAGAAGTAGCATTCTAACAAAAATTTGAAAAGAAATCTGGGGTTCTTTTTTGAAGGGAGTTTCTATGTCTGGTGATTTTCCCTATCTCAGTAGATTTCCAGATTTTAAGGAAAGAAACAAAGCACCTCAGAAGTTTTTTGAATTGTAGGCTCCAGACCTGTCCCTAGGGGTTTTCCAATTATTTGTGGGGCTGGCCACTTTGAAAGTGCCATGGGGATTCCACTTTGTGATGGAGGTACCAATGACACTTACGGGGATGGTAAAGTGGTCCAGGTAAAGAGCTTGGCAGATGGACCCTTTGATAAAGACAAGCTCTTAAGAGGCCAATAATGAGGAAGGCAGACAACTTTGGGTCAATGCTGGTCAACCTGCTGCTTCTCTTTGCCATCTCTGGCCACTTGTGTGCCTTGTTCTAAAAGTTTGCTTTTGCTACGTGTCAAATTCCTTCTTTCATGGACTCTGGCAATAAAGACTCTTCTTATTTATTTATTTAATTTTTTTTGCGGTACGCGGGCCTCTCACTGTTGTGGCCTCTCCCGTTGCGGAGCACAGGCTCTGGACGCGCAGGCTCAGCGGCCATGGCTCACAGGCCCAGCCGCTCCGCGGCAAGTGGGATCTTCCCGGACCAGGGCACGAACCCGTGTCCCCTGCATCGGCAGGCGGACTCTCAGCCACTGTGCCACCAGGGAAGCCCTAAAGACTCTTCTGAAGGTGGGTGCCTGGACCTCCAATGCCTTTTACTGGGTTACAGAATTATTGCTCTTCCTTCACACTTACATTTGTGAGGTTGGGTTTCCCGGGCTCTTTGCTGGATCAGATCAAGAATATCTTGATGTTCTAGCCCCAAAGCAGTTGATATCTGCCTGAGGAGCAATGTATCCTGGGGGTCCTCCTCTCCCTCTGTCCTGAGGACTCAGCCTGAGAGAGAAAAATCAGTGAGTGAACAGAGCCCTTACTCAGGAATCAAGAGATCTGCCTCTGACATTGACTTCAGGACTGTGGGGAAAGTCCATCCCATCCTTGGGCCTCCTTTTTCCCATCTGCAAAGTGGGGGAATGACCTCAGAACAATCCTTCAGGGCAAATTCTTTAACCATTCAAACCCTGGTGCTGGGGAAGGGGTACAACTCTCCTACCTGTTGAGGGGCTGCTCTCCTCACCTGGACCAGGAACCCCTATAATGGATGCTGGAAGCTTCCACTAGATGCCTGGTCTTTTTGGACTCCAGACTTTTGTTTTTCAAGAAAAAGCAATGAGAAAAACCTCCTCTGATGGATTTTTTTCAGCGCTCAAGCCAGATGAATTCCCAGCACAAGCCAAGACTTGGGAGCAAGTATGTGGGGCAGGGAGTAAGAGGCTAAGAACCAAAGGGCTGCAGCCTGTGTTCCCTCAAAGAATACCCAAGCTGGGGGCTGGGGTTGTGAACATGGGATTGATGTTTGTTCATCTCTTCTGAGCTTCTTGTCTAAAAAGGGGAAACGGGGACTCAGATTGGGGAAAGAGCTTGCACTGTAAATCAGAGGTCCAGAGGCAGCTGCTTCTATGTTCTGGTGTCTTTTGACCCCAAATGTCTCAATAATACCCCTGTCCTTTCTTGTTCCTGCATTCATTTCTTCTTGGACATCTCTCCACAAGACTGAGTTTCCTGAGAGCCAGGGAGCAGGGTGTATTCATCTTTGTAGTCCCCTCGTACCCAGCGTACATCTCGGACACTAGTAAGTATCTATTAAGAGAGACTTATTTGCCATCTTAAGAGGATCCAGGAATATTAGGAAAACATCCATCCTACCTTTCACATCTGTGGGTTCCCAAAATGTGTTTAACAGTTATATTTTTAGCTTCTACCATGAGGCTATTTGCTCATTTTTAGAAGAACCATAGTATAGACATCTAGAAAAATTTTCTTTTTCTGGGAGATCATTGCCTTAATCATTTTGGAGCTAGGATGCAGGTATTTTTAAAATGCAAAATCAAATACACAAGAAAAGTTAGTCTGTCTGGCTGCCATCCTTGGTTGCTATCTTCTGTAACCAGCATCCAGCTACACAGCCAGAGAGCCTTGGGGAGGGCCCACAGTGGTCTCCATCCCCTCTGATTGCTGAAACCAGAGCTGCCTGGGGAGGCCAGGGCTCTGGCATCAGTCCCTGCCTGGTCCTGCTTCTCTGTTCACAGAGAATGTGTTTGCACATGAGCTCTCCCAAGCCACCTTGGAGTCCCTCCAAGGATAGGCCTGGAAGCTGGCCAGGAGGGAGGGTGCTCCTGGAAAGGACACATCTCTGGGAAGCAGAGACCGTGGCATACAGGCACACACATGCAAATACTTGCAGGATGGCCACATCTTCCAAGGTTTCAAGAGAACCTGGAAATCTGGATTTTTATGTGCAGTGTCTTGATTTTTAGAACGCTCCAAAAAACAAACCCTAACCAAATGAGCACCCCCACAAACTGTGTCTGAGGGCCACGATTTACAACCTCTGGTAGAGCCTGGCATGTCACATACATGACCTAAGCAGGTGAGCTAATGCCCTGCACGTAGCTCACTGGGACTACATACACCATATATGCTTATCCAGGGTTAGACCTTGTGTGCACCTGATAGAGACCAGTCATCAAATATTTACACACGCTTGCTATCTCCTAGGATGTCCTTTTAATATTTTCACTTTCCAGCTAAGGAGACTGAGTATCAGGGATCTCCAGGGTCATGTAGCTGGTGGGTGGCTGGACTCACATCCCAGGCTGCCTGGCCACAAAGCCAGCATTTGCCCTCCACTCACCTCCGGCATGCCTGCACTCTGAACTGAAATGTCTGCTACTCTGCATCTCTCGGTAAACTCAGTTCCCTGAGTTCAGGGGCTGTGTTTCATTTGCTGTTGCATCCCCATCACCTAAAAGAATATAGAAGGTGCTCAATAAATACCTGTGGGATTGCCCACAGACACACAAACACACATACAGATGTAAACCCACACAGTCACGTAACTCCACGCCAAGAACCGCCCAGGAACATCCCAACTCTCAAGCTCCCACAGGCACACGCCCACCCCCATCTCCCACCTCCCACAGCATCCCAAGCCAGGCCTCCCCAGCTCCCCTTGCCAGCCTTGCCCAAAGCCTTCACAAATTGTTTCCTGGAAATCTTGAGGCGGCTGTGGTGTTCTTTTTCCCTAACTCAGGAGACAACTCAGCAGTTTTGTTTTTCAAAGTCTGGGACTCATAAACCTGGAATCCTTTCTTCGTTTTTTTCACTAGAATTTTCCTTGGCCGGGTGCCTTTCCCCAGGGCGGTGGCCAGGAGGTCACACTCAGAGCGCCCTCTGCTGGGCACCGTCCTCCCGACCTAGTGGGCAGTTGCAGAGGGGGAAGGGACACAACTGCTTTACAGATGGGGAAACTGAGTCAGGCGGTGGTACTGGGGAGAGGTTGGGGGGTGTGGGCTCATTCCAAGTGTGTGCCAATGTGCACTACTACTAAGTGGTTTTGTGATTTTTTGTGTGTGATTTTTTTTTTTTTGATTGTTGAAAATAATAAAAGAAGAAATAGCTCCCAGAGCTCAGACATGGCAGAGAAAGGCCCTCTGTTCTCCCCGGGACCTCTTGTGGGACAGATGGCAGAGGTTTGGAAACTTCGTCAGATTCAACTTTATCCTTGAATCCCCACCACATTTACTAGGCAAAGAAACTGAGACATAGAGAGATGCTGGGGGAAGAAGGAGGGAGAATATTTATTGAGCATCCGCTATGTGCTAGCTATGATCACAAACTCTCATTTAATCTTCACAGCAACCTTGTGAGGTAGATGACTTTATTTCCATTTTACAGATTAAGACATAGAAGCTGAGTGAGGTCTCAAGATCAGAAAAGAAGGGGAGAGCTGGGATTGAATCCAAACCTGCTGTTTTCTTGGCTTTGCTACCTCCTGGATTTTTCCCATTTGGCTCCAGTGGGCCCAGGGCGGAGCCTTTGTGGCTGGGCTCATAAAGGCAAGGTTTCCATAGCCCTCCTGCTTAGAAAGGGAAGCCCCTCTCCTCAGCCTCTTCCAGAGGGCAGCCCCGTCCAGGGGACCATGGGGAGATGGGACGAACAGCCCCATCAGGCTTGAAGCTGAGGGTCCCATAGCTTGGAGGAGGGTCCTGGCAGCTGTGCCAAGGCCCCTTAGCTAACAGTAAAAACAGGATTGGATGTCTTTATAAGCTGAAGTTGTGAGAGGTTCCAAAGGGCAAGGGTTTTCCTGGAAAAGAAAGCAGGTCCTGGAAGGTCTTTGTTTTGTTTTTCTTCTTAATGGGGCCCTGGTTAATGACTCAAGGAAATGAAGAACACATTTCACCAAGAATTAGTCACTGCCCTCCCCAGCCCTCCATCCTTCTACCCTTTCCAAACCTTCAAAACTTCTCACTTCCTGCAGGAAAAAATCCAAACCCCTGGTGTTGTTCATCTTTGGTCTGGCTTAGCCTTATCTTCTACACGTCTCATTGAAATAAGCCACCCAGGGGTCTCTGTACACAGCTCCCTCTGTTCCCATGCTGGGCATTTGCTCTCATTATTACCTCTCTCTGAAAAGACTTCATTTCAGCTTGTCCAAATCTTAGTCATTCTTCAAGACCCAGCTCAGAACTTGCCTTCTCCGTGGAGCATTCTCCACTGTGCCCAAAAGGAACCATCCTGCCTTGTGCTGATGGATGCAGGTGTTAGTCTCCCTAACAGATTGAGACCCTTGAGAAACAGCATTGGATTCATCATTGATCCCCCTATATGGGCACACATGCATGTGTGTGTGTGTGTGTGTGTGTGTGTGTGTGCGTGCGCACCCTTTATACCACCTGGCAGTAGCGTGCTATAGAAAGATCCCGAGACCCTCTGCTCTGTCATTAGGAGATTAGGGTTGAATAAAGATTGAATGTGTTGGAGAGAGCTGCTGTGCTTCCCCCTTCTCAAACCAAGAGAAAAGAACTTCATGGAGTCTACTTAGAGAGCATAATTCGTGCCTACGGTGGTTCGAGATGGGGAGACATAGTAGACTTTCATCTGACAGCCACCAGAGAAACCGAAAGATTGAGAGATGGGTGTCATCTTAGACAAATAAGACAAGGAAGAGATAGCACTGCTCAGATCAGCCTGAACTCCCAAAGCTGGTTTGTGCAAAGGATGCTGTTCCCGTGGACGAGAAGTGGGCCACACACTGGAAGAACTGATGTGAAGGCCTCTTCGGTCTGTCCAACAGGGGGACAAACTGAAGGTACCGCTGGATTCCTAGGGCTGCAGAAGGGGTTACCAATGGGATACAAGGTAATGTGATGCTTGTGTAAGGGTGAGAGGTCCTCAGAGCTTGGGAGCAGTGTCTGAAAATTCCATAGATGTGCCCACACAGAAGTAAGCTTTAAAGCCATCTTACGACAGTGCTGTTGAGTAAGAGTTCTCCTGCTCCCCTTTATTGTCTCCTCACTACCAACCGCTTAGCCCTGGAGAGGTCAGAGGCCACAGTTAGCAAACTGGGGAGGGCAGTCTGGGGAAGGAAAAGCAGCTGTCCATGCCCCCATTTCCAGCTATAGGGGTTCCACCTGCAGCAAGCCCTGGTTGGGAAAAAAGATTGAACTTTAAATCAAGTTTGGATTTTGCTTTTTTTCTTGGGCCGTGCTGTGCGGCATGTGGGATTTTACCCCAATCAGGGATGGAACCCCGTGCCCCCTGTAGTTGGAGCGAAGAGCCTTAACCATTGGACTGCCAGGGAAGTCCCTGGATTTTGCTTTTGTATGGGGCCGATTTATAAAATAAAATTTGTTTGGTGACTGAAGTGGTCACAGGAGTTTTTATGTCCTGAGAATGATCAGATGATCAGAAAAGTCATAGGAAGCTTGAGTTTTCATCAAAGGTCAGAAAAAGGGCTTCTCTCCTTTTCCTCTGAAAAAATTTTTAGAGGGGGGTGGGAGACAAAGTAAAGTTGATTTATGATCATACACTTCAAGTCTTATTTACTCAGTGTATTGATTATATTTGCTATTGTAAAATGGGTTGTTGTCTTCCATCATATTTTTCTAATTTGTGCTATTTGCTTCGATCACTTCTTCCGAAGTAATTAAGTACCTGTGCTCCCCTCAGCTAAAGCCACTTAACCATCCCCCGAATGTTCAGCTGTGCTTCAGGCTTCAGGTCCCTACCTTGCGGGGATTTGAAGGAGCCTCACATGCACAGGTCGAGGGACTCAATATCCATGTGCCTTTACTGCTAGTTCCTGTGTGAATCAAATTCTTCACGTGGCTGGCTTCCCTCATGTGGCTGTGTTCTTCACTCTGTGTGCCTCTGTCTCTGCGTCTAAATGTCCCTCTTCTTATAAGGACACCAGTCACATTAGAGTAAGGACCCACCCTACTCCAGTATGACTTCATCCTACCTTGACTAATTACACCTGCAACCACCCTATTTCCAAAGAAGGGCACATTCTGAGACGCTGGGGGGTAGGATTTCAACATACCTTTTAGGGGGAACACAGTTCAAACCATAACATCTTCTTTTCTTATTTTCCTAAACTTGCAACTTCTCCTGCTTTCCCCAGCCGTATAAATGGCACCTGCAGCTCGAGCCAAGAATCCATGAGTAAACCTTGAGTCCTTTGTCTTCATCACCCCCATCCCAATTCCTTCAGCAAGGCCTTTCAGCCCTACCTCCAAAAATATCCTGAATCCATTCATGTCTCTTCGTCTCCATTTCTACCATTCTAGTTCAAGCTACAATTACTTCTTGCCAAGACAGCTGCAATAGCTCCCAACTGGTCTCCCTGCCCCTTTCTTATCTATAATGTGGTCTCACCTGCCTTGCTTAGTACTCCCTACTGAATCAAATCTAGACATTTCATCCATGCTTACAAAACCCTATTAATCTGGCCCCTCCCACTCCCCCGACCTCATTTTCCATCACTTGCTTTCTTTGATCTAGCCGCATCAGCCTGCTTGCAGTTTCCTGAACCACTGGCCTCCCCTCTGGAATGCTCTCCTCTGGGCCTTGGTATGGCTGCCCCTTCTTGCCTGAGCATCTCGGCTTAAATGTCATGTTATTTAGTGACATCTGAGAGACCTTCCCTGACCACCCCATCAAGAGCAGTCACCCAGTTATTCTCAGTTGCAGACCTTTATTTTAATTCCCTGCAGATAATTTAGTAAATAGATTATTTTTATCATTTATGTAGATATTTATCGTCTTTCTGCCCATAATCCCTAGGAGAGCAGGGACCTTGTTTATCTTGATTACACCATCTAGAACTATGCCTGGCATATAGAAGGAACTCAGTAAATATTTACTGAATAAATCATTAATCCTGCACAGAAGATCTTTGTGTATGAACTTCCCTGCCCCCTCTGCTTTTGGGAATTTATATAAATAATCCATCAGGAGGAGGATTACCGGATCAAGGGATATAAACATATTTTGGCTCTTGAAATGTATTGTCAAATAGGTTTGCAAAGATGTTAGGTCAGTTTTCATCTGTTAGGCAACCTTCTGAATCCCCCGTGCCAAGGTAGTGATTTCTGGTATGTGGGGGAGGGAGGTGGGGAGGGCATGTGCTAGAAATGGCAGGGGAGGAGGTGCAGGTCAGAGCTGCTGCCTCTGGTGGGTCAGGGCCCGCAGCAGCAGCAGCAGTAGTGACTAGCCAGCTCAGCAGGGCCCTCATCCAGCGCCTGGCCTGTCTGGAGGGGCAACAGCCTGGTCTTCCAGGCCTGCCTGAGGCAGACAGGGCCTTCTGTTGCATGAACTTGGGTCTGGCTATAGGAGCCAAGGTGGGCAGAAGAGAGCAGTGCCCCTGCTCTTCAGCAGGGAGGCCATCCTGGAGGTGGTGTTGGGAAGTGGTGAGGGGGTGGGAAGCTGAGGATGCAAAGTGGGGCTTGGACCCGGTTCTGGAGGCCCCTTTGCAGAGGCTGTTTCTGGACTGAAGCTTTCCTGCTTAAGACATGGAACACTGGGCGATATGAGTACCTCCATACATAAACCAACAGGAACAGAGAGACCTGTCCTATGCACTTCCACACACAGCCAGGCCCATGCAGCAGCGTCCTGCCCCCGTCTTGTAGAACCACTACAAGAGCTAAAACAGCAGCTGTATGTAAGGTGCTTGGAATATGGCACGTGACGGGCATCATTCAAGTGTGGGCCATTATCAGTCCTCGCCCATATTCCTCATGGGACTATAAGCTTCCTGAGGGCAGAGGCCAAATTTGAGGTGGAATTAGTGCTAGTGAGTCAGGCTGCCTGAGTTCTAAATCCCGGCTCCACCCCTTATTAGCTGAGTGACTTGGGTAAGTGACTTGTGTTCCTCAGTTTATTCCTCTGTACGAAACTCATGGGGTTGTTTTGTGGATTAACTGAGCCGATGAACGTAAAGAACATATCACAGTGCCTAACATGTAGCCAGCACTTGGTAAGTGAAAGGATAAATTGATGCCCAGACCTGCTCGGGCCACATTCTACAAAGGCAATTTCGTTTTCTTTTAGCACCTCCTACCCCCTCTTTTTTTCTTAAGACCTCTTTCTCTTTGCTGCCCTGTGTTTCTCTTGTCCCCAGAATTCCTCAGTCTTTTCTGCGACCCATTCCTGAAAGGCCTTGTGCACGACTCTCAACTGAAGTGTTGGCTATTAAAGGGTTGCTTCCCTTTATGTGAGAATCCCTGACTTTATAGAACAATCTAGAGCCTTGTTAGGTCCAATAACCAGCAACATAGGCATCACCTGGGAGATGCAGAATCTCTGGCCACCCCAGACCAATAGAATCAGAGCCTGCATTTTCACAAGCTCTAACACAATACTTCTTAAATTTTAATGTGCCTATGCTTTTCCTGGAGATCTTTTTAGAGTATAGATTTCAGTGCTCCAATTCTAGAGTTTCTGATTCAGTAGGTCTGAGGTGGGGCCCGAGAATGTGCATTTCAGCACTTTGTGAAGCACTGCTCTAAGGCTGCCAGCCTACAGGGCCAAAGGAATGAAGCTTTAATAGAGAAATTTGAGGCACTAGGGGGAGATTGTTTTTTAAGATAGCGGACACTTTCCTAATCTTTTAAAACCACACCAGGCAGTCTCTGCCTGTGGTATCAGCACAAAGATGTTTTTGATTATTAATGCCATTTCCATATTTGTTCAAAATTCTACAGCTTAAGAATTCTTTCACTTGTTTGATCTGATTTCATCCTGCAACAACCCTGTATGCTGGGCCCAGAGAAGTTACTACCTCATTTCCAAAAGAAAGAACAGAGGCACAGGGAGCTGTGGGAGTTAGAGATCGCGGCCAGCTGGCCTACACAGGCTGCACTCCCTGAGTGGGCTCATAGGTGTTATTTCTAACCCTTACATCCCTTCGAGGCTGCTCATCCTACTCTCACTGGATAGAGAGGCAAACCGAGAGGCTGGACGAGCTTCAGGAACTTTCCCAAGGTCCCTAACCAGGGCACGTCTTACTTCTTCCCCTTGTCACTTCCCCATAGTAACCACTCCTTTGTCTGTGTCTGTCTTTTACACACACACACACACACACACACACAACTACAGCCAAAGAAGAATCACTCTTTCCAGGACAGGTCTGATTTCTCTCATCTCATCTGCTAGCAATGTTAGCCCTGGGCCCCACCCGCCAGGCTCTGGTCTCTGCCCGTCTGCCCCTAGGCCCAGCTGGTGGGAGCAGACACCAGGCACTAATATGGGGAAGAGGAGCTTGGCACTCTGGTTCCAGCCCTGATTCCCACATGGGACCCTTGGAGAGTCCCTGCTCTTTCCTGGCCTTTTTCCTCATCTGTGAAATGGGGAGAGTTTGATTAGATGATCTCTAGGGAATCTTTATCATCAGTATTTTATGATTCTATGTAGGAGGCTCACAAAGGAAAAAAACCTCAACTCTACTGGCAAATTAGAGTCTTTTGAGGGGAGGTAGGAGGACCTGTCAATTCAGAGTTTTACAAATTGTGTTATATCCACGTGGAAGATGATTTCAGGACACATTTTGCAAATCTATGAAATTTCTCTCTGATGCCACCTTCCTTCATTTTCCTACACCAACGCCAGTGCTCCCACTGCCCCAGTACCTGTCCCCAGAGCCCTCGTCGGCCTCACTCTGCCTCACCTGTGGTCCTAGCACAGGGACAGCTTAGAGAGCCTATAATGAACACGCTCATTGCTGAGGCCCAGGGAGGCGGAGACTTTGCTAGGATTACACGATGACCATGTTCCTCCCCTTCCCGTGTGTGAGAAGGCGGTCAGCTCAGACGCTGAAGCATGGCTGCCAGAGCCCAAAAGATGCACATTTGAGTTGTGGCCCTACTGCTCATGAAGGTATGAGACCTGGGGCAAATTACTGAGCCTCCCGGGGCCTCAGCTGCTTCCTTCCTAACAGTAAGGATGATGACAATCACCACAGGATGGGTGTGATATGTCAACAGAATACTCCACGAAATGCAACCAGCATGACGCCAGGCAAGAACTTTGTTGAATTCATCACTTAGCATGTGCCAGGGCTGTATTATTAACAACGGCAAGTTACACTTATCGTGCCAGGCCCTGTGCTCATCGCTTTATGTGCATGACCTGTGTTATTTAAGTCTCACAGAAATCCTCTGAAGTGGGAATTCTTTTCAGATGTGAAAATGGAGGTGTAAGGAAGGAAAAGAGATGTTTTCCTTTCTGCTAATGGCCTCTTAGAGTGGCAGGGACACTGGATGTCATTGGGGCCAACCTCCTACCTTGAGAGCTCCTGCAACATTCCTGGACAGTGGTAGTGATGGGGAACCTGGTCCCTCCTAGAGAGCCTAGTCTATCTTTGAACAGCTCTGGCTCTAAGGAAATGCTTCTTTGCAGGGAGCCCAAATTGATTTCCCTGTAACCTCCATCCACCTGTGTGGTGGAAAGAACACTGAGCTCAGAGTCAGAGGCCCCGGGCTCGTGTCCCAGCCCTTGCGCTGTGCAGAGCTGTGACCACTGGAAGCCGCTCCTCTGGGCCTGTTTCCCCAGGTCCTTCCTGGTTTGGACATTTGAGGGTTATATAACTCATGATGGTGTACGTAATACACACATATCTGATTATAATGATGGAAACAGTGAAGGAGTGGACACCATGTTCCAAGGAATGGATCGGTTTCTGCCAACATGTCTGTCAGGGTGGGGACCCTGCCAACCAAGAAGAATCCAGAAGGTTCTTAGAAATGGAGTTCTCATCTTTAAACAAACCCCCGTCCCTTCCTCCCTCTTTCCCTCCCCTCTCCTCCCACCCGCCACCCTCTCTCCTTCATTTTTTCCTTTCTTCCTCCTGTCTTCCTTTCTTCCTTTCTTTCTGATTCAGAGGCATAAAGGGATATTTTAATCTCCAGTCAAAATTAAAGATCGTGCCCCTGGTGACACGTTTCTCACATCACACTAAACTCACAGAATCAGTCTGATTTCAGGAGTAGGGAAAACCTAGGCTGCAGGTTTTCCTCTTTGTATCTCTGAGAACCTCCCAGATTTGGCTGCTAAATTCCCAGCTCTGAGACAGAGGTTTTCAGTCATGAGGTCAATGTGTGCACTTGCAAGGGGCCTCTGAAATAGTATGCAGATTTGTCCATTGTGTGCACATATGTTTTTTTTTAAATTTTTTTTTTTTGCGGCACCTCGCGGCATGTGGGATCTTTGTTTCCCAGCCAGGGATTGAACCCGCGCCCCCTGCAGTGGAAGCGCAGAGTCTTAACCACTGGGCTGCCAGGGAAGTCCCAAGTATGCATTTTCTAGGAAGAAGGGTCTGTGAAAGGGGAGAGTAGCCCTTGACAGCTGGGAGCTAGACTGGGAGCTGGGCCTTAGTGTCCCTTGGTAGTGTCCCTTGGAGCTGGCCTGGTTCTCAGAGCCAGGCTGTGGTGTTCTCTGTGTCTGATGTCACAGAACATCGGCATCAGACAAAATGGATCAAGACCAAAAAAAAAAAAAGCTCCATAATCATGTTTGAGCAGAGAATAAAACAAGAATATAATCTGAAATGCAAGAATGACCAAATATCCCCCTTTCCTGATTAATGTGAGGGACTGCTTCTTCTTTTCTTCCCAGTTAGATAAGAATTAACACACTCAATCATAGGATTACCTCTGCTTCCGACAGCATCCATCCCAGAGCAAAGCCCACTTCCCTGAACCCTCCCCAAATAATCCATCACAAGCCCAAATCCTATAACAAGTTCTTTCTAACATCCATTGAGTGAGAAGCTCCATAAACTCAACTTTGTTGAATTTCCATCAGCTTTTGTCTGGTTTACGGCAGTAACCTCCTAACTGGTCTGTTTTGACCCTTGCCTCATTGTCAGTGGAGTAGTAGCATGATCCTCCTAACAGGTAAGACAGACCATGTCACTGCTCTGCTCCGAACCTTGCAGTGACTCCCCTCTCCCTCTGAGTAAAACCAGCACCCTGTCCGTGGCCTGCACAATCTTGTCCTTGTGACCTCTCTGACCTTGTCTCCACCTACTTCCCCTCTGCTCAGTCTGCACCTGCTACGCCAGCCTTCCTGCTCTTCCCGGAACATACCAGGCGTTCTCCTGTTTTCACCTCGGGCACTAGGTGCTCCCTCTGCCTGGAACACTCACCCCCCCAGATCACCACATGGCTCACTCTTTTACCACCTTCAAGTCTTTGCTCGAGTCTCACTTCTCACTGAAGCCCACCTTGACCTGACCGCTCTGTTAGGCTGCAACCCCTCTCTCCACCACTCCCAATCTCCCCTAGTCTGCTCTGCTTTTTCTTTTTCCCACAGCTCTTATGACCTGCCAACATTCAAGGTCAATCCCCTAATTATTGACTTTATTATTTACCGCACGTCTCCAGCCGCTGGAATCTAAGTTCCACAAGGGCAAGGATCTAGGTACCAAGCTCCTAGAACTGGGCCTGACCTGCGATGACCCATCAGTACATATTTGTTGGGTGTTGCTGAATAAATGAGCATCACAGGGGCTGGAAAGTAAACTGGAGCATGACTTTGGCTTAGAACCCCTCTCTGAGAAATAAGGAGTCAAGCTCCCTGCTTTAAGCTTGGCTGGTTCTCAATTCCACATATTTTCTTAAGACAGGGTTTCCTAAACTTCAAGTATGTACATGCCAACCTCATGATTTTTGCCCTAAGAACAACCTATACTTTTATTTACTTAAAAACTCCTTAAATAGACTTTTTGACAAATAAATTTATTTTCAAAGAGAATTTTATATCATGGCTTTGTTGTGCTCGTTGTATAGTTTTCTAATACATGTTAAAATAAGCATATAACTATTTACCACCTAAATTGTCTTGCTTACCCCCAGTGGAAACCTGCCTTGTGCTTTTTCCTTCAACCAGAAAGACCCTCCTGTGCCTCTCTACCTACCCAAATCCTGCTGTCCATCTCCAGGAAGCCTTTGGAAGCTCCTCCAACTCACATACTCATTCACGTCTCTGAGTTCCCTCCACATTTATAGGAAGAAATACATACCTAACATTTGGGTGCTTACATGCCACGTAGTCTTGTTTTCTGTTTCATAAGATTATAAAATTTCTTCTTGGAGCTCTAGATAAAAGAGGCATTAGACTGTTTCAACTCCCTTGTTTCACAGGCCATCAGAAAGGTGAAGAGGCTTGTCCCAAACCCCTGCCAGGGGCACAGCCACACTAGAACCCGGGTCTCCTGATGCCCCACACTCACTGGTGAATCCACAAACACTTGCTGAGTCCCTAGAATGTGTCTGGCATTGTGCCAGGAACAGGAGACAGTGGTGAAGAGAAAGGACCCAGACCTTGCCCACATGGAGCTCACAGGAGAGCCAGGAAGCGGCACACCAAAGAACTATACATGAGTAAGTAAATAATTGCAAGTGCCTTGGAAGAGAACTGCAGGGTTGAGGAGGGGCCCTGCTGTGTGGAGGGTCAGGAAAGCCTCACTAAGCAAGTATGTTTAAGTACTTAGGAGTTTGCTGAAGAGGAGCTGGTGGATTTCTCAGGGATCCAGGCTCACTCACAAAGGCCTGCTTTGATGTTTGGAAGCTCAGCTGCATTGTGGGTTAATTAGACCGCTGTGGCTGACCTATTTGAAACAGTGCTCAAGGAGAAGGCGATGTGATGGCTCAGAGACGCTGGTGCCTCGGGGGTGCTGCAGTGGTCCTACCCACCCTGCTTTCAGCAAGAAGGTGACAGGAGGCACTTCAGGCCTGCTCTAGAGGGGCCCTTCATCCCTCGCTGGCAGAGAGTTTGGGCATATTGGACACACTGGTTGTTTTTGCCAAGGGAGTGCCTACAATGTGAGTTTTGACATTAACAAAAATAAATCCTTAGTTCCTGGAAGTGGAAAATCTTAGTTTAACTTAGGAGGCACACTGCAGGGCCTTGTGTAGTTTCACCTAACTGGTAAGGGGCAGATTTTTCAAAAAGGGAATGCATTTTAGTCACTGTTACCGTTTCACCCAGAGTTTATGTTTCCTTGTAATATTTCAGTGGGGCTGGTTAAACTAAATCTAAGAAACTCCACCTGCATCCTGACTTGGTCTTAGGAAATTAAACCCGACGAGCAATAGGATGGGGCAGAGAGGTGGAAGAGGGATGTATTTAGACTGTGAGTGAGCCTTGGGGTTTGGTCTCCCACTCTGCCCCTTACTAGGCTGGGAAAATTGCTTCACTTTTCTGAGCCTCAAAGTCCTCATCTGTAAATGGGGATAATAATAATTTCTGTACCTCGTGAGTTTCTGGATACATTAAATGGGAATGTATGTGAGAATTCTTCCATAGGATCTCAAGTGCTGCAAAATGTCACTTAAAAATGAGCCTTCTGTTAGAAATCCTCATTTATAACCCCCCAGTGGAGGCTCAGAGACCTGGTTAGGACTCCTGATTCCCACTAGATTTCTCTTCATTAGGTTGCTTGCCTTCCAGGAGAACAAGTTCCAGGGGAAATGAGTATGTGCTGTGGGTGGGGAGGGGAGTAGAGGGGTCCCCATGAGGGTAAGGAGAGGGCAACGGGAGGGGAGGGGGCAACGGCAAGTCTCCTACCTTCTCAGGTTGCTGAGGGCTCTGAGGTGAGGCCTTCTCAGGTCTCCCGGGCTGCTTTCTCTACCTCTCTCAATTTGCCTGTCTTTGTGTGGTTGAAGCTGACCTAGCATAAAATAACACGCTTTTTCGCACATTTTGAAAGCAAAGGCAGGCTTTAATGATCAGTCTTCTGTTCCTTGGTATTTTCTTTCAAGCAAAGGCCATGTTTTTGTAAGATACTACATTTCAGTGGGGCTATTCTTTCATCCCCAGCAAACATTCCTGAGTGGTAGGTTTTAGGAGGGTTCCAATTTATTGCTTCTGGTGTCCAATAACCTTGGAATGAGTGTCTGTCTCCATGCCCCCCAAGGACATGTTATTTCAGAGAGTTACTGCTCTTAAAATCGTTCTCTAATAAAAGCAAGTGTCCCTAATTCTAAGTAGAGTGAGCTCTCCAAATAAGACCAGCTGTGAACGCTCGAAAAAAAAAAAAAGGAAGAAACTTCAACAGGAGTCCATAGTGAAAACTGGATGCAGCTGACCTTCTTTAGGCGTTTTCACAGCCATTTAAAAAGATGTCTTCAGTAAACTCATCTAGATTCGCTAAAAATGCTTGGCAAGATGGACACCCGGTGTCTGTGGGCCAATATTCAATCCAGGTCAAGGAATCTAACGGGTAGATGTACCTGCCAAGAAATAATGCAAACAAAGCATTTGTGATGATGGCCACAGAGAGAGAAGAGCTGAATTCAGCTGAGGCCAGGCTGCTCAGGTGCCCAGGGATCAGGTTGCCGGCCAAACACTTCTGGACCCGTCTCTCCCCAGGAAGGTCCACTAAGCCCTGGGGATCATGAGCTGCTTGGGGCTCCCATGGTTAAAGGCAGGAACAGCATCTGTTTCAATGTCTATTTTTAAAAAACAGATAATAAAACGTGTATCCAAACACTGTCCTCTTTAAAACACAACAGCCTGAGAACATACTGAGGGAACACATGTGGTAAAGGGGGGTCAGTGAGCACCCCCAGATCACTGTCAGACCTGAGCACTCAATTGGTTTATCCTCAGTGCGTCCTTAGCTACCCTGGTGGTTTTGAGGAGTTCTTTGTTTTAAACTCACATTATTTCATTTATGCTCCTAATGGTTTGCGTATTAACAGCAGGGCACGTAAGAACACGCAGTGTGTTTAAGAATAAATTGCACTCCGTTTTGGAGGGAAGATCAGAGACTCCAAAATATTGGTGACTTACTTGAAATGGAAATTGTATTTTATCTGCAGGGCCTCTTTACCCATAATTAAGTACTGTTTTCCTTCTTCCAGGTCAGCGTTAACACAGGTTGTCTTTTTAATGAAGGTGATTTCAGAGTCTTTCTCAGCAGCAGCTTCTCCTGAGAGACACACAAGTAAGCTTATCACATTCTTGTCACAATGTCAAAATTATTAACTCTTTCGAGAATTCCAGTTCCTCACGGCTATTTATTATTCAGTGTAAATTTCTATTGACAGGCTAATGGTTATAGGCAATGTCCATGTGGTTAACACTTCGGACTCTGCAATATTATGACATAGTGTGAGTGTGTTTCGTGTTTGGTAATTGCAATCATTGTTGCTTTGTTGTGGTCATCCATTTACAATGCTTGGTGTCAGTTTATTTATCTCTTGTAAAATAAAATACAGTGTGTGTGTGTGAAAAAAAAAAAAAAGACTTCAGACTCTGGGATTAGGCTCCCCAGGCTAAACCCCAGATCTTCCACTTCCTGGCTGTGTGACCCCAGACAAATGAAGCTCAGACCCCTCATCCAAAAAATGGGCATCACCGTAAAACCTACACTGCAGAACTGTTGTGAGATTAAATGGGTTTTTCTATATGAAAAGTGCTTAGAACACAGTAAGCAATATATAAGCGCTTTTCACTATTACTCTTGTAGAACCAGGAATTAAAAGAACCTCTTTAGAGCTGAACAATATTAATCTCCATATGTTACACAGGAAAATAAAAAAGGATTTGGTAGCTGGCAATGGGCAACTTCGTAGAAAAGTGCAAGACATGCAAAAGACTAGAAAATTTTAAGGAGGATAACTTTGGGATTCCCACAGAACTAGTACGTAGCCAAGAAGCTGGCTCCCTGCCTGGAATGCATTCCTCTTCGTGTTGGCCTGTTGAATGTCTACCCATCTTTAAACGCATCTTCAGTTCTCACAGTATCCAGTAAACATTCCCTGATGCTCTTTGTCAAAAGTATCTGTCTTCCCCTTACTCCATTATACTTGAATTTCTATCATAATGTTTCACTCCACATGCCTGATTCCTCTGCTAGGCTGGAAACTTTTTGAGTCCAGGACAGGGAATTCATTGCTATAAATTCAGGACTGATATCCAGTTATTAAACTCTGGCAGAGTCATACTAATTATTAAATCCTCGGGCTTCCCTGGTGGCACAGTGGTTAAGAATCTGCCTGCCAATGCAGGGGACACGGGTTTGAGCCCTGGTCCGGGAAGATCCCACATGCCACAGAGCAACTAAGCCCGTGCACCACAACTACTGAGCCTGCGCACTAGAGCCAGTGAGCCACAACTACTGAGCCTGCGTGCCACAACTACTGAAGCCCGTGCACCTAGAGCCCATGCTCCACAACAAGAGAAGCCACCGCACTGAGAAGCCCGTGTACCGCAATGAAGAGCAGCCCCACTCGCCACAACTAGAGAAAGCCCACGTATAGCAATGAAGACCCAATGCAGCCAAAAATAAAGAAAAACATTTTTTAAAATCCTGAAAAAATTCTGAACCTGTTGCTAAATAGCATATAATAGTAATGCATAAATGGTAAACTTTAATTAGTACTATAAATTCTAGGGTACTCATGTTAGTTCAAGCTAATGTTCTTAGGCTCTCCGGGTGACCATTATTACATGACTTCCTGTTGCAGCAACATCTAAACACCCTTCCCAGCACAATTTGCCAAGTCAGCCCCTGTCGTGGTAAGCAGTGTGGCTGCAGGGGGGCTTATTATTTTTTAAAACCTTTTGTTACGGGAAACTTCAAGCATATTCAGAAGGGAGAATAATTAATTAACCTCAGTTTCAACAATCACTCATCTTTCTTTCATTTATACCCTCACCTACTCTATGCATCCTGTGCTTTAGGAGAAACGCTAATCATAGCATAATAACATCATTATCCTTGAACCACATAGTTGCCCTTGATTCTAAGTAGTTTAGTTTTTATTTTGGTTTATTGTTAGTGAGCAGCAATTCTTTTGTAAATGGTAAGTGTGTGGTGTTTTTTTATATGAATTCAAAATCTATATATATTAAAAACTAACACCCAGAATGACTAGATAACAAAATTTTCTTAACATTTCCTTTTAACTATCATAAATATGAATCTTCTGAATTGACAGGAGAACAAAGAAGAAATGATATCAGTAAAGAACTGCAGGGATTTCCCTGGTGGCACAGTGGTTAAGAATCTGCCTGCCAATGCAGGGGACATGGGTTCGAGCCCTGGTCCGGTAAGAGCCCACATGCTGCGGAGCGGCTAGGCCGGTGTGCCACAATTACTGAAGCCCGCATGCCTACAGCCCGTGTTCCACAGCAAGAGAGGCCACTGCAATGAGAAGCCTGCGCACCGCGGCGAGGAGTGGGCCCCGCTTGCCATAGCTAGAGAAAGCCCTCATGCAGCAACGAAGACCCAAGGCAGCCAGAAATAAATTTATAAAAAAAGAGAACTGCAGGGACTTCCCTGGTGGCGCCAGTGGTTAAGAATCCACCTGCCAGTGCAGGGGACACGGGTTCAAATCCTGGTCCAGGAAGATCTCACATGCCACAGAGCAAGTAAGCCCGTGCACCACAACTACTGAGCCTGCGCTCTAGAGCCTGTGAGTCACAACTACTGAGGCTGTGTGCTGCAACTACTGAAGACATCGCTCCTAGAGCCCGTGGTCTGCAAGAAGAGAAGCCACCGCAATGAGAAGCCCGCGCAACGCAATGAAGAGTAGCCCCCGCTCTTCACAACTAGAGAAAGCCTGCACGCAGCAATGAAGACCCAATGCAGCCAAAAAAATTTAAAAAAAAACAAACAAAACTGCAGCTTGGGAATCTGATGCTGCAGAAAACTCAGAACACTCTGGAATGTCTTTTGATAGCAGGCAAGACTTGGTACAAAATAAGTAATTTGTACTTCTGGAATGAAAAGCACTTGATTATTTCAGTAAAAATAGGAGTGGCTTATTATTGCTTATGATGCGAACGTTGTATGCAAAAACTGCTTGAAAATTGGGTTGTGAAAAGATCAAAGTGCTAAACGCTTACCTATTTTGTCAGAATGGCAATCGTGTTTCAAATAAGGAACACTTGTGATCATCAATGAGAAAAAAATAACATCACAAATCAACTTCATACAGTAAAACATTTGAAATAATAAAAATCAGAAAAAATGTTGTTAGAGTATTGATCAAGCAAAGAAAAATTTGGAAACTATCAGAATTTTAAACTCTAGTGTATGGTTAAAAATAATCAAACATTTTCAGAGTTGAAATACTTGATAACATTTCAAAAAAACCAATGTAAACATATTGCCACAATTTAGATTTATGGTCCTACTTATTGCAAAATTTATATCTACTGAAATGAGAACACAGCTTTTTGAAAAATATAAATAAGGTAATAAAATAAAATTTCAATCATTATTGAGAAAATCAACTATTTAATATAACATGTGTTTTAAATAACTTAAAATGAAAAATTAGAGACTTTGAAGATGGCTTAATGGGTTTTGTTGAACTCAAGGTACTGGAAGGAACAACGGGACAGCATATCAAACTGTTTGAGAAAAAAGGTGTCAATGAGAAATATTTACATGAACACCTTATTGGTGCAAATGTAATGCCAGGGAGAAGTCTGGAGCTTCAGTAAAAATCCTGAAATTTCCAGCTGTTTCAGTTTGACTGAATCACCTATCAAGTGTCTCTGGATAATGCAATCAAAGACAAAAATCACTTTAGATATTGTTTTCATATATTTGATATTCACTACCACATAGCTAATATACACTAGACAGAATTAAGTAATAGTGTGAAGACCTCAAACAACTGCATTAATAAAAATTGGAAAAATATTGGGATTTTGACAGGCAGCCAGTAGTGCTAGAACTCCAAAGGCAGTTTATAAATCATATCAAGTCTGATAGATTCACTTTGACAGATATAGGAGTAAACATTTAGAAAGTGAATATATATGTGTTTTAGTGATTTGCCTATGATATTCTAGCAATTATGTCTATACTATCTTTATGTATTCAAGAAAAAAATGTTTCAGCTTTAATAAGCTGACAGATTAATGAATGAATGATAAAACTGATCGTAGAAAAATAAGTAAAGGAAATATGAAAATGAAGCAAGAGCTGTTACAAAATGAAGAATGACATGTCGTTTGATATAAAACAAAATAAAATATCAATTTAAGAGAAAAACTAATTGTATGAAAGTGTTTTTGTTTTTAGTGACAAGAGCAAAAAATATAATGAACTTTTAAGTTTTGTAAAACCTGTGAATTCTGAAACTTTGTCAATGATGTTTGTAAAACTCTGAGGGTTGACGGGGAATAAAAATTAAGAAAATTAGGAAAATTAAATATGACATTTCAGTAACTGTTTTTATAATTTAGCTGATAATAGAGATATATTAAATACATGAAAATGTTACATGGTATCATAAGGACTAGAAACATTTGAATGTAATTACTGCTAGTTCAGCAGCAACTGAGAAAGTGTTCAGTACCATGCACGATACTGCTGCTATTAGGAGAAATCACTTACTGAGGCTATAGGTCATGTAATGACTATCAGTAGACATGCAATTGGAAAAATTTGATGTGGTTCCTTGTTGTCAAATCAAAGCACAAACAGGGGCCCCCTATCCGAGTGAGTGAGTCAAGCAAAATAACACTGACAGTTTCTTAAAAAAAAAAACAAAAAAAAAACTTATTTGGGATTAAACATGATTTAATGAATCATTTGTGTTACTATTTACATCATTACAAGCAGTTTCACAATATTTGTAGCTCAGTTTACTTAAAGAATAAAAGGGAACATATTTTAAAGTGTTTTATGTGTTATTTTACATATGAATTTATTTTTTGTATTGGTTACTAAAGCTCACTTATCCTATCAAAACTCACACGGCATCTGAGCTATTTTGCACTACATAGATGCTCCTAACTGGTTTCCCTGTTTCAACTCTTGTGCCCTCCAATAGAAACCAGGATGATTTTTAAAACCATACATCATAAAATGTTTCTTGCCTACCTAAAACCGTTTATTAGCTTCCCTTTGAACTTCTAGAATAAAATCCAAATTTCTCACCATGCCTTATAAACCGCTGTATGACCCAGCTCCTGCCCATCTGGTTCCCTCTACTCTGCCCTTTAAGAATGGCTAACTCCTAATATCATCTCCTAAAAGACGCCATCTGCTATCACTCCAAAGGAGTTTCCCCCATTAATTCCACATCTGTTTCAACTATAATACTTATGATTTATAATTGTTTATTTGTCCATCTCCTTTTTTAAAAAACGTGTGTCCTCAAATAGAATATAAATTTTATGAAGGCAGGACCTATGGCTGTGTTATTCACATTGTATCCTCTGTGTCTAATATAATGCCTGCCACATAGTAAGGACTAAGTATTTGTTGAATGAAAGAATGAATGAATGAATTCTTACCAGCTTTGTAGATATCCAGGAGGGTTGTGGTATACTTGACAAAAGCATTTTCTTCAGTGATGGCTATGATCTTAACTTTATAAGCTGGTTAAAAAAAACACACACATACACAATAATTCATGCTTATTACCACTACTGCTGTGTCCAATAGAAGCCAGAGTCCGTCAAACATATGAGAAATGAAGCATGGCAAGCTCTTATGGGCACCCTGCAGTAAATCTCATTTCTTCCAAGAAGCCTTCCCAAATACTCCCAGTGTGATTCTACTGGTCATGACTGTAATGACTCATTCTACTTAAAATCACTATCTCTGATCACTGTTATAGAACAGGCTGGTTAGGCTAAGAGCAATATTAAATTAAAAGACAGAAGCACACAAAATCAAACAAAACAAGCCTTAGATGTAAAGTTCAGATTCTGATCTTTGAGATGAATGGAGTCATGCCTATGGGGCACTTCAAAGAGCCCCTTCCTTCTCTATCACTCGGGCCTGCCATGTGAGACTCTCTGTTCCCTTGCCTCCATTCTTCAGATACCTCCACTGGCTTTTATCTTTGGTTTTTGAGAGGACTCCATTTTCCAACCCGTCTTTGCTTGGATCGGCAACTGTCTGACATGAAACATTCTCAATCCTGTTTTCTCTTCATTCAGGCATCAATGTTTAACCTATGGTGTGTTTGACCTCAGCTCTGAAATGACCAGCTTGAAGGGACCCATCTCTTCTATATGGCCTGAGAAAAAAAATCCTCTTATTTTTGCTTTCGATGGGGTTGCAGTGAATGACCTAAAAGCTTTTGTCCATTTTTGAGATCCTAGCTAGCTAGCAAGATGTATAGATGAATGAATGAACTCATTGTGGCAGAACTGAAGGCTGTGTAAATTAGTAGCTTAAAGACTGTCCTGAATTTCAGATTCTTAAGTACTTATGGTGGATATGGGCAATCTACCTACTGTGGCCATAGGTGGATAGAGGGAATTATTTAATTTTGTTTCTATTCTATTATTCCAGCATTAACCTGTAGTTCCAAAAAAGACAGCTAAGTTTTTTCTTGAATGTAATGAACTAAATCCAGATTGCATTTACTCTGTGTTAAAATAGATTTCTTATATTTAAGAGTTAAAATAGTTCTATTATGGAGGGAAGAAATAACTTGGTTCTTCTAAATTTTAGAAAAAAATTGTTAAAACAATATAGTATTCTCTTCAATGTATTTTAAAAGTGGCAGTGGGTCTTGGCTGAGTTAGGCAACTTTTTAGCATCTTTTAAAAACTCAAGATATGAATTTGAAGGAAAGACCATGAGCCATACAAAATTCATTCTTATGGCTGTATTTCCATTAAGAGAATTCAGCGTGATATCATGGAAATAATATTGGAGACCAGGATGCATCCTAGTTCTATTACTTACTTCCGGCATGACTTTGAGCAAATTATTTAGTCTCCCAGACCCTCACTTTCTTCATTGGTAAAATAAGGATAATTCTCTGTTACCTCCAAGGGGGCTTATGGGACACCAGTGAGAAACCATATATGAAAGCAGCTGGTAAACACAAAATGCTACACGAACAGCACTGTTCTTATTTTTTATTTATAAATAACCCCCTACCAATTTTCAAGAAAAGATTTGAAATAGTGTATAATCTGTGTGCTCTCCCTCTCTCTTTCTCTATTAAAAAAGCCAGAAATAAACATTAGAAATTATGGACAGAAAATAAAGGATCTAATTCTATGAGGAATTTGAGACAAGACTACAACTGTACTTGGGCATTTGATTTAGCTCTGAGGTCTGGACAACAAGAAGGAGATGCTCCTTTTGAAATGGAGAGGGTCTCGAACATGGATTGTGACTGTGGATATATTAAAAATTATTTAGTACTGATATTTTTACCTTGTCTTTGGAGGGATTTGGAAAGTACCCAGACCCCCGAACCGTCTTTGTCTCTGTTTCTGCTCGACTGACTGGAAGAATGCAGTAGTGAAATCTTATACCTCTGTGGCTTCTCAAATATTCTCTTTGAATATGTTTTAGCACCTTTAATTCAATGGGGTCTGTGGAATAAAGTGTCTTGGCTGCGTGTGCACCTCACTCCTATCATTTTTAATGAAAATCCTATTTCTTTGCTGAAGGATAAATAACTTTTCATGTTAATGCTGAAAATTGATGGCATTTTCCTTCAAGGGAAGATGTGGAATGTTGTATCTATATAATCACTGTGTAAAGTTGTAGATCTTCCTAACTGATCATGTTTTCATAAAATGTCATGTTTAATGGAACTATACATTGAACTTTTGAACTTACCATATGCAATCTCTGGTTTACATGCTGTTTCTTTTCTAGTAGCTGCAGAGATTGTCAGATCAAGTTCTGTCTGCATTTGTCCACAGTCAGCTGGATTTTGTGAAAAACAGTACAAGTCAGGTTAATGTAAGGAACAGACAGCTTTGGGAGTAAACATAGTTCTTTCTCATCAGCCCTGAGACAATCTAATATAATCTTACAAATACCAGATTCCTAAGACCTGTCCATTTTCTCCTCTTCCATAAAGTAAAACAGTATGTAAAGCAAAAACAAAACAAAACAAACAAAAACAAAATCTTGAACAAGAGACTTATTCTTAGAATGGGTAGTCACTCCACATTCAGCTCTTTAGAAATATATATGCTTCATTGAAGAAAGGAGGAAATTTTTCCATTTTGACTATAATCAAAAATCCCTTGAAGGAACCAAATTGATGAGTTGACTGATTTACAGCTCTAAGATGGAGCAATAAGTACCTAAGAAATGTATAGATTTTAAGGATTTTGAAAAACAAAATAAAACCAAAAAGAACCCAGACCCTCATGGAGTCCATTGCTGATTATTGGTGAGTTCTGGGTCTTTTCCTTGGCCAACAAGAAGTAAAACTGCCTTGATAGATGAAAGACTGAATGGAGAATGTCACTATCTGGGAAGGACAAGGGGAAAGAAAGAGGAGCTAGTGGCTCAGTCTGGAGCCTCTGTTCTCTTAGGCTGTGGTCCTATTACACTAAAATGACCAGGTGAAAAGTAACAATTTCACATCATGTTATCCTTCTGATATCCAACAACCATCTGGATGGTATTTCTCTGCCTCTGTACAGTAGGAACTATCGGGTTGTCCCAGAGCTGTTGAAAAGTAGCTTTACAGTGCTCAAGGAATGAGCTTTCAATCAGATGAGATTACATTTCTACTTCTGAGAAACGACAGTTTGTCAAACAGCTTCCCCCAGATTAGTCCCAGATTATGAGTGGCTGCTTTAAACAAGCACGCAGCCTAAACACATTAAACAAAGTTTACCTTCGACACATTTGCACATAACTCCTTCACAGACTTTCTGAAGTTTGGTATGGGACATGCTATAAAACATGGTACACTGTTTATCTGCAGCAATGAAAGTGCAATTAGAAGAGGTGGCTTGATGAACGCACAACAATTTACCCCATCAATGAGTCCCTCTCATGG
Source organism: Delphinapterus leucas (assembly GCF_059928025.1). Taxonomy (NCBI): domain Eukaryota; kingdom Metazoa; phylum Chordata; class Mammalia; order Artiodactyla; family Monodontidae; genus Delphinapterus; species Delphinapterus leucas. Next base: position 111,487,634 of record NC_143134.1, read on the forward strand.
GGCCTTGGAGATTACCTATTCCAAACCCTCTTTTTGTAGCTGAGGCCCAAGGAAGTTAAATTATGAATTGTCTATCCTAACATGGGCCCCTCTACCCACAAAATATTCTCCCTTTCTGTGCTTGAAATTTTACTCTTCAATATTCATTTCTTAGAATGAAAATATTTGGTGCTTCAGTGAATGAGAGGAAAAAAATTATATTACATGAGAGTCTATTGAAAGAATTGTAATTGGTAATTATTTAGGCTGGAGAAGAAAAGAAACTATATATTTACATAGTTTTGGGGTTTTTTTCTGTCACTCAAGGAGAAGAGAGGCTCACTATGTTCTATATGATTTCAGAAGTAAAACTAGATTGAATGGGTCTCAGAGTTTGGTTCACTTTAAGAATTTTGTAACAAGTAGAACTGTCCAAATTGAAGTCTTCTGTCTTGTGAACCAAAGTGCTCTCCAATCACTTAATATTCTCAGAAGTGGCTGAATGATCAAACGTGGGGGTCATTCATTTGACATTTATCAATACACATTATGTACCTGACACTGTGCTAGAGATTAGGGGCACAAGGATGAAAACATTCTGTCTGGGGTTGTGGAGAAACCAATAATAATAATAATAATTAATAATAATAATGCAATGTGGCAACTGCTATAATAGAGCTCTCTGCAAAATGTGATGAGATTATAGGTGGAGGAGAAGTTGATTCTGGGAGGATTAAAGAAATAGTTGGGCGAGTGGGCATCTCTAAAAAGGAGAGATGCAATGAATAGTAAAACTGAACACCAAAGATAAACTTGAGGCAAAGAATTTAAGTTGGAAGCAGTCTAATCCAGTTATTCTAAACATGAAGAAACTGAGGACCAGAGAGGTGAGATGATTTGTTCAATGTCACACAGAAGTTGTTTGTCCAAGTTGGGAATGTTTGTGAGGAATGAGCCCTGGGAGAGGCGATACATAAAATCTGCAGGCCTCTAGTGCATTTCTACATAATGAATACAAAGCAGTCCTCTGAAGAAACTTTAGAGTAGAGTTGATTACCTGGTCTGTGGTACTCGTACACTGTGAAAGTAGTAGGACTCAGAAACCCAACTTGAAAAAGTTCAACTATCCGGAATCGAACACAAAGGAACTCATTGGAAGGAATCTGTTTGACGAATTCAAGGTTTAAGAAAATTATGGGAGAGGAGAGACTCATAATATTTTAGGCTGCAAATTTTGAATAGTAATAATAAATGAAGAATGGTGAGAGGTGGAACTTACCGAGTTCAGTTGCAGAATAACATGTCCATCTTTGATTTCATAATCAGTTAATAGTTGATCCACCCCTTCCACAAGCTAAGGGAACAAAGAGGAAAGCTCAAATTTAATTTCATGGACTTTTTGTTTAAATGCATTCACCCACTGATGGAATGTTAGGTCATGGGGATGTAATTCACTATTTAAAGACATTGAAGAGCAGCTCCTCCTCTTGAAAAAGTCTGAACACGTCATTGTATGCACTCACATTTTTCAGACCATGCAAGTATATGTCCCTATTTCACTTTGAAAAATAAAAACTTAGGTAGATTGTTGGTTTGAAAAGAATATTCTGGCTGATTCTATGAAAGTGACTATTAGAGGGAATGGAAATAGCTTTGTGTGTAAAATAATGCAATAAATAAAAGCAGGTATCCATAACAACATTTAAAAGAAAACATTTACAGCTTTTAAGTCTTCTGGGTTTGCATTGACTCCAGTAGGCAAAGAGATATCCATCACTGCATGGGAGGACCCAGATGATGATTCTTCACTGCTGAGCTTGTAGCTAAAATAAATTAGAGATTAGGAAATGAAACAAATAAATAAATAAGATTCTTTAAGAAAAGCCCCTGTTCCTTGGTAGGCTTTAACTTTCTAATGTGAGTCTCCAGTTTTTTGCTTATTTACAATATATGTGTTGCAATCTCTGAATTTTAGAGATGCAAGAGATTTCTGAGTCATCTATTCCAACTCTTTACTCACTTGACCGGTTATCTCAATGGACCTCCATTCTGGGGTTGGAAGAGATCATAAAAGCCATTCAGTCCAAGCTCCTAATTAGCTAGTTGAGGAAACTGAGGATGAGATAAGGTACTTGTTCAAGCTCACATGACTATCTCACCTCAGAGCTGCATAAGTCTCTTGATTCTCATCCTAGTTCTTTTTCTAACGGAGAATATTCAAAGAAGAAAATTAATTGTATATTGGAAAGAAACTCAATGAGCATGTTCAGGAAAAGACTGGAAGGAAACACACTAACATGTTAGAAGCTACTTTCTCTGGATGATGAGATTATAAGTGATTATCTCTTTTCCATGCTTTTCTCTATTTTCTAAAATATTCATAATAGATATTTTATTTAAAAAAATGTTTCAAGGACTGTCCTTCATCTAGGAATTGTGCTTGTGGGGAAGCTGAGGAGAAAGGCAAAGGGGGTAAAATGGGAGATTTGGTTTATTTTGTTTTTGTTTTTCTGGTATGAGAGAAAAGAATACTGAAATTCCCATTTACTGAAATTCCCATTTCCAATACTGAAATTCCCAGTAAATTCCCAAATCAGTAAATTTGGGTTTTATCCCAGTTCTGCTGAGGGTTTTCCCCAAATTATTTTCCCTTTCTAGAGCTCATTTTCTTTTTTTTTTTTTTCATTTTCTTTTTTGTAAAATTAACTGTGAAGAAGTATAAACTCGTGTTTTAAATTTATCTTTATAATTCCAAGGCTTCATCTTGAGAGGCAGAGAGGCCTGTTTCTATGATTAAGCAAAGTTAGAATACTTAAAGGAGGAGCAGGTTGGTGGCGTAGGGACTGGATGGGAGTGTGGTTCCGCAAAGGTTGAGTTTTAGGTTCCAGCCTCACCTTATGATGTGGGAGAGGCAGCCGGACATTTGAGAGTGGAGCTTGGGAGAGCAGCTGGGATTAAAGGAAGAGCCTGGTGAGACAGCTTCATAAAGGGGAAAATGAACTGATCTCACCCAAAGGAATAAATATGAGTGCAATGGGAGGTATTATTTGAATTAGTGAGGTGGCAAGGGACCTCTTTTCCCTAATCATATCTTATTGAACATATATAAAGCAGACTCTACTAGAAGTTTTAGATGTCATATTTACCACAAAAATTTCAATATTATAAAATTTCCGGCTTATAAAAATTTAACCCCATTCTTCACCAAATTAACAATTTAGAACAAAATATAAGGCAACTTGGAACTGAAATGTGACATCTAGCATCTCCCTAATTGGATGGGTGAGTGTCACCAGAAGCAGAGAGCTCTGGCTCACAGATGCAAATACTCTGTCAACATGATGGAAAAGGGCCTCCTGAGTGAAGAGTGTCTATGAAAAGTTGCTGGAGCCTTGATGACTGGTTGCCATGGTGACTGTTTCAACCGTGGAACAGAAACCTTCCTTTCAAGAAGCCCTTTGCATGCTGCCAAGGACAGCAATCTTTCCCAAAGGCATTTTGTTCCAGGAGAAGGAGAGAAATGAAATCCTTTTTTCTTTTCTTATGAATACAACAGAGAAGTTGTAAAAAGCTAAATGCACGAAAGAGACCCTCTGAACATAGAAATTGTGTGCTGGCATTTTTTAAATCAGGAGAGTGTATATTTGAAGGCAAAGAATTTCTCACATGAATAAGTACTGCACAGTTACATTTGGAATTTATCCAACCCAGCTTCAGCATCACAGAGCCAAAAGCATGTTCCACCTGGTTTTTTGAACATTTTGTCCCCGGTTTATAAAAACCAAAGGGTAGAATATGCAGTATTACATCTCTGTTGCTATCTTTTATATATTAACAATCTGGAACTAGGCCTCCTGTCAATGAATTCAAATGAACAAGTTTTTGATGAGAGCCTTTTAATGTATAGCAGAGTTGTGGAACTACCGGAAAGCAATTTGGGATCAGATAGTCCAATATCCTTAGTTTACAGAAGAGGCCCAGAGAAGTAAGCTGATTTGCTGAAGGTCATGTGAGTGTTTCATGGCAGAGGCTGCCCCACAGGTGTCCAGCTCCACTATCATAGAGTCCTTGTGCCCACTCAGTGTACCTCCCTGTAGGTCCCACACATTGATTCTAGCTTTGCCCAGAACAAGTTTGCTCATACCTCCCTGTGACAAGTGCTATGGGTTTAAACAGTGATCACACCCTGTCCTCTAGAAGAGAGGTACCCAAGAGTGGGAATGGCAGGAAGCAAGCTGCCTGGGAAAGGGTGACCTTAACAGGACCTTAGGGAATGAGGAAGGGTGTGTGAGGGGGAACAGATGGCAGAGACTGGCCAAGGAAGGAAGGAGGGACTTCGAGTGGGCTAGCTGATGAAGGAATCCTGAGAAGAGAGTGACTGAGCTAGGGACCACAGACAGGGCTGCAAAATGCTGGGAAGGAGGTGGTGAGAAATTCTGTGCTATTCCTCAAGGTCAGTGGTCTCAGATTACACTAACTGAAGGATGTGGTTTAGAAACCGGACTGGGCATCAGGATCTGGGCTTTGAGGCCCTAGCTCTGCCTCTAACTCTGTGAGAATTTGGCCAGTTACTTCACCTCTTGGGGTCTCAGTTTCTTTACTTCTAAAATAAGAGGATTACTATATCATCCCTAAAATCCTTTTCAGCTCCAATCTATGACACAACTCTATGGAATTTCTAGTTTACCCATACTCAGTGCTTTGCATCATGTGTGATTATAAGTAAAAACAGCAAAATACCAGCCAGTTGTTGAGAATAGGAAGAATTAAGGAAACAGAACAGAACAGGAGGTACTAAGGGGTGGTGGAAAGAAGGAAGAAGCCTGTGTTCTAGTCCTGGGTCTGCCATTAACTGATTCACTCTGTGTGATCACTAAAGTATATATACATATTTTCAAAAACCTATATTCTCATAAACGTTTTAGGATGGTGGTTTGGTAAGCAGAATAATGGCCTCCAAAGATGTCCGCCTCTTAATCCCCTGAAGCTGTGAATTTGTTACCTTACATAGCAAAAGGGACTTGTAGGTATGATTAGGTTAAGGATCTTGAGCCAGGGCGATTCTCCTGATTGATTATCTGCATGGGTCCAATGTGATCACAGGGGTCTTTATAAGGGAAATAAACAGGAGAGTCAGAGAAGGAGGTTATGGTGATGGAAGCAAGGGTCTGAGTCAGAGAGAGATACTGGAAGATGCTGTGTTGCTGGCTTTGAAGACGGAGGGAGGGGCAACAAGCCAAGGAAAGCAGGTGCCTCTGGAATCTGGAAAAGGCTAGGACGTGGATTCTCCCCTAGAGCCTCCAGAAGGAACGTGGCCCCAATAACGCCTTGATTTTAGGACGTCTGACCCCCAGAATTATAAGATAATACATTTGGGTTGTTTTAAGTCATTACAGTTATGGTAAATTGTTACTAGCAGCAATAGGAAATGAAGATAGTGGCCAATTCAGGCCTTGGAGTTAGTTTGCTAAGGGCTCAGCATCCATGGTTCTTAGCCCTGGCTACCGTTAGAAGAACCTCCAGGGGTGAGCCTGGATGGAGTTTTGCATAGTTCTAAACTCTCTCCAGCTGAATTCAATGTGCAACCTGACTTGAGAACCACCGGCTGGCTGATAACGGCCAGGGATTTTACTGGGTGAACATGATTTTTCTAAGTAAAAGTGTGGAAGCTGCTTCTGAGAGAATCTTTTGCTCTTTCTTTTCCTAATACTTACATATCATATCTTTACCTTTCTGGAAGACAAATTAATATTTTAGTGTTTGAATTAGAAAAAGGCCAAAAATGGGAGAGAAAACTATATATGAGCAAAACAAAGCTGTTCTGTACAGTAAGTAGCTATTTAATGGAATAAATTGATACAGCCACTATGGAAAACAGTATGGAGGTTCCTTAAAAAACTAAAACTAGAACTACCATATGACCCAGCAATCCCACTACTGGGCATATATCCTGAGAAAACCATAATTCCAAAAGATACATGTACCACATTGTTCACTGCAACACTAGTTACAATAGTCATGACATGGAAGCAACCTAAATGCCCATCGACAGATGAATGGATAAAGAAGATGTGGTACATATATACAATGGAATATTAGCTATAAAAAGGAACAAAATTGGGTCATTTATAGAGACGCGGATGAATCTAGAGATTGTCATACGGAGTGAAGTAAGTCAGAAAGAGAAAAACAAATATCATATATTAACACATATATGTGGAACCTAGAAAAGTGGTACAGATGAACCGGTTTGCAGGGCAGAAATAGGGGCATAGATGTAGAGAACAAACGTATGGACACCAAGGGGGGAAAGTGGCGGAGCAGGGGTGGTGGTGGTGGTGGTGGGATGAATTGGGAGATTGGGATTGACATATATATACTAATATGTATAAAATGGATAACTAATAAGAACCTGCTATGTAAAAAAAATAAATAAAATAAAATTCAAAAAAAACAAAACAAACAAAAACAAATGAATGGATAAAGAAGATGTGACACATATATACAATGGAATATTACTCAGCCATAAAAAGGAACAAAATTGAGTTATTTGTAGTGAGGTGGATGGACCTAGAATCTGTCATACAGAGCTAAGTAAGTCAGAAAGAGAAAAACAAATACTGTATGCTAACACATATATATATGGAATTTTAAAAAGCGGTACAAATAAACCTAGTGGCAGGGCAGGAATAAAGACGCAGACGTAGAGAACAGACTTGAGGGCACGGGGAGGGAGGGTGGGGAAGAGGAAGCTGGGATGAAGTGAGAGAGTAGCACTGACATGTATACACTACCAAGTATGAAATGGATGGCTAGTGGGAAGATGCTGCACAGCACAAGGAGATCAACTTGATGCTTTGTGACGACCTAGAGGGGTGGGATAGGGAGGGTGGGAGGGAGGCTCAAGAGGGAGGGGATATGGGGATGTATGTATACATATAGCTGATTCACTTTGTTGTACAGCAGAAACTAACACAACATTGTAAAGAATTTATACCCCAATAAAGATGCAAGAAAAAAAAAAAGAATACCTGTTATGCTCCACATTAAAAAAGTGAACAATTTTGCATCTTCTGGACATTCTTATAATTCAAAAATATTTGAAGAAATAATACTCTGGCAGAAGTGAGACCCTGAAGTCTACTCTCCCCTTGGTGGAAACAGGCTCACCTGGCACATGCCACTATGCGCTTGTATTCCGAGTTGCTGTAGCTGCGGGCTGGCACACACAGCAAACAAACAAGCAAACAAACAAACAAACAAAAATAAGAGTAAACCGTTTTTAGCTGTTTTGCAGCATGTCAGAACAGAATCATTAATGAGCATGTCTCTAAGCACACTTAAAAATGATTTGTGATTTGGAAGTTGTCACTTTTGATGATTTTAATGGAGATTCGTGGCCACTGACAATCCCAGGAAGTCTTGAAATCATTAGAACAGTTCTCTGCTCTCCAAGAACTTATAATTTAAGGAAGGAGTCATTTAAGGTAAATATGTGTTGGTCACGTGTCTGGGGGAGGTAGCAGGGAGGAAGAGCCGACGCCTGGATTTGCTGGTAGTTGGAAATTTCCTGCAGGAACAGGCTTCTGAGCCACAAACAGAAGCTATCAGGGCAGAGGGTAAAGGAGAACTGGGGTGTGCAAGTGGCCTTGCTTCTGGACTGGGAGGGGAGAACCAACCCATCAGAAGAGGGATGAGAGGGCCACAGGTTAAAAAAAAAAAGGCACATTAAGAAAGGATCATAAGTCCTGGAGAGATCAAGTTGAAGGTGGAGGCACAGAAATGTGCATTTGCCAAACTCCTTGGGATACAGAAAGGGTAAGGGATGGAAACCCAACAGAGTGATGAGAGAAATTCAGGGCCCAGGAATGGAACACTGACACAAAAGTAACAGAAATTCAAGTTTCTGAAATTAGACCCTTCTGTGGCTTTACAGCTAGTTACATTTTTTTTTTATGCTACTTACATTCTTAAAGTAATTTTCAGTCAAAACAATTTCTGGATCAATAGCGGATACATTTAGCTTAGATATTGTTATTTAATATCAATTTCCAACTATTATTAGTTACCTGTATTATAATAAATGGCAGTTATGTTTACTCAGATGTCAACCTGTTAAAGAATTTGAATAAGAAAATTGTTTTTTTGATTTAGCATGTTTTTCCTAATCAGGGAAGCTCTTTGGCATTCTTTATGCTTAACCAAAATTATAGTGTAAATCATGATGTTTTACCTTCAATTTCCTGAGCTTCAATTTTCAAATGGAAGCTGCAAATTTCCTCAGAGGTACTGGTTTTGTGAAACACAGTTTTTACCTATATTGGGACAAGTAAACAAGAGTATTCTGTTTAAAATGGGGAGTGGAAAAGGTATTATGGCAGTACTGCAGCTAGAAATGAGATGCTTAAAGTATTTTCACCACCCAGTGCAAATGGTGTACATTAAAGACCATTTTCCCAGCAACTGGGCTTTCAGCAAACTCCACAATTTGAAAGATAGCTGAGAAGCCCAAGGTAAGCAAAAAACGATCTCTGTCCAGTCAGAACCTTGGTCCAAGTCCCACGCAGTCAAATCTGAGCACCTCACTCTACAGGAAAGTTTTTAAGACTTTCATCCTTGTGCCTGTACACTAATTTTACAGAGAACAGCACAAGGTCATGAAGTATGGTTTTCTTCAGCCCACAAACCACTGTGGTAACAACAAATTATAGGTATGCGTGGAAGGGCAGGGGTGCTGCCAGAAGTAGGTATAGTGGGAGTGACCAGAAGTGACAGAAAAGTGGACCATCCATCTCCCCACCCTCACGCAATCTTAGAAGCAGTCTTTGAAGGAATAAATGTATTAAAGATGAGCACACAATTAAATAATCAACAGAATGTTAACTTATGCTCCGAATACATAGTTTATTTTATTTGAGGCATTTGGCAGTTACACGTTTTTCTAAGCTGTTTATATGTGTCCATGCAATCTATGGTTAAAAATAGAAGAAACTTAAGCCCTTACATATCCATCAATCCCCAATGATGCTGGACAAGTGAGGTGAGACTATGTTACTAACCACCACATCCATGTATATACACGTATGAGTGTATACATACAAGTCACATGTATATATACATATATAGACATAAAAATTATTTATCTCTCTATATAATTATATATATATATATAATTTCCACAAATACACAGACTACATACATATAAAGATTAATAAAACCATTTTCAAAAAGAAATTGTGGGGACAGCTACCAAGATAGCTAGAAAGAATGATAAATGACTCTTACCTCAGTCATGGTTACCAAAGCCCAGATTTCTGTAACTTTGTGGCAAAGTCCCTAACTTTCTTTTATGTTACTTAGTACAAGCTGACGCATAACCCCAATTAAGTCACACATAACCCCAACTGAGTCGGCTCTCCATGAAATACTCACATGCACTGTAGCCAAGCCATTGTTTTGTCCAGTACTTAGGACAACAAGGTCATCGTTGAAAGGCACCTGGAAAGATTTTTGCGTTCAGTATTATTTCTCATGCGTATTTACTTTGCACAAACACGGATTTGTAGGCTGTGGACAGTAAGAACTATTCCCAGTTAGTTGTATGTTTAAATATACCTTAAAATAATCTAAAATGTGGTAATTAGAAAAATACGTATTAGCATCTGTAACAGATGATTTCAAAGGTCCCATCCGATTATAAAATACTATAAAAAAATCCTTTATTTACCTCTACTGGCCTCCCAAGGAAATTCTTCTCTGTCATCTTATAATAGTAGAGGTCACCTTTATGCTTGTAAGAAACTTTGATATCCATATTCAAGTGGAGTTTTTTAACCAGGAGTGAATACTCTGTCAGGCCCTCGATGGCATTAATTGTATCCTATCAACAATCAGCAAGGCACAAAAATAGGTTTACTTATTTATGTACTCTCTGTTTACAAATACCCTTTCTTATGAGAAGGTGAGTCAGCATTGCCTGGAGATGAAACTCCAGCTGACTGAGTGAGACTGGTTAAGGGTCCCCATGTGGAGGTGGAAGGAAGATCGTCCCCCTCCCCCAATAAGGATGCTGCCGTTAGCAGGGACAGAAAGGCAGTGTGGCCTCACGTCCAGGTTCTCTACCTGTCCTGAGCACGTGACTTCAGGCAAGTCACTCTTTGCAGAATATCTCCAACTCCTTGCATGACAATGTATCTCCTTCCCATCCTTAAGTCTCAGCTTAAATATCCACACAGTGAAGCCATAAAGAAGCTCCCCCTTCGCACTATTCTGTTTTAATGTTCTTCCCTTCTGCCCTTTAGAGCATTCATCTCAATTGGTAATATTTTTATGTAGAGTTTATCATTGGCGTCCCCCACTGCAATATAAGATTCATGGGGGCAAGTAGTATATTTTTCTTGGCATCCATTACATTGAGTAAGTACACACACATGGTAGCTATTCAACAAGTATTTGTTGAAGGAATAAATGGATGAACTTAATTTTTCTGGACTTCATCTTCTTCGTCTACAAAATTAGGAAATGTGGCTGGATCAGAGATAGCAAATTTGTGGCTACCCTCTCTGCCCATGTCCATGCAGCCAGTGCTAATAAGCGGGGTCCTCTCTTCTCTAAGCCTCCAGTTGTACCCACGATGAAACCATTTGCCTCCTCGGATTAGATGATCACTAATGTCATCCTGAAGGACCCCTCTAGCTCTAAATTTTATATACATATACACACACACCCCGTCATTGTCCAAGCATCCAGGGAACAGGGAAGATGCTAACATTTGAGATAAACTTGAATGTAGATGTACACTAAACAACTGCATGTAGTTATAATGTAAAATATACATACTTAAATGAGTTTACATTGGTATGTAGATAGATAAACATGTTAATAATCAGTATTCCTCTCACTTTTTATTTGTTTTGTGGAAGGGAACATCAGTATCTTTGCATGGCAGCTGCTGTTTCTTACATAGGATTTAACTCTCCTAGCCCTTCATGGTAATTAAGAATCATAAAGGAAGTACTGGGCTTAGAGTCAGGAGACGTGAGTTCTGATTTTGGCTCGCCACTAACTCCCTGAATGAACCTCCTGAGGCTGACTTGCTCCTCTGTATAAGAAGGGTGTCAATGCACATATCCATTAGGGTCCTTGATTCTAGTCCTTTGTTCATATCTTTGGTATGCTCCCTTGGTGACAGAAGCATGGAGGTCAGAAGGAGTGTGGAATGTGTGGTGTGGGAGGCACTAAAAATATCTCCAGGAGGATGGACCCTGAGAAAGAAACATTACCTGGGTCGAATAAAAGCCACCTCCATACCTCTGCTCTTCTGATAGCCATTTGATGATTAGATTAACGTAATTCATGTCTTTCAAGCTCAGGCTGGTAAGTAAGGCATAGGCTGTGGTTTCTACCATGTGTGCTGTGCTGGTATAAGGTGCAGAGCCGTCTTTCTGTTGAAGATCATCTTTCCAAAAACGATATATTGGTGGATTACCTGAACATCAACAAATCACACTGGTAAATATGATGAAAAGTGTGAATTTGGCATAACAATTCTAGCAAGTTTCTAGAAGTTTCTTCTGGTAGTGGCCTTCTGGTTTCCAGAAATTTTTTACTCTTTTGTAAGAAGAACTTTTCTCAAGGTGACCAATACAAACAAGATCCCTTAACACAGGGCTCTTTTAACCTATAATGGAAAAAATCTAAAAAAGAATGTATATATATTTATATATATAATATATATGTATTTTATATACATATATAAAATTGACTATAGTTCCCTGTGCTATCCAGTAGGACCTGGCTGTTTATCCATTCTATATATAATAGGTTGCATCTGCTAATCCCAACCTCCCACTCCATCCCTCAAAATTTTGACGTTATCTATTTACACATCAGAATTACCTGATTTGCATGACTTTGGACAAAATGTTTTCCCTCACTTGTGGAGGCTGTATTTAGAATGAAAGTTGTGGTTTTGAAAGATACGTCCAGATCAAACATTATTTGAATTATTAAGTTCCCTTCTAGCTCTTAAATTCTATGATTTTATGATTCATTTCTTACAATACCCAAGACATTTCTTTTGTGTTATTTGAAAAGTATTATACAAGTGGTTTCGAGGTATATGTTAAGAGTCAGTCATTTTTAAATGATGACAGAAGTCAAATTTTGTAGATAATGATAAACCTCATGTAAGATTTATTAAACTTTTAGAAAACCTTAGTCAGGAGACGGCTCAGAAGTGCCCAACCATGCTGGTGCTGGTCTAGGCACATTGGCCAATGACCACAGCTCCTCTCTATTTCTTTACTCTTGACCCATGGGAAGCAATATCTTTACTTTTCAAAATGAAATATATACCTTTGTAGTCAACCTGGTACAATACAAGCTAGGTCATGCACTCTCCTGGGGCTCACACTTGCCCCCATAGCACCTTGATGTGAATGAGACTCAGGCACCCCTTGCTCAGGGTAGAAGCTGACTCAAACCAGGGTGCATGGATGGGGGAGCAGAGCACAGGCTGGATTTCAGCCTTAATTCACCTGCTTGCTTGGGCGCTTTGAACATTGCACAACTGTATACAGGAGTCCTGCAGAGCTCCAGTAATGACCTCCAAGGTCCTGCATGGCACTCCCTCACGCTTTCCTTCCCTGACATCACTTCTTACCCTCATCTCATTTCTCTCCAGCCATACTGGCCACCTGGCCTTTTCTGGAGCACCAGGCATGCTCCTACCTCAGTAATATGCAAAGTTGTTTCTCCACCAGGAAACACCCTTCCAGAGAGCCACTGGCTTGCTTCCTCACCTCCTTCACGTCTTGACTCAAACACCATCTTCTCAGTGAGGCTTAAGCCTGACAACCCCATCTAAAATTACAACCCACCCCCTCACCCTGTGTCACTTCCCTGCTTCATTTTTCTTCACATCAGTCATCACTAAGCTATTCAGTATATTAAATGTTTTAGCTATTTATCGTGTTTGTCTCTCCCTAACTAGAATGTAAGTTTCATGAAGGCCTGAATTTTTTTTTTTTTTTTTTTGTCTGTTGCTTTATCCCCAGGGCCTAGAACAGTGCCTGGTGCATAGGAGGTACTCAATACTCAATACACTCAATACACATTCATTCCTTTGTTGAATTAAGGAATGAATAAAAATGTGCTGAATGAGTGACTAAGTAAATGAATAACAACGCTTATTCCATTGTACTGTGATGATTTGTTTCTTGAGGGCAGGGATGGTGTCTCACTCCACTATGCATGCCACCACCCCTTCCCCAATTAGCAGACGCTACATGCCTAGTAGACACTTGCCGAGTACCTGTCAGGAACAAGTCATACCTTTAACCAAAGCTTCCTTCTTCAGGGCTGAGACAATTGAACGAAACTGTGGGTGTGTTTTATCTCCCAGGGAAAGAGCAAAAGCAGCAATGGCCAGTGTAAAAGTACTCTTGGTCGAGAGGGTATTTTCAAGCAGGAAGGTGTCAGCTTTAGTTACAGCTATGCTGACTTTCTGGAAACAAGAGCAGAAGATACCTAAGTTTCTTTGTCAAGCATCGGCCTATCAACTGATGGGAACTGCCCCCAGATGGCACCACTCTGGGGCAGGCAAGATGAAGGGTGGCAAGACAAATGACCTAATGGAAATGGATGGTGTCTCCCTGAAGCAAATCCTTCCGGGAGAAGGAGCAGAGTGTAACCTGGAAAGTGAAAACGAGATTGTCCACATCCAGTTGTTTTAGTTTCTGAATCCTCCCCTCCTCGGTAGAGGTTTTTCCACTGAATTTCTGCTTCCCATGTCAGACCTAGCCTCTGGGAAGAAGAAGCACCAAGTATAGACACAGCTTTCTCCATTCACCCCCCCAGCATAGCTGAGACAGATTCACATTTTCAAAAGGAGTTTTAGTAACTAAAACCATCAGTAGCAGAAAAAGAGCCAAGCTGTCAAAGTACTTTTTGATCCTAAGGATTCCTTGGAAAATAGTCTTTATGACTTTGTCCTGAGGCAACTAAAGTAGTTATTTTGGATAAGTAGATGAGGAGGTGGCATGGTGCATCGCTGCTGACATCTTGCCTGGTGCATTCTCTCCCAGCACCACTGCTAACTTCTCCTTGTTGATTATTTTGCCTTGCTGGATACATATATAAAACAATTCTCTTGAACTAAACTAAATGATTATTTTGTTTTGTGGTTAGAGTCCTATCAATCCCCTTGGGTTTTTCCATCTTGGTTCTGTCTGCTGGTTTGAAGGACATGTCTAATTTACTTCCCAGATCAGGGTCTCAATTCTATTAACCTTTGGAATCTTCTATATTGATTCACTTAAGTGGATCCTCTCCTTTCTCCCTTCAGCTTCCAAGCAAATGAAACAGCACAACCCAAGGCAGCAAACGTGGTATGGGGCATCCTCAACAGTTCTGTGATACAGAGTACCTCAACATTCTGTATTCCGGGTTATAGAACAACAGTCACATACGTGGCATAAGATTTAGCAGAGGTAAGAGTAGGAAGCTGCAGACACGGGGGTCATTTTCTCATCACAGTCAGAAGTTATCTGTTCTAATCACAGCTCTACAAGTCAGTAGCCTGTGACATGGGACAATTAAATTCACCTTTCGTACAGGCCTCAGCTTTCTCAACTGTCAACGAGTGGGTTGGACTAGATGTTCTCTAGTATCTATCATAATTCTGAAATCCTTAAATTCTGGAGTTAAAGTTATTTTCAAGCCCCCCTCCTACCTTCCCCCCTCCCCCCAAGAATATGGTACGGAAAAAGACCATGGGTGTTGGAGAAAGAAAACTCTTACTTACCTCCAGAGGGCATATATCAAAGGCCTTTCTAATTCCAATCACAGCAAAAGCTGTAAGATATAAAGTTTTCTCTCGGGCTTCAATGGGCAAGGTACCCTAAAAATAAGCAATGTTTTAAAAGGAGAGCAAACTGGTGTCTTTAAAGTGAAGTGACCTTGCTCTAATCTTCATTTTGGACCTACTCTCCTTCTCTCCCTTCATGCACTCTAGTTGGACTGCTTGTGTTTTTTCAAAGCTCTGAGTCTTACTTGCTTTCACTTGCTTTTCTCTCCTCCACCTCTCTACCCTGTAGCTCCACTTCATACCTCTTCACCACGTTCAAGTTCACCCTCTCCTTCTAGACCCTGTTAAAATGCCACCTCCCCTGAGAAGCACTATTCTGCCTCTGTTCTCCCACATTTTCTCCTCTTAGGGCAGTGACGTTCCTATGCAATTCTTCCAAGACCTTCCAGTAAGTAACTTCTACTTTTCTCTCCAGCTTTATTTTGTGCCACTCACCCTCTGGACTTCTTGGCTCCAGCTCTTTTAATGAACCACCCTCTCGCTACTTCAAGATAACAGGCATGATGTTTGCTCCACTTGCAACACTCTGCCTGCCTCCCTCCTACCTAGCTCCCAGGGACCTGGTCAACCCATTTTCTCAACTCCCCCAATCTAGGTTAGAGTTTCCTGCTTTCAAAGAAACTGTATTTCCCTTTTCTTAACATGAATCCCACACTTGAAATCACTTACTCAATGTCTGACTTCTCTGCTAGTGTAACTGCCATGGCCTCAGTGACCACACCTGTTTTGTTCAGTTATGTCCCTACCATGTAGCACTTTGTACACATTCAATACATACTTATTGAATAAATAAATGAACACACACACTTCAATCTTGGTTAGAGTTATTAGCATTTATACCCCACTTTCCCTACCAGTGTGCGAGCTCCTTTGTGGCAGGGATACTCTGGTCCATGCTTCCCACTCTTCCTCCCCCATGGTGCCCCAAATAGGCCCTTGCATGTTTTAGGTGCTTAGTGAATGGCTGTTGAATGGATACGAATAGATGGATGGATGGGTGGGATCTTAAAAAAAATTGTTGTAGTATTTTACTCTTCAAATAGCACCTAGATGATGTCAGTTGCCCCCATTTCTTGTGTGAGTCCTAATCGGTCCTAATTATGGGACCCCTGTCAGCCAAGAGGCCGCTTGTGCCTGATATGAAAGGGATTGGATTGGGGCAGGCAAAATAAATAAATAAATAAAAGCTGTTGGATCCTAAAAAATACATTCTAGGAGTAGAAGATGTTGTAGCAGTATCTTGCAGAGATTTTGCAATTCGAGCATGTAAGTGGATTCCAATTTCAAACAACACTTTGTTGTACTTTTAATAAATTGACCCCACTCTTTCTAACAGAGTGTAAATAGGATCCCTTCCATGTTTCACAACAACATCTCGCAGTCTTGACCTGTAAGAAGGCTCTGAAGCTGAAGTCAGATTCATACCAAGGGTACGTGGACAAATTAGCACATTTTACCCGTTCTGAGATCACTAGCACTTGTACCCTGTGACCCACTAATGCCTGTTACACCAGATGTCCAAGATCTCACTCATCTGGCCTATGCTGAATTGTCTGAAGAGCAGGATGAGAAGACCTTTCAAATTCTTTGTACACAAGAGAAGTTTCTTGCAGGATTGCATATATTCTCCCCTCTCTTTTTCATTCTTATAAAAAAGGATGAGAACACAACTCAAACTTATAAATAAAACTATTGCTTATCTGTGCATTTGGTTTCCTTACCTGTAATTTTATTGGTTGATAGTCGGAATTTTCCTTGAATGATCCATTTTCTAGTTGACAATTCTCAACCAGCCACAATAAAGAATTACAAATTGAATTTTGTTCCTGATTTACATATTTACTTACTTGTCCAAGTACTCTTAAAGCAAAAGCTGTTAACCTTTGAGACAAAATCAAATAAATAAACATTTAGACACTGAATCCCTGTTGGCTTTCAACTTTCAGTGTGTTTTAGTTCATACAGTGTTTATTCTTGAAAAGAAAATAATGGGGTTTTTTTTGGTTTTGTTTTTGTTTTTTTTGTGGTACGCGGGCCTCTCACTGTTGTGGCCTCTCCCGTTGCGGAGCACAGGCTCTGGATGCACAGGCTCAGCGGCCATGGCTCACAGGCCCAGCCGCTCCGCGGCATGTGGGATCTTCCCGGACCAGGGCACGAACCCGTGTCCCCTGCATCGGCAGGCAGACTCTCAACCACTGCGCCACCAGGGAAGCCCAAAAATAATGTTTTAAAACGCACAATTCCAAAGTAAGTTGTTACCATTTCACAAGGGCAGGAAAGATTTCAGGAAGATCTCCAAAAACAATCAAATGTGAGCAGCACATCTTCTGTGACTGCAACATTGTTAGCTTGTACACAAGCTGAAAATTGATGCCTGATGATAAAAAAATTCTTTCTCTAAAGTTAAAGACAATAGTGTTGAAACAAATAGTTTTGTGTTAAAGCACTGACTCATGAACATGAGATACGGAGGAGCGAAATCATAAAATTCTAGATTGTAAAATTTGTACAAGCTATCTGATCTAAATCCCTGTCTGAGGTCTGAATTCTCTTCCCCAACATCCGTGGGAGTGTTTATCTCTCTTCCCCTTGAGCCATGTTATTGATGCAGAACTCACCACCTCCCAAGGAATCTCTAATTATTATGATTACTTAGTCAAAAAGCAAGTTCAGTCTCTACTGTCTCTCAAAGAATATCAGAGGGGATCTAAATACTTCATGACCCCATGTGCCCCTTATGCCTCCTTTCCTCCCCTCCAATTCCTTCACTCAGCAGCCCAGGAGCCAGAAGCCCTTGAGGCTCAGACCACTTGACTCTCTCCCTCACTTTAAAATTTTGTTTTCCTTTTCCTTTTTAAAGGAATATTATTCTTAGTACTTTTTGTATCTTCTCTGTATTTCTAAAAAAAAATTTTTTGGAAAGTATTCAGGTGTTGGCCATTTTCTTCTATGTATGTTTATCTCCAAAGGAACTCGTGGAGTTGGGCCTGGGGTGGTTGGGTCCAAGTGTTTCTATGTTTCTGGCTGAACACCATCCACTCAGTCTTGCCCAGAATCTTGAGAGGCTCTGGGGGTTTCCTGAGAGGCTATCGCATCTTCTCATGGGGATTTCTGTTCTCCAGGCATTTAGTTTCCAGCTCCGGCTGTGGTGTTTTCCACTCTGTATCGACCTCCACTCCCTGCATTCTGGGTTTTATCCTCTGGTTGCCATACTCCAGGGGCCTGTGTGTCTTTCAAATGTGCCACCCGCACAGGGTCAGACCCACTTCTAAGGTACAATCTGTGAAACGTGGTGACTGGTTGGATATAAAGCCAAAAGGAAAGGGAGGAGTCAAACTTGGTCAGCGGAGGACAAAGTATTGCTGTGCACTGATTAGGGGAACAGAGGAACGAAAGGATGAATTTGGCATGGAATGTGTTCAAAGGGCTTTCGGCTCCCAGGTCCACAGAAATGTGGATCTGGAGCTAAGGAAAGAAGATAGGCCTTGAGACGTGATTAGAGAATCATCTGCATAGGAATTATGGGAGTCGTGGGCAAAGATGAGATTGTACCAGGAGAGAGTCCAGAAAGTGAGGGTCAAGGATAAAATCCTGGGGACTCTCAACAGTTAAAGGGCATAATTTAAAAGACAATTATTCTAGATTGTAAACCCCTTAAAAGTGTTTCATATAGTAGAACCTACAAAGTACCTGTCACAGTGTCTTTAGTAAATATTTTGGCAAAGCATGATATTATTCTTTGAAAATAAGTTGCCATATGGATTTGTTAATTCAGACTGACTTCCCCTCAAATAATCAGAATTTTGGAAGTTATTATGCTTCACCAGTTAAGTACTTACAGAGCACCTACTATATGCCAGGTACATACCAGGCACTAGGAATACTTGAAACTGCCCACATAGAGCTTACATTCTAGTGGCGAGACAGACAATAAGTGTGATAAGTAAGAATGTTAGTGATAAATTCTAAAGAGTAAAGGAAAGCTGGGGAGAAGAATATGAAGTGTTGGGATGGCAATGGCATGCTAGATAGAATGATCAACAGAGGCCTCATTGAGAAGGTGACTTTTGGTAAAGACTTGAAGGAGGTAGCTGAGTCAGCCATGCTGATACAGGAAGAGGGGGAAGAGGGAGTAGTCAATGCAAAGGCCCTGAGGTGGAAGCATGGCTGGCACGTTCAAGGAACAGCAAGAAGGCCAGTGGGGCTCGAGTGGAGTGAAAGAGAGCAGTAGGGGATGTAGTTGGAGAGGTGAGGTAGGGCTAGACCATGTAGGGTCTTGTAGATCACAGTAAGAAGTTTGGTTTTTACCCTGGGTAAGATGGGAAGCTCCTGAATGGTTTTGAG
Organism: Delphinapterus leucas; assembly: GCF_059928025.1. Classification (NCBI taxonomy): domain Eukaryota; kingdom Metazoa; phylum Chordata; class Mammalia; order Artiodactyla; family Monodontidae; genus Delphinapterus; species Delphinapterus leucas. The sequence continues at coordinate 111,506,826 of NC_143134.1, forward strand.
GGACGTGACCTAACATGTTTTAACAGAGTCCCTCTGGCTGCTGTGTTGAGTATAGACTGAAAAGGGGCAAGGGCTGAAGCTGAAAGACCAGAGGGGGCTAGTGTCATAATCCAGGTATGAGATGAGAATGGCTTGGACCAGGGTGGTGAGCTGGGGTTGGTGAGAAGTAGTCAAGTTCAGGATATATTTCAGAGGTGCAGCCAAAAGGATTTGCTAGATCAGGTGTGGCTTGTAAGAGAAAGAGGGCAGTGAAGAATGACTAGGCTTTTTAGCCTGAGCAACTGGACAGAGTTTCCACTAAGGTTGTTATTCTTTAGTTAATTAACAACTATATGAAAATGCAAGTCAAAACTTTCTACTTACCAAGTGCTAGCACTTCCACCCTTCCACATGCTGTAAGAATAGTCAGCATTTCTGAAGGACATGATGCTCACCATCCCTAAGAGGCACCAGGGAAAGAACACAGTGCTTCAGTGACCCCCATTTCTACTCAGAGAGTGCTTTATTAGCCCCTGGGAACACTGAACTTCCTTTGGTGTTGGGCAGCAAGCACATGCTCTGTGGCCAACACTGAACTTCTCAAAGGAAGTATATGAATCGCTTGAATTGGGAATTATCAAGTAGAACATTCTGAGCTCATTCAAGAAGGAAGGAAGTACTCTGTAGAGTTTGGAATGCAGGTGTCTTGTATCTCATCCAGGCGTTTTAGTAAGTTAAGCCAAAGCGCTCCAGCAAACAGTATTTATTTGTGTAATAGAGTCCACCTCATGATTTTTTTTTTTGGGCTGAAATGCTTTTACAAATAAGCTTTTGTATAATTCATAACTTAAATATTAGTTTAATCAAACTATTAGTTTAAAAATCACAAGATTTTAATGTATAATATGTGAAATAGTTTTTTTCTTACCTTCTTTTAATTTTTTCTTTAAGTTCTGTTTTTGAGTTAATGAGTTAGCAGAAAAAATGTTCCAATTATTTCCTGCTTCCAGGTAGTGAAAAACATAGAATACTGGGACAATGCTCATCAGTTCTGCCTCTGCATTCCCTTTGGGGAGGTGGGTGAGGATATCAATGCCTTCCTGACTCAGAACCGCAGACATGACCTCACCTATAAGAAGTCCTGATACAAACAAACAAGCACACAAACAAAAATCATAGTAGGTACAATCAATTTCTGTCAACTTCTGAGTAACAGTACATTTTAAATGGAGATAAGAGCAACCATCCCTATCCTTTCCTTTTTATCTAGGCAGCTGAATTACTTCTCAGAACTGGGGAGAGGAAAAAAATTTGATTAGAAGATGTATTTAAAAGAAACACCAAAAGCAGGCTTAAAAATACCACTGCAATATGGGGATAAGATGATGTAATACAGTGGGCAGATTACAGCATAGAGGACATGGCAAATTAGTTGCCATTCAACCTGAAAGCTTTAGATATTGTAAACTCTATGAATCAATCGCATCCACGAAGCGAAGCTAAGAGTCTGAACTGTGAACACTGTGAGTGCTATGAGAGCTCTGTCTATAACTCATCATGAGACCCTGGGAAAAACACTTTCTTATATATCTAACTACAGAGTTGGACATGATTAAAAAGGTCTTTTCCAGTACTAACATTCTGTGATTCCAAGGTTTTATCTAAGATAAAATGTAGTCAGGACATTCTATTATTCTGATGATGCGTCATTGAATTTTTAATGGCTGGAGACCAGGGATAAAACCTGCTAAAGACACCACTTCTACAAATGTACTGGCACTCTAAAAGAGCAGAGCTGCTTTCTTGGGGCCATTTGCAGGTCATAAAGCCTTCTCTGGAACAGGACTGGCCACTAGGCTAATAGAAAGTCCTTTAAATCTGGACGCAGCTGCACTCTCGTTTTAGAGAGGTCTTTGGGCCAGTGACAGCCCTCACCCTCCATCATGGGAGCATGCATCTCCATTCAAATCAGGCCACTGGAAGAAGAGAGTTGGAAGAGTGGTTAGGGATTTGAAGGTGGGAGTAGGAATAGGGTACTCCCAGAGGTCCCCTATTGTACATGAAACTGAGTAGAGAAGAGGAGAAATAGGATAATCATGAGAATGTTTGATTTTTGTTTGAAACACAAAGTGAAATAAGAAATAAAAATGGCACTTGTTAATTTACCTTTTACACTCACAATCCTTTTGACTTTTGTTTTGGGGACCAAATCCAATGGTAACCTGTATGGGAACTCCTTTCGTCTACGAATGATGCCTGAAATTTAAAAGAAAATTATTAGATTTACACAGAGTTCTTGAGGGAAGACTATTTGCAGATTATTTATAGTATACCTACTTTCAGGGAATTTTTTAAAAAAATAATAGACTCTTTTATAACAACAATATTAAAATTTAAAAGGGAAATTTAAAATAATCAAGGATTTTTTATCAAACCCTAGGCTTATATAATCCCATTAAATAAAGCATTAAAGTTGACTGTAAGCTTCCTGGTCATTACACGATAGGAAATAAATAGGTTATATAAATCTTATTCATCAGTAAAAGGGAGCATGCTGTTTTGTCCAAAGACAGAAAATTATTCCCGGAACTGAAATCTAAAAATAACTAACAAGTAATTCCTTAGTCAAGGAAATGTGAAGATTAGCTGCATTGGGAAGCATGCCCTGAAATCCCTTCTACCTTCTCCTCTCCATCTAACTTAGACACTTTTTCTTTCTGCACAATAACAGAGTTTAAGCTTGCTGTATCGGAGCATTTTCTACCGTAATCATTGGTTTATTTCATGAAAATGATAGTATTTATCATTCTACTGATAGAATACCAAGCACACTGCTAAGGTCTTTGAATGCATTGTTACACTGGATCCTCACAACAACCCTATGCACTGTGTCTACCATTATTATTTTAATTTTATAGATGAGCAAACTGAGGCTTAGAAAGCAAATTGCTCAAGGGCACAGAGCTAGTACAGATGAAGCTGCATCTGAACTCAGGAAGCTTTACTGCAGAACCCATAGTAGTCACCACAAAGAGACTCCTCTTCCCATTGTCCTGCTAAGAAAGCTCTCTGAGGGCAGGAACCATTCTTATTGAATGCTGTAGTCCCAAGCACTTAGTCCCTGGCACATGGTAGATGCTAAAAAAAAAACTAGTGACATTTTGCAATTGCCTGGCCAAACCACATGGCTTTGCAGAAGAGACAGGAATGCTCCTTTTCTTTCCTCATCAACTTTTGATAAATGCTGAGGACATAATATTAAAATAAAACTTAGTGAAGACATTTGAGAGCTTTGCAATGTGGACGAAAGAGTACTAAGCTCAGGGGCTTCCCTGGTGGCGCAGTGGTTGAGCGTCCGCCTGCCAATGCAGGGGACACGGGTTCGTGCCCCGGTCCGGGAAGATCCCACATGCCGCGGAGCGGCTGGGCCCATGAGCCATGGCCGCTGAGCCTGCGCGTCCAGAGCCTGTGCTCCGCAACGGGAGAGGCCACAGCAGTGAGAGGCCCGCGTACCGCAAAAAAAAAAAAAAAAAAAAAAAGAGTACTAAGCTCAGAAAGAACTTACTCTGGATGTGACACTGGGCAAGACACAATCTTTCTATGCTTTGGTTTGCTCATCAGCTAAATAGAGGTAATAGTATTTTCCTCAAAGGGTTTTTGTGAAGATAAAAATAATGTAGACAAAGCATGGCAAACAGTTTGTGCTCAATATATGGTACTTATGACAGTAAGTTGTTTGAGATTATCTAAATTTGATCCTCCACCATTTTTTTCCATTGATACCTGCCCTTGACTATTTCATTTCTCATTATCAACTCTTCTACTAGATGGAAAATGTACAGAAAAAAAGGCTAAAACTAAGAGAAGTCAATTTTACTCCTTGTCAGAGATCATAAAAAAGACCCATCAAGGCATCACTTATAAAGGTAGATGCCAGAGAGATTAAAACATTTAAAAGTTAAATCTTTAAAACCAACAGGATAAAATATGCAATAATGTCTTTTTGAACTAAGATATATAACCGTAAAATGAAATTATAATGCATTTGACTATATCAGAAAAAAAGATTACTGTTCAAAACCCACTAAGGTCTACGACTGCTCAAAGAAGTACATGAGAGACAAAATCAACAAGAAAGAGACAAGAAAACCCAAGTGGAAAATAGAAAAAAGTGCCAAAGATAGGAAGAGTCAATTCACAGAATGGAAGTCCAAATGGCCAGCAAGTATATGAAGAAATGTTTAGAAATCACTGTAATCAAAAGAATCCAAATAAAACAATAATGAGGTGTCACTTTATACCCCTAAAAAGGGCACATTCTAGAGAGGTGAGTAACACCAACTGTTGGTGAGGATGTGGAATAAGGAGAATCCTTATGCAGTGCTGGTGGAGGTATAAATAGTACAGCCATTCTGAAGAGCAATGTGACAGAAGTAAATGATATTCAGTATATGTATGCCCTTTGACCCAGCAGTTCAACTCCAAAAAACATAGTCCAGATAAATTCTCACACAGATTCGTAAAGGGAGATGAATAAGGATGTTCATTGCAGCATTGTTGATGGTAGTGGGGAACCTGTCACTAGGGGATGGGTAAGTAAAATTGTGGTGGAATTGGAACTGAGCAGAACCCTGCAGGGCCCCCACGTACAAAAATGAGCAGTTAATGATTAGGACAATAGTGACAGACTGAGTGTCTGATGCACATTCCTGAGTTGTTTTACAGATACTGTAACTGCCACCAGAGGAAAAAAGCTAACTGCGTGAGGACCAGACTATAGCCATGATATTAGCTGCTCCATCTTGAGCGGTACTGAATCTATGTCTATCACAATTCCAAGAACTGGCCTCAAGAGAATGGGATTAACATTATTGCTCATAATAAACTATATCTTTGTGGGCATCAAAATAATTGTATCTTACTCTGCCCATATATGCAAGCAGGCAACTAAAATTGTCAGCAAAGATGCTACAGACCCATGTTGACATTTTCCACTCTGAGAATATGGTGCCCTATGTCAGCATGAAGAAAATTACAGAAGATGGAGCTTCACCCCTGATCCCATAGAAATGGAATGATGTTTGACAGTGGGGAAATGAAAGCAGCTCTTTTGCCCCTTTCCTGTTTGCCCATTTCTGTCCCCCTCTAACCTTAAAAGAACCTAATTATAGGAATGAGATCACTAGGCAGTTTGACCTAACTCCTAACTTATACTCTCCTGAATGCACACCATGCAAAGAATCAAAGAACCTGTTGATCCTTTACCTAAATAAAAAGAAGCAAAAATGAAGAATTAAGCAGTTAAAGAATGACTGGCTCTACAGGGAACTCTGCTCAATATTCTGTAATAACCTAAATGGGAAAAGAATTTGAAAAAGAATAGATGCATGTATACATATAAATGAATCACTTTGCTGAACACCTGAAACTAACACAATATTGTTAATCAACTATACTCCAATATAAAATAAAAATTTTTTTTTAAAAAAAGGGCTTGCCTGGTGGCGCAGTGGTTAAGAATCTGCCTGCCAATGCAGGGGACACAGATTCGATCCCTGGTCCGGGAAGACCCACATGCCACGGAGCAGCTAAGCCCATGTGCCACAACTACTGAACCTGCGTGCCACACCTACTGAAGCCTGCGCACTTTGAGCCCGTGCTCCACAAGAGAAGCCACTGCAATGAGAAGCCTGTGCACCTCAACCAAGAGTAGCCCCTGCTCACCGCAACTAGAGAAAGCCCACCGCACAGCAACGAAGACCCAACGCAGCTAAAAATAAATTTAAAAAAAAAATGAATGACTAGCTTTCTACCCCCAACAGCCCCTTCAGAAATCCTGCAGGCAAATCACGTGGGCAAGATAACATCTGAAGAGTCAGCCAGTCTGCACACAATGGAGAATGATGCAGAATTCAACCTCCTGCCTAGATGATTCACTGAAATTCTTCCCCCTTCTCCTTTAAAAACTGTAATGGCTGAGCAGAAACTTTGGAGTTGGTCTTGGGATGCGAGTCTACCTTCTCCCCAGATTGCCAGCTTCTCTGATTAAAGCATCTTTCCTTTCTATTGACATTTGCCTCTCAAATTATTGCCTTTTGAGTGGCAAGCAGCCAAACCTGAGTTTGGTAACAGAATATACTCTAAAATACTGTGTAGAAGCAGTGAATTAAATGCATGTATAGCAATAGAAATATTTGTTTAAAACAGAGTATTGTCTTTAAAAACTTAAGAACAGGACCTATAGCACAATACCTTTTATATGTTAAAAAAACATACACACACAAAACAACCTTTCCTCCATACTCTAAGACATATTTCAAGCATATTAGATTGGGGGCATTTGAAGGAAGGGAAATGGGAGTGGAGGTCAGGCATGAGGAGAGAAAATAAAACACGAGAGGGGCCTGCCCAAACCAATGATGATGATGTGCTGAGAACTGAGGTGGGGGAGAGAGCTTGTCAGGCAGAGAAAGCAGGAACCAAAGGCTAGGGCTAGTCTCGTGTATTGAGTTTCTGTGTTTAGTCTCTTTTTAAACTGATGTCACATAATTTTAATTACTATTACTTTACAATTTGTTCTGATACCTCATTCTCCCTCACTGATATTTTTCTCAGATTTCCTCTAACATTATTGTCTGTTTACTTTTCCAAATATGTTTTTTTAGGCTTTTAAAAAAAACTCTGGAAAGTATCATAGCAGTATAGCAATTCCAATATACACAGATTGGAAGTATTTAATAAAATCTCTGAAATAAACTGGACAGAATTGGTTGTCATCTTTACCCTATTTAGCACTCTGGAAAGTAACAAAGCGGCCTGAATCTAAGTTGTCTAGAATGATAAGGGAAAAAAGTCATGTGACAAGATTGGAAAGAGGCATAGATTCTTTTTTTTTAACCAAGATTTTTGATGGAGAGATCTATTCCCCGATAAAAGATCATTGCCATCTTGTGGGCCTGATGTTCACACCTGGGATGGGTAAGACAGGGCTGTTTTGGAAAGCTGTTTGCAATAATGTTAGTATAGCAGGCATAAGGGGGAAGAGAAAGAGAAGACAAAGGAAGCAGTGGCTCTGAGGTGTGATGTGACTGCATGAGGCCAAAACCTCAGAATTTGTCATATATCTCCCCATATATCCTTCACAGGCTGGGAGGAGGTCTGTGTGAAGATAAGATTAGAGAAAAAAGTTTGCATGAAGTCATCCTTATTCAGTTTATGGGACTCAGCTGATTAGAAATGTAAATATTAATTCTTTGCTTTCCTAGAGGAAATAGCACTCTGAGTATAGTGGTCTTGATTTGTAAGGAAACTCTTTTTCTTTCCATTGCTGTATCACTGAAAGAAAAGAAGAATGATACAATGCAACAATAAGGTAAATTTCAATCATTTAATAAGAACTACAGTAGTCTGTCTTTTTTTGGTGAAAAGAATTGTTAACTGAAAACATTCTAAATTTCATAAATACATAGGTATTTAGGCCTTGATGAAGTGCTCAAATGTTTGCACAATTCTAACTTTAAGAAGATTCCAAAAAAAAGGAAGATTCAGAATATCTCAACTGGAGGAAAAGCAAGGAAGCAGGAACAATGAGGAATGGCTTTGTTAAGTAATTTATCAGCATGATTGTGTTTTCAAATAATGCATGTTAGATAAGAATGTAAATGACTTTTTCTTAGGTGTTCTTTGGACTGATGGTTCTATAAGAAAATATTATAACTTATTATTGTGATGGATAGAATGGTAAAATGACTAATTTATAAGGGAAGTCATGCAATGACTACTATTTCAATGCTTTGTATTTAAAACTAATGGGGTTACTTTGGGAATTCCCTGGCGGTCCAGTGGTTAGGGCTTGGTACTTTCACTGCCTGGGTTTGATCCCTGGTGGGGAAATAAGATCCCGAAAGCCACGCCATGCAGCAAAACAAACAAACAAAAACCTAATGGGATTATTTTTCTTTGTTCTAAACCCATCCAGATTATAATATAACACATGCTATCAAAAATGGCAGTGAACTAAGAAGTGGATATTTCTGATTCTATACAATTAACATTTTTAAAAATAGTGTTTCAGGTTACACATCTCTCTAGGGCAAAAGACAACATATAAAATACAAACTCATTTTGCCTACCGTAGATACCCTTTGGGTCCAGAGTAGTGCCAGCATAACTTTCTCTTTTGACACCTTCCGGCTAAAATAAAGGCAAAAATCATTCAGTTAAGAACATAATTAAATTTATATGACCTGAATGCTTGAATCAACTTGACTACTTTTCCAATTAAGAAATTCTTTTTTTTTTTTTTTTTTTTTTGGAGAAGGCAAAGTATGTTTAAATACTTATATGCCTGCCTCCAGGAATAAGATTTTCTGGCTATTTGCATGATGATCAGAGCAAACACTTAAACAGAAATTATTATAAGCCAGGTAATTGATCTAAGTGCTTTGTATGTATTAGCTCATTTAACCTCAAAAATACTCTATGGAGTAGTGCTCCCATGTGACATACGAGGAAACTGACACCCAGAGAGATCAAGAAACTTATCTGATGCCACACTGCTAGTGGAGCCAGGATTCAAACGCAGGCAGTGTGGCTCCGGAATCTGTGCATGGAACCACCATGCAAAGGTGTATAGAAAATAGAATGTGCCTTACACAAAATAAGTCAGTACATGTTTACCAAAGTGAATTTCATGGCTGAAAACAGAACTCAGAGAATGAAGACCTCGGAAGACCCAGTTCTGTCATTAACATTCTTGCCAAGAATCTTAATCTTAAAAAGATAACATGAAAACTCTCAACAGACTGTGTGGGTAAACAGTACTTAAGAAATGATAGTTTTCTTCCTTTTTTGGCCTGTTTACTCATTTACAAAATGGAAAATTTTCTAGACTATAAATTCTAAACTATAAATGCATGGATCCTACCTTATTTATTGCTGTAGCTCCAGTACTTAGCATAATATCTGGCACAGATTTCAAAACATTTTCTGAATGTGTTGGGGGAAAAAAATACTCCAGAAAACTATATACCAAAATGTTAAAATCGGGTATCTCTGGTTGTAGGGGTTTTTGGTGGTCTTAATTTTCTTCTCTGTGGTTTTTCAGTATTCCATGCTTTCTACAATGAGCAAGCATCATTGTTTTATTTAAACTTTAAAAACATAATTTCAGACTTAAAGAAAAGTTATAAGAATAGTCCAAAAATATCTGAGATAACCTCCACCCAGATTCCCCCAAATGTTAACATTTTGTTATGTTTGTGTTATAATTTTCTCTTTGTGTGTCTCTTTCTGAATCACTTAAGCATGAGTTGCTGATAACTTTTTTTTTCAGAAAGAAAAAAGTGTTTTTGAAAGAATTTTTTTAAAGCATATTTTCTTACCACCACTCGCAATGTTTTTATTAAGATTTCGTTTCCAACAGAAGTCTCCAGTGAGAAGCTGATGTTGTGGAGGCCGATTTCCAGAGGAAGCACGCTGAAGGTCACCAAGTGGCTGGAGGAGCCCTCTATTCTCTGGGGCAGACATTTGGAGGAACTTTTCCCCTGAGGGTCAATGTCTGGCCTTCCCGATGAACAGATTCCCTCCACGGGAGACATTTTAACACAGAACTGAAATATCACCAGTGAACAATTATTTCAAAACATTTTATGATAAGGAAAGCACGCCCTGATTACATTCATCTGGACAAAAACTCTCCCCTGGTACTCGTTAAATAATCCCTTAGATTCCAAGGCTGTAGAGAAAGCTCATTTCAGATTTTCTAAAACACACAAACCAGTTGCCATAGAGCTTAGCAATGTGACAGGATGTCTAGAAAGCTCAACACTGGCTCAGAAACATCTAACCTTCCTTAGACTGTTACCTACTAAATCGGGTACAACACTACTGAAGTTCTTTGTTCATGTTGTCATGATAGCATTTGTTACACTGTCTCTCTACATGTTTATATTTTAGGCAGTGGGAGCCCAGTCTCAGGCACTCTGTGTGTCTTACTCAACTTTGTATCTTATAGCTCAGCCTTTGGTTTCCAATAAATGGTTTTATGAAAGACTGGAAACTCCATCTCTTGGCACTTAAGGTCCTGCCTAATATGCCCCCGACCAACTTTTCCAATCTTGCCTCTCATTAACTTCCCACCTGTACCCCATTTTACAGCCAGACTCTGGCTCCGGAAAGACCTAGGTTCAAATCTTGGCTCTGCCACTTCCTGTGTGGCAAGAGCACATTGCTTGACCCTCCACTTCTTCATCTTTGTAATGGGGATAATAATAATACCTACTGACTTCTGGCTCAAACAGTGAATATTTTCATCTCCTCTCCAAAATCTAGTGAACTGACAGAACTATACCCCAAATAATAAATCTGTAAGATCCAGAATAAATCAAGCAGGTAAACAAGGAAGAGTAACAACATTCAACAACTAATTTTGAGGAATTTCTCAAAAACGGTAAGCTCCTTTTCCCTCTTAACTATCTTCTTGGGAAACACAACAACTAGGGTGGGTGAGGCAGGAGTTAAAGAAGACTTTTGGGTCACCGGAGGCCAATGATTCCCCCTGGAGAGCTGGGGTAGGGTAGGTAAGGCTAGATACAGAAGAGTGATTTGATCAAATTCAACATGAATTCATTATAAAAACTCTTAGTAAATTGAGATAGCAACTTTTGAAACTGATATCAAATATCAAAAAAAAAAACAAACCCCAAACCCAAAAATTCTGGCAGTGGCTCTGCTTTCAGAAATAGCCAAGTAGCTCCTACTTGGATAACTCTTCTGCAAATAATAACTATAAGCTCTAGACAAAATACGTATTTAAAAAAAACAAAAACTACCTGAAGGCACTAGAGATTGGAAGAGAAGGTGACACTCAGAAGAAAGGAGGGACACTGTGTGAGGGTCCTATTTTTTTACAGTTTTAACCTGAGGGCAGTCACCATTAGTCCCTTAAGGAGTAGCTAAACCTCCAGTAGAACCTGCCATCTTATTGGCTTAAAGAACCAGGGGACAGAGTATGGCGCAGCCACCACAGCGGAAAAGTGAAGGACCTCCAGGTTCACTGTATAAACTTTGCTCAAACCTGGTCAACCCTTGAACTACGCACAGCACAGACTCTAAGCATCCCAGCTAAGGCTAAAGGAACTGAAATGAGATTTCAAAGTTTGAGATTGATTCAGCCAACTGCCTGCTAAAACACACAAACGAAGATGAAAGCTCTTCAGAGGATAGTAATAGAATCCAGAGTCTCTATAACATTTCATTAAGAAAGTCCAAGGGTCAATGCAAAGTTACTAGATGTAAAGAAATAGGAAAGTGTGATCTGTACTCAAGAGGAAAGGTAATTAATCGGTAATTACCCTGAGATATCTCAGATGTTCTTGTTTCTTGTTTTGATATGATGAATACTGCACTGATAGTTTAAAAATTAAATAAAATATGGCAGTACCATGAGATGTGTGACACTTAAAATACTGTCTAATTATAATTATGTCATTGCACTTTGTGGTGCTCTGAGCAGTAGTGCAATGCAATGAAAGCACTACATACGGTCTATGTCACAACTATTCAACTCTGCCATGGACAATACCTACACAGTGGGTGTTGCTTTAAACTTTATTTATGGACAGTGAAATTTGAATTTCATATAAGTGCCATGAAATAGTCTTCTTCTACTTCTCCTCCTCAACCTTTTAGAAATGTGGAAAACATTCTTATCTTATAGGCCCTAAAAGAAGAGGGAGCAGGCCGGTTTTGGCCCATGGCCATAGATTGCTGACCCCTGACCTAGTACATAAAGCAAAAGAATGAAGAGATGTAAAAAATTCAATATTGTAGACAAGTCAGTTTCCCTTACAGTAATTTATAAATTCAGGATAATACCTAGCAAAACCTGAATACATTTTTAACTAGATCAGCAAACAATTATTTGACACTTAGAGACTTATAATCATAAAACTTAAAAATAATTCAATTTCAGTGTATGTACATATTTTTGTTGCATCAAAGTATGAGAGAGTAATCGATAGAAAACATTCAAGTGTAAAATATATAACACTAGGAGAGTGGAATGGAAATATGAGTTCACAGATAAAAGGAATGGTATATAATCTGTTGTTCACAAGAGTTTATTTGGGTATTTTTTAATGGATTGCTATGGTATTTAGATTCTGCTATATACCTTTAAAAGTTTGATATAACAATTTTATTTTTAAAATATCAATACTCAAGTATTCCCAGAGTTATAAATTTGCATATTTTTTTGAATTTATGATGAAAAATTTTAGATGCCAATTTAAAAATGTGCCAGCGGGGTACTTAGTTTTTCCAAAAAGATTTAGGGAGCTGTAAGCGAAATTTTTGGAGACCACTGAAATACTCATGTCTAAGAATAAAATTAGAGCTTTAAAAAAAAGAGTCAGATTTTCAGACTGCATTGAGTTCCTATATAAAATTTTGTGATTGTGATTTTCAAGTGAAATCAGACAGCCTAATGTATAACTCTGTTTAGAAATGTGTTGGCAAAAAGAAGACAAATGGTGGGTCTGGCCATGGCTGGAGTTTTTCAGAGTGTACCCCAGAGCAAAAGGGGATCAAGGGAGTTGACATGTTTTTAATCAGTGAGGCTATAATGATGGCTTATGAATTCTAACCTGAACAAGGAGTGAAGTAAAGACTTTAGCATAAGAAGGCTAATGAATAAAAAGTAATGGAGTCAAAGAGCTGGAGGTTTCAATGATGCTGTAGAACTGTAGCTACAAAGTAACGAGGTTAATGAGTCAGAAGGATAGGTAGGAGGTGGTCAGTTGGTGAGATGTTTGAAATCGTATTTTCCGGGGGGAAGACAAGATCTGCAAAGTGAAGAGTGTGAATGGCTAAAATGGAGGAAAGGAAAGGGTTGTTAGAGGTAAGGAGATCAGGGTGATGAATGAACCAAATGTAACCTCATCCTTCTCTGAGCCTCCACAGCACATTGATTATCTTAAGGACTTGTATTCTTCATTGAATTGGAGTTGTATGAATAGTTATCTTAACTCTTCTTCTTTTCTTCTTTCCTTCACTGAGTTGAGTTTGTGTGCCTGTGTACGTGATAATTCCATTAATAGAATTCTCAGAAAATCAGGGACTTCTTCATTTTTTCCATTTATTTGAACATACCATAAATACTTACCAGAATTCCAGACGTTCTATAGTTATAAACAGTTCCACTCAATTGGATCTGTTCCCCTCGTACAACAGAATATGGTATATTCATTTCCAGGAAGACGTTTTTGAACACCTTTGCCTTGAGAGTATCGGCAACACATATACCTTCAGCCCAAAGTGAAAGCAAAGTTGAAGCATATTAGGGAATTCCCATAATGCCTTATTAGTACTAAAATGTCTCAGATTTGCTTTGCTTCAAGGAAAAAACAAAAGTTAGATGTTTTTCTCTGCCCTAACACCCCATGTCCTTGAATTTTCTACTCATTGATTTTTTTAAATTGAGCTATAATTGAAGTATAATATTATATTAGCTTCGGGTGTACAACATGATTCGATATTTGTATACATAAGTCTAGTTAACATCCACCACCACACATATTACAAATTTCTTTTCTTGTGGTAAGAACTTTTAAGATCTATTCTTTTATCATTGTTCTTCATTCAATAATTATTGGTATTAACAGAAAACTTCATTTGTCCAAAAAATATTTAATTCTATTTAAGGCATGAGAATGTTTATTAACTAAAGCACCAAATCTCTTTTTTAGATATTCATTATTGGTTCCGTTTAATGGGCATAAAATTTTGATTGTGGAAACCAAGATTTATAAGAACAAAATATAGTGAGCAAACAAGCCAAGCCTGAAATTATTTATAAAGTATCTGCACTAAATCACCACAAAAGGGCACTAGTCCAGGAGAGAAATTATATATTTTTCTCTAACTCTACTGAATCTTCTACTCACTGAGAAAATACAAAGGAAAATGGGGGCTTCACATCAGTATTTATAAAATGATGGCTAATAGAAGAACAAAAGAAGAAACTGATACAGTCCATGATGTGGGCACATCTAAGTCTCTTTGTAATACATTAAAAATAGGTTTTAATAAATGACACCACTTAAGTCCTGTGTAAACTAAAAAGACAATAACAAAAAACTGCATTTTGCCAAATCAAATCATTCCTTACGTGAGTATATAACTTCAATTTGCTTACCACTATTTGAAATGCCAACACCTTGAATTTCCCAGGTAGTTAGAGAATCAGGTAGCACAAACTGCAACTGGTTTCTGAAAGTTAAAATGTTGATATATTCAAATACAGAGGAACATTGATTAACCCAAATTGACAGCTTGCATTAGCAGAATTCTTGCTTCATACTACTTTAGAATAAAGAAAAAAAATCACAACAGAACAAAATCACATCAGGTATTAAAGAAAAATCAAGCAAGAAGTTTATTCAGTAACTCTTATACTCATTCCATGTTTTTAGATATTTCACTTGTATTATGAGAATTCAAATTCAGAAGGATGTCTTTGAAACACTGCAAATTCAAAACATACAATTCAAAGAAAAAAATTATGTTTATTGTGTAGTATGTTCTAAAATAGGGAAGCAAAATACTAATGCATCTTAACACTGCTCATAACGAAGTTGATATAACTAAAAATTTCTGATTAAGATCAAGCTTATACTCATTCAACAAACAGCTATTGTGCACCATCTTTGTGTCAAGCATAGCACTAAATACTGAGTACATAGCACTCATAGATACAGTCCTGCTCTCAAGCAGTTCACGGTCTAGTGGAAGAAATAGTTCAGTGTATAAATTGCGATTCACTGTAATAACTGTACCAATAAAACTTTTAAAAAGTTCAGAGGCAGTATGCATTGATTCAACAAATTCATTTTAGTGCCTCTAGAAGCCGGACCCTATGCCAGGTCCTGAATATAAAACTAACCTGAATTTAGTCCTTGCCCTGGAAGTATTTACATTTTAATGTGGAAGACAGTCAGGTAAACAGGACATTATTATATTGTGTGATATGTGCAACAGAGTTAATTGAGAGGGGCAGTACATCCAATCACTGGGTGGGGGACAGCGGTGGAAAGTTCTGCGAGGGGAAATGCTAGCCAAGGGGCAATGTCAGATGAAGTGGACAACACTGTGGAGGAGGAATCAGGCAGGACAAGGGTAGAGGCCAGGAGACCCATTAGAAGTCAGATGTCAGGCCCGGAACTCACTGCCTTGATGGCTCCTTGGAAAGTCTGTGCTTTGAGCCCCCCCCCCCAACCCCCCCTCCCCCCGCCGGACGACCTGAGGAAGGATGACACTCAGGGAAGGGGCACTGTTTTCAGTGCCTGGTACAGAGTAGGCATTCTATAAACATGTGTTGAATAAAGGACTTTAACAAGAAAAGAACCTTTCTCCCTATTAATCAATGTTTTGTAGTTACAGATATTTCAGGATGAAAACAGCTGCGTAATGCAGTGTAAAGCACACAGTTGTGCTCGGTAAAGACTACCTGAAATGGAATGAAGTTGAATGGAGTGGTACCCTTCTTCCCCAAGAGTTAATCATGACCTGGAACCAATTATTAGAGGAAATCACACGCTAAAAAAAAGAGAAGTAAAATAAAATTTGACCCAATGGTGGTATCATCTTAACTCTTAAATAAAATATTGGGAAATGGGTAGTTTCCAGATTTTTGGTCAGAATATTTGCATTTTCCCATATTTTTCAGAGAAATGTCAAAGAAATATAATACCTTTTGGGGACATGATGAACTTCCCATAACCAGCTTTCTGGAAAATAAGTTCTTATTTCTGGTTTGGTTACTGGTGAAAGAGTCTTTATATCTGGGGGAAAAATATATTTGATTATGGAAAAAAACACAAATTCTACTTAGAGCTGAATTTTAAAATATGGACATTAATCAATAGCTTAAACATTTTCGGAAAGGTCAATGAAACATTTTGTTTAGTGATTTCAAAATAGAACAATAAAGGCCTTAGGATTTCTCCACTAGTGACACTGACAAAATGAATAAAGCATAAAAATATGTTTAATAATTTGTGTTTTAAATTGCTAAATGTTTCATGTTCGGAAAATTATACAAGATACTAATTAGTCTATAAAGTTATTTGCATTTTAAAAATTTCAATAATTGTTTTTATTTTGTAAAATAGGGAGGTTTATATTATTCTCTGCCTTATCTCAGAAATTTATTTATATTTTCTATAATAAAAATGGACAGAATGTCTGCTTCTGTCCAAGATGCACTGATAGGGACTGGAGTTACACCTCTGCCTTAAGAAAACTAGAAAACCAGACACAACAGCTTTCAAATATTAGAGCATAAGTGAGCCAGGACAGTGATCCTTGAGAAAAGGGAGACAGATTGGATGAACCCTAAAATTATCCAGGTTTACTGTCTGGAGGCAGTTTACAGGCTTTAGAGCAGGGAGAGAAACCCATACAGACCCTGGCAGAGTTGCAACACCACCCATGGGAATTTGGGAGGCCAAGCTGTCTAGAACAAGGGGCAGAGAGGAGGGAGCTACAGAGGCTGAATTCCAGGCAGCTGATGCCAACCCAAATGATTAGAGTTGAAAAACTGGACCACGAAAAATGGATATGTACTAGATTGTTCATAAAAAATACTGCGTGTAATAAGCAAAAATCTGAAAACAACCTAAATATATCTAATAACCTGGCTTTGATAAATGGCCACAAGAATTTATTTATGCAGAAATGTACCCACTCAGAATGATGACATTTAAGACATACTGTTAAGGGCTTCCCTGGTGGCACAGTGATTAAGAATCTGCCTGCCAATGCAGGGGACACAGGTTCGAGCCCTGATCTGGGAAGATTTCACATGACGTGGAACAACTAAGCCCATGCGCCACAACTACTGAGCCTGCACTCTAGAGCCCGCAAGCCACAACTACTGAGCCCGTGTGCCACAGCTATTGAAGCCCACACGCCTAGAGCCCATGCTCTGCAACAAGAGAAGCCACCGCAATGAGAAGCCTGCGCACCACAACAAAAGAATAGCCCCTGCTCACCGCAACTAGAGAAAGCCCGTGCACAGCAACGAAGACCCAACGCAGCCAAAAATAAATAAATAAATAAATAAATATTTAAAAAAAGAAAAAAAGTAACAACAACAAAAAAAGACATACTGTTAAGCAAAACAATCAAACAGGATCTGTCACTCTGCTTTTGTTTGTTTTGGCTGTATATAAATGAATTGAAAGTCCTAAAAGTTCTGAAAACATGTTAATGAGAGTTCTATAAATTCTGAAAATGTATATTGTGGTTGAAATTGAAATAAGATTTCAACTTTATGTGAGTACATTTAAGGTTATGCTACATTTAGAAATCTTTTGCTATATGTGGTCAGTATAGGTATAAACAGAATTTTTAATGGTTGTAATATCACAGAACCATGGAATTTTAGAACTCAAAGGCATACTAGAGATCACCTGGCCCAAGCTTCTTCCTTTAAAAATGAGGAGATTGAGGCTCAGAGAGGATAAATAATCATTCACGTTTATAGAATGAGTCAGCTTCAAACTCGCCTGGGTCTTGACTATGGACTAGTGCACTCTGCTCTGTACTATATATACCTCTTCTGATGCCCAAAAATGGACAACAAAATTTTTTCTTAACAGCATTTGCAAGTTATCTTTTCTACTTCCCATTCTAAATAGAGCATGTAAACCACCTTTTTTGGAAGCATAAAATTACATCAAGTTCCCCATATTTTCCAATCGAAAATGTCAAACTTACGTAGCCTTCCCAATTGGATATCTATATGAGACTCTTCAGCACGGAACTGGCTTGCGATGGCACAACAGTCCTTGAAAACTTTGACGCATCTTGGGCCTATCTTAATCCGTGTGGCTCGCTGCTCACAGTTTTCATCATCATTACGATAGGCTCCATCATAACAACATTTCTTCAACATTTTATGTTTGTATTTAGCAGCTGAAATGGTAATAATTCAAGTGCCCTTGATTATGCATAGAGTCAAAACATCTCAGGCTTAGAAAGGCTCTTGAGGGATACTGGATTTCTGCTGTCATAGGACCCCAGCCTCACAACAGCCATGGCTAGTTGACTGTCCAGGCCCACTTTGGAACTACCCTAGGAATGGGAGAATGTGGCCTCATAAGGTAGTCCACTCTGATTTGCACTAAATGGTTAAGGGCTTCCTGCAACTAAGCTGAGTACTGACTTCTGAAACTGGCACCTTGGGTTCAGCACCCTTTGAGTAAAATAAGTTAATGATCTGAGAAGCCTGCAAATATCTGAAGATAGTTATCATCACTATTCAAGTATGTTCTTCTTCAAGCTAAAAATCCTATTTTATTCAAACGTTTCTTGTGGTTTGTGGTTTCAAACATTTCTTCACCAGTGGCATCTTTCCTCATCGTAAGTGCTTCGATTAATCAGTATCTCTCTTTTCATATC
The DNA here is from genome assembly GCF_059928025.1 of Delphinapterus leucas. Classification (NCBI taxonomy): domain Eukaryota; kingdom Metazoa; phylum Chordata; class Mammalia; order Artiodactyla; family Monodontidae; genus Delphinapterus; species Delphinapterus leucas. Next base: position 111,525,270 of record NC_143134.1, read on the forward strand.
ATTAAAACTTAGAATGATGGTTAGAATTTAAATGACTCATATACAGATGGAAAGTATTATTGTACTACTATAAACATCTTTATTAGTTGAGCTCAGGGCACTGACTGCTGGCTCAACGTTCTTTCTATTGTAGCATTGCCAATTATCATATTTCTGTTTAAATAATACTTAAAAATAATTTCTGTTGGGATTATATCCCCCCCCCCAAATTATCTAAAATACTCTTAACTGTTAAATGTATGCAAGAAGAGATAGACTTCCAGGTATATCTCAAAGTTACTTAAATCATGGATTTTGTTAGAATAAAATGGAAGAATATGATTTTAATTACTAGATAAAGTTTGCAGAGAGGAAATATTTGTGACAAATAAAAGTTAATCTTTTATATTTTAGAGATAGAAATAACAAAGACTTATTTCCCTCAGATTAAGGTTATGGCAAATGAACTATTGGATTAATTTGGATTAACCTTTCCAGGGGAGGTGAGCTAGATGTCTGTACATATCTTTCTTTTCACACATTCTATTTGAATTAAGAGAAATTAGATAATGTTTACTTTTCTCCAGCTTTTGAATGACACGATCATAACCTTTTGGCAATCACATGAAACTTTTAGAGTACCTTCTCCGTCTATCTTCTTTTTCAGCATTCTTTTTGGCCTGAGAATTTCTTTACAAGGTTCATCTGTTTTAAAAAGATAAAGAAAAAGAAGGGAGAAAAGGAGATAAAATCTCAAAAACCACAAAATTCCGTGAAATTATTTAACTTTTTAAAACATTCACGTCATTCATTCAACAAATATTGAGAGCCTGCTTTCGACTAGGCACCGCACACTACACATCTCAATATGACTTGTTTTTAGAGGGGCTCACAATCTATTGTCACACAGTTTGACTTGTTTGATCTGAATTTGGTTTTTAATCCTGCAACCTTTTTGATCCACTGATTACAAGGAAATATCTAAGCTTTTAGAGTGAGCCATGTTTCTGTTAGGTATGGTATTTTAATTATTTTTGGTGTTTATATTATTACAAATAATAGTATCATGTATAATTATGAACAATTTTAAAACCACAGAAAGAAGATGATTAAGATGTGGTCCTTGCCCTTAAAGAGCTCCCAGTGCAGTGACTGAGACAAGGTGTGTAATTAAGTGTAAGAATGTACAATGATGCACTGCTATAAATACATCTAGTCCTCCCTATAGTATTCCCCCTATTAAAGGAGGAGGCAATGATCAATTCTATATGGGGAAGAGGCCAAATCAAGGAGATGATTCTTCTTCTAGCTTCTCCAGGCTAATAAAAGGGAAAGCAGTCCTAATAAGGAAAGGCCCAAAGATGTAAAATAGTGTCACCCGTAACTACCTTGGTTCTGTATGGCTTAGACATAAGGTCATGTAGAGTGAGATGAGAAACAGCTGGAAAGAGCTGGAGAGAGGATCGTGGAAGGCCTTGAGCATTACAGTAAAGAATTTGTACTTTATCTTGAAGGCTAATGAAACATTTTATACAGAGGAGTTACCTAGTCATGCCATTATAAGATCAGTTTAGAGAATATTCTGGAGGAGGGACAAAACTGAGGTCTGGGAGGCAAATCATCCATGTAAATTTCAGTAATCAATTTGAAGAATAAACAAAAAGTACTGAGTGTTTTACCATTTTCTTGGGAGTTATCTGCGTTTGCGTTGGTGAGGAAGGTGAGTCCAGCCAGGTGGAATACATCTGCATTGTTGCGGCCACCACCTGCCCCGCAGCCCAGGTCACTCTTCTCTAAAGTTTGAAATACCTGTCCAGAGGTAGTTAGTTAATTTAATAATTCTTAGGAATTAACTAAAGGCAAAATGGTGAGCCTATTCAGATGTGGAAATCATTCCTCTGAAAAACTAAAGGTACAAGTTGTTACATGGTTCTAACAAATCTGTGAAATGCACAGCCCACTCATTTATCAAATGGTCAAAGGCCAAATTTCCCAACTTCATTCCTTTATTTTGTCCTTTTGTATTTAGAAATACATACCTATTCAAAATTAAATCAAGAACTAAGTCTTAAGCTTTGATGAGGTGATTCTTCGAAATTGACCCCATGCTGTTTTGTACACAGAATGCATACTGCAATCAATATAATGTCCAAAAAAGAATAAATGAGTGAATATATGAATAAGTGAATTAATAAACAAGCTAATTTTTAAGTCGCTAAAAGAAAAAAGAGCACAATCTCTTGTATTTTGGGGAAGAGGGCTCTAGGTTATAAGTGGGTGAGAACTTGTTTGCGGGGGGAGGCTTTTTCCAGTTTTAATTTTGACCCCAAATGTTTTTTCCTTTCTGAATGTTTTTAACTTAATAGTTTCTCAGTTCTTTCTTCCTCCTTCAAAGAAATTCAAGCCTAGAAAACAGAAGCAGAGCTTAGGGGAGATAAATGGGAACTTAGGGGAAGTGAATCATTTTCAGATTCTTCTGGGCCACAGATTTTAATGAGTAAGAAAAAGGACACAAAACCCAAAAAACCCCCAGTGGTTGCCTATTCATTCTTCTCTGTTGCTGCTACTATAAAGCTCCCTGCTCCCAAATCTCCGAACCCCCCCAATCAATGGCACTTTGCCCATGAATGTAATTGCTATCATGGCATATGTTTTTAAAGTACTTAATTCCATACTTGGAAAAGTAAAAATGGATAGACCTGGGCTTTAGAGACTAACATGAGTATGGCTTACCTTCCTAAGAGTCACTGTTTTGAGTAGACTATAGAAAAGCAGGTCTAGTCTTCCCTTAATCCCCCACGACTTACCCTAGTGGCCACACTTTGTGAAGCACTGCATAGGGCCACCCCAGTAACCAAGGCCATGCACTACTTAACTCTTTCCAGGGGGTTCTTGGCTGTCCTTTGCACCCCATATATAGCACTGTCCACTGCCATTAAAGCCACCCAGGAATCCAACTCAGTTGCCATATTAAGAGATACATGTTGGCCAGGGGAATATGTATCTGTACTTGGAGACAGATGAACCTATAAGGTCATTTGAAAAAGAAAATATCATTTGTATGACACAAAAACTTCACATATACCTGCATTTACAGCCCCTTTATTCAGAAGAAAGTTGGATTGTGACTTACAGTTTGTGGCTTACCTGGAGCTGGTTGCCACACTTTTCTTCAATATTTAACCAGACTGAGTCGGACACTAATTCTGCGGTCTGTTCTCCTGTAACAATGTAATAGACCAGGAGACGAGCTGAAGGAACCATGTTCTGTGTCACTGGAATGTTTATACTTTGATAATCTGAATCTGAAAGTTTATCCCTTGTGCCAAAGTGAATGATTTTGCCCTTGGATAAAATCTAAAAATAAACAGCAGTAGCAACGGTCATTACAAAAACAAAACATTTGCTTCAGGATGGAGCTTGGAGCTGGAGTAGAAATTACGTTAAAGAAAAAGAAAGTTAACATTGTATGGGCCTACTATGTTCCAGGAACTTTACATTTAATTAACCCTTTTAGTTCCCGTAATAACCAGAAGGATAGGAATACTATCTCCATTGTGCAGATAAAGGGACTGAGGTTCAGGAAGTAATTAAATGTCATACTGATTTCAGTTCAAAACCACCTAGCTACGAATTCAGAGAGCTAGAATTTGACCTCAAATCTGTTTAAAGTCATCACACTGTCATTAACATCTACTTGTTTAGTTGATTAAAAAATGTAGATGAGGAGGTAGAGTGCATCTTATTTTTCCCTAATTTCTGGCCTTAAGTTTTAAAGCCAGAGGTTAGGTTCTAAACTGGAGGTGTGAGGTTAAAAAAAACAAAAACCCTAAAAATCATATGAAGCCAAAATGTCCTCAGAGATCCCTTAAACTGTCCTTAGAGAACAGGACTGTATATGTGGTTTTGGTACGTAGTCCCTAAACGAGTCCCCTAATTATTCATCAGTCAGTATGGTCCTCATTTATTTTTTAATTTCTTCTTCAAAACCGTTGAAAAGGGCTTCCCTGGTGGCGCAGTGGTTGAGAGTCCGCCTGCTGATGCAGGGGACGCTGGTTCGTGCCCCGGTCTGGGAGGATCCCACGTGCCGCGGAGCGGCTGGGCCTGTGGGCCATGGCCGCTAAGCCTGCGCGTCCGGAGCCTGTGCTCCGCAACGGGAGAGGCCACAGCAGTGAGAGGCCCGCGTACCGCAAAAAAAAAAAAAAAAAAAAAAAAAGAAAACCGTTGAAAAAAATCATCATCACCTGTTTGGCCTGATTATCAGAATAATTAATTCCATTTCTTGGGTAATTGTCAGGAAGCCCTTAACATTTTTTTTACATTCTTTCCTACCTTTCACTGACGGCCTTGACTGACACTTCCGTTTAATTTAAGTGATGTAACAGGGATGTTGCTGGAGCAGGTATGATATGACTCAACCCTTAAGAGCAGGATTTGGGTCCCCTCTTTTTTCCAATGAAATGCACATATTTTAAATGGGTCTAGGCGTGTAATCTTTGGCCATGAAGTAGAGCAGAGGTAATGTGAGAATTTAATCAAGCTCTCTCTATGGAGGAATCAGGCTGTCTTTGGTGAAAGGCATATAACACAGTCAGAGGTTCCCAGGTCTAATCTAATCACAACCTTCCTCTTCCCAGCTGAGTGACTGTAGTGAGTCTTTAACCTCCTTGTCCTTCAGTTTCTTCATCTGTGAAGTAGTCATGAAAATCATTCCTTGTCTCAAAGGCTTTTGAAAAACTGATTATCAAATTAGATGATGTTTTTGAAAGTGCTTTGTAAGAATATATGTAAGGGATCATTCTAACGCTTTTCTATAAGCAAAGGAAAATCAGGTTGGGGAATAGATAGATGTAAATCTATCATTATTATACTTACCAAGTAATTATAGTGAGTTATTTTGTCAATATATGGACTTCTGGGGGTAACAACAATATTCAGATGTTCTCCCACAAGCAAAGGTTTATAGTTTTCAGTCCAGTCAATATAAAGATAACTTTGGCTGAGAGATGAATATGCTATTGCTCGGTAATCTTCGCTGGCCTGATTTTCTTCTGGAAGATCTGGGTCCTTGGTCCTGACCTGAAAAGGAAAAAAGTGAAAAAAGATACATGGACTGTGACTTAATGTTTTCTGTGAAACATAACTTTTCAATTCCTTTCTTTGCTTTATAAATGTCTAAAATTCACAACACCAAATTCTAAAGAAAAAAGAAATCCGTTACTCCAAAGTGTTTGTACAGCTGCAGTATCAAGTAACTTTACAAAGGCTATGGACAATAATTGGGATAATATGGGATTGTAGGCTATGGTGGGAAAGTCTGGTGAAGTGAAGAGAGAAAGATGCTCCTGCAACAAATATTGACACCCTTCCTGAAGTGTCATGGTGAGTTGGGGACTCTTTTTCCTATGGGTTGGAAGGGTAGCAGTGGGGAGGTCCTGAGGACTGGGGACAGGAGTCGTGAATGGACATCACACAGATGCTCTGGCCCAGTTTCATTGTGAAGTCGTGGCACAGAGAAGGGCTTACAAACAGAGTGGGGCAGAAATGATATCATGGCACCAATATCGGCCTTTGACAGCAGAGGGGTTGGTTAATAGCTCATGCTCGGGAGTGAGACAGGCATTCGTTTGCCTCTTGAGTACCATCATTTATTAAGTCTGGATAAGTTATTTAACCATAAGAAAGGTTAAAAGCCTCTGTTTCCTCAGCTGCAAAATGGTTAGCACAATGCCTAGCACTTCGTACGGGCTCAGTAGATGATGGTGAATCTATGCATGCTGGGGTCATTGACATGCATTACTAACTTACTCATTTTTTATTTGGGATTGGGAACCTAAATATTATTTGCTGGGAGAGAAGAATATTAAGTGAGCTCTAAGGTAGAGTGACTCATACAGCTGGAAAAAAGAGAGGCTTCCACGTTTGGCTCTTTTGTGGCCCTGAAAAGAGATAAAAAGTTGGGGGGTGGGAAACAGAGAATATTTCTATCACTGATTTCCACTGCTATACCTATTTTGATACTTCTAGATTCTAATACAGTCTTACAGATATAATTCATCCCAAATAAAAAATTGATAGATTTATCTTCCTCAAGGACCATTCAATGAATTTGCAGATTGCCTCTGGTGCTTTTTTTTTATTTTTTTGGATGCAAAATTGTGGAACTGTTCACTGGACTCATGTATAAAATCTGCCGCATTTGTTCTGCACATTGGCCAAAACACACAGTCAAAAGTACACACTGTCCCAGAAAATTTAACAGAAGAATTCAGCTCACTTTAAACTCCAGCACCACCACTTCAGATGGGAGATTCACCACAAAAGAAGCTACTCCATCACTGGAACGTGTTACACTTTGCTTTGACTCCAAGTCAGTTGTCTCCTGGTTTACATCGAGCATTTGTGCACTCAGGGTCACCGGGACCCCTCCTACCAAATGGTCAAGTGAATCCTTAACCTGCACCTGTTTGTCAGAACAGTCCAAATTCATTTCAAGAGCTCATCACTTCTTTTAAAGCATAACAATTCTGAAATAATTTTCCCTCCTCCTCACCAATGTATAAATTATTCATATTCAATTCAGGTAAAAGAAGCATGTTCTCAGCTTATATATAGAAAGGTTTAATCTTATTTAGTTAAATCATTCTTGAATGGATTCCCCTGTATATCGAGAAGACTCAGAATATAAATATCATCACATTAGGTCTGCCAAGTAGATGTGATAAGGTCTTCTGCTATTTAATTTCTGTGTGTGTTCAGTTGGTTGAGAACTGGATAAAGGAAAAAATGAGGCAATCACTTCTGGGAATGATTCTCTTGGATATGAGAAACAATAAGTGCATCTTCTTTTTTCTCAAACTCTACCTCTCATTGCCATGCATATGGACATATAGAATTTCCACAAAGATATATTTTATATTATTTATTTGTATATGTGATATGAAATATATAAAATATATTTTAAGATAATAAATTCTATATAGTGACATATTTTGTGATCTTGTATTATATATTATATTAATATACTCCATAATATATTATAAATTACCATATGCATTATATAGTAATATGTTATATATTATTAAATATGTTGTATATATACTAAGAAGTTATAAGCATGTCCAAAGCTTGCTTGTGGTCTAGTAAACTTTTTTCTCTTAAAGGCCAGTAATAAATAACCCATTTTAATTATCCTAAAGTTGATTTTTAAAAGCAACACATCTTCAAAGAATAAAAAAATTCTACTCTAGCTTTGTAAAGGATAGGGAATAAAAATTTCCATTTTATAAATATAATAAAACATATATGTAATAAAGCATGTTTTATATATAATAAGATATAGAATACTAATCTACAATAAAATATAATTAAAAGGTCAAATGAATGTTTTAACTCCATACTATCAGCATTTTAAAAAGGAAAAGTGGAGGAAGGAGAGAAAATATTGTAAAGGAGAAAAAAAAACACAGAAAAGAGTCAGGGACAGACAGAAAGTGTCAAGATGGAAAGGATGGAGAACAATACAGAGAGATGAGATCAGACAAGAGTTATGTACAAAGAGAATGCAGAGTGAAAAGCATAGAAATGCGCCCTCAGAGACACACAGGAAGTAAAAAATGGTGAGAGAAAGGGGTTTATTTTCAAGGAATGCTATCTCTGTCTTAAGACTTTTAAAGAGCACGTTGCCAAATAATTTTAAACTTTAGTGTTTTTTGAACTATAGACTTACGGGGTTTTATTTACATATCATTTAATGCAATGCTCATTTAGGGAATGCTTAACACAGGCTATCTTACTAAATAGTGATACTGCCCTAAGGTTTGATATCATCCCCAAGGCTGAAGCTGGTCTGCAGTTTCCCACCACCCACCACATAGTCGGAGGGGCAGATTTCACACACAGAATGAGTTCCCTCTGTGATTTGCCTCTCCATCATCCTTCTTTTGTTTGCCACCCCCATATTTTTAGAAAAAGATAATCACATTTAGCAGTTTCCCCCCATCATCTACCTTGACAGAAAATGGAATCCCAGGCTTCACGAAAAGAGGAGTAGCAACCAAATTCAGTTTGTAGGGAGAAAGGACATATTTGATGCCAGGAATTTCTGCTTCTTCAGAAAATCCACCTAAAGAAATGACAAGGATTATGTTGACCTTTATTAGGAGTGTACTGATCTGTGAGGGGAGCTATTTTGTGTTCATATGTCTCCACAGACCTACTCATTCATTCATTCACTCCATTTCTGCACTCATTCATTTACCAACAGCAAGTAGGATATGGGTCTTGGTTCAGAGGGGCAGTGCAGAGAAGAGTCTAAACTCTTCTCAGGAGTTTCCAAAGCCTTACACACAAGGCTTGTGGGCAGAGGTGGTCCTTGTGGAAGTAGAGCAATAGGATTGGACTGAGGAAGAATTCAAGGAAGGGACACCACTTTTCACCAGTGGCCTGAGTTTCAGTTAAATATGTATAAGGCATTAAGGAGAGAAGAAAGGGTAGGCCAGAGACTAAGCCTTACAGGGCATTCACCTTTAGAGAGCAGGGATATGGAGAGAAGTGGAGAAGACATAAAAGGAGAGCTTGAGGTAGAGAGAGCCCAGAGGGTCTACTAGAAAGACCCCAATAGTGTTTGTTACCCATTAGCTAAAACTTAAGCTAAACTATTAAGAATGATATACAAAGTTCTAGTATCCCCAAACTCCTTTCCAGTATTACATCCCTAATACCCCTACATATATATCCTATACTTCAGTGAAAGGAATGATCTGCTACTCTCAAAGATCAAGTTTCACATCCCACTCTTGGTATGTTCACTCTGTGAAGGGTGCCCCACTTCATCCTGGCTGTTATCCCTACCTCAAAACCCTACTTATCTTTCACAACAAGACCAATCATCTCCAGGACACCATTCTTGGTTGCTCAGCAATCACCTAGGAGCTCATCTTCTTCTGAAGGTCAGTAGCATTAAGCACTTTTCTTAGAGCACATATGGAATTCCTTCTTGTTCAGAGTTCTTTGTTTACTTGTCTTATAGATGCTTGTTTGTAAGCCACTTGAGTACTGGGATTACGCATCATTAATATTTGTAAGCCTGCATATTTAGCAGCACTCTTTGCATATCTAATAAATACTGCTTAAGCTGAATTTGTTTGTAATAAATTGAGAAAAATAAAAGTAACAAAGAAACATTAAAACAATGTCAAAAACACAGCCAGGGCAGGGAGTATAAAGTCATCATCATTCTCCCACATCTATTGAGCATCAGATGTATACAAAGTGTTTAATAACCCGATAATTACCTCAATTCTTCATTCTGCTACCCAGAAGGAAAATTTAAAGAGGTGGAAGGGGACTTAGGAATAATTTGGTCTAATAGTCATTTTATTGAAAAAAAAAGTGGCCTCAGTGTGGTTAAATTATTTGTTCAAGGTTGGTTGGGGATTCAATACAGACCTGAAAATATAAGTTACATTAGTAATCAAGACATATCAGAAGTAAGACAAAGTAACCCAACTTGGAGTAATAATTAATAACTATTAAAACCATTGGAGTGAGGATTAAGAGTACTATACAAGGTGCTAAGAATGCTAAGAAAGAAGTAGGTGGAGAAAAGAAGGAGGAGGAGGAGGGGGAGGAGGAGGAGGGGGAGAGGAAGAGGGAGAGGAGGGGGAGGAGGAGGGGAGAAGGAGGAGGAGGAGGGGGAGAGGAAGAGGGAGGAGGGGGAGGACAAAAAGGAGGAGGAGGAGGGGAAGGGGGAGGACGAGGAGGAGGAGGAAGAAGAGGTGCTGTTTTAAGTGCTTTGCATATACTGACTCTTTGATCCTCACCATAACCCTATGAGGGATACACTACTATTGGATCTATTTTAGAAACATTACCTCCAATTTTAAATAGAATTACTGACTATTACAGAAGAAAAGGGCTTTAGGATGCACTTTGCTCAACTCCATCATTACAGCTAAGGGGACGAAAACAATGATAGTAGTAATAACTTTCATTTGCACGGTAATTTATCAAATGTTTTTACACACATAATCTCTTTGATTTTGATTCTTACTGGGTGAGAAAATCGGGGTGCCAGATGTTCATGCCAGATAAGTTGCAGACCCACTTGGAATACCAGGTGGGCAGGTGTTATCCCATTCTTGCCAGTGAGGCAATAGAGACCCAGTGACTAGGGGGTGGCAGAGCTATACTCTAATCCAAGTTTTTAATGATGTAAAAAATAAAACTTAACTATAAAAGGAAGTAAACTGTGAAAGAACTGTAGAAATTATTTATACCTTGAAAATGCTGTCTAAATATTTCCCAAGAGAAAGTTTAAAAAAAAAAAACAAACTCACCTGTAGACTCTATGACTGTCACACCAATATAAAGGTACTTGTTGTTTAAATCTTCTAGACTGCCATAGGACAATTCTTTAATTGCTGTTTCAGAGTCAAATGTGACTCGAGCAATTCCATTTATCAACTGTTTAAAGGGGGAAAATGAAAGAGTTATTTCACAGAAGAATTTATAAGGAAAAAATGAACAAAATGTGCCTTTACTAGCCTCTCAATTGAAGACAAATGTCAGAGGAATGCTTTATTGTCACCACTAAAGTGAGTAAATGAGTCCACAGTTAAGCCCAGAATGTTATTTTCTAATCTATTTCTTTAGAATTTTGACACGGAAGCATCTTAAATAGCATTTGATTTCACAGGCCTTTTTTGCACTAGCTGGCAAAGATGACTTCTTCCAGTCACTGAGTCATCATCTTTCTAGACCTCTCAGCTTACTTTTGCTCTTAACTGAGAGTTTATGGGGTTTTATGATATTTACTTTGTACTTTGCTGCTTACATATTGAAACGCTAATTTAAAAACACACAATGGGTAATGGGATATGGGGTTAAGTCACATGATATTATTTAATTATTAACCACAACAGTAAAATAGATTTTGCGTTCTTTTTTCTTCTGAAATTGAGTGTTATGAGGCCAGGGGTTTTGTCTTATGTAGCTTTAAATCTCAGTGTCTAGCATAGAATCTTGCATTAAAAAGAGGCATTTAATTTATATCTTAAAGAAATAAAACTGTATTTTGAAAGAACAAAGGCTAAATTACTGATGATACAAACTACGTGAATATGCAGCAGTGAGCAAAATGACATGAACCCTTACCATCCACAGTATAATGTAAAGAACACTGAGCTAGAGAAAAGGGGACCAGGGCTCTGCTCTGTGCTCCAGCAACCACGAGCCCTTGACCATGGACCAATAACTTCCCAGTGAGTTCATTCATTCACTTATAAATTTTTATAGAGCACCTCCGTTTTGCCAGGAACCAGGCTGGCTCTGGGCATACAATGGGAATGATTCAGACCCCCAAAGAGTTTTGTGTAGAGAATGATAGAGAAGTAAATAAACCATACAATAAGAAGGGTTTCTCAGCACTATTGACCTCATTTGGACAGGATAATTCTTTGTTGTGGGGCACTGTCCTGAAGGAGTTTCACAGCATCCCTGGCCTCTACCCACTAAGTGCCCGTATGATCCTCTTCCCCAGTTGTGAGAACCACAAATGTCTCTGGACATTACCAAATGTCCCCTTGGGGGTAAAAGTCATCCCTGGTTGAGAACCACTGCAATAAAGTGTGAAACGTGCTCCACTGAGAGCGACTCAAGGCCTGAGGGAGTAGAAAGTGTGTCCGTATTGAGACAAAGAATGAGAAGGAATTACCTGGGCAAAGAAGAGGCAGGAGGGAGCAAAGGGAAAGAGCATTCCCAAGCAGAAGGAGCAGCTCTGCAAAGACCTGGAGGCAAGAGAGACTAGGGTAATTTTGAGAAACTGAAGTGACCAGTGCAAGGGAGAAGAAAGGGAGAGATGGGCTGGTGAGGGGAGCTGATGCCAAGGAAAGTGAACTTTATCCTAAGGATAGTGAGAAACCAACAGAGGATTTTAAGTTTCAATTTCCACACCTATATAAAATGAGAGATTGGACTAGATGAATTTTAAGTCACTTTCCATCTCTAGCATTCATGACGGATCTTTAGGTACAAGTAAATCTCTTACCACTGTGCTTTGCATTGCTTTTTGCATCATTTCTTTTTGATTATCTTTTAAGTCTTTTCTTATTCCAAAAGAGATATAAACGTCAGCCTCGTTGACGACTTTATTATAAAAATATCTGTCAAACAATCATACCATAAAATTGTTTTGCTAACAGGGTTACAATAATAAAATCTGGATAAAATATAACAATTCAAAATTACATAAAGCATTTGATACACTTTAAAGTGCCTTCCATCCACTGTTATATTTCATCCTCATAAAGCTACAATAATAAAGCCAAAGTACAGATTTTTATTACTATGTGCTAGATGAAAAAAACTGATCTTGAGGAGATCAAAAGAGTCAGGTCTGGGGCCCTTTCTTACAGGACACATCACTTCTTCAATGATTTTGATACCAGTGGAGAGCCGCTCTTTATCTTCTTTTATGTTTTTAAAAGCAGCATGTCCGATCTCAGAGTTATATGTTCTTTTTTAAAATTCTAACTGCATACTTCCTTTTTTAGTTTAGAATTAAAGTAATAATAAAGAAAACTTTCTGCACAGCAAATACTATAGCAAGAGCTAACTTTCCTTATTCATAGTTTGAACAAAAAAATAAGTCTCTCCATTAAAAGAAGTCAATTTCTACAATTCTCTGTCAAGTGAGCCTTTTATGCTGGTTTAGATTAAGGGACAAACACTCTATCTGAGGAATAAATGCTAGTAAGAGAGGCAGTATAGGGTAGCATTTGAGGGCATGTATTCTGGAATGAGACAGGCCAAGTGACTTACTAGTTGTATGATCTTGGGCAAATTACTTAACATTTATGTACCTCCGTTTTTCCATTTGTAATGTGGGGATAGTAACAGTATCTACCTCATAGAGTTTTCGTAAAGCTTAAATGAGGTAATATGTACAGAGCGCTTTCAAAAGTGCTTGACACATATAGCTATATAAATCGGTTAATGTTATTAATAACTACAGTATATCGTCATTTTTAAATGACCTAAGCTTTTGTGGTAGATTGCTTGCAAAAATAACCCCAATTCTCCACCTCTCCATGTATCCACCACTTTTGCAGCTCCTTGGGTGTGAAGGGAGTCTATTTCCTTTGCGCTGGTCTTGTAATTTGCTTTGGTCAAAAGAATGTGTTGAAAGTGATGGTGTGCCAGTCCCAAAGTGTAAACCTCAAGAGGACTTTTATGCTCCCATTTTCTCTCTTTGAGCATTGCTGCTGCTACAGGCTAGCCAGTTGGTTGATGAGAAACACACATGATCCAATCATCCTTGTAGCTTCAGTCAACTGCTAGCCAGCTGCCAGGCATGTAAGACCTCCCTAAACCAGCTGGCCCCCAGCTGACCTGCCAACTGACTGCAGGCACATGGGCGAGCCCCACTGATGTCGGCCTGGCCCAGATCAGCAGAACTGCCCAGCTGACTCGTAAATGGCTATGGTTTTAAGGCATTGGACCTTAGAGTAGTTATGCAGCATTAGCTGGCTGATTAAGCCATTAAAAATGACAAGAAGTGAAGGTTTCATATCTCAGTCCCAATATCCTAAGTCATGCTGGTTCCTAAACATACACATTGAACTTAAATCTTTAGGATTTCCCCCCCCCCCGGTGAATAACCAACAAAGCTAAAATCAGAATCAGCTAAAATCAGTATGAGCTAATAAACTATAGGCATAGTGTCTTCTCAATCAGTCGGTTTCAAAGTAATGGAAGACATTGCCACTAAATCACAGATCTCAGAGATATATAAATCTATCAACTCAACACATTGTATACCTTAAACTTGCACAATGTTATATGTCAATTATATCTCAATAAAACTGGAAAAAGATCACACATCTCACTCTGGGCAACTGTCACCAGAGTTGGAACTCAGTTCAGCTAGATAATCTGAAAAAAAAAAAACTTTCTTACCTTGCTTTTATAGTAATTTCAAAATTATTAAAGTCCTTATAACCAATGAAATTATTTTCTGTTTCTATTGAGATAGAAAAGTGTGGCAACACTGAAAATAAAAACAAAGAGGCAACATTACCATTTAATTTAGAGTAGTCTTTAAATCATAGCAACCAACTGTATTTCTGGATTAGTTGGATAAGCTGTTACATCAGCACAACATCCACTTTGTCATCATTATCATCAACAACAACACTATTTTTGGGGAGCCTCCCATTCTGCCAATCAGAGGTCAATCCATCCTCTATGTACTGGAAGCACTTCACTTATACTTTGATTTCAGCACTTATTATAGGCAATCGATTATTTCCTCCACTAGAGTATTGGCTCCTTGAAACAAAAAAGACTATTCTCTCTTTATCTTTGTATGTCTCCCCCTCTCATCCTTCTCATCAATCGCAAATATAGTATATGCTCAACAAATGTTTATTACATTCAAAATGGAAAAAGAAATTTCTTGCTTATTTAATATTTCCTTTTTTTTATCTAGTAGAAAAATCCATCCAGTCTCCAAATTTCAACATAAAACTCTCACTTTAGTCAAGAAGAGAGAGCTTACAATTAGCTACAAGAAAGAACCTTCATAAAAAATTAAAAATTAGGGCAGAAAGGAAGGAGGGTTTTTTCCTCTCTTTGGTATCTTGATTGCCCAAGAGAAAACAATTTCATCTGTCAAAATGGCACTGTCTTCTCTTTATACTAACTCAGACTGTGTACTGAGGCTTACAGATTCTAATTCTATTAACCTGCACAACAGTTAGTAGAAAACTGGGTGATTGTATGACCTTGATATTGTAGACAAAGGCTGACACAGGAGAGTAAGTGAGATAGTTGGCTTCAGATATGGCTTATGTGTTTTCTAGATGGTGAAAAACAGAAGAAAAAGAGCAATGCAATTTGTTGCTCTGGGCTGCATTCCTATGTTATTAAAGATCAAGACAGATGTGTTCTCCCCAGGATATGAAGTAGAGGAAAATATTTCATCCTTTCATCCAGTGCCTAGGTGCCATGTAGCCTGCATACTCCTGCCAACAGTGATATACCAATGAAAAGGACACAAACCCTGCCCTTAATGAGCTCACAGTCAAGCAGGGAAGACAGGCATAAGCGAAGAATTACACAAACACCTAAATGACAGATGACAGTTATGAAAACTGATATAAATAAGTACAGGGAATCCTTCCCAGGAAAAAGAATTTAGGGAAAACTTCACTGAATAAATGGCTTTTCAACTGAGACTTGAAAGGTGAGTAGGAGTTGGTTAGGCAAGAGGGAGAGGGAGGGTGTTGCAGGCAGATGGAATATCAAATGCAAAGTCACCATTCCTGGAGTGGTATAAATGAGGCTGAAAAGGAGGTGGGAATGAGGAGATACTGGGGACTTTTCAATAGAGAAATAACATGACAAAGTTTGCATTTCAAGGTTATTTTGGCTAATACCAAGAGAGAATATCTTTGAAGCAGAGATAGCAATTAGTGGGGGTTGCAGTAGACCAGGAGGGAGCCTGGTGGTAAAATCAATGGGTGGCTGCAGATAATAAGAGGCGGATGAATTTTTAGATATCTACAAGAAGCGGCAAAAACACTTGGAGGAAGGGGGATCAGTCAGGATTATATGTTATTTAGAGCCTATAATCTTTAAAGTTGAGTTCCATTATAATAAATTTGCTTTGTCACTGTTTGTTAATTGTTAAAATTCGTGTTATTTGCCACATTATTATGAGTCTCCTGGGGAATAAAAAAATGACTTCAAGAAAAAGAAAGTTAAATTTGATATCAGAGCACACAAATACTCTAGTAAACAACCACAAGAAATGGAAAGGTTAAGCTGTTTATATGTTAATTATTAGTCCATTAATATGATTGATTTCAAAATAAGAATATCTTAAATTTTTGGATCAATGTATTAGGAATTTGTGAGCTAGAAGGAAAATAGCACTGGACTAGGGGTAAGGAAATCCAAATGTTCTTGTTCTGTCACTAACTGGTTGTAATGAATTGAGTAAATCATCTATTAGTCTTATCAGGTTCTATTCACCTCAACTCTGATTGTTTAAGTTTCTCCTAAAATCATAATTCTGGAAAGGACCTTAACTAGTCAAGTTCCTCAGGGGATTACGTCTCTTGAGGCTCTATAAAGAGGAAGACAAGTCCAGAGAGACTGGTGTGCTTGTTCAGGGTTACCAAGGGCAGCTAGAACTAGAGCCTAGGCATTTGGACAACTCTTCCCACTCCCTTGAGCAGTACTTCTAACCATACCAGCAAGTGGCCTTATCTTCATCTGGGAGTGATTTTGCATTAAGTTCATTCATGAAAAGAATTATTGCAAAAATACTAACTCTTTATAGGTAAACTTTTAATTGTAAGAAATTACCATATTCTTTAATTTCAAAATATGCGGTTCCAGTTGTTGAAAAGTCTTCTTTATATTTAGCTCGAACTGTCCATACACCATATCTATGGAAGCAAAATATTTATAATTACAGAAGTCATCAAATGTTTTTAATTCACCCAAAGAAAATCTAATCAATTCCCATTTTAAAGAGAGAGAGGTAAGTAAAGATGTATATAGCCTACGTACTTTTTTTTGATGACAGATTTTAAAGCAATAAACAGAAATAACTGAGCATTTTCAAGATAATAGAAATTACTTAGTAATTAGTTTTCATACATTGTGATTTTTTTCAGGTATTTTTATCTCAATATAATAGCTTTGATTTGAAGAGCTTATGATACTTGAAAATTTACTAATCCTGGAGCTTAATTATACTAACATAATACTAAAATCCACCCTGTAGTAGAAAATCCATAACAATGTCTCTAGAAACATATAATACAGGTCAAGCCTATCCAGATGATAAAATTCACACTTCACATAAATGAAATTTTGGTTGGGGACAAAATATGGTTTGTTTAAAGAGGAAAATGATCTGAGTTTAACAACCTTCATTCAAAAATATTGACTGAGAACTGGATTAAGCACTGGAGATAAAAAATGAACAAGATAGAAGAGATCCTGTCTTCCCAGAGTTACTAGTCCATGGGAGTCCAAATTCCCACTTTTACGTTTAATAGCAGATTGGACTTGAGCAAATTACTTAGATTCATTTGTGAAATGGGAAAAATAAAATCTATCTTGCACACTGGTCATGCAATCAATAAAGTTTAATATTATGGTTATCATCATCATTTACACAAAGAACATTTATCAAGTGCCTGTTATGTTGAGGTGCTAGTGATTCAAAAGTGACCAATATGGACAAGACTCCTGTCCTCAAGGAGTTTACAGTCTAGTGGGGAATAAAAGGCAAGTAAATTAATAAATAATTACTTACAAGACTGAGATAAGTGCCATGAAGAAAATAAACAAGAGAGTAAAAGGAAGAGAGAGACTACATTAGATCATGCATCCAGGGATAGCCTCTTTGAAAAGGGAGCATTTACCCTGTGTCCTAAAGAATGAAAGGAAGCCAGCCTTGTAAAGAGCAAGGTGGAGTACATTCTAAGCAGAAGGGACAACATGTGCAAAGGTACTGGGGTAAGACAATACTGGTCATGGCTGACATAATCTGTCATGGAGCAAATGACAGAAGATGAAGTTGGAGAAATGATAATAATTATAAAATAACTGGACAAATTCTGTGCTATGGAGTGTGTAATATTTTCAAGGAAGTACAAAATTTAAAAATTATCCAAATGATTTAAATCCCCCAGTTTCATCCAAATTTCTAGAAAATCTTCAGTACAGTGAATTAACTGCAAACTCGATTCTAGAGGGCAGACAAAAATGACCATAAAAAGATTTTGCTTTAAAGTGATATTGTAGTCATTTTATAGGTGCACTTATCTTATTTGTCCTCCTCTAAGTTCCTTGCAGACAGGGACTGTGGATTCTTTATTTCCGTTTTGAATTTCTCATTCCCGTTGTACTTTGCGTATACCAGGAATGTGTTCACTAAATTTTTTTCACATTGGGTTCTGTTCTTAATCCTTTAGCATGTGGCCAAATGGAGGAAATTAATTACACCCTCCCTCTTGAAATCTGTCTTCTGGTATTCTGTGCGGTAAAGACTACAGGGGACCAATATTTTTATAACTCTCAGAGCTAGGCATGGGATAATACCAGCCTTTTAGACTGATAGTCTATTAGATTCCTTGAAGGGTGGAGGGTTGACGGTTTTGATGGGAAGAAAAAAAAAAAGGCCTGGGGACTGTTTTTTGCCTCTTCCAAATTTTAATTTCTATACGTAAAGAGGATTGGTAAGAAGTATTGGGAGTGGTTTGTTTGTTTTGCCAGAACCTGAGCCTAGCTTCTAATAAGACTTGAAAAGAGTTTGTATATCCTCATTTCCTTCACACCTACTCTTTGTTAACACTAGGTGGCTCCATTTGACTGGTTATCTACCTCACAACCAAAAGTTCCAGATGTGCTTTTTAGAGAAAACTTTATTAACAAATACTTTAAAATACTTAGGATTAGATGGAATCTTGAAGTCAGGAAAAGAGACAATTCCAGTATAATCATTTTCTTCTACCATGTCAACTTCTGATCCTTCAGGATCCTTTGAATAAAAACAAACAACTTCAAATCACATAAATCACATTTTTAAAATTAACTGATTATATTGTCTTTTTCTTTCTTTTTTTTGCGGCATGCGGGCCTCTCACTGCTGTGGCCTCTCCCGTTGCGGAGCACAGGCTCCGGACACGCAGGCTCGGCGGCCATGGCTCACGGGCCCAGCCGCTCCACGGCATGTGGGATCTTCCCGAACCGGGGCACGAACCCGTGTCCCCTGCCTCGGCAGGCGGACTCTCAACCACTGCGCCACCAGGGAAGCCCGATTATGTTGTCTTTGATCTACAGAAATATTTACTAACAAATATCCATGTCTTCAAATTAAATATGAAGGAGGAAAATCATTTAAATGTTGTGAAATGCAAATATGGTTAATTTAAGCCACTTCCCTCCCTCTTTTTGGACCCTCTTCCATCTCCTGCGTCACGGGGCGGGGGGGGGGGGGGGGGGGGGGCGGAGTAAATCAGTGTCCAGGGTATCCTAGTCTCAGTTATCTAGAAGAGATTCAACTCTCTATTGTACAACTAAAAAAAAAAGAAGTATGACAAAAACTGATGTTATAATGTATGAAATATGAACTTACATGCTTTACAGATACCTGAATCTAAATTTTGTATGTGTTCATCTGAAGCTTTCCAAAGCAAATATGCTGTAAAATGCATTTATTAGCTGGACATTTTGTAAGTTTGCAGTCTATGTCAGTAGTTATCCACCACAATCTTGGAACACTCTGGATGCTTCTCAAGTAATTCATTATAAAATAGTCAGATGTTAAAGTTTGTGAAAGTTTTATGATTTTTGTAAGTTATGAAGGATTCAAGGTTATTCCGATACAATCCTCTTTTTCATTTGTGCTCTGTTAAGGTTTTCGGGTTTTTGGTTATTTGAGTAGGAGGAAAGGTACTGCAACCTATAGTGAAGGACCAATTACTAGTACACCTACTGTTAATAGGTGAACAGTTATCTCCCCACAAAAATTTGTAGGGTTGTGACACGAACTGGGAAGACCATGGGAGTTTATTTCACATGTGCATATCATCTGTTACATATGTCATGGCTGATGAAAAGCTGATAACAGCTGATCTTTATCTCATGGGTTAGCACTATTTTTCATGTGTTAGTATGTTAGTTACTAAAGCCTAAAGTGCTCAAGTGTATTGTACAAATAAAAAATCTCAGACATAATAGGCATTCAACTAATTCTTAGTGATTGATCAGTGTTCTTCAAGAAATAAATCATGAAGGATATATTTAAATGATTTAGTTCAAAACATAACTTGTTGAGATTTCGTTTTCATGAGGTTTTTACATATTGTAGAGGTATAAACCTACAATTTTATACTCACAGAAGGTGTTCAATAACCATTTCCTGAACACCGAATGAGTTAGTATGGTGTGAGGGCAGGATTATGGAACAGAGTATCTCATCCAAATAAATAACGTACTTACTATGAAAGTTAAGACAGTTTCTCTTTTGGCTGGCTTCAAGTCATCATTCAGTGAATAAACTCTAACCTTTACTGTAAGAATAATTGATAATCATCAAAAACTTTGCTAAGCACAGTATTCTGATGTTTTACAATAATCACCCTTAAAAGAGATGAGCTTCATTTTAAAAATTCAATACACAGTCATACATGAAAATCCATATTTAAAAGAAAGGAAAAGTTAGTTTGTAGACATATACATACCAATGATTTTTTTTCTTTTAAAGAGAATCCTTTTGGATTCCTTTAAAGAGCTACTTTCTAGTGAATTTAAAGTACAGTTCACTTTATTAAAATATATTTACATACATCTTTTGGGGAATAAATATATAGTACAAAATTAGTTATATCTGTAATTAGGCCACTGTTTAATAAAGAATTTCATAGTAGGGACTTCCCTGGTGGTCCAGCAAATAAGACTCCGCGCTCCCAATGCAGGGGACACGGGTTTGATCCCTGGTCAGGGAACTAAGATCCCACATCCAGCATGCCACACGGCATGGACAAAAAAAAAAAAAAAAGAATTTCATAGTAGCAAAATAGTGATGTCTACCATATGGTTATATGGGAGTATAATAAATTGTCTCATATTAAAGTTGAAGATTTTAATGGAAAATTAGGTAGTTTGTTTCAGACATTATATATACACTCTTACAACAAGGCCCCAAATTGTCTCTTATTGTTACTAAAGATAGCACTGAATTCTATGGTTTTGTTATATTTATTGAGGCAGATCCTACAATTGTTCTCTCATTGTTAAAAGAATAATGGCAGGGGCTCAATAACCATGAGTTCTCTTCCACTTCTGTCAGTTAATAGATCCCCACCTTTTAAAAAAAAGCATCTGCTTAGCTTTTAACTCATAGCTGCTTGAGACGTGCTGATCTAGTTCCTTCCAATGACATATTATAATTTCTCTAGGGTTTTACTGATGCTCAAATCATTTCATGGCCAAAACTTTAACCACAAAATAAAATTGGGCTGATGCCATAAACCTTTTAAAGCGTCGGTATTATGCAAAGCTCTACACAAGAAGCCACGTGTTAAGCGCTCTAAAATTTGTTTCACTATACCATAAGATCAAAGCAAAATGCTCAGTAAATCCCTCCACTCTGCTGTCCCCTCACCCCTGTCTCTCTCCTCGAGTCTTCCCTCCTGCTTTATGAACATACCTGGTCCAGGCCTGAGCATCACTGGGATGCTGCCAGAGGCAGTATGCCACAAAAGTTAAGAGCTCAGGCCCTTGAGTTCAAAACTTGGGTTTCACTCCTGCCTCTGCCACTTTCTAATGTGACCCAGAGCAGGATACCTAATCCCTCTACACCTTAGTCCCTGCATCTGTAAAACAGGACTGCTAGTATCTGCTTCATAGTATGTGAGCCTAAATGAGACAAAGCTTTTGCATAACCCGGCACATAATAACTAATCAATAAATGTTTATTATTTTTATTTTATACTACTTCTACGGCTACTACTTGTCCACTTTCTAACCCATTTTGTGTTAGGTTAGAAAATTAATCTTGTCTTCATAGCAATGGTGTATCAAAGGTAAGATTAATAATTTTTTTTGTACCAAAGATATAGCTTATTAATTTAAAAATGTATATTGAATGCCTTCTATGTGCAGACACTATGCTAGGCACAGAGATATGGTGGTGACAAATCAGACATGGAATTCCTCTAATGGAGTGGAGGAGAGAGGCAAACACAAGATGACACAAGTAAATGTAAAATTCCAGGGGTAGGAAGTGCTATAAAAGACACTGCCTGGCTTTCTGAGTGTGGAAGAGGGAGTTTTGAAGCAGAGAAGGCTGCCCTTTATGGGATGGCACGTAAGGGTTGAGTAGGAGTTAAGAAGGCAAGGAAGGGGCATGAATATACCAGGAAGAGGTACACAAGCTTTACTGTGGATAGGAAAATGGTGTGAGAAAGCAACTGAAAAGAGGTCAGCTTGCCTGGTGTCCACCGATGAAGGGGAACATGGTGGGTGATAAGGTTGGAGGGGAAGGCAGGACACAGGCTGTGTGAACTTGAAGGATTTTGGTCAATACTCTGAAGGCCTTTGTCCTATAAAGGCTTGAAGATTTAAGCCTCTATCCTAAAGATGCTTATAAGAAAAATCCCTCAACGATCTTCAGATTAAATGTGTGCATTGGGACATTAGAGCTATAAACAGCAAGATGTAATCGATTTTTAAAAGAATTACTTCTCAATAATTCTTTTTCTTCTGTGTAAATAAGGCTTTACGCTATTCCACAGATTCAATGATAACGGGAAATACTTTCCTAGTGCTTACTCTGTGGTAGGCAGTGTTTGAAGTATTGACACATATGAATTCACTTAACTCTCACAACAACTCTATGAGGTAAGTTCTATTATTATCTCCATTATACAGATGAGGAAAATGGGGCTCAGAAGTATTAACTCACACAGGGTCACAGAGCTAATAAGAGCCCAAGCTGGGATTTGAACCCAACAATCTGGCTCCAGAGTCTGCTTTTAACCACTATACTTCACTACTTCTCAGTAATGAGTCAACATTTATTTATTTATTTTAAAAGATTTATTTACTTTTTAATTTTTATTTATTTATTTTGGCTGCGCTGGGTCTTAGTTGTGGCACCCAGGATCTTTGTTGTGGCATGCGGGATCTTTTAGTTGCAGCATGCTAACTCTTAGTTGCGGCATG
Source organism: Delphinapterus leucas (assembly GCF_059928025.1). NCBI lineage: Eukaryota > Metazoa > Chordata > Mammalia > Artiodactyla > Monodontidae > Delphinapterus > Delphinapterus leucas. Next base: position 111,548,001 of record NC_143134.1, read on the forward strand.
CATGCAGGATCTTGTTCCCTGACCAGGGATCGAACCCCGGCCCCCTGCATTGGGAGCGCAGAGTCTTACCCACTGGACCACCAGGGAAGCCCCAATGAGTCAATATTTAGAGGAGTGGCTTCCCTGGTGGCACAGTGGTTAAGAATCCACCTGCCAATGCAGGAGACACTGGTTCGAGCCCTGGTCCAGGAAGATCCCACATGCTGCAGAGCAACTAAGCCTGCAAGCCACAACTACTGAGCCCGTGTGCCACAACTACGTGCCTAGAGCCCATGCTCTGCAATGAGAAGCCACCGTGCACCGCAACGAAGAGCAGCCCCCACTCGCCACAACTAGAGAAAGCCCGCGCACAGCAATGAAGACCCAACAGAGCCAAAAATAAATATATTAAAAAAAGAAATTTAGAAGAAACTTCTCTAGTTCTCCTCTATGATTAGAATAGATGAGGATATCACATCTTCTTACACTAAAGTTCCGACAAAGAAATAACATATGAGGCTGTTCTTAATTTTTTTTTAAGACTTTTTTGATGTGGACCATTTTTAAAGTCTCCATTGAATCTGTTATAATACTGCTTCTGTTTTATGTTTTGGTCTTTTGGCCACAAGGCATGTGGGATCTTAGCTCCCCGACCAGGGATCGAAACCACATCCCCTGCATTGCAAGGTGGATTCTTAACCACTGTACCACCAGGGAAGTCCCAAGGCTGTTCTTAAGGAAAGCCTTGATAGCTAAGAGAGGTCCCAGGCTCTGGGTATCAGACTACTTGTTGGACAAAGATGAGGATGCTAAATAGTAGGTAGTGTCAACAGGACCCAATTAATGAAGCTTCCTCTAACATAGGAGGAACACAAGGGTATGGATATATTTGTTTCTGGGTATGATGTTTAAAAAGGGCCCAAGCTTTATGGGCAGAGACTATCTCCATGTACACCAAGTCATCTTGGAGTCAAGAGAGTACTATTCTGGCTATGATATTCTGTCCAAGCTGAAAGCAACACCCCACCCTCTCTAGGCCTTTCCTTTCGGAGCTGGTCATAACAGGAGCTCCTGCTAAAAAGGTAGTGGTGCAGGCCTGTTCCACCCCATACTATCAACATCAACCAATATGCAGCAGGTATCTACTACCTGAAATGTTTTCAACAAAGCTGGCTGGTCCTGCCTCCCTTCCTCTTTCCTTCACCAATAATGTCATTATTGAAACTCCATAACCTCCCCCTTCCACATACAGTTTTCTCATAATTCCATCTCTGATGTTCTCAAAAGTTAATTCTGGTAACAGGGAGTGATGGAGGAATTGAAGGTTTTGCAGACACATGAACATATGTGGTCAGCATTCACACTTTTCTGTGTTTATTGTTGGTTTCTTAGGAATAAATCCAGTCAATTGTCAATCCCAGAGTTTTGACTGGCTATCCTGCCCTTTCCCCCTCTAACAGATAAACCAAGAATACAAAACAATGTTCTAATAGGAACTTTCTTTAGGCAGATCCCTTTAGAAAATTAATATCCATATATTTCTGTGATTTAGTTTATATTTCGCTGAAACATCTGATTCTTAGGGTTTGATTTGTTTTCTGAATTTGAGGATTAGCTCCAAAGTAATAGACCTTTTTTTATGATCACTGCTTTATAATAAATTATCTTCTCATTGCCAAAATAATATTTGCAGTTACATCTTAAACTTGTTTAATAATAAGACCTAACACTACATTTCACAATTCTTAAATAGATTTTTTTCTACATGGGAATAACTGATGAGGTAGATAATATAATTGTTAATTTTTGCCATTTCCATATGAATTTAAGATTTATATTTAAAATCAAATTTAAAATTAAATTCTGTTTGTTTAACAATTTCTGTATGAATTTAAAATTAAAATGATATTTATAAGTGTAAAAATCACTGGGAATTGAGACTCTTTTGAGCAAGTTGGAAACCTATCTCCGCTTAAATTCAAGTTTTAAAAAACTCTACAGTGATATTGGCCAGTAATTTTCTTTTTTTGTGGTATCTTTGTCTGGTTTTGGTATCAGGGTGATGGTGGCCTCATAGAATGAGTTTGGGAGTGTTCACACTGCTATATTTAAAATAGATAACCAACAAGGACCTACTGTATAGCACAGGGCCCTCTGCTTAATATTCTGTAATAACCTCAATGGGAAAAGAATTTGAAAAAGAATAGTTATATGTATATGTATAACTGAATCATTTTGCTGTATACTTGAAACTAACACAACATTGTAAATCAACTATACTCCAATATAAAATAAAAATTAAAAATAAATAAAAACTCTTCCCCACATCCAAAGTTCAGTTTAAATAAATGCCATCATCATTTACCCAGCTGCTCAAGCTTGGGGAAAAAAACCCAAAAACCTCTACAGTATAGTGTCAATCCCAATCCCACTCCCCCCCCACCCACCCAGAGAGAGAAGCATTTTATAATCTACCTGACTGGTGTGGAGTGTAAACAGGTTTGTCTGTATGAATGAAGAGGAATCCATTGTCATAGGTTATTGGCATTTTTTTTGATTTTGAAAAATGCTTTGATACAACATCCAAATACACATGTGAAACTGGGTCTTGTCCTCCAGACAATTGTTTGGGTTGTATCTGTAAAAGACAATGTTGATGGAAAAGAGTATAATAATTTTAAGGATATAAAACATGTTATTTAAAAAGTAGTATAGGAGCCAAAGTAGTAAATAAATTTTGCCCAAAGCCCTTCAATATCAAATGTCATAATCAACATTTAGCTTTAAGCAATTAAAATTTTTTCGGGGGCTTCCCTGGTGGCGCAGTGGTTGAGAGTCCGCCTGTCTATGCAGGGGACACGGGTTCGTGCCCGGGTCCGGGAAGATCCCACATGCTGCGGAGTGGCTAGGCCAGTGAGCCATGGCTGCTGAGCCTGCGCGTCTGGAGCCTGTGCTCCGCAACAGGAGAGACCACAACAGTGAGAGGCCCGCGTACCACAAAAAAAAAAAAAAAAATCTTTTTGGTTCTGTGCTTCCCCAATTTTACATGCATTTAGTAAAAACTACTACTATAGGAGCTCTCTTAAACTTTCACGTCATCAGCTCGTTGGATTAGCCCATGTTCTCCATCCCCTCAGTTCAACATCCTGACTGATGTTCAGGACACTTTGTATCCTATCTACATCCTTCTGCTTCCACGGGTTGAGCAATGTGCTTTCCAATTTGTCTATGTAATTGTAATGATCCACTTTACACTGCATGATATGCACATTTAATACACAGAAAGTAACAGAAGAAAGAAAAGTGTTTTTGTTTTTGTTTTTTTTTTGCGGTACGCAGGCCTCTCACTGCTGTGGCCTCTCCCGTTGCGGAACACAGGCTCCGGACGCACAGGCTCAGCGGCCATGGCTCACGGGCCCAGCCACTCCGCGGCACGTGGGATCTTCCCGGACCGGGTCACGAACCCGTGTCCCCTGCATCGGCAGGCGGATTCTCAACCACTGCTCCACCAGGGAAGCCCAGAAAAGTGTTTTTATGAAAACTTCGGCTTTGAAAACATGAGATAAAAGTTAATCACTAAAACAAACCATGTTAAATTAGATATGTGAGAGTACTGTAAAAGTTTGGAAAATGGTAAAAATCTATAAAGATTCTGCACTCAGATTGCTTTGCAAGTATCTAAGTTCTTTCTCTACTTTAAGGAAATAGAAACTGTAGAACAAATGATTCGTTAAAGCTGTGACACATTATAAATAAGAATCTCTGCTCCAGCCAGTGGACCCAAGAAAAGACCTGGGCGCAACATTTAACGATTAGCAAATAAAGATACATTGTAACATTAAGATAAAGTTAAATGCTTAAGACATGCATCAATTTTATGATTTCCCCACCCTAATTTACTTTTCCAATTAGCCATCTGAGTTAGAACTGTTCAACAGAGCTCTGTGTGATAAGGGAGAGCTGTTCAGTATGGTGCCACCAGTTACCTGTGGCTATTTAAGCACTTGAAAGGTGGCTAGTATGAGTGATTAACTGAATTTTTTATTTTAGTTACATTTGATTGATTTAAATTTAAAGGTAACAGTCACATGTGTGTGGCTAATGGCATCAGATAAGAGTGTCTACTTTTGGGAAATGAATTTTATTTCTTAATAAACCTAAAAAGTGGAAGTATTTGTTAAGAGGTTAGAGCATTTACCATCAAGAACATTAATCAAAGAATTCCTACATTTGGTTAGAATTTATTTAGATCAGCGTTTCTCAAACCTGAGTAATACACAGATCCCTTTTAAAGGATAAAATGTTTTGGAGGACTCTCAGTGTTGTCTTTTTATTATTCGCAATATAATAAAAACTATTTTTAGTACAATGTTACTTAAATATGTACAAACCTAAAAGTAAGTATAATATTCTTGTGCTTATGACTCATTAGTGACTGACATCATCTAATAATCACGCAGTGGTAGAGTGGTATAAATGATCAAATCTCTGTGTTATCAATACTCAAACTTGGTACACATTTTACTGAGAATATTCTATATATATAAAGAAAATGAAGGATAAATACATACTGTTAAGAGTGCAGAATTTTGGAATTTATTTACTGTGGATAAAATAACATGGCCTGAAGAATAAGTAAATTTTTTGTCAGGATAACTTTTGATAGAGATTGTTGCATCAAATTCTTCAGTGTATCCATAAACTTGAATTACAATATTTTCAGATGCTCCAACACGGAATACTTTTGGTGCTGAAATGACATACCTGTTGAAATAGGAAAAGAGAAGGAACAGTATATTTATATGGCATTTTTTGTTATACTTCTGATTTTTTTTTAAATCTCACTTGAGAGATTCAATTTAAAATAGGCACATTTGGGGCCTTCCCTGGTGGCGCAGTGTTTAAGAATCCACCTGCCAGGGCTTCCCTGGTGGTGCAGTGGTTGAGAGTCCGTCTGCCGATGCAGGGGACACGGGTTCGTGCCCCGGTCCGGGAAGATCCCACGTGCCGCGGAGCGGCTGGGCCCGTGAGCCATGGCCGCTGAGCCTGCGCGTCCGGAGCCTGTGCTCCGCAACGGGAGAGGCCACAACAGTGAGAGGCCCACATACCGCAAAAAAAAAAAAAAAAAAGAATCCGCCTGCCAATGCAGGGGACATGGGTTCCAGCCCTGGTCCAGGAAGATCCCACATGCCGCAGAGCAACAAGGCCCATGCGCCACAGCCACTGAGCCTGCACTCTAGAGCCCGCGAGCCACAACTGCTGAGCCCGCGTGCTGCAACTGCTGAAGCCCATGTGCCTAGAGCCCGTGCTCTGCAACAGGAGAGGCCACCGCAATAAGAAGCTCACACGCTACAACGGGGAGTAGCCCCTGCTCACCACAACTAGAGAAAGTGCACCCGCAGCAACGAAGACCCAATGCAGCCAAAAAATAAAATAAAAAATAAAATAAAAATAAATAAAATAGGCACATTTTCTCAACTTAAAATGATATTTTTAAATCAACATTTATTTGTGGTTTACGATAATTTCATCTTCTCAATTCCCCATGTGCTTACCCAGGAACAGCAGAAAATGAGGAATGTTCAGCTTTGATGATAATAAGGTACAGTTACTGAAATCTTACTCAGTGTTAGGCACTATTTTAAGACATATATATATATATATATATATATATATATATATAAACTCACTGTGTTGTGACAACCCCTCTATGAAAAAAGTCTTACTATTACTCCGACTTTACAGAGGAAGAAACTGATAATTGACTTCCC